>NC_135329.1:109960643-110585643 GCF_023851605.1 Tamandua tetradactyla
CACAAAGTCCCAGTAAAAGGGCCATATGTGGTGCCTGCATGAAGCTCACACCCAGCTGCTGGATAAGTGAACAGAACACTGTCATTCTACGCCTGCCATGTGAATGAAAAACATGACTTGGTAAATTCACAGTATGGTGGCATTCCCCAGTATTAGACTAAACTATTCAACTTTTAAAAGGTTTGATTTGTGGTCATAATTCAAGTGCATGTGGAAGTGAACCTACTCAAAAAATATTTTTCTCAGTGCCCTGAACTATTTGTTTTCATATGACTCAATAAGGAATTCTAAACATGGATGGATCCATTCATGGATCATTTCAGTAATTATAAAGTGAAACATCTGATGAAATATTCATGAATGCTGTAAAATTAATAAATTATCAGATTTATGTGTTGCTTAAGCATATTACCCAAAATGTATATTCATAATTATGGATGCCCAAAAATCTATTAAAAATAAAAATTAGATAAATGACAATAAACATTTTTATTTAATTTTAAACTTACAAAGGACTTTTCATGTAGATTACCTCACTTGAAACACACCACTCTGAGAAGATAGCTATAATTACTAATTTTTCTTTTACAAATCATGTCGTTGAGTTTTACCTGTGATCATGAAAATAATTTGATAATTACAATTTGCAGAATAGTAATTTTTAGTCCACAACACATCTACTTTTGATAATTTTAAATGATTCTGATGAATGTTTTCAGGCTGTTTTTCTTCATCTCTAAAAACCAATATATCTGCCTCAGATTCCAATTTGATAGACTCCAGGAAAGTAAATTCAGAATATATATACCCTGTGAAGTTCCAGAAAGCCACTGAAATAATATGCAAGGTTTTTATGTTTTTGCTTTGTCTGTACAAGGGATCCTTAAAAGGATCAGAATTCTATGGTACTTGCAAAAAAAGCATTAAAGGCTGGAGTTGAAAAATTCTAACTTAATTCTACTTCTGCATGATCTGGAGGTACCACAGAAGTGATCTCAATTCTTGGCCTTTGACATGGATCTACTAGTAAGCTAAAAAAAGTACCCCTCATTTCCTGGTCATATCCACTCCAATTTGTTTGCTTTTGCCTTATAATCTTGGTTTATTTTTAGCAGTTGATTTTCAAGGAAACCTTTCTCTCAGATCACCACAGTCTAGGTTTTCTGAATTCTCAAAACTAATAAAGTGCAAATCACATCAAATTGAAAATTAGGTCTTATTATCGTAGATTTAGATATGAATCCTCAACTGGCATTTTAGATCTAAAAAGTCAAGTTTAGTCAAATGACCTTGACTCTTTTAATACTATACTGAATCAAGTGAATTTCCATTTCTCCAGGTACTCCACACATAAAATATATCTGATTCTTTGGGGCAACCCTCAATTGGACTTTTGGAAAAGTCAAAAGGACTTTTCTCATTATAGTTTATTTTCATATAATTAAGCATATATCTAGTGAAAAAAAAATATTATCTCTGGGATTCCCTATGGTTTAACTTTTCTCTTTTAACTGTTACTTAACCTGTTAGAAAATCTAATGGATTTTAAATAAATGTTTTCAAATCAAATTCATGACCCTTGCATTTTTGGGTTCCTGAGAATAAACCTGAACAAACAAGTGTAATTTTGAATACCATTTTGATTCAGGCAAAGATCTATTCTTCTTTACTTGGTGGGTTACTTAACCAGGAGCAAATTATACATCTTTCCTTCTTTCATTGCTTTTTGTACCCTGGGACTCAGAATCTATGAATTTAAGATTTGGGGATTTTATTTTATCTTGAGGGTGGACAAGGCATACTGACCCATGATATGTCTTGCCATTCTTACCAATAATCAGGACAAATGTGTCCTATTTCTACCATTATATTAGCTATCAGAAGAGGTTTTATCTCTTGCATGAAATAGATAGCAACATCAGTTTGTACTGATGAAATCTTCAGTTGTTAAACATGAAGGTTATTATATTACCTACAACATAGGAGACTGATTTTTAAATTCTCTTTAAAATATTTAAAGATTCCTGATATGTGGCATTTTTTCAAAACATGTCACTAGACATTCCAAATCTGATAAAGAAGTACTGCGTCTAAAAATTACTCTGCATTATTTCTTTTAAAAATGTTTGCAGAGGCACCCAGCTAGAAACAATTTGCTTGGTTTGAGGTAAACCTCAAGTAAATATTTCTGTCTAATCTGTGCATTTGTGCATGATTTATGTATGATATTGTTTTCAAATACCCAATTCTGATTACAGATAATTATTTGTGAATACATGCTGTTTACTTAACACCAGCTACAATGGAATCACAATCCCTACTTCACTTCATGCAAAGCTTTGCATCTTTTTCCTGAGGGCTCTCAACTGGACATGTTCACTTTATTTCAATGCAATCCCTTCTTAGTTACAACATAAATTATGAGATAAATTATTTTCAACCTTCAACTAAAGCAGTTTTAGTGCTGCCTTTCCTATTACTTTGCATATTCGCTCTTCCTGAAGTTGAAAATAGAAAGATAAATACCTGTCAGTGGTGTTAATGTGGCATAAAAGTAGGAGAATAAACCATCTGATCTTGGTATAACTAGGAGGTGAAGCACTGTTTCTAGGACATTTTGAGATTAGAGTTGTCTCAAAATCAAATCTGTGCAACTGGAAACAAGTTGCTGCTATCTTGCCAGAAAGAGTAATTAAGCGTTCCTGAAGATTTTTTCCCAGTAATCCATAATTACTACAATTGAAAGTGAAAGTTACATGGCACAGAGATTAAGGTTATCAATAGTAAATTTTGTAAACATGCTGCTGTATTCAAGACTTCATTTTACAGCAAAAAAATTAATAATGTACTTCCAAGTGGTATAGAAATAAAGGCTATTTCTATTTCCGATCTCTGACTGACCTTTTTTGGCCATACAATGCTAAGGACAGTTTTACTTAAATCTGAAAAGATATGCCATTTGGTTTTCTATTCACAAAAATTATGTAGGGGAAGTAACATCAAAGAGTTTTTATATTACTGTATCCTCTGTGCCTAGAATCATGAATGACACTCATACATTTTCACCATATATCAGTCGAATAAATTAATTTTAACCCTCAAAATATGTATGTTGACACATTTATGACATACTATCTGCTTGGAAAACCTACCAGAGTTTGTAATAAATCCTTTTTTAATATATTTTCCTTGAGTACTTTTTCTCAAAATATTTTCCTCTTACATTTCCTTTAAACAAAGGTGAGAAATTGCAGCAAAATCTAGTATTTTTAGTTTTACTATTGGATAATGTGTCTAATATATAATTTGTCTACATTTCTTTTCTAATCTTGCAAATTTCCTCTAAATCATCTCATATACAAGGATAATTAAAATAATCACCCTATTTTACCATTAGTTCACCATCACTACCATGACCACATCAGAAAAAATGCCACCTATTTTCTTTTGCACACATAAATTCAAACATCCTTCTATTTTACACCTTTTTTTTTTTTTCAAACTGAGAATGCAACTCAATAGTTTCTTGTGGGGCAGGGACCTTACTGAACCGGTAAGGAAAGAATGGCACAGAATGCTGGCCCTGTCTTTGAGTGGAACTAGTCAAAGCACAGACAAAAGCTGGGCCTTGCAGACTAGAAAAAAGGGAGTTATATATACCATTTATATTCATTCATATACCTAATAACCATCTACTAAGTCCTAGGCACTGAGATAAACCGCAAGCTTAAAGAGATATACAAATCACTTTGACCTGTTTTGTTTTCTAGTGGGGTATGAAGTCAAGACAATGAATGATATTAATACAGTGTGAAAAATGCCAATGAGAAGTGCTGAACATTCTAGAGCAAAGGCAAGTAAGGGAGGCATAGTAAGGGAGTTAGAGAGACCTTATAGAGGTTAGGAACAGCTTGCTTAAAGAAAAGAGGTATACACCATTAGAGAAGAAGCACACTGTAGACAATTAGCAGATTTTCAGGGCTAGAAAAATGGATGCATAAGGGAATGTGTTGCAGTAATCCAGGCAAGAGATGACAAGGACCTGAATGAAGGTATAGCTCACTGTCTCACGTGAGAAAAATAATTGGGGGGTAGGTCAGTAGCTAGGTATCCAACATATTTTAACACTCCAGTTATGAATGCTGAGTAAGAGTTTTGAATTCTTGAGTACTTAGGATATGGTTAGTCCTTATTGGTAATTTTATTTTCTGAGTCCCGATCTTTTCTTGGAGTTCTAGACCCAATTCTAATTAACATGTTGCATTAACAGAAAGAGTGGAAAAGACTGTATTCTATTTTCCTGGTCATTACTGAAGTCCATTGGTATCTTCTGCCTGGATCTGCCATAGACTTAGTTGGTTCAAGATTCAAATTCCTATTAAAGCAGCTCTTCAGTGGAGAAGTGACTTGGGTGACAGGTTGAGCCAGTGGTCCAACTGAACTTCACTATGAGTTTGAGTTCTCATAGTGAGTCTATAAAGAAGCATCGAGGTAATAAGGATATTGAATGGCAGGAAAATATATCAGGGATAGTTTTGCAGTCAGAGCCACAAGGCCACAAATTTTGGCTACTATGGTCTCTTTATCAACAAATTTGCCTAATCTCATTTTTTTTTGTCACATATAAATTGGTCTGCTAAGATTGACCTCACAGGATTACATCAGAATGTGATGAAATAACATATATTCATACATGAGATGAAACAGGTTATCCACAGTACATCTCAACATGTACATACTCCTCTGTACGTACCAGGAAAGACAAATAGAAACATAAAAGAAATATTTCAAAAGGGATTCCCTGGTGGGCCTTCCCATACGCTGTCCCCTCACCATTTCCCCTCTTCACCTGGTTACCTTCTTCCGTTTCTCTGGGACTCAGTTAGGTGTCATTTCTTTCAGGAAATATTTTCTGTCCCCACAGGCTAAACTTTGGATTCCAGTAGTCTCTGTGTTTTATTATATTGCCCTGTAATAACTTGTTTCCATTTCTGAATCACACATCAGACTGTAAGTTACTTGCAGGTAGAAAATATCTCTGACACCCTTGTATCCTCAATACCTAAAACAGTGACAAGCTCATTGCAGAAACCAAAACACATTCACTGACTGACTGCCTGAAGAAAACTACTCTAGAAGACAGATGGCAAAAGAAATTTCATTATGTTATCACATATAGAAGGCTCATACTTATAGTTCTTAATTGTTTTAACAGTTACTTAGTAGGTTTAGGTTTTCATAATAATTGAAATCTATGAAGTCTTTGTATTACTGATAGATACTCCTAACTATAAACTTGAGATTCTATTTAATGTCTGTACTTATTGGAACCAGTAGGAGTAAGCAAGAACAGGTGTACTTCTAATAAGCTGAGTCCTAATTGAAATTATAATGGCTCCCCAAGAAGATCACTAGAGGACTTTGAAAATATCAATGAGAGAACAAGCAGGTTGCCATTTAATTTGAATACCTGCTTATTCGACACAGATTGAGTAGGTCTTCATCGCCTCCTTTGTCCTAATGCTATTACCATCTAATTACAAATAACCTCAGATATTCTTGACCTCATACTTACAACTGGACTTAAATGCAAAATGCCATGCTTATATATATATATACATATATATATATATATATATTTTTTTTTTTTTTCTTTGATTTACTTGAGGAATCATTGCTTCTGAACAGCATGAAATGCAGCTATCTTTGTTCTTGAGCAACTTACTTAAAAAATACTCAATGTTACTTTTGCCATTATTTCTCTCTTCCCTGGGTCACTGCTGTTAAAATTAATTTGCATTTCAGATCTCAGGATTTTATATTGCCATTAGAGTTGTGAAATGCTTTTACTCAGCACACCTAAGAACTGATGTCTTACCTCCCACTAATGGACCTTTAATTAGGCATTGTAATGAACCATTCTGCCATTCCTTCATTTAGAGATAGAAGATTTGGTATTTACAAGATACAAGTTTGACAGAACACCAAGCTCATTGAACCTTGCCGACTCACATGTAATAGATCTTGAATTTATTACACTTTTGTCAGCTGTTGGATTTATCATTTTAATGACTCTGTCCACAGACTTACTATGCTGCCAAAGACCAGCATCACCATCCTCCAGGAATGTTTGTTGACATCTTGATCAACAACTCCTGGGGTTCAATACTGAATATAATATTACTAATTCGGGACCTTGAGCAAGTTATTTAACCTCTGTCGAAGGATTAGTTGGTTAATTTTAATAAGTACTTTGCAGTAAAAGGTGGGAAGTGCCATGAATGCTAAGAGTGATAATAAAATTATAATGCAGCCTTTTATAAAGCATCAGGCTACCTCAGAATGTGATTCTATTAGGTTGCCAATTAAGAGGTAAACTAACTGAATTTATTCTAAGTATCCAAAGTGCTTTAAAAATTATTGCATGGTATTTTTTAAGTCAGTTAAAGAAGAATAAAAAATGGGGCGCTTCAATTTAAAGAAAAGAAAGAAAGAAAAAAATAAAACTGATGTTTTATGATGATGTACCAATTGGGAACTGAGAGATAGGAAGAAAGAAGAACTACACATTGGTACGTGATGGTGGAACACTGATGAAATGTAGTTTTTGTATATTGAATTTGTTCTCTTTTCATTAACTTATCTCCAAACCAATATTTATTTATGTTCATTTATTTATATGCATGATTGCTCATTTGTTTATTTGACAAATGACATTGCTGAGCATGGTTTCAAAAAGATTCCAGTCTAAGAGGGATGTGCACAATAAACAATAATATTGGAAAGAAAGTGATCAGAGCACGAAGAGAGGTATAAAAACAGTGACTTGGAAATTCAGAGGTGGGAATTTCCCATTAATGCAAACTAAGAGGAATGGAAACAATTTCAAAAAGAAAATATTGCCTAAGTTGGATATAGACAGATAGATAGAATTTGAGATGAGGGAAAAGTAAATGACAGCAAATTTCAGGTGAAGAAAAAGCAAGAAAATTTCACAATGGTGGGAATGTTGGCATTTAGATGGGGAAGGTGATCAGAGAGTTGAATAGAATATAGAAGAAGACAAAAAAAAAAGGTGGGAATAGTCAAGATATTTTCTCATTATGGGGCCAGGTAATTAATATTATCCCTTATTTTCACTGAAAATATTGGAGGTTGAAAGAAGGGTGGCGCATAAATGAAAGAAACCCATGAGGTAGTAGATGGAAATTGCTTTGGGAAGCTGTGCTATGTTGAAAGGAGGGAGATGAAAGAACTGCAAGGATATGAGGAACATGTGAGTGAGATTCATACGTATAACTGTGTTTGCTTCTCTGGATAAACTCTGCGGGCCCATGGAACACATCACTTAAGAGCGAAGTCGAGCAAGCCATGCAATAAATAGGAGGTAGAATTTATATATGCCAAGAAGAGGCTGTGCTAATATGAGAATGGAAAGGGAAACACTGATTTCAGACGGAAAGGGAAACACTGATTTCAGATGAAATCTATTTCTTTGCTGCAGAGGAAGTGGCCCCAGTGTAAGACTAAAAGCAAAATATTCGGTATTATTTTTGATTCCTAAATGACCTCATACACATGGCTTGATTCTATGCTGTTCACTTCTTGTAAGGGCCATAGATATATAATTTCTAGATGCTGTGTGAGCTCTTCAAGCATATCAAACAATATAGGGAAGAGAATGTTAAGTGACTATAAAGGCCCAGGACTTATATTGCCTTGCTTTGAATCTTGGCTCTTCCAATTATTAGCTTTTGGAGACAATACATGCTATCTATTTCTCAGTTTCATTATCTGGAAAATGAGAATGAAAACAATAATTAGGTTATTGGTTAGATCAAATGAGTTAATAGAACTAAAGCAAAAAAAAAGTAATAAGAAAAAGTGTTTGGAACATAGATCTCTATATTTGTGATTGAAATGGAAAGGATTTTTTTCCTTAGTGATACAAAGTACTGCTGAGACTGTTATTTTAAGAGATAAAATAAGGGTTCAGAGGGTTAGGATGGATATCCACCAGTAATAATTCAGGCAATAGATGCTGGTTGCCTAAATTGAGGGAAGTGAGAATGGATGGGTGTGAAGTATTCGGTATCTGGCTATATATATATGCTTTTTAACCTTTTTTTTAACATGGGCAGGAACCAGGAAAAAAATCCGGGTCTCTAACATGGCGGGTGAGAACTCTGCCACTGAACCACTATTGCCCAGTATCTGGCTATATATTTTTTTTTTACATGGGCAGGTACCGGGAACCGAACCCGGGTCCTCGGGCATGATGGCAGGTAAGCACTCTTACCTGCTGAGCCACCATGGCCTGCCCATTTGGCTATATTTTAAAGGTAGAAGACTGTGAAGCAGAGTGTAAAGGAAAGAGACAAGTCAAGAACGACTCTAGGATTTTTAGCTAAACAACGTTTCCCTTTTTAGAGATGGGAAACACCATGGTAAGAGAATTTGGGGGTGAGAAAATCAGGTTAATTTAGTGCCAAGTCAAAATGTCAAGTAGAAAATTAGATATAAAAATCTGGCATTCAAGAGATAGATTCAACTTGAGATAAAAGTTTAGAATTATAAGCATTTGGATGGTATAAAATAGCATGCAATTGGGTGAAATCACCTAGGCAATGGGTCTCAACCTTGGTTGCCTATTTGAAACATCTGGGAAGTTTTAAATAATTTTGATGCCTTATCACAGGATAAAAAAGAAACAAAATCCTTGGGGATGAAGCCTGGGAAAAAGTTTTTTTTTTTTTTTTTAAAGCCCTTGCAGTGATTCTAATGTGAAGTTTTGTAAAGAATCTTTGAGTTAGAGTGAGTGTCATAGATAAGAAAAGAGATATACAGAGGGAGTTGTCAATCACTACAATACTTAAAGGTCAGGGAGATAAAGAGGAACCACCAATGAACTTAAGAAGCAACCAGTAAAACAATGAAAACAAGAGACAATGGGGATCTAGGAAAACAAGTAAAGCAAGTGTTTTAAGGAAAGAATAGTCAGCTAACCATAGTAGAGTTAAACTAAGAGGTGCGAATCAACATGACAATTTATTTGACATTATGGATGACATTACAATAAATTAATTAACTTGCTTTGGACAAAAGATGTTTCAGCAGAATCGTGAGGATAAAAAATGGACAGAAGTAGGGTCAAAAGAAAATAGAAATAGAGGAATTTTGGATTATAAATATTCTTAAGAGCAATGCTACTGTGGAAAAAAAAAATGAGCAGGGAAATGAGGTTGTACCTTGAAAGAGATGTGGGAAAAAGGGAAGATTATTACAGAAAGGATGCAATGATGAGGCAGGAGGGAGAGGTGACAATTGTAGGGGATAAGTCCATGAACAGCTTTGAGGTCTCTAATGTATGGGCAGCATTATATGTAGCATGGAGTTCCTAGAAACAAGAGGGAAAATAGAATATATGGGTATAGGAGACATGATAAAGGGAACTTGTGACAATTCTCTTTAGACAGCTTCTATTTTTTTTCCAATGAAATAGGATCAAGTTCCTCAGCTGAAGAGTGAAGTGGGAGGGCAGCTACTGGAGGTTTGAGAAAGATATGATGTAGACATTTAGGAGAGTAGGAGAGTCAATTGATCAGTGAAACACAACAGAAACTATATCAAATGTGCATTTGAGATTAGTGATAAAAATTCAAATGAGACCAGTTTGTTTGAGCACTTGTTTTTTTCTATTTCATTTAACTACTGGGTGTCAGTTCACGAAAGGTGGAGAATTGGATTTCCTGGTTTCCCAAGAAAGTGCAATAGAGGGGAGAAGGGAGAAAGAGTATTGAGAGCATGTGCAAGGGCATGATTATAATAATGGACCATGGAATCTAAGTTGGGGAAGGAAGATAAAATAAGAGAAGAACAAAATAAGAGAAGGATGGGGAACAAAGAATTGGTAGATGGAGGGAATAACTTGAAGCTGAGGTAACAGTGGGAGTGTAATAGAGGTGATGAGAAGACCACTTAATATAAACATCAGCATGTGCTACAGAACTGGCTTCTGGGTGCTGCCTTCACTTACAGTACTGACATCTGTCTCCGGTGTATTCAGTCTGGCAGTGGCAGTAAGGCTGGTTCCCAGCAGTCACACCACAGGTGCCACCATTCTGACAAAAATCCTCACAGACTGTCTTTCCACAGTTTGGCCCAGTGAATCCCAGCGCACAGCTGCAGGTGGGTCTCCCTGTTGGAGAAAATAAAGATAATAGTAAAGACAATTAGACTGAACTGGTTTAAATATGGAAACGGTATTGGGTAAGGAGCAGGAAGTCAGGATTCTTATCAAGATTTGTCTACCATTTAACCTGTGATCTCGGGCAGTATCTCTGGGCCTCAGTTTTCCTGTACAGACAATGCAGTTAGACTGGAAGATAACTAAGGTTCACATCAGATAAAACAATTGGAGATCATTTTATGAGCTATTATCTTATTCTTAGTACTTTTGCATGTCCAATTTGTTTTTCCCCTTATTTTTGCTCTCGTGGTTAGGGCAATGCAGGCTATATAGTCCATTAGAATATAAAGTATAGACAACCACATTTGCCAAGTTTCAATCATCATCCACCAACCACTGAATCCACATAAAGCACGAGTTTACCACAATTATAAATAATAGTTTAATAAGTTTCAAATAGGCATTTGAACTATAATGATTAGATTTATCGACATCAGTAGTTATTTTATTTGTTTTTAAGTACCCTTACTGGGCTTAATACATAAGTCTTACAAAGTCCTATTTAATATCATTTTGATATTTTTATTCATGGTAAGGAACTGTTCTTTGTAGCATAGTTGTGATATAGCAAATTGTAAGATTACATAGAAGCTTAACGTGAATGCTGCACAATAGAAAATCTGATGGATTGTCTTTGGATATTTTTCTCTATTTGTTCTGCGGGAACTAGCATTGCAGTGAATGGTGAACACTCCTTTAAGGGGTTTTGGACATAACACAGTCAACTGTTGCATAGGAATAAGTCTCTCTAACAGCCCAATCTCCTAAAGACAAAGTAGAAAACTAAGTATGAAACAACTTGGTGTGAGGAAAAAGGGAAAACAAAACTAGTGGCTATTGTTTGTAAAGGTAAAGAATGAGGTTTGGAGATTGTAAAAAGTTGTGTAGAAACAACATGAAAGGAAATAAGAGCTAAAGAGTTATAGACCTTAACTAGAACTCAGAAAATGATTTTCAGTTGTCTAGCATTAGAGAATATCCATATCATCTCTTTTCTAAACATTATAAACGTGGAGGTATAATTAGAATGGTCAAAGAAATGCACAAGTGCAAAACTTACTAAAACTTGAAGTGTAAAGCAATATATATTTTTTTCCTCTATTGCCAAACATAGCTTCTGCACTGAAGGACAACTGCACATTCTTTTATGAAAAACATTCCTACAGTTAAGTAAATGAAATCCTTTTAAATAAAACTCACCTGCACTTTCCAGACCATGAATAAATTGGAGCCCACGTTTTTATTTAAAATGTATTTTACTCTGAAATGGAACTATATACTTAAAAATGCAAGAAATGTTGCTTTAAATGGAAAAAGTAATATATATTTTTATAGCGGGAAGCGCTGCTTTAAAACTTATTTGTAAAATGCAGATAAATGCCTATTAAGTAGTTGTGAAATAAGGTCAATTTTATGGACATTAAAAGTCGAGTAGACTCATATTTTCCATTGCCAGAAAATGGCTTACTAATTTTATTTAGATATTTTTCTTGTAACGGAAATGATTTTTCTAGTTATTGGTTACATAGAAACAAATTATCTTCCCTGCCATACAACAGGTGAAAATAAAGACATAAGAAAATGAATATCAGTTGGAGATGAAGAGGATGGATAAAATAATTGTTGGAACACAATTATAGAGGAAAAGCAGGGCCCAGAACATGAGGTAATACCTCTTTTATTCAATGAAAGCCCCCGAATGACTTAGAGACAAAACATACAGACGGCAATACAAATTAACACACACTAAATGTGAAACAAACATTGCATAAAGTACAGGGGAAGTCAAAGTGCATTAGAACAATCAGAGATAAGTGTTGGATGGAAGTACACTTAAGCACTGCAGGTTTATATTTTTTCTCTGTTACATTCTATTTATTTCCTTTTAAAACAAATGAGTGAAAAAGAGTAAAATGATCAGAGTAAAATGTATTGAAAGTCACAAATACAACCTGCTGAGTGAGGTACCTGAAAATTCTTCCATCCCAGTCACTGAAAGAAATAACTCTGCTTTCATTTCATCACAACAAAATGGCCAGGTTATCTCCTAACTAGCATGGGTCTCGCGTTATTTAGATTCCAGCTAAATTATTTCCAGAGAGCTCTCCTTTCTATTCCTTTGAAGAGAAGGTTTCTTCGTGACAGGTAGAAACCTTCACATTCAGGGAACATTATCTAACTTGAAGGCTTGTGGTGATAGAGAGGATCTTTTGTTTGCTGTTGGGAAATGAACCATCTGCTGTAGAATTTTATAATGGGTTCCATCAAATCCTTTCAAGAATCTCTCTGGGTGCATCCTAACAAATTTCATTGGAATCATTTGTAAAGATTTTTGAGGTAGCAGAGTTTGATTTTGAGATTTGAAAAGGAAACAGCTCTGTTGTGATGACTGAGGTATAGATTTATAGCAGCAGCGTGTCCAGGGAGTCGGGAGTTGACAGCCTACAAGGTAGTGTAATCAGAAAGCACATCCACTGACCCGAGGAAAGAGGAGGAGGAACGGTTTCCTGGCTCTAATCAGTCTAGCTTTTATCACCCCCGTAGTTCAGGCGTTAAGATTGTAGGTTGCAGACTGCCTGGATTCACAGTCTATCTGCCAATTACTGGCTGTGTGAAGCTCTGCTTGTTTCCTTGTGTGTGAGATGGGGACAATAACAGCCCCTACACCTCATGGGATTTATGTAGAATCATTGTAGAATAAATGGGAAAATATTCAAAGCCTTTCTAACTGTACCAGTCACCCAGAAAGCACTCAATTACATGCTAGCTCTGATTGTTATTTTTCCTACTGACTGAAGGACCCACACTTAAAGTCAGGCTTACTCTGTGACTATGCCTACAAAAAGCACTGTGATAGTTTAAGCAAGTAATTTTGAACATTTTATTAAATCATCTGTCTCTGCTATTTATTTAAGATAAAATTTAATTTTAATTTTTTTGTGTGTGACAGTGACAGGGTAGAAAAGGAATTCTTCATCAACCACACACTCAGACTCCTACATTTTCAAGTATTACCCTTTGAAGCTTGGGTTCTTTTCTCCTTAGTTTCTAAATATGCTTAATCTACCTTAGAGCACACGCTCACTTACAGAAAGAGAGAAAGAAGGGGAGAGGACAGAGAGGGAAAGAGAGACAGAGAGATGTACACATGCAGAGGGAGAGAGATACAGAGAGAAAGACACAGACAATGAGAGAATAAACAAAACAAAAAAGCAAACCTACAATGTCTGAATCAAACTTTGATATACTTCTGAGCTTCGTCAAAAGAAAGATATTCACTGCTTTTAATTCTATCAATAAATGACAAATTAAAATCTTCAATTAAGTTATATATATTCCAGTTCCTCATTGAGTTTACAATTTTAAAAAATTAATACAAAAATAACATTTCTTAATCTCTGATTTCTCTTCGTGTTTTAAAAAGAGAGGCCAAATCCTTTGATACGTAGGTATTGCTCATATAAATCAATTCTTATTCTCTGGTGGTAAGACAGGTTGAACAACACATAAGTAAGTGTGTGATGTTCTCCTTACTGAATATTTATGTACTTTTTCAAAGCTTACTTCTAATCTTTTAATCACTAACCCCAATGATTTTTTTGCATTCATAATCTTCCTCAATTATCTTTACAATTTAAAAATATTTACTAAAACCTCAACTTGCAAACTCTATTTCCACTTGGCTTCTACGATACTGATATTATTAGTTCCCTATCTTTTTTTCTGACTGTTCTTTTTCTATGCCTTTACCCTGTTTTTCTCTTTCTCACTCCGAAATATGTTCTTACAAACTTTATTTCAGTGATATTTTATTCAATTAGATGGCTTCAGCATTCTTTTCACCTGATAACCTTCATCCTAATTTTCAGACTCTAGGCTCATTCCCATTCTTAAACTTCAGACATGCATTAACTCTTTGCTGTGTGTTTTCTTGTGGATATCTCGGACAACTTGGTAGGCTCATCAACTCTTCTCATTCCCCAAAAGAGAAAATTTCTTCCCATAAATATCATTGCAATGGCTTATCTTATATTTTCATTAGTCTATAGGTTCTCAACGTGCAAGATCTACTCCATATTTAGGTTTCCCTCCATTAATTTGCATAATGCCTTGCTAGACATATGAATATAATAAATGGAGCTTCATTTAATTTATTTATAATGCTTCTGTTCACAGATAAATGGAAATTGGCTTCATCTATCTTCTAAAGCATATACAGCAAATTTTCATGACACAAAGTAAATTAATCAACTGTTGTAATTTAACTGGATAACCAATAATAGCTAATGTCAAATATGGTAAAGACATAAAAACACTAATCATCAATAATCAATAATCAATATTATTAAGAACTATTCATTAACATAATTGAAGATTGAATTGCTCATAAGAAAAACAGAAATATCTTTGACTCTATAGTGTTTTGTAAATTTCACTCCTCTTACATGTCTCTTACATACCAAAATCACTGCCTCAGTAAAAAATTGCTGATTCTAAAGTATTTCATAATTGATATTTTAGTAGAAACTTGAAGTTTTGTTCAGTGCTTCTATAATTTGGTTTTGGTATCACACAGACCTGGATCTGAAATCTTGTTTAACCTTGATTGGTATGTATTAATTGCGTGACTTTGGAAAGCTTAGATTTTCTCTGTGCATCTCAGTTTTGGTTTCTGTAAAAGGGTAATAGTAATGCTTACCAAATGCTAGTAAACCGCATTGCACATTGTTTTCGACATAGCACGTGCTCAGTAATTGTTAGTTTATTATTATTAGACAAATTATAAATGCAAAGGTGGTTATTTACACCTGACTGAGTGCATATGCTTTTGCTAAGAAACTCCACATGGACCCCTGATTCATATTTTGTTTTATTTAGTTTGTCCATATTTGCACTTTGGACATAGTATGTCCTTAGGCAGCTCATATATATCAGTTCAAACCAATGTGTTTCAGTACATAATAACAATGGGATGTTTTCTTTCTATTATCTGGATAAGTAACTGCATGGATTTATCATTAGACCCTGTTAAATGGATACTGTATTACATTTACATGATCCAGCCACAGTTTTCTCTAGTTAATGGCCCTATTTAACTATATGTCACCTTTATGTCATAGGTAGCTATTTCTGTGATATGGCAGACAATGTAATATTGCTGATTTTTAGTGATAATGCTTAATGTCTGAGAGCACTGGCTTTGGAATAATCTAGGTTTTCAGTTGCTGGTCTTTTCACTTAACCACAATGTAAGCATCATAAAGTGATAAGACTTAAACAAGATAATAAATCTATGAGATTTATCAGGGTTCTTGGCATTTGTTAAGCCTTCAAAATATAACAGTAGCTATAACAATGATAACAATATTTATGTTTGTAAAATTTCCAAGATGTATTTCTCTTCAATATAGCAATCACTGTTTCTTTGCTAGTAATTTTAGAATGAAATTAGCTGGGTTCTAGCTTTTAGTCAATTAATAAATCAATCACTATAAATACCCATTTTCTCAAAATGAATACTCTTTCATTTGAATATATTAAAGGTTATAGTGTTGGCATTTTTTCAGTAATTTGTTGTATAATGATAAGTGTCTTTCTTTTAGGGTTAGATTTATTTAAAATAGAAATTGTGTTCTTATAAAAATGCTGCTGATTGGTATACTTTGATCAATTTTTTATGACGTAAGTAGGCAAAATAGCCTCTGCTCAAATTTGGAAAAATAAATCATGACTTGTTTTTTCATTAAGGACATAATGGTTGAAAATGTTTGGTTGATGGCCAAAATGGATTGTCAGTAAAATAACATTATCTGACCCTCCTATGAGGCATTAACTATGCTTATTATCTCTGTGGTGTTGATACATGCTACGAAGCATTATTAGCATGCTCTCTTGTTAGGTACTTTATTTGAACTCATATTCATTTTCTTTCTATGTGAACTTCACTGCTTAGCCTGTTTAATATGTTTGAATCAGTCTGGTGCTTTTAAATTATTGTCCATGATTATGATGCTTTCTATCTAACTAGTCTGTGTGTCTGTAGTCATTGTTTAGTTCACATAATCTGAAAATGCATTAATTCTAAATAATAATGGTATTTAATTCACAGTGAGACTGCAGAGCATGTTTACCAGTATTTACATTTAATGTCCTTCTATAGAAATTCAATCTAAAAGTGGCATGTTACTTGTTCACAACTATTGCATTTGGAAAAAAAGTCACATTCTTGTCCCTTTATACAGAAAAACAAAATAAACCGAGACACAAATTACTGTAGCATCATGCAGTTGTTTCAAGATTGGAATCAGAAAGTCTATTTCTTCACCTTTTGCCCATAGGATTACTCTACTTTGTGAAATCTATCTTTACTTCTGATGTAGACTCAAATAATAAAAGTTCTGAATGCTTTAAAAAAATTGTCAGTCTATTTGATAAAGAGACCTGACATTCTACTTTTCCACTTAATATAATGTTTTCCTCAACTGAAAGTGAGTGCCCATTTATACATCATTTCGGCAAGTTGACTATAGCTGTCGGACTGTCCTGAGTATCACAAAGATTACAGAGAACTATTCAGCAAAACCTGACAAAAGAAAAGAACTGTGGGCTTTATCTATAGCTCTTTCCAAAGTTACTACTTAATATATTCTGACATATTTCAAATTATCGGTCGTAATCTATTTATACTCCTGGCAAGTTCATTTTCAATAGGTAGTGTGGAAAGGAAACTGAAACATTTTTTTGTATTTTCTGTGAATATAAGTCAGACAACTCAAGCCTTATTACATTAGCCTGGACAATCTAGACTGCGTTTTCTGCTACGTTTCACAACACTGAAATGTTTAGTATTGCTCTTACCATACGCTCCAAATGAACCAATAACTGTGATTCATGAAGCCAGCAGCAGAATTGGAAAGAATCCTACTTTTTTTTCACTCACAGGTTTGTTGTAAAAATTTACAGCTAGAGAACAGTGCCTGGTGTTTACTTAGTAAGCATCCAATATATTAGCTATCATGATCCTGACAATAATACCAATTACTATTTTAATTTCTAATTATAATGGAAACACGTTAATTTGGGAACATTTGGAAAATACAAAAGTATGAAGAAGGATCTATTTCCTTATGCTATGTAAGCTTTTTTTGTATTTCCTTATGTAAGCTTTTTAAGGATGCATTTTTATAATGTTGGGTTCATCTATAGGCAACTTTATCTCTTATTCTTTTTAATTTTAAAATATAATGTAAATTTTTTCCATTTATTAAATACTCTAAAAATTATGGTTGTGTTTAACATATAATATTCATCTTTTAGCTATGCCAAATTTTATATAGTCATTATTTTATATCAGGATTTTTACCTCCTATTTTACAATATTATAAATAACACTATATTGAACAATCTCACTTCTAAATTTTGTGCTTTTTTTTTTGCATGGGCAGGCACTGGAAACCAAATTTTGTGCTTTTTAACAATTATGTTCTCTTTGGTATATATTTCTAAATATGGCATTATTTGGTCTAAGATATAGAAGCTCTTTAAGTCCTGCTGAGTTATTTCCAAATTGCCTGCTGCAAGATTTGTACCTGCTTACATTTTCTTCTGGTACTGACTTGAGAATGTTGCTTTCATTCATGTCTGGCTGGGACCTGACTCCTGTACCACAGCGAAACCCTCCTACCTCTTCCCCCCCACCTTCTTTTATGTATATTTATGTGCATGTGTACGTGAGAGGTCTGCCATTTGGTCACTACTATTTCTTGTTTTTCTACTTGAGTTGTCATAGTTCAATATTCAGATATCACTTAGTTATTAAACTATATGCTCTATTTTATGTTCTCAATTTTAATGTTGTTATACTCTCAGCTCTTATAAAGTAAGACCAAATAGCCAACTTTTCACAATTCCTAAATATAATCAATATCTATGGTAAGGGAACTAGAACCCCAAGCTTAAATTTAAATTAAAAGTAGCTCTCATTTAAATAAAAAGTGAACATATAACAAAGAAGGCAATTGAAAAGCATGATGACCTTTATCAAGATGTGAAGTAGGTGATTGTGTATTTTACATCATGTCAATATGTATATCCTCTCTCAGCATGTTTAGAAGGTGTCCAAAAGTTCTTAACTTGACTTGTTTGAGCAAATCTACAATCTGAATTGTGGCAGTTGCATGGACTGAATGATCTTGAATGAGTGAGAAGAAAAATTCTTACTGACTATTTCCATTATAAGAGAGCTTTCCATTACAGAGACTAAGTTTGTTTTGCTTTTTTCTCCTTTCTACCACATGACCCTTTTTCATCTTCCTTCCTTATTTCTGGGAAGGAGATGCTTCACTGTCAAAGTCCACTGATGTGGTGGCATAGAGTGCTACAATGAGAACTTCCTCCTTCCTGCTTACTCACCTAATTCAATATAAATGTACTGCTCACTTTACAAAATTGTACTGTCACCTCTGCACCTAGCCAGTTCTGCTTTTATATATTTTTAAACATTATAAATTGATATTTCCCTTCCTTTATACATAACCCCAAACTTCAGGACTAAAAGTGAGTACTTGGGTAAACTGCAGCAAATTTATAAATCCTCTTGCTCTACTATTCTAAATTCATTGTGTAGAAAACCCTGATTCTTTTTTATATTAATATTAAAATTCTAATGGATGTGCCTTCAAGAGTAAAGAGAATACCAAACAGTATGAATATTCCTTAGAAAAGAAAAGTATATAAAACTAAAGATTAAACGAAAATGATTATCAATTACATAGTTTTGATATCCAAGCTGCATCAAAACTTTCATAAATTGTTCTTCATTATCTATAATAGGATGACTGAATAATGTGGTTTATTCTGACTTCACACCATTTTGTCCAATGCAAACTTTATCTTAAGTATATCCTCCTGTGGGCAGGCCACTGAAATGAATTGCATGGACCCTTGTTGATATAATCAATGTGTTGAAATATTTCATTTTGTGGTAACTTCCTATAAGAATATATACCTCATATATTTTATTTTTAGTGTTCATTATTTTAAAAAACCCTTAAGGAATGAGAAAAACATTCCTACATGCAAAAATTTAATTATGCCTCTCAGATGTGTGCTTTTAATTAACTGGTGACATTTCCTTTGTTCAATTATTTTAGTTCTATACAACTGTCATAAACTTATAAATTTTAATTAAAGCTGCCCTGAACCCTAGTTTTATAATGTCCACATAGGAATTTGCCAAAAGGCTTAACTGTAAGTAAACCAACAATGAATAAATCCATGAATTGCTCACTGGGATTTGTTTAACAAATTAACATTTGTGTGGAGATAATGAGGTTCTACTATCTATACTACCAAACAATGATTTTATAAAACTACATATTTAAAAGTGAAAAATGCTCTCTAAATGTCTTAATTGGATATGATATTATTGTTCATTATTAGGTGCTGTAAAACAACAAACCGCATGACAATATCTCATGCTGAATTCACATGACTCATTTATATTACTAATTTAAAATATTACTTTCCTGAAATATTATCTATGTAAATTTGGATCTAAATTTAGATCTAATAATTTTAGTACACAGACAGAAGTTTATATATTACAGATCTTAAGAATGCATCAAAGTCTGGACAAAAGACACAAACGAACCATGTAAACTTGTGTCTATACACAATTCAGAAACCACTAACAGTCTAGTAAATCCAGTGTTTTATAGCGATTTGTCTTTGTGGATCCTTTTACAGCTTGAATGGAGAAGCATAGTTTGGAATGTCAAACTGTTCAGCCTGCTTCAATCTTTCCGAAGATAAATAATGGTAAATCACCTGGTTATATACCAACAATTTTCATTATCTTAATAAGAAAATCAGGTTAATTAAATAACAAAAACTCTAGACATTTCACTTTGTCTAAGAAAAGCTTCTTCCTTATAGGAAATAGTTTATATACATTTAGCACACGTTCATTAAACATAGATTCTCATTTGCTTGTTCAATAAAGGACCCAGTGGCACAATTTCTCTAACATAGAATATACTCTACCTTTCGGACTGGCTCCCTTTAAGCAGAATACAAATATGCATTAAGATTCCCAGTGACTTTAAGATTTTAATCAACTTGCTAATATTTTTTTTCAGAATACCACTAAGTAGATAGAATATCTTAATTATCAATTAATCATATGTCAAAACTACTATAGACATAAAACTATCAAGCTTAAAGAAACAGTAATACTTTCACTATTGGAATGTAAATCAGAAACAGCTTGGTTCCTCTGAACTCCCTTGAAAAAGCTTCATGTGGTTCTTCCCATTAGCATTATGCTAAATATTTCAAAGAATAATATAAGCAACAGAAGCAATGAGAATTCTCAGTAAGATAGAAATTAACCATGGAGGGGTTATGAAGATCATATGGATTGATTTTCCATTTGACTAACTAAATTTGCATTTATTGTAGTAGAATTAAATGCGCATACATTGCACTGTAATAGGCACATAATATCTCTTAAACGGAATATTGGAATTTGTAAATTAGATTTTTATTGTGCACTGGAGTTAATTTTTTCCCACGGGAACACAGTTTAAATTAATATAAGACAGGAAGAAAATAAGTTTTATATTCACATATGTGCTATGAAGAACACTGTTGGGAAACACGACTGTGGCGTAAATTAATAATAAACTCAAGAGTGTCCTAACATGCAGTAATCTGATATTTTCAAAGCTCATTATATGTTATATTGCAATGCCAACAAAATAATTATAATTTTATACGGGAATTAAAATATCAGACTACTGGTAAAGTTTATTCACAAGTGAAATGGAGCTAATATTCAATAACAGTTGATTTTTAGCATTAGGGAAACTAATTTTGCGATACAGAGTAAAGACTTAGAGTCAAATATAACAGCCTCGTAAAACTGGCTCTACTTAATCAGTCTGAGTTAAGGTGAGACGACCTAGAAGCACTCAGCCCTTTCAGAAAGTACATGGTCAACTCTTGGTAATGATCATTACCATTGTTAAAATTTTGTGACTTGAACATCGGTATACTGAATTTAGAACAAATTGATTATGTCGAATTAATTATTAAACTTCGTTTGTGTTAACATATTGTGAATTTTCTTACGATACCAAGAATTACATTTACAACATGATTTCCTAATACTTTTCACGTATAAGGAAAAATGTAAATGATTTGAAGATGCGACACTAAAACTTTTACCCAGAGCAGACGGTACGCAAGTTCCTCCATTTTGACAGTAGTTGCTGCAGTGGTTGACTTCACATCTTTCTCCTGAGTAGCTAGGCCAGCAGTGACACCTCAAGTCACCCTTCTCATTTAAAATGCATCTTCCTCCATTTTCACAAGTTAATTTGCACGAGTCATCTGGTTATGAGAAGAAATGTATAAATTAAGATGCCATTCTTTGGACAGCATTAGAAGAATAATTCAAATGAACATAAATATTTAAATACTAGGAAGTTATGTTCTCTTAAATTTTCCAAAAATAACTGCCCTAAAGTAGAAAAGTGGAAAAAACATTAAATACTGACGGAAAGCAGCGAAATAAAGTCCAGTTGCTGAATAGTGAATGCACATATTAGACTACCTTTAATTCTTCTTTAAACTTAAAACAGTATTAGCCATTTCCTATAAATGTTAAACAATAAAAAATTAACTGAAACTTTCTAAAAATAAAACATTTGCTAGCCATGGCATTTTAGGCAAATCTGCCCCCCCACACACCTTTTTTTTTATAGGAGCAGCTGATATTAAAGCACAGTGAAATATGCAAGATTACTTATAGTATTCAAGTTAAATTCATATAGGAAAATGCTTATATGCTAGATATTCTTTGATGTCAATCTCTATTAATTATACATAAGCCTTCCAAATGAAAGTCATTTAGACTTGGTAAAAGATGGTGAAAGAAATGTGTCAGAAAAATTTCCATATACATAATTGTTCCAAACTGTTAGCATGATTGGTCTACCTTATAACATTATATCTGAGAACAAGAAAGGATAGTCATTCTTTAGGGTAGCAGGATTGTTTATAACAATTTGGTGAGTCTCATTTACATAAAGATTGGTTTAGAAACATTTTCCAGGTTATTTTGGTATGTGTGATGAAGTTTCTTGCTGCATTAGAAACACTGGGCTATTTAGAGCAGGACACATTATCCACCAAAACAAAAATGACTGAAAATTCTATTCTACAATATACCCTCTAATGAAGCCATGCCTATACTTGCATTGTGAAAGTACATACAATCCTTTTTTCCTTATTCAAGATATATTGGTCCATATATGGAAGAGACTTGAATATTTTACTGCAATAATCACAAAAGCTTTGTAATTCAGTTATCATTACCACTGCATAAATGAGTACTATCTGTTGACAGTGCCTGATGGAGCTGAGACTTGCCTCAGTTATCTTCCCGTGTCGGTGGGCTTCAGGGTGGCACTACTACAGTTTACATTTGTAATGCAAGACCTCTTTCATGAGCTGACGTATACAGCATGGAGATAATGACAGTTGGCATAATGAGACCTGCGTTTGGGTCCTAGTTTTTCCACTGATGGGGGATACAAATTTGCCTGAACATTCTTTATCTTTAATAGAGTGCTCATGTATGACAACTCGTTTACCCGTTGCGCATAAGTGAGATGAGGGATTTTAAAGAAAAAATTAAAACTATAAAACTCCCTAAATATGATGAACTACATGCCTCTGTACAAATAAGACTCTGATTTCCAGCTTCTCATTAACATGTGACTAGCAGTGAAGAACTGAAAGCTGGGTTTTCAAAATGCACTGCTGGATTTCAGGAGGCAATTCAGGCACATAGTCAGCAAAATCGCCAACTAGTACATTTTTTGCTCGGCATCATTTACTGAGTGTCCACAATACACACTTAGGGTATAGCTCAAGTGGAATGACATCAGTGAAGGCCGGGGTGGGGGGAAGTGGTGGCGAACATTGGAGGGACTGAAAGATTGGACCAGGATTAAAGAGTAAGAAGGAAGGAAATGGGAAGAGATTTGTGAGTTTGAAGAGGTGACCCAAGGTTTCAGAGACGATCCTTGAATTTGGGGCTTTACCTCAAAAGCAGTGTGAAACCTTTGAAAAGTTCTGTGAAGTCTGAGAACAAATATATTGGCAAGGGATAGAATAAAAACAGGGAGACTCTGTTTAAAGCATCCAGGCTAGAAAACATGATGGATAAATGTGGATATGTTCTAAAGGTTACTGGGAGGTAAAATACATATTGGTGTTGTGTAAAGGGGATGAGGACAAACTGAGGTTCATCCTTCAGTTTCTGGTGAGGAAAATGAAGTGTGGAGCACAAGGGCCATAGAAATTGGAAGGATGATTTAGCTTTGGAATTATTAAATTAGAGACACCTATGCAAATATATTAAATTAGAGACACCTATGCAAATGTAAGTGTGAATCTCCAGCAAACAGGTGCATACAGAAACTGGACTCAGGAAATATCTAGAGTAGAAATACAACAGCATAATTCAAAACATACTAAAATATTTTTAACTCATTCAGTATGAATTGTCCTAATAGGGGCTGTAACTGTAAACAGTGAAATAAATAGGTAAGACAGTATAATCCTAGGATTGTTAAGAGTAGACCTATTTTCACCTGTAGCTGTTCTGTGTAAACCATGTAGATATTCAAAACCTCTTCATGTTAAGGCATGTGCACTCCTATAATGTGCCTCATTAGGCACCAGAAATTTGAAAGTACAATTCTGCTGATGAAATAGAAGTGGAGTTACAGCCTTCCCAAATGAAAAGCACGGCCACGTTTGTCAATAACTGAATCACCCTGCAGAAGACAACCTCCAGCAAATATAATCAACTATGGGAAAGAGCAGGTGAGCACTTTCCCAAGAATTAGCAGCATTTGAATTTCAAATTTCTTACATGAAGATTGAAAGTATTCAGGGTGCTCTTCATGTAACAATAGCAGCTAGAGAAAGGCAAGTAATTATAAAGAGCTGGAAAACACGGCTATATCAAATGTTAATGTCAGGAAAAGTTAATTGGCACATATCTATACCAATCAGTAATTATGAAATCCACTTAAGTGCCATACTGCCTATTACCAGGGCCCCAAAGTGCAGAGGCCAATGTAATATTTTTGAACACTCTGATTAAATTTCAGATTTTCTTTTAAATTACAAGAATGAGTTTTGAGGATATTTCTGGAATCTTGCCTTTTAAGTAGGGTTTATAGAGCAAAACTGAAATTTCTAAAAAAAATTATATTTTGGAAATAATTTTAATTTAGGCAACCGAGTTCCCTTATTTCAAGCATAAAACTATACAGTTTGGTGGATTAATGTGGCAATTTTTTTTCATTTTCTTACCCACTTCATGGTGACAGATTTGTCTTACAGGACTGTGCTTCTGCTTTATGGAGGGTACTGGACTAGGTACTTTTTAGGTCTGTTAATTCTAATCCTTATAATACCTCTGAAAATGGGTAATGTGAACCATATGGAAGCACTGGGATTCACGTTCATGCTTAAAAATGTGGATTGCCCAGGCTTGCTGTGGGGCATTACCACTTAGTAAGTAAACTGTGACAATTAATTGAGCCTCTCCAGGCTTCAGTTTTCTTTTTCGGTAAAATAGGAACAATTACAGTATAATGTCATTGTTTCTTGCAAGAATTATATGAGAAAATTGAAACATACATTTAGAAATGTATCTTGTTCATAAGCCCTCAAAATATTTAGTAGTAGCAGTAATAGAAGTAATATTTATGCTTAATCCAAGTTTACACAGAATAAACTGAGACCAGGGGATAACAAGTTGAAAAGCCCAAGTCCACAAAAAATTAGTTAAGCAGCTACTTCACCTCTACACCAGATCAAGTTCTTTTGATGTATTTGTTGAATTTGGTTTGTTGGATAAATTATTTGGACTAAGGAAAGAGGAAAAAAAGAGCGTTATATAGAAAAGAGAGGGGTGTTTAATTATAAAGTAAAAAACAATGCAAAATGATCTGAAATTTGACCATAAAAAAATACATATAACATCTGAGCCAGTGCAAAAGTCACATCTGAGTTAATGCAGAAAAATAAAAAACATTTAAAATAGTCTTCTGATTCTGTTTATGACCTCCAAATTCTTAACCTACTGTTGAATGCATGTTAAGTGCCCAATGTTGCACTGTAAAAAAATGTAGAATGAAGTGACAGGAAGTCCTCAACTGAGTAGAAGGATAGTTTATCCAGGCATTGAAGAACTATTGACATCAAGGCAGCTAAATTGATGATTGAGTAGATAATTTTGTTTGATAGTTGTGAAATTTTATTTCAAAGAATAATTCATTATTTCCATTATAATGAAGTATACTCACCTAACAGGCTGTCATCATTGCAGGTGTCATTAATCAAATACTTTCCTTCTGGGCACACACAGGTGGCCCCAGAAGGATTCAGCAAGCAAAGGAATTCACAAGCTAAATCCAAGCATGGATTGGGCACTGATTAAAACAAAATGAAATAAAATTTTAAAATGTAAGTTTTAATATCATAATTTTAAAAACATAAAATTCAGCAAAGTGAAATGATGAATCAGCAATGTTGAAAAGAAATCACATCAAATTTCTAGTGGAAGTATCTGATTTCCAATTACACCTTAATTTGCACTTCCCATAAGGGAGAAGAAATTTTTCTGAACTACACTTTGTCACACTTGCTTGTGACTAGTCGCTTTTTGGCAACAGCGTTTTTCTGAGGTTCCAAAGTGCGGTTTGAGCTATGCTTAAAAGTAAAGCAATCGTAAGTCCTCAGGGATCTAAGTCTTATTTTAGGTCTTTTTAGGACTGTGTTCTAACAGGCAGAAACAACCACAAAGGCTATATATATAATATGTCATTTATGTATATATAGGTCACTTTAAAATACAAAGATAGGATTTTTTTCCTCTAAAAAACCATGTTTAATGCAATTTCCTTTCTATCAGGTAGGAGTTTGCATGCGTGGGTAAGCGTGTGCAACATTTATTTTTGTCTAGATTTCTATCCATTCGTCATACTATATGTTCATAGCTGTTTCATGGGTTCTCCCTTGGCTCACTGGGTAGAAACAGAGATTCCTTCTTTAGGGGGGAAAGTTACATGGCACCTAGGTAGCTGAACTGGTGACCATGAAAGTGGCTTTCCTTCTGAAATATATTCTTACTCAAATAACTATTATATTCAGGGCAAGTTTGAATTTATTCATTTTTATGAGTATGGCAATATTTGAATCTGAAAGTGAATATGACTCAGACTAGAGTATGAGAGGAGGTGTTCTCATATTTCACTGCTTTTCCATCTTATTGATGCAGAGATAAGGAAAGAAACAAAACTTGAATTTTTTAATTTCTGAAAAAAAAATCCGTATCAGGTAATAAATAAATTGATTTTCTCAGAATGGTCAGTAGAATTTAATATTCCATTAAAAATCCTACCTCAGAGATGACTTTGGCCTGATTCAAAAGTTCCAATGATCCCTACCACAATGCTTAAGAATATGCCTCAAGAACCCATAAATGGATCATTTCACTGAATGAAACATGGGTGGAAATTAGCAAGGGGACCCCTAAGACCTTGAGAAGTTAAAGTTGATTGGTTTCAAAAGTAAACATTTCTAATTATATCAGCTCAGAGTTTGATGGAAGCAAATTGAAGGTTGCAAGGTCAGGACAAAGGAAAATAACAAAAAAAAAAAGAGAAGAGGAACAAAAGAATTGAAAGTGTATGAATCTTGGAACCACAAACATCCTACCATTGGCAAAGAGTCGCAAGCATCTGGATAGAATTTTGGGAAGTTTGAGAGGATATACTGTTTCAATGTTTCCAAAACTAATTTGAACAAACATCATTCATCACTCCAGATAACTGTACTAAATAAAGTAAAAAAATCCTATTTTATTTGCCATGAGGAATATCTATAAATAAACTTTAAGCAGTTTCTCGGAGGGTGAACTCACACATAAATCATTAAATTGCAGTTATATTTTTTATAGTTTGTACTTCACTGTATTTTGATAATAGTGTTTGAAACATATTTTCTCAAGACAGTTACCTTCAATTATTTACCTACTCTTTTCTATGGGAGGAAAGTAACAACAATAAAAATGAACCAAAGAAAAGTTTGGGGAAGAGCATTCCTTGGATGCTCTTAAGGATATATAATGCCATAAACACTATGGCAGGTGCTAGGTTATTAAGAACAAGAGTAAAAGTGGCTAACAATGAATTTCCCTGCTCTTTTGGTTTGAATAGACTCACAGAGATTTTAGAAAAAACACAATAAGAGACTTTTTAACAACAAAATCAATTCTAATTTCAAGACAACATAATCAAATGCTTAAAATGTTTATGTTATGGCAAAAATAGAAACTTTTTGCATTATATAAATCTTGACTTTGTTAATTTGATGGTAGCAACGTTAAAGTTTCTTAACTCACTGAGGTTAAGACTCTGAAATACTTAAGATTAAAAAAAATTTTGGAGATACAAGAAAAAATTTACCTATAGATACAACTTTATAAAATATTATACTTACAGTCTAGTTGTTTGTAACGATGAGATATCAAAGCACCTTTTGTTTTATCAATATCTAAAGCTAGGTACTCTACTGAACCATGGCCAAATTTTTGTACTCGAAATACACCATTTTTAGGTCCTGCTCCATATATATAATCTTCAAAGACATCAATCCTATGTGGATGCAACAAGCCTAGAATTTTAAAAAGGAGGAATTATAAAAGCTGGAGTGAATATATTCAGATTTGAGGAATTATCTAAGTTTACCCAAGGTCATTAAAAAATTTCATTTCTGTTCTTTTAAAAAACTAGAATTTGAATATTTTTAACATTAGCTATAAAGTTGTTAGAGTTAATTTATTTGTAGTGGGAATGCATGAGATACTAAACATCTCACTCAGAATATATTAAAAAACTTTTCCATCATCACTTTAATCTTCATTTTACATATCATTTACTGAGGGCTTATTATATGCAGAATAATGTTCTCTGCTGTACAGTTGACAAACAAAAGCCTATGGGCCAAACATACCCATAGCCCCAAATCAGCAGTTCACAAAACTCTCAATTCAAGTTTTGGATCAAATTAGTGCTCAAATTAGATTGTCTGCATGACTGGTTTATCAAGCAATCATGAGTTGATTTTAAAGCGTAAAATTCAGGAAAATATTTGACATTATTATTGTCTGTTTTATAAATGGGATAAAGAAAAACTGGTAAATGGAAATCACACACACGACTGGTTTGGCTAAAAATAATAGTGACCATCATTTTTCACACTTAATTAATCTCATTTTGGTCTTGACATCAGAAGTAAAATAACCACATTTATATTTTACTAGTTATGTATAAAATGCCTGTTAAGTCTATGTTTTTCTTTAATGTTTCTTGAAATAGTCAAATGTACACTTAAAATCGGACAACTTTATTGTAAGAAATTATGAGAGTGTAGAGTTTTTTCTGTAAAGGCTGACTGATAGGAAGAACATATACTTCAGGCAAAAGCATGAAGAAAGTATAATCTAACTATTTTTCTTTCAGCTTCCCTGCTTTCATTAAAAAACAGGAAGCAAAGCTGTATTCAATTTATACAACACATAAATATAAAATTTCAAGTACATGTTATAAGCAATCTGTACTAAATAAGGGAAGGGGTTGAAGAAGGAAAGGGAAAGAACAAAGAAGGGAATAAATTAGTTTCAGCAGAAAGAACCGAGACAGCCAGGCAAGGAGAGTATGATGTATAGGAGGGAATTAGAGAATTGAAAACAAGAGGCACCAAGAGAGGTGGAGATAAAAAGGATGCAGCAAAACAGTAGCACAAATAGATTCTGAGCTCACTAGTGGTAAAGGTAAATCTTCATTTTGACACACTGCCTTTCACTTGGGCAGGAGTATACTCATAAATTACATGTAACGATACCCGTTACTATGATGTTTTACTACATGTTTCTTGTTATCACTGTAATTTGAAATAAAAGTGAATTTTCATAGGCGTTAATCTTAACTACTTGATGTGCATTCTCTGAATGGGATAGTCAGAGGACAAGGTTATTTTCTGGGTCTGGGCAACAATGGCCCATGTTTGTCCTAGAGTCAAGAAGTTCTTCCACCCTGGTCTCTGTTATTCAAGTAGGGATGAAAATGTAATCAATAGTAAGAGCTACAAGTTGAAAAGAGAAAGAATTTTGAGGAAATCCAGAACATAAAGCTTCCATGTGTATGTGTGTGTGTGTACATAAGAATCTTTACATTTTCAATGAAAAAAAAAACAACAAAAAGCATTTTACAGACCTTGTTTGCTGCTGACAGAAACGACTAAATCAGAGCCATCGTAGAGAACACTGCCAATGAGGGAGAGCTCAAAGTCAGCCCAGTATATGCGCTCACTAAACTGATCCACAGCTAGACCTGCAAAATCGGTATGCATGGACAGACAATGGAAATTCATCTGAGATTATTTCAAAACTATATTGTGCTTATGGATGACATGTTCACAAAATTGGCAGCCAGTCTATGCATCATGGTACTGTACAATTCAGAAAACTACTCAATTCTCATCTCAAATACAAGCATTCAGATTATATAGAAGTTCTTTAACAAGTTCTAGCAAAAACTTCACATAGGAAAAGCTATCCTAAATACCCCTTATTTCTATAAATACTGCCTTTTAAATTATGACAGTTTTCTACCATATTTTTTCCATTATATCAAATTTTATCTTCTGAATATAGTAATATATGAAACAAATTCATTGTTGAAATCATTTATCCAACCTTTATCAAAAGATTTCTGTCAAATTAGGTATACCTTGAATCCATCCATGAAAATGCAGTTCTTGGCCCACAAAAGGTTCATAGGCATAATCATAAGGCATTTTCACCTATGTGGAGTAGTTGGACTAAGGTGTTGTGAGACATCTGTGTGCATGCTGAAGTTCAAATTAACTAATAATTGATGTGTATGGTAGGAAAGAATTAGAAGTAAATTTCCAATTCAGTTCTAGTGGTGCTTAAATTTTTCATTCTTGTCACTAATTTGCTCTGAGACTAGATGCCTTCATGTCATCATCGGTAGCTACCAGTGAATAACAATGAATCAGATAATATATTCAATTACCAGTGGTCTACTATTTTGAACTACAAAAATGATGGAAAATATAGCACCTTTATATTTAGTTTGCTTTTTTAATTTTCTAACTTCATAAATGTTACTGGAGTTCAGCTAGAATATTCTTGCAAAATATCACCAAGATATAAAACATCTTAGGAATTAAACTATGCCTTCCTTCAATATAGAAGAATAAGAAGATCCATGACACATGAACTCTATAATAAATCTTCACTACTATAGATATTAATTTGTGAGACTTGCTGGTCTTTGGAATGACATATCACATATTTTGAAAGTACATGCAATTAATATACTTTGATGACTGCATATTAACAATCTTTCCCTATCAGGGTCTTCATTAAATAGCCGAGTTACACCTCAATGGCAGGGCAGCTAAGTGAAAGTTATTTTTGAGTTTGTGATAAATGTATTCCTAAGTAGCTGAACCAAGACTTACCAGTCAAACTGAGAAGGCATGATCAAAGTCTTCTGGGAATAATTCTTCAGTTGACTGTGTAGATATAGTCCAAATGTAACCAAACTAAATACAATTATTGCTCTTCAAGTATAACATGGAGATGCACCATGCTCACCTACCCTCTGAGCAGTGACTTAGTTAAATCAAATGGTCCTTATTTCACTAGTTGCTGCACAATGATTAATTTTATATTTGGAGTCATATTAGGAGTTACGTTTTTGCTTCTTTATGTACAATTATGGATAACATGAAACATAAAATGATCCACTTTTCTGCAGCTGCCATTACATTTCAAAGCAACTGTCTAAAAAAGGGTTTAAAACATTTTTCTTCTTTCCATATCAACCTAATACAATAGAGAGGTAGATATAACAAAAAGCAGCATTTAACAAAGCTTAGCTTTACATTAAAATATATTCAATCTAATAATCATAGAAAATAAGAACACAATGAATGTCTAGTCCAAGTTAATTAACCATGTAATTCTTCAGATTCAGCAGCAGTAAAAAGATCCTAAAAGTGTCATGTATTGCATTATTGATCTAGGCTGGTCTGAGATGTATCCATCTTTCTCAGTTTTAGTTACATCAGGCTGTGTTATTGAATGCCAATGCACTTAGGTAAAAATTATATAACAATACTTTTAGATGTGTGGGATTTATATGCCAAAGGATCCACAAATCAATGATTTCGCTGTTTTTTTTTCCTTAAGCCCTTTAATAAAAAGATCAACTTTTAAATTAAAAAGTTAATAAAGGAATCAACTATTTTCCTGTTACAGAAATGAGTCAAGTTTATATGAAAGAAGAAATTGATTTCTATCTTTAAAATATCACATCTCCTTTTTGTCTTTAATAGAGAACTGATAATAAAAAGGGAAAAAAAAAAGCAAATCCCGAGTCAATCATCCTTATCAGAACAGGGAGTGATGTATATTTGGACTCAAGCCAGTAGAAGTATAGAAAATTTTAAAATAAAATGCCATGCTTGTTCTAATCAAGCATAATGAGATCACAATTTGAAGGATATATAAAAGATAAAGATATAGGCTCACTAAGTTTTAGTGATGCATGATAATGGCACCAATCATGTGCTCATTTTCTTAACATCTCCCATGATAGCAAGAGTGCTATTACATTTCAGGAATTTTTCATCTCTCTTTTGTGCAGCTCTGAAATTTTCCACGGGTTCTCCCATTCTTTCCCAACTATGATCTCAAAATAGTAAAAGAAAAGAGTCAAAACTAAATCTTATGAAAAGTGACCATAGTGCCAATGTGATATATAAGGGAGAAAACACGGAGATAGAAATAAAATGATTGTGTTTCCAGAAATAGAGAAAAAAATTATATGTGCCCTGTGTTAAAGGAAAAGCCCAAATTTTTAAGGTAGCAATAACCAGCAAGTATGCACTACCATATTATTGATTTACAAGGTGATAAAAGAGTGCCAAAAGAAAATCCGAAGGTATTTACTATGGTATCAAATTTTATTTTCAACAAATAATGTCTAAATACCTTGGCTTTTAAGATCCTGACATTCTTGGAAGGTATCATGTGCTCTACATTGCAGGACCTAACACAGAGCATTCTCTCATCTAATGCATACAACAGTTTTAATTGTTATCCCTTGATTTTACCAATGATGAAACCAAGATTTCAAGACAATCACTTCATTTCAGAGATAACACAGCTCATAAGTGACTTCCTGAGATATAACAACGTGCATTGACTCCAAAGATGTCTTCGCTTTTCTCAGGCTGCATTATCTGCCCATCTTTGAAAAGCCTACCCATCCTTCAATGACTTGTTCAAATGAAACCTTTCACCTAATTTTCCTGTACTTGAAATAATCTTTTTTGCCTCTGGACTCCCATGATATTATAAAACGGCTAACAATCTCACATTTTGTCAAAACCTAACTACTCCTGTGCATGCCTCATTTTTTTTTCACTGAGTGCAAACTCTATGAGAAAAGGGACTTCCATGTTTATCACTAAGTTACCTGTATTTTAGAGCAGATTGGCTTGTACATGGAGGCTATACCACCCATGTGGCTTTCACTTAGCCCACTCCAGGAGACACAGTGATGCCTTGCCCAGATTGCTTTTACTGGTCAGTTTCAACCATCCCTCAAGTGCTGCTTTAGAAACTAGAGACTCAAAGCTGCCTCCCCTTTTCCAGAAAATTGTCCTCAGCTGACTAGAGGAATCTTGCCTGGGAAGTATATCTCCTCAGGGCCAACCACTGGCTGGCAGATAGAGGCTTATAAAAGGCTGTCTCCCTTGCCTGCCACTTTGCTCCAGAGTGCATCTTCTGTGCTTCAGGCCAAAATTAGACTACCTGAGATGCAGAATTGCTGTGCTCTTTCTCCTTCTTTCCATCCTTTACATGACGCTCCTGGACAGCCCTCTCTTCATTTCCACAGAAATTCTCTTGCTGGTTCTGCTTTAGAGAATTTGACCTAAGATACCTTCTTACAGCTGATTTTACAAACTGCTGCCAGTCTCATTTAAAAATGAGAATTATGTCATATATACTGTTGTTATATAAAATGTCAACATGGTGGAGGGGGGGTAGAATGAGGACTATAAGGGAATTCTTTGTACAAATTTTGAAATTTGTTTGCAAGGCTAAAATCAAACATAATGAAAATCATGTTTGACCTGATCATGTCACTTGCTTCCCCAGTACCCTCCAGTGACTTCTCCGAAAGCTCCAAGAGAATCCAAAGCTTTGTCAGTGCTTTTTAGGCCCTGGGTGATGTCTGCGTAGTCACCTTGCCACATTCCTATCTACCTTTCTCCTGAGTTGCTCATATGCTTCCAATAAAACTAACCTGCTGGCTGTCTTTCAGATATTCCACGTTCATTCCTAGCTCAGAAATTATTGCTCGCTCTGCTTGGAAGATTCTTTTCCCACAAATCCAGATGGCTGACTCCCTCTCTTTATTGAGGCCTCTCCTCATATATCTCTCTTTTTTTTAGAGACCCTTTCCCTGATAATCTTATGCCTGTAACTTCCCAATCCCTTATCCTTCCTTACTTATAACAACCTGATATCATATTTTTAATTCTATCCTCTGCAGGAACATAAGTTTCATGAGCGTTGAAACTTACTTCATGAGGGTGGGAACTTGATTCCTCAACATCTAGAACAGCTCTGGCATATGATGGGTGTTCAAATAGAATTGTTTACACAAATCAATGAGTTCAGACACACTTGTCTAAATGAGCCTAATTCCAAAGGCTGCTCCTTCCCACAAAAAGTAAAAACAATGTGTTGGGGAGGAAAGGTATTAACTATTAATAAGAACACAAATGCCAAATATAAACAAATTGCAAACTGCAAAAGGTATTACAAAGCATACTCGTTAAATAATAAGGCCTATAAACAATGCATGCTGTCCTTTTGGTGGGGTGGTGTATACCAAAGCATCCCAAAGGCCATTGCAGTGTGAAAAGGCAATGCTGTGGAAAAAGTGCTAATGTCAGACATCAAAAGTTGAGCAAGATTCTGGTAGTTGGAAAGACATTTTACATGGGGAGCTGGGAGGAAGATGACATGGGAGAAAGGACATGAAGGCAGAGAAAAGACATGTACTCCTGAGCAGTCCTGAAAGAATAGTCTCTAGTGGTAGCTTAGGAGACATGCTGGGAGGCAGATTGAAACCAGATTGAAAAGAGCTGCAAATGAAAGGTAAGCACTCACCAAACATGTCTTTCACAACAATTATTTATACTTTCTCACTTCTTTATCCATTTTCTCTCTGATCTTCTAGGAGTATTACCATTTCTGTTCCAACATCATTAACATATATCTGTAAAAATGTCCTAACATACTGCTGTCAAAATTTCATACATGTGATATTCTATTCATAGTCTTACAACTTAGGTCAATTTCAGGTAATATCCCCAAAATACAAATGGTGGTATGAGAAGGACCTGACCTTGGAGTTGGGAAAATACAACATGAAATTAAAATGAATTCATCAAGTCACACTATAAATTATTTTATCCATTTGTAAAAATGATTTGTATTGCTAATGAAACTAATAAAGAATTGTAACACTTATATTCTCAGTGCATCACTTCCCATTTTAGAGTAGAACAGAAATGTATCATACCTGTGGGTCTCTGTAACTTCTTCTGCACTAAAATTCTTCTCAGGGTACCATCCATGGCTGCTTCTTCTATATGGGAGTGGTCCCCAATGACAGTCCAGTACATCATCCTGAAGAGAGGAGGTGAAAGAGGTTAGCCTGTTGATGGTGCTATTACTACCTGCCTCTACTCCAAAAAAGCAGTGTCTCTCCAAATTCTGTGCATTAGAATCATCCCAGTCCCCTAAGAAACAGAGTCTTGGACCCAACTCTAACCTACAGAATGCAAACTTCCTATAGAAGTTCCCAGGAAGCTACAATTTGAACAAAATCTTATTTATGCACACTAAATTTTGAGAATTGTTTAATAGGATATACCACTGTTCATTATTTGATGTTTAAAGTTTGATTTGAAATATCCCATCAAAATGCCCTAAAAAAAGTCCCCTAAGAAAAAAATATTTTCACAATTTGAAAATATCTTTGTTGTGACATTCCATTATTGATGTTGTATCAATACGCCTTTTTAAAATAGAGTTAACTACTTTCTCAAACAAAAATTATTCTCTTCATTTAGATGATACCATACTGCGTAAACATAATTAGCACATAATGGCTGACACTATTCAAGATCCAATAACACTCTTTATAGGGTGATTATATATTTTCATTTTTATCGTTGCCTGTAGGTTTACCTCTTCAAGTAAAAGAGAGGAAATATTTGCATTGAATTGTTTAAATTTGTTTATATTTACACCTCCATCTTCTATTACACAATTAATCGAAAACACCAATACTCTACATTTCTTATGTTTACTATCTTGAAAACTCCGAAAACGTTTTTAATCTTTTGTTAATCTCAAAAGATCAACAATAGTAGCTATATGGTTATATACCACTTTCATTACTCTGAAAAATTCAGTATACAAACACAACCAGTCTCATACACACACACTGATTATATATCATAGCAACTTTTCAGGAAAAATCCATTTTTGAGCCATCATTTGGTGTGAAAAGGACATGCTTTTGTTCAGAAGGAGAAGTAGATGGATTTTCAGAAATTTTGTTTATCTATTATACATTGAACACTCATTGCAGAAACAAAACTACAGAACACAGGACATCTCAAAAAGTGGATACTCATATCCAAAGACATAGGCACAAAACCATTAACCTACCCTCTTTTAGGATTTACAGCAATAGCATAGGGTTCTCCAGCCATATTTGTTAAAAGTCTGGTGCAGTTGGGGCCGTTCAGCTGTCCTACGTTGACAGAGTACCTCAGGCTGGTCCAGTGAGTGGTGTAGTAACTGAACCAGTGCATTCTAGAATGATCAGTCCAGTAAATATTTCCAGCAACCCAGTCAACTGCAATGTCCCTGGGCCTTTTAAATTCAGGACACTACAACAAAGCAAAACAACAAAACACAGTATTTAAAAAAATAAATTAGTGATTTTTTTTCATTTATAGACTGAGATTCTGGGGAAAACTACTATTTCAATATAGTCAGGTGTTGACTGTTTCACAGATTTAAAAAAACACATATATTTTATTTTATTCTTCTTTGTATAGTTTTATAATTGCACAAATTTTAAGGGTATAACCCATTGGACTATTACTTATGTTGTTAAACCACCACCATACTGGAATATTTCCAGCACCCCAGAAGGCTTGCCTATGATCTCTTTCAGTCTGTATTCCCCTGAGAGTAAACACAGCTCTGACTTCTTACACCCTTCATTAGTTTAAACTAATCCATGTCAATGGAACCATTCTCATTTATGATTGTCACTCAGCATTGTGACATTTGTCCATACTATTTTATGTATCAGTTATTACTCTTTTCACCGTTAGATAGTAATTCATTATAGGAGTATAACACAATTTGTGTGCCATTCTACTGATTTATCATTCTACTGAAAAACACCCATTTGGCTTATTTACAGTTTGGGGTCATTATACCTAAACTTATGAATATTCTTGTATATGTCTCTTAGTGGACACAAACACTGGTTTCTGCTGGGTATTTACCCAGGAATGGAATGATTACTTCTTAGGATATACATATGATTAGCTTGCATAGTTTCTGCTGGAACTTTTTCCAAAATTTTTAGCAATATAGACTCTCTTCAACAATGAAAAGAAGTCCCAGTTGTTATGCATCCTTACCATATACAATTTGATTTAAAAATTGGAAAATTGTTAGTACAGATAGAGACATTTAGAGAGATACTGTATTAATCATCTTTTGGGATAAGTAATAATGCCTGCATTTATATTACATCTACTAGTTTGGATTTGCTGCTCAATATTCAGACTTATTGGACTATTGTAAGAAAAGGGTGAGAGTTCGAAGGGACTAGAGCAAGGAAAATAACACATGTTCTCTGCCCTTTAATTAATATGATCACTTTGAACGGAAACTAGTGTACTAATTAATTTAACACAGTCAAGTTTATTTTGCATAACCAAAAGTGAGAATGACTTCTGAGGGGTATCACATAAAAAATAGAAACACTTATTTGAAGGAGATTATAGCTAGACATGTAGTTGATGTATAAGAGCAGCAAAACCTGGCAACCAGAAGAAACATGGATTTTTAACACAATGATTTCCTGTGTTTTTAGTGGTCAGCCAACATTCTTAAGCAGTGGCTTAGATTAAAGGGGAAGACAGAGAGTGTCTGTAAAAGGACAGTGGATGCCAAGTAGCAGGAATTGCAAGTCAACCTCTGCAATGTGGTTACTGGGATCTCAAAGACGGGAAATATGATTTGAACTAAACATACAACTCATGGATACGTTTTAATAACCATTATCGTGAGTATTCTCCCCAGTTGGCTTCAAAACTGAAATTATGAAATGTTACAGTATGCTATTTCCTCAAATCTAATAATAAATACTATCCATCTACCCAGCAATATGTCAGGGTTAACTGAAGTTAACTGTAAAAAGCTTTGCAATATAGCATTCTCTATAAATGCTATAAAAATGAAAATCATAGATGGGAAGAATGTAAGATTTTTCCTATCAAAACCACAAATCATTTGCAAATGCTATAGAATAATCTAAATTGGATTTTTTTTTCAATTTGGGAGCATTCATATAATATTTAGAAGTAAATAAATAGCCAAAGGGTATGTGCATGTCAGTGTGAGACAGAAATTTAGAAACATGAGAGAAAAAGGCAAAATCACTATTGTAAGCTGTTTAGAGCTTGTTGGGCATATTTATCATTTTCTAGAGCAAACCTTTGGCATTTCAAAAATACAATGTCAGTTATCTAGCATAAGTATGGAAATGTATGTATCTTTTTTTATCAGATGTAATTACAAACATGATTTTCTATTGTACTGATATGTCTGCAAATATGGTATATTTCATGCAAAGTAACACACTGAATTTAGAATTTTCATGTTCTATCAGTCAGGCGAAAAACCAATGCTGATTATCTTTCTCCACCTGCTGTAAGCAGGCTTTACACCTGGCCTGCTGACAATTAAGAAGCCTAATCCCTAATATCTGTAGAGAATTAAGAAAGTTTGATTTAGTGATGCTTTTTCAGGAAAGCAGGCTGGTGAAGAATCTACCAATGGGGAATTCTAGAGGATAAATCAGATTCAGGTCACATCTCTAGGTTAAAGAATATGGATTAGGGAAAGAAATAAACTTTACATTTCATGCTCAGCACAAGAGATATTGGTGAGTTGTAAAGTCATTCAGCCCTATGCATTTATTCTCTGTTTCCTGGATCAAAGAATCCCTAATGGATTCTGGTAACAATAGAAATACTTAGGATGTGGAGTAATGATGGTGTGATGGTTAGGTTCTGGTGTCAGTTTGGCCAGGTGATGACGCCTAGGTGTCTGGTCAGGCAATCACTGGCCTGACCATTGCTGCAAGAATATTTCATGGCTGGTTGGAAAACCAGAGGTTGGTGTATTACATCATCAGTCAGTTGATTGCATCTGTGGCTGATTACACATCTGTAATCAACTAAGGTGTGTCTCCCACCAACAGTATAATACAATCAGTTGAAGACCTTTAAGGAAGAAGAGAAAATGTTCACTGTTTCTTCAGCCAGTGAGCCTCTCCTGTGGAGTTTATCCAGACCCTTCATCAGAGCTGCCAGCTTCACAGCCTGCCGTACAGATTTTGGACTGTTCCATTCCCATGGTTATAGGAAACACCCTTATAACTTTCATATTTACAAATCTCTCCTGTTGTTCTCTATAGAACCCTGACTAATACAGCTGGTCACCACCAATTAATTCAATCTGAAGCTATGATATCATCAGTGACAAGAGGACTCTCAGAGAATAATGGCAACAGAGTGAAGATATTAATAGTGCTTATCTTTAATAACTCACATCTCAACACTGAACAGATTATAGAACTAAGAGATTAGCAACAGAATGGTCCTATTCTCAAGAAGTCTTTGGCCATATTAGGAAATCATGTATTTTAGAGACTTCCATAGCAACCAAAATAAAATTCCTCTTTATTGCTGGTAGAATGACCAAGATGATCAATAGTATGGGCCATATAAAAGAGACTCATATTGAATGGATGTTAGCTGGGGGGTGAAAAGCAGAAATCCCTGCTGGATTTTGATATTATGAACAGGGAATTGATAGAAAGGCATTAAAATTGGTCAGGTAAATACAAAATGTGGGAAAACAGAAAACATAAAGTTCTTGGCCTGGATATAAAGTCTGTATGGGAAAACAGGAACCAGACAGCTAAGTGCTTACCTCCACAGAGGCTAAACACAAAATAAAATAAAATACACACACCAAATTGGAAAGAAGAAGAAGGAAACATAAAATAAATAGTTGCTTCCATGGCTAGTTCATCAGGCAGGCTGATGAACCGTAAGCACTAATGGAATGTGTCATGTCCAAGAACCTGTAGAATCATGAGGTTACCCTAACAGCAAAAAATTATTGCTCATATTGTTGCACAATGTAGAAGACACATTTTCACTGCTTTCTCCAGATAGATCTTTTTCCCTAGTAAGCTCTCTAAATCTAGAGCCAAATTTGAGTGAACTGAGGCAATCTTCTTTGGAGGGATATAGTACCCAAATGAAGGATACCCTTAAGTCTTTCAGAAAAATTGACAGCTTGATTGTAGCAAAATTAGAGGTTATGACTCTAAAGTACTAATCCTTTTCAGCTGTGGATTGTAAGGTATCTTTCCTTATTCCAGCTTCAGTAAACTAAAAATGTTAGTCTCTGGAGATATGTTTTTCAAGTTGGGGAAAGAGGAAAGAAGTATGAAAGGGGAGGCCAAGTATTTGAGGCAAGGGAATGCTGTCTTCTTTTAGACAAATATTCCTATAGGAAGCAATATACTTTATGAAAATGTAGTTAATACAAGTCTAGCTTGAAGTGATGGCATATATTTATTTGATTGTGATATTTTCCCTCTTTGCAGATAATCTGAGAATAGAAAATCCCATTCATTTTAACAAAGTTAATTGTTTCATAATGACATGTTATTAAAACGAAAATGTAAAGCCACTCTCCAGAAATTGAGTGTGTGTGTGTGTGTTTGTGCGTCCCACACTAAATGAAAAGATTACATTACTTCTGGCTCAAAAATGTAATATGCATTAGATAAATTCCCATAAACCAAAAAATGGGAGAAAAATAACTATCAATTTGAAATATTACGAAGTTCTATTGTTTCGCTAATATTATAAGAATATCTCTATATTATTTTAATCAAGGAGCTGGTTAGATATTAATCTGTTATCTAGCTATTTATTATTTCAATCAGGAAGCGATGGTGAAATGCAAAAATGACTAAGAAAAAGTTGTATTTAGAGTTGGAATATGTAAGAGTTGAAATCTATTTTAGTGGTAAAATCCCTGGCTTCCATTTACAAATTATTCTGGAGACTACATTATTTCAATTTAAGTAATTGTCAGGCTACAGAGATCTACTTTAGGACTACGTCAACAGGGCACAAAATCTCATTAAGGGAAAAACAAACCAAATAAAAATATGTAATTCTCAAACACTTTCTGAAAAAGACAAAATTTGTCTTTGGATTACAAATTTAATACTGTGTATAATCTCGTCCTTCAGTCCTTTTTTGTTTGTTTGTTTGTTTTAACATGCTCAGCCAGCCATAAACTTACTCCTTCTAATCTTTCTCCTTTCCGCAAAAAAGCAAAAATGACTCTGAAAGACTTATTCACACAATTACATAAACAAATGTTCTCATGGAGACTAGGAAGCACACTAAATTTGGAGCCAGAAGAACCTGGTGTAAGAACTAGTCTAAGTTTTTAATCTCTAAATTATATGGTCTATATAATAAAGACTGTAGATGATATGATTTGTGAGATAATATTAATTTATAAACATGTATTATGTAACAGTTGAAAATATTGCCTATTCCCAGTAAGCCTGTATTTTGTATAGCCTTCAGTAGTATATATTGCTAATTGTGAATTTTCAGGCATTAGTCAGTAAGTGAAGAATTTGTTGTAGCTTACAGAAGCACTGGTTGACATTATCCCCCTTGGTGAATGACCTGGAAATAAGGAAGCAAAACATTCTCTGAGAATTTCAATATTATCGTGAGAAGTGCTCAAAGTTGCCAGAAAGCAGAGATTGCAAAATGCGAGACTGAGATCTAAAATTTAAGCTAAAATAAAAAATAAAATGAAGTAGATTTTAACTTAAAATTTAGAAAATATTGCTTTAAAAATCAAAACCTTTGGATCTTCTTGAAAAATTATAATATATAAGATAATATATTAAAAATGGGTCAATATTCCAGAACAGCAGTCAATCAGCCACTGTTCTTGATTTAAAAGAACATGTCTTCTTTACTTTGCTACAATCACTGGGGTATCTAATGTCTGTATCCAACCTGTTTCACTCACTTATGTTAACTATTTAGCTGCTTTATTTACATACATGTGTTTGTAACTCATGCCTTAAATAGGCAGAAGGAGGTGGCATTGATAAATCAGGTATCCATCAAAAAGAGGGTTAAAGACAATAATGAATATATTGAAAATGAGATCTTGTGGATGAAGAGGAATTGTCAGTCCTTTTAGCAGATGTATATGTACAGGTACATGCACATACAACATATAAAATGGGCTCTTATAGATTGCCTCATCTATCATACTCATTCAGATTGTGAATTTATTTTATTTCTAGCTTCACTAAAATGAATTCATCTTTTAATGTGTTACTCCCTAGATTAACTCACAATAAAATTGCCAACTCTAAACAAATACATTAAACCCGTCATAATAAAGAATCTATATTGGGGGCTATTTTCTGAACTTCTTCAAATAATAGTCAAGTTTGTGCGTCTATCCCTTCAATCAGCAAGAGTTGTTTTAATTTAGGCCCTTTGGGAGAATTGAAAACAAAAATGTTGGCTGAGAACTTTGATCCCTAAATACAGTCAAGCTAAAAGTTAGTCATAATAATGGAAGTGATGTCCTCTTAATAAAGGAGTTTGAGTTCATCAGAATATGTAAGGTAGGAAGAGAGACTAGCAAGTCTGAAGGTTCTGAAGAGGACAGAGATTGCATTCAATGAATGAAAATATGGCCTCTGTATGACTGGGCCAAAATGTGAGTTTGTAGGTATTTAGGCATCGCTGTACTGGATAGTAGGAATGTGGTGGGAAACGAAGCTCATCATCATGTGAGGCTTGTGGACTTATGATGTGAATATGATGATCGGATTGATGTGCTGGGATCACTTGGGCTATGGTGTGGGAAATAGCTTGGGACTAGGCACCGAAATGGATGCAGGAAACTGAGAGGAGGTTTACTTAACCAACTCCATGAGGGAGAGTGGGAAAGCTTAATCCAGGTTATATGAAAGAAGTGGACAAAAATGGGATCTATCTAGAAATTAAAACATTCAACCTTGAGATGAGTATGTCTCATACTCACATATTTAGTATGAGAAGACTGAATTGTAAGGGATAATTCTCAAAACCAGGCTTGTTCAATACGATGGCGATGTGGGCTATCCATTAAGAGTAGAAACAATACCATTAACCACTAATGGTAAATATGCAACACTGGTTAAATGCTCAGCACTTACTGCCCACGAGCCCCTGTGCTAACTGCTTTCTATGAATGATATTCTTCAGTACAAGAGACCAGTAAGATGAACATACAAAGGAAGAACCTGTTCTTTGATAGACTATGAGAGAAGAAGGCAGAGGCTCAGAAAAAAAAAAAGTATCCTAATCAAAGTAAGTTTATATATTATACTAGAGCAGCCAGTGTGATTTTCGGAATTAAGTGGAGCAAGAAGCGTCACACCATGAAATTCTTGGTCAAACTTTTTCTCAGAATTGAGTGTTTTGCCACATCAAATGGGAGGTTTCTAGTAAAAAATTCTGATCTTCACTTAATCTGCAAGTGAAGTTTCAACTAGAAGACTGCCCACTTCCTCATGGGCTGAAGTAAATTATTTACTGCCGTATCTTCTGCTCAAAATATGGAATTACCTAATTCACACCCAGTATGACAAATACTTCTACTAATTTTGTTGATAGTTATCTCAAGTATGACACCTTATCAATTTCTTATCTGACAGACCTTTGTATCTTATACTATTCCTATGAATCCGATTTTCACTGAATATTGAACTAGTAGATGTAAGTGCTTTGATTTTGTTCACTTTAAGAATAGTCCTCAACTTTTCTTCCTCCATTAAACTGAAATGACATCGTGAAAATCAACAGAAAATGAAAATTTAGTACATTTTATCCACCAGGGTATTGAGATTATGAACATGGGAGAGACTCCTATTTTCACTGTGTACATTTTTATACTATTTGAATGTTTTGTACATCTGTGTGTTTTACTCTTTACAATTAAACAATTCTGAAGATGACACGCTTACACATTAAATATAAATTTTATTAAAAGAACTTTTGATGATTTTATTTGTATTTGTTTACCTGACCCACATTATATTTAAATTAGTTTGCAGTCTTGAAAGGGGAAACTGCATGGATTAAGGCCTATGGAAATGACAAGGAGAATCATTTCTCTGTTCTCTCACCACATTGTGAACTTTAAGTCCAACCAGTGCTAGTTCACTGAGATTGAAATTTTCCCAACATGTTATGAGGCAACTTTAATACATCTCAATTATAAAATAAGTTTCTAACAGAAATTGAAAAAACCTCCAACATACTAACTACTAGACACTGAGGAGGGAAATTACAATAATACACAGTCGGCTGTGCATATTCAATATTGATATAAGTAGTATATTTAAATATTTATTTGCAAATTCATTACCCCACATAAAATTCACATTTTTCATTCAATTCCTATAGTACACATGATGATTTCATTCTTTAAGGCCCTGAGAGAAAGATATATATCTACAATATGACTACCTACTCAAGAGAAATTTTTCTGAAAAATAAACTTTTGTGTACAACCATACATTTCTAATTATAGTCATAAAATGTTCTACCTTTAATGTTCTACCTTTAGATAATGCTAATAATGTATAACATACTTTAATCCCAGGAACACATGAATAGTCCATTATTAAGAAATCTAGCAATAGCAATTGACTACATTAACATAACTTTGCATACATTGATCTATAAATGCAATTTAATCCCAATCCAATTCTAAAGTATTCATTTATTCTTCCAAGCATATTCTAAAAAAAAATTCCTAGAATGGTAAATATGCAAGAATATCCATAGATTTTGAAAGGAAATGAGGATATACTATATGTAATTTGCCCTGTGACATAATCAAAATATAATATAATGCTAAAATGAATTTTAGAAGTATGTATTGGTGCCCATATTGGCATAAAGGTCCAAAGAATAGAATGGAGACTTCATAAACACCCACATATTTTAAGACTTTATTATCATAGAACATAATAGGAATGCCTTATCAGTCAAAAGAGAAATGATAATCTGTTCAATATTTTGGGTGGAAGTAAAATCTACATCAGATTATACATATATGCAAATTCCAGATAGATTAAAAACGTGTATGGGAAAACTAAAATATACAAAAATATTTTTAAAAGAATAGGAAATTTATCCATAATCTGTTTTATTAAAAGGTCTTCCTAAATAGATGTAGAGGGCAGAAAATTTGACAAAATGACAATTAGATCAGACTGCATAAAATTTGAAATGTTCTACATAGTAGAAAGCATCAAAAATAAATACCTTTGAAGCAATAATATATGTTTGCGTGTGACTTACAAAGGCTCAGAATTTACAAGATATATTAGGAAATAGAAAGATCTTATGAAAAATAAAATACTTTAAGGAATTTATGAATATAGGTTATAAATAGACCATAATAGAAACTTAAATTTGAATGGTAAATAAAACATGGGAAAAGATATTCAAACCTCATGAATAGTAAAGACATTCCATATCAAAACAAAAAAGTCATTCTCTATACAACAAATGGACAAAATTTTAAAAGATTATTAATTCAGTGGCAATAGTGTTGGGGAAAGTTCAAGTTAACATGTTGATGATGACTTAAAAAGTTGTAATCTTTTTGAAGGTGATCATGAAGTATCTATTTAAAAGTAAATTTGAATCTCTAATCTCACATTTCCACTTGGTAGACTGTTGGGACTGTTTGTTATGTTTGTGCACAAAGATATTCATTAAAGTATTATTTGCAATAGCAAAACAAAGCACAAAGAGTTATATTTGCCAAAATAAAGATATTCACATGAACTCTGTTACATCCATACTATGAATGCAATCATTATAAGAATGACACAGATAAATGTGCTGACATGTTAGATCATCAAACTTTTTTAAGTGAACAAAGTAAGCAGAAACATAATATTTTATGATATTCTATTTATGTGTTATAGAAACATTAGTGTTGGGCAAGTACGATAATTCGCACTCAGGTGAATGGATTAGACCATGTATGGGTGTATAACAATATGCTACTCAGAAAAAAAGGAATGAATGAATCTCACATTATGCTGAGTGAAGACACCAGAAAAAAGGGTACTTATATGTATAAGATTCTAGAAAATACAAACTAATCTATGATAACTCAGATCAGCGGTTACTGGGGGATGGCAAGATGATGGGCAGGGGTGCCAGAGAGGGACTACTAAGTGCTACAGCAAGGAAACATTTGGGGATTGGGCATGCGTTCATTATTTTGATTGTACTGATTATCACAACTTTTCAAAATATATATCTTACATATATTTGAATATGCAGTATATTGTATGTCTATTATACCTCAAGCAAGATTTTAAGATGCTATAGATGTACCAGTATATAAATCTGTAGAAACATATCAAAATGCCAAAAATATATACCTTCTCTGAAATTATTTACAGAAGGGGAGATAGTCAATACATGATAAACATAATAGATGAGTAAATTACGTAGGAGCTGGGAACTACTGCTGTAGAACTACTATGTGCTCTCTGATGTCTGCCTCTTTGATACACCCAAAGCTTTTGTCATGGTCCTTCGTGAACCTCTGTTTCCAAATGTGATGAATACTTCTTGGTCTTCATCTGCTTGGTCTTTCAGCAGTACACTAAAATATGACCCTGATCTATTTCTCAAGATACTCTTCTCATAGTTTCTTTGACTGTACATTCCTTGATTCTCCTAATGCCTGGCCACTGCATGCCATCTTTTATTTGGGTTCAGAGCTTGGTCCAAGTCCTTCCTTACTTCCACTCTACTCTTTCTCTAGTAATCAGATTTTCCCTCATTGTTTAAAATATCTCCTACATGCTGCTATTCCTTAATTTATATCTCTAGTCCAGAGATCTGAGGCCTAGCTTTCATTATACCGCTTAGCACATTATCTCCACTTGTTTCAAAGAAATTTCAGACTTTAACACGTCTAAAATAGAACCCACAGTTTACTATTCTCAGTATCCATCAAGTATGTAATCCAGAAATCTTTATCCCAGCATTAAGACGATCCTATCCTCATTTCCCACGTTCAATCCATTTGAAAATATTTGTAGTTAACCGTCCATCATCTACATTAAATATATCTATTATCATTCCTCTTTCCTGAGACCACCAGCACCCAAGCCACCACTGTCTTTAAATTTGACCATCACAGTAGCTTCCTAAGTGGACTCCTTTTCCTTATTTTTTTGAATCTTTCCCCCATCAAGTCCATTCTCGATGTAAGACTAAGAATCATTGTCTTAGATACAGACATAAATAAGAAAATATTATTTTCTCCTTGGTTCAAATATTGCCTCTTCAAATAGGCCTTTACTGTCACTGATCACTCTATCCAATTAAAAGTTTATTACATTTGAGTTTTTCTCCTCCTCATTTCCTTAAACATACCTATTAAAATTTGAATTTTTTGTATTTATTTATTTAGGAACTTATTCAACTTTGTCATCTTGTCCCAGAATATAAAATTCATGAGGATGAGGACACTTTTTATACTATTATTGTATCCCCAGAATGGAGGGTCAAATATATAGAAAGCTTTAAATAAAGCTTTTGACATGAATGCATAAACCATTCTAGTGTATTTCAAATGCTACACAGTCTGATCAATAATGTCTTCAATGTTATTAATTACAGAATCATATCTGTCATATAATCTTATAAGATGATGTTCAGTAAAATTTGACTATTGATTACACCTGTTAATTCTAGTTAGTATGTATGGTTGAGTGCCTGTCTTAGATAATCAATAACAACCAAGCCACAAAATGGCATAATATAACTATCTGGTAGTTTTAGATTTCTTCTAAATTAATTATTTAAAAACGAGTGTAGTTGTTCATTGTTTTGAATGAACTCAGGCGGTTTAAAGGTAGTTTTGCTAAACAAGATAGAGAGCTTCAGTTTAGAGTTGTGATAATTGTCATAGTTATTACAATAATAAGGACATGTTTTCACGTATGTCAAAAGAAAGTCAATTTTTTTCCAATACCCCAAATTCCCCCAAACAAGACTTTTGAAGTGTTTGCTACACTTGGTGTACTCTTGTGTATGTGTGTATGATAGAGATAGACACTTATACTGAGGTGAGAGGCACATAGCTAAGACTTCAGTTGAAAATGCAAATCAATTAAGATTAACTTAGTTGGACAGTTTGTAACAATCTTTTCAGAAAAAAAATGCCTAATCAACTTTTTTTTTAGGAAAAGATACAGTTTTTAATGAACAAAATTACAAGCATGTCCATCTTGAACATTCTCTTTTGCATAACAGAGAAAATGTAGAGACAGAATGGTATCTCATGTTCACTTTTCAAAATCAGATAGATTCGATGAACCACTCATTTTGCTCAGGAATACTTAGCTTTTTAATGATAAAAATCTAATCTGTACGTTTAAAGTCATTTGCATTTTTCCAAGCATTGACCTACTTTATAGTGTTCACCATCATGTACTTTGGTGTACAGCATTTCATACGAGAAATGACAAATTGCCAGAAAGTATGTGTAATTGTTGCATAATGTTATCATATTCTGTTCTGACTATGGAAATTCAAATTCAGAAATCTCATTACATTTTACATATAGATTGAATCATGTCAGTCTTTTAAGTTTTAAATTATGTAATTTTCTTAAAGAAAAAAAATCTATCCATTTTGTATAGCCCAAGGGGTTAGAAAGTCAGCAGCATTTCTAATTATAAATAACTTAATCTGCATTTGAAATTTAAATTTGCAATCATAATTAGTATTCCAACTATCTTACACAGATTACAGAAGAGTGTTCCACTCATAACTTCCAGAAAATAGCATATTGAAAATTACCTTCCTTTGGAATGGTCTTCATTTAACATTTACTTTTCTGAGTAATATTCTTCTTCTTATACAGTGTAATTTCTGTCCTTCTCAGAGATAGTGATATTCCAATATATTCAGTATTTGTGAATATACTTTTCAGATATCCTATCACACAGCTAATTTCTTCCATTTGGTTCATTGATAATAAAGTTGTAACTAAGGTATTAATAGTTTTATTTGTGTGTTTTACTTTCCTTCATCTATTGATTCAGAGATAGAAATCAATATGCCATCTTCAGCCTAGGAAAAAAATCTTGAGTTTCATTTTCTAAGGGATGAGGAAATCTCAGGTCAGTTTCATTCAGTATTTATATCAAAACTCAGAAGATGGTATAGGTTGCATGCCCATTACGCATATAAATGACTAACTGGTGACTGCCAATGCTTTATATGGCAGAGTAATTCATAAGTGTAGAGAAACAATCCTTTAGACACATGATGGATTTCAGAGGAACAAATACAGACTGTCTCTGTAACAACTGGATAGACATATACTATGTCACACATATTCTGGGACTTATCTCTATATTTTATCTGTAAAGAATTTCAGAAATCATCTAGTCCATGAACATACTGTAGTTGTTGTTCAGATGGGTAAACAGACTCAGAAAAGTGACATGTCTCTTAAGTTAAAATCTAAGTTTTGAAACACTGCAACTATATGGACATGGAGAGGTCATTTAATCATCCTAGAATACTCACATTTCTCATTAAAGTAGGATGGTAAGAAGGATTTATTCTATCTTTATTATATTAACATATCAGGATTTGTCATGGTTAGAGACATGTGTCAACTTGGCCAAGTTGTGGTACCTTTTTAACTGATTGGGCAAGTGCTGGCCTGTCTGTTGCAATGAGGGCATTTCATAGGATTAGGTCATGATCACGTCAGCTGCATCCACAGCTGATTCCATTTGTAATCAACCAAAGAGGAGTGTCTTCTACAATTAGTGATGCTAAATCTAATCACCGGAAGTCTTTCAAGGAGGACTCAGAGGAGACAAGTCCCATTCCTGCTTCGGCTGGTGAGCCTCTCCTGTGGAGTTCATCCAGACCCTCCATTGGAGTCGTCGGCTTCACAGCCTGCCCTGTGGATTTTGGACTCTGCGTTCCTGTGGTCATGTGAGACACTTTTATAAATTTTATATTTGCAAATGTTGCCTGTTGATCCTGTTTCTCTAGAGAACCCTAACTAATACAGGATTATACAAAGACTTAGAAAGCAAAGGTGATTATAAAATCATTGCTTCATCAATGTAGCAGTGAGGTGGTTTTTATAATGTATTGGCAGGAGTTTCTATGGAATGCTTAATGATTTAGAGCACGTTGCTAAAACACATGATTTGGAGGTTCCAAACTTCTCATCATGATTTTTAATTAACTATGATGGACTTGTTGGTAGAAAATATGCTCCCACTGCTACCCACGTTTCTTCATAACAAATGCAGTTATTCATGGGTAACCATAAAAAGAGGGGAAATTAAAAAAAAAAGCTAGATGAGAAATAAAGTTTTGTATCTTATTGGAAGAAGGCTAATCACTACTTTTTCATTGGTTAGAGAAGATTCTATATCACAATAACAATATTAAAGATAAAATATATAAAAATACGCACACACAAAATAAACATGTAAAATATACACATAAAATGCATATGTAGATATAATTTGTGTATGTATATAAGAATTATAAATTAGTTATCAAATATTAAAGAAATTTGGCTTTGACCTACATTACAGTCTGTTCACTAAGGGGTCACTGATGGTCTATTCTCAAGCTCTTCAAGGGCAAAATTAAATACAAGTAAATAATTTCCAATGAAAAATAATTTAGAAATTAATTAAAGAATGAGTATTTTAGGAACTATAATAGATCTGTCTTGACCAGGGTAAGCTGAAAATAAGTTTTAATGGGATCATGTGCAGGAAAAGAAGAGCATTTTGTTGACTGTCAATATCATCATCATCATCATTATACTGTTAATAGCAAGCATCTACATAGCATTTACTACGTGCCAAGAACATTTTTAAACACTGTTTAAACATATTAACCTATTTAAGTCTCAAACTGTCATAAAGTTGTACTGTTCACATTCTCATCTTTGAAGAGGAGGAAAATGAAGTACAGAAAAGCTAGGAGAGTAGTAAGTGGCAGAGGTAAGATTCAAACTCAGGCAGTCGAATTCCACTGAATGCACTCTTTACTATCGACAGCAGACAGAATGGCACCACGGGAGCAACGTTTTTGCAAGGAAGACTTCTGCGTGAGAGTTAAAGAACAATGAGGCTAACCAGGACTCCCAGTCAGTCTTTTGATCTGATAGAGAGGAGGGAAATTATATGTGAGTGAAGAAAGACAGAGTGATTTGCTGCCTTCTATTGCTTTGACCTACAGCTGTTCCTGAAAAACTGAAGCTATTAAATAATGCTGTGTTTTTTGGAGTAAGGGTGCAAGAAACAACTCTGATATATAAATGGACTTTTACTTAGAGTTAATTCAATCTAATTTGAATTTAAAAGCTAATGTTGCTTCTTTGAAGACTAGCTTTTTGCTATCTACTCCTGATAAAAATAGAAGTTGTTCCAGATTTGCATCAAGTTGGTCTTCACATAATTCAAATCTTCACAGTAGATGACACTGCAAAAGAAGTAGTGAGGACTTTTTAAATACACACTGAATGATATCCTGCTGTGGCAGCACTTGATTTTTTCGTTGTAGGGGACTAGGTCAGGCCCCATAAAAGTATGATTCTATCTGTTTATCATTTTTCTCCCAGGTTAAAATATACAATACAGAATAAACTAGTATGGCCTAAAATAAAAGGGATGGTCTACAAAGACAAATCTAAACAAATATTCTAGTTATTCAAAAGGAGTAACCTTTATAATCAAGACATCCATCATATACCAGTAAAGAATATTTCTCATTATTCCCTGAAATATAGTTATCAGGAGATGGAAGAAATGATTACACTATTGAGTTAATCTCTTGCCCTAGAAAAGAAGTACATTTTTGATACTGTTTAAAATGAAGCAACTTCGTTTGGTTCCTGGATGATGTAAACAAACAAACAAAAAGAAGCAATTTCCCTTGTGTATTTTTGACAGTTTACTTTCTAATGTAAAAGACAAATGAAGGTTCCCTATCACATCTAATGATGACAAAGACCCACGTTGATAATTGATATATTGGAAAGCACTATAAAACATAAAATATTCTAGAAATTTAGATATTATTCTTATATTTTATACAACTGAGGCAATTGAATTCAAACAAAAATGATGCAATTGAAATAAATTATGGGCAGCTACAGAGAATAAATGAGTATGGAAATGTTTATTTCTATATAAGGACAATATTGGAAAGATGATCAGATACATTAATCGCTTCCTATGGTCAGATACTGTGATAGATTTTTTTTTTTTTTTTTTTTTTTTTTGCACGGGCAGGCACCAGGAATCAAACCCAGGTCTCTGGCATGGCCTGCCCTGTGATAGATTTTTAAAAAGAAAATAAGGATAGTTAGAAGGTATGAACCTTCAAATATTCAATTATTTATTTACTTACAATCAAGCCACTGTTCGCTTGCCTTTTTTCTCTGCCACGGATCCTTCTGTAGAAAATTCCGCCTGGATTAAACTGAGTACTCCAAATAATCATATCCCTTTGATAATATACATCCATCCCTGTTATTCTTGAATTATGTTCAATATGAGAAATTTGTTGATGATCGCCACTGTAGTTGAATGGATATATAAAACCCAGGATATCAGTGTCATTAGCAATGTAGAGAACTTGATCTTCAGAGCCTGGAGATTATTATAATGAAATACAAAAATAAAGTAAATTTCAACTAATGTATACGCAATCTTTGTACTTGTTAATTACTTTGCATTTTTATTTTTGCACACTATCTTGCTCAACAAAAAGCAAACAACTTTCTCACTGTCTTTTAATCTCCATGACTTCTTATTTCTAATTCCCACCTAGACATTTCTAAAAGTAACTCATTTTCTAGTGCAAAGAGGTTAAACAATTAAGGATTTGCAGAAGATGCTATTTTTATGAAGAGAGCTTATGATTTGATTAAGTGGCTATACATTATGTTCTAATGCATTGATTTTCGATATCCAGATGCTATTTTGTGAAATCATTGAGCCTTCAAAGTTTCTGAGAATTTAGTTTATGTAACTGAGTGACCATTACAATAGGCTAATTTAAAATTAAGAAATGTCATTACAATAGGCTAATTTAAAATTAAGAAATGCCATGTCTCCTTTTTAAAAGTATTCATATATCTTAATGCTATTTTATTTAGATTATATAAAGTAATCAGGGTTTATTACATTAGACTGTCATAATAATATGTAGAACTCTTTATCCAGAGTTTTGATTACTACAATATAATATTGATGTCATTTTCATCATGAGACAGGTAAAACCCTAAAGTGAATCCTGAAAATATTAATGATATGTGGAGCACTTAAAGAGAAATTGAATTATTATTTCAATCTCTGCAAATCAATATTTATATTATATAAAATAATATCAATATACACAAATGAAGTATATTCAACTCTTTAGTCTCAATAGCTCTCACTTAGCAAATATCTGCTACATGGCAGGCACTGTGTTAAACCTTTTTACAATTTATCACCTTTTCTTATAACAACTATGACAAGTAGGTATGAGTATCTCCATTTTACGGATTAGAAACTGAGGCTCAGAAAGTTTAGTAAATTCCCCAAACCCACACAGAAAGATACAATGCTGGGGTTCAAGTCTAAGTAGCCACATAATGGAGCCACACTCAATCCATTAAGCTACGCTGTTTTCCACTTCTGATAACACTGATTACAAATCCAATCCTATCCTGTAGTTAAGAAGTTACAATATCATTTTAGTAAAGATACATGAGCATTAAAATATATACCTAAAGCAAGTAAACCCATAACTCTCATTTCATTTTGTATATATTGAACTTATCAGCATGACTTTGTTTGAAAACCTTTAAAATCCTTACTCAAAATTACATTCTCTTTATAATGCTAAGATTGACCATTTTATTTTTATCTGAGTGGCTTAATAGTTTCTCATGCATACACTGAGAGCAGACCCTAAAGAAAGATACTTTATATTGTGACTATCACGTTGGATTTTAAACTTTCACCTATTTTAACACATTGTTTCAAACAGAAAGTGATTTTTACAGTACCCACGTATGTGAGAGTAATTTCTATTAACTATCTCAGATTAGATTAATTCAGAATATAGTCCAACTGGTTAAAGTAATTAGCATTAAGATACATTTATTTTATATTATCAGGAATGAAGTGATTGCTAAAGTGCAATATGAATGTTTTCCCTTAAGTTTAAAGCAAAATTATAATACATTTGAAATAATGGTCACAAGCTTACCTTTGGCTATGCAAGTGCTATTTCTCTCTTGGAAATTTTGGTCACACACACATTTATATGATCCTTTCATATTAATACACTGGTGGGAACATGTGCCAAACACCAAGCACTCATTAAGGTCTAGAAAAGAAAGAGTTCAAAATAGCATCCTCATATTCCCAATTAGACTTTCATTCTTTCCACATTTCAATTTTGTTTCCTTCCTTCAACACATTATTCCTATTTCTTTCATTGTCCTGTTCAACTCTTAAGGCCATACTGTTTTTAGGCCACACTAAATTTGTACAGTTGTATCACTATAATCATACATCAATTCTTTTGTGTTGCTTGTAAATCCACTTAAAACATTAAAATATCCATGTCAAATTTTCCCAGTATTTTCATTCGCTCAAAGAAGCACCACCTGAAGTTTCCTTTTAAGTCTGCTTCGGATTACCTACCTCCGTATCTTTGCATATGACCTAGGCTCTTTGTCCTGTAATTGTCCTTGATACCTTTGCATAAAGGATGTCTACACATCTTTCAAGATTCACTTGAAGTGAGGGTTTCCTTGGTCTCTATCCTTATATAGTATTGACTATAGCCTTTCTTTCTCACTCTGTTCTCTTGGCCTTTCCCTTTTACAGCATCGCTCACACATTATTACAGATATGTGGCAACAAATTCATCTCTTCTTGGTTGTCAATCAGATTGACAGCCATCTTCTGGATTGTCAGACCCTTAAGGCAAAAGTCAAGATTTACCCAGCTTCTATTTCCAGCATTTTTTATAATGCCTGGAAGAGATGAAGATGTAGATGTACCTCTAACCCATTTCTACTCATATGTTTGAAGTGACTACGTAACAAGAAGGGCTGCATTGAGGCTATGAGAATAAAAATTAACAGAAAAAACCTGAAAGCCTAGATGTAAATAAATTCATATAAATCATAAGCAATAGGCAGTATTCTGTGATCTGTCTCATGCCACTGATTTTAATGATTTCAGCAGGGCTATGATTGAGGTCATGTCATTCTAGTGAACTATGTATTTTCTGCCTCTGTTCTTCCTCTGTTTTATCTCTCAACCAGCAAAATCTCTCTGCCCCTTTACCACCCATAGTGACCTAATCACAAAACAAAATGGTGAGATAAATCCTTTTGTCCTTTGAGCATACTTAAGCATAAACACAGTAATATTAATTATGTTTCGCTTTGCTCTCGACAGTGTTCCAAGTGCTCACTGGTGGAGATAAGGACTTTCCCAGTGACACTTGTAAATGACAGTGTCATTGCTTAAACTCAAATCTTTCAATTCTGTCGTCTCCAAATGATACCTCATCCCAAGAGGGATGTATCCTTCTCGTGATAACCCATTTCTGTGTCTGAATGAAATTTAGGATAAAGAGATAAAAAGAAATATTTTTACATGTTTTTAACTAAATTTATACCAAAGATGAGGAGAAATATGTTATCAGTACTTAGTAATTAGAAAGTTTCATACGTGCATTTCTGAGTATTTGTCACCTGTAACTCTGAAGAGGTAGGTGTTTGTTACCATGGTTTTCCATTAGGTATGGAGTGAAAGTAAACAAAGATGTGCATGATTTAATAATCTTTTGGTTCCTCACATGCCCACTTACTGGCCAGAATGACCATTTTTCTTCATTTTTATAATGAAGTTTTGAAGAGGATGGAGGAATCCTGCACATGCCTAGTACTTAGTGCCCAGCACTCAGCAACTGTTATTCCCTTTCTAATTCTCTTCCTGCTATTCTCACTGATCGTTCTTCCCTTCAGATATTCCAATCAAAGTGTTATGGCCTTAACATCAAATAGCAATTTCTTATGCTTTCATTGAGATACGTGAATGGAAGACACACATTTAAATTCTCTGGTCTCCAAAATCCAGGTAATGTTTTCCTCCTTCTCCCCATCAAGTTAAAATTGCATTTTCTTACTATAAAAATTTTATTTATTAAAGAAAGATGCCAATTTTACTTGATTCGGTAGTTACTCATTTGCACAACAGGAGTTCATAAAATAGTGATTCATAGCATTTTAAAATAAAGAGTGGAACTTGCAGGTTAGATTTGCCATGGAAAACAACTATAAGAAATTTTAAGAATGACATTTCTAAATGTATTAAATTAAATACAGGAAACATTCACCATTCATAAATATATTAGAAAATCAAAGCTGTTAGTAATATTTTGACAGATTGTATGTGTGTTTTAGGCTATATACAATTGATAGCAAGGGTTTATGAAAGAACAAATATTGGAGTTTTAAGAAATAATTTGTTTTATTTAATTCAAATAGATGAAACTCAGACCTTCTAGTTTCAGTGTTCCATGTTAATGGAGAAATAAAATGTCATGAATAATCCCAGTCAAGCGCATAACTCAAAATAAACATGATTTAGTAACAAGTTTCTCCCCCTCTTGAGTGAATATAATTAATTAATCACAGCATTTTCATTTTGATTTACACAATGAGAAATCATTTTCCTTTAGCCAAGAACATCATAAAGTTATGTTTGTATATATGTATGTATGTAGAAATAAGCTAGCAGGTGAAAATATTCTAGGACTTGAATTTACAAAGGATAAACCAGATTTGGACAAATCAGAGTTGGCTCTAATTATAGCAAAAATTATGATCATCTACTCTAATAATAATAATTTGAATACAAGTATCAAGTTTAGTGGAGAAACTTGCAAAAAGTAGAGCTGGGTCTATATTTCCTGGCTTAAAGATCTATATTTCATATTTATTTCATTGTCTTTATTGTTAAAGATCTGAGTTAAATCATATTTACATATATCTTATGACAAAGTTCTGGTTATCCTGTTCAATTTTTAAATGAGCTTAAGTAAGTTGTCAGAGATTTATTTAGATCCTGTTTTTGAATTTTACAAGATACATCTTGATTATCTAAAACACTGTTTGAGACATGGCATTTGGACAAAACCCATAATTCTCTAAATATGAATTATCTATTGCCGTGTTGCAAAATGCCACAACTCAAGAGAAATTGGGTCATCATAAACATATTCGTCCATGAAGTGAGTCTAATTCTCTAGCAATTTCTTTATTTGCATTTCAAAACCGCTGTGCAATAATACAATTGAAATTCATACAAGACTAAGTTTGCTAGAGAAAAGGCTTTGTACCCTCAGTCATGGTTTGCCTATCAGCGCAAACAAACAGGATTCTGACCCCAGAGATGTTCATAAGGAAAATGGCATCCCATAGCTACACACCATTTTGATGAAAATCAATCCCCTGTCATTTCAAAATTTAGCAGCTTTGAGAGTCTTTTTATAACCCAAAGATTTAAGAGCAAGCTGTTGAGGAAATGCACTATACCTTCACACTGTCTGTTTTTCATGTTTCTCTGAAATCCAGGCTTACAGTGACAGAAAACAGATGTTTTCATTTGATTACAATATGCATCATCTCCACATGGATTCATATTATCTTCACAGGTATATTCAGAGGGAGCTAGGATTTAAAAATATGATCAAAACCAATATAATTCTAATTTTTGAAGTGGAAGTTCACATTTATTTTTTTAATTTGAAATTATATTTATTATTCCATTGATAACTCTTTTTGCATGTATAACACTACACATTATTTTTTCCTTCCATATAAGCAATCATTTCTTATAAAGGTATAGGAGCAGATAAAAAGCTGAACTCATATCCATTTAATATAGTTTAGGCCAAGATACCAGCAGCTGATGCATGCACCTGTTATCCAAGGTACACTGCTTTCTAATGGGAAGTCATGAGTCAATGCTTCTAACGACAGGCTACCTTTTAAATGGTGCAATGTATGAATACTATATCCTTGCTCAAGAATCAAATCATTTCTTAGAAACTACCTAGAGATATGGGTATTTATTGCTAACCTAAACTTTGTTTCCATGAACTAAATAAAGGGCATTGCCAAGTTACTCTAGCAGGTAGGTGAAATCAGCAGTTCTTAATTTCTTTTTAGTCTGGACATGTAGATGTAGAGCAGTATCTGAGTGGGTAACACGCTCCAGTGAGATTGTGAGCTGCAAAGCTGATAGGATAGATTATGGGTCATACGGGATGCCTGATAGAATAGCTGCAATTGCATTTCTTTTTCTTCCATTCAGGAAAACATTTTGGAAGGCAAATGAATGAGGGTCATTATTATAGAGATAGTCTTCTATTTACTCTAGTTTACTCAAGGGAATCGAATTATTGAGAAAGGAAACTGCAGCGATTAGTATTTTAGCTATTATTAATCTTAAAATACTTATTTTACTACTAATTAAAATACACGGGCAGGCCATGGTGGTTCAGCAGGCAGAGTTCTTGCCTGCCATGCCGGAGACCTGGGTTCGAGTCTCAGTGACTGCCCATGTGAAAAAAAAAAAAAAAAACACCAGTAGAATGATACAATAGTTGAGTTTTATGTGCCTGTACTTAGGGGGGCATTGATTCGTTACTGAGAGGCAATTTAGATGAATAAAGAAGAAAAGATTAGAGACCCAAAAATAGGAAGTATTTTCAGATTTTATAAGTGATCTGTATTTAAGGATCATAAATTCATTATTTTTCTTTAATATAAAAAATCAAACAGCAAGCATTAACTAAACATGAAATTAACAACCAGGATCTCACAACTCTAACTGTTTAAACTAATGATGTCTTTTTAGAGAGTAATTCAAAACTGGATTAAAAGTTGATAACATTAAATAAACTATTGAGACTATCACTATATTTCACCCAAATATCACTGTAAAATTCAAAAGTACCAAATTTATATTTTCTACAATAAAATATTAAGGGATATTGATTTCTTTACTGATATCCAAGTCTATATTTGGATATGGGGTTCTCAGCTTCAACCCTAAAGAGGGCATTTACTGCAAAATCAACTTTTTCTACCTCATACTTTAGGAAGTTAAATGATGTTCTAAAGCTGCTATGCAAAGGCCTAAAAAGCGCATCATATTTAAACTGGCTTTGAAGAACAGTGTTTTCTTATAGTAGAAAAGACATTTTAGTCATGTTTATATAGAAATTGGACTTGGGTGTTGCTGTACTTTGTTTAACATAAAACAAACTCACTTATTCTGCAGCCTTGTTCATCTGAACCATCTCCACAGTCATCAAGTCGATCACACTGGAGGTCCATGGGAATGCACTTCTTATTACTACAGGCAAACTCATCCTTTCTACAAGGCCTCCCCTTATATGTAAGTTTACCTATAGAACCGTTAAAAATGATAAATGCTTTAAAGACTAAAAACAAATGTATTGAGTTCTCACACCAAGATGCTTTAGGAAATGCTATATGAAAAACATGGATCTACAATTCTATATTACAGATCTATGGGGCCATACGTATATTGGATTCAGAAATTGTAGGAATTTGTTTAAAATGTAGCATAATTATTCCATAGTAAATTACACCCTATTTTCATAGTGAGCTACTATTCAACCTATGTAAGTTTTTGTTTTTTTTTTTTAATGATATAAATTGCCTCAAATCTGCTCAGGTCAGGTTTTGTTTCCAAATGAGTTTGTCACTTACCTAAGTAAAGTCAATGGTTTTAGGAACTTTTCAAATTTCAGAAATGTGAAAAGGGACTCACATACTCTACAAACAATGCATATAAGCTCTCTTCTCTCAAGGTGCTGAAAGTTTAACAGGGAACATTTAGAAACCACTATGTTGTTTTCTCTATTCAAATGCTATTTTCTCACATAAAGTGCCTATAATTAATTAAGATGAGCAGACCGATGGGACTCTGGACAATCTCAAAAAACACTGCTGTACAAATGAAACTTTGGTGAATTATTTCCCTACTCTGTTCGAAGATTTTCATACCATGTCTGAGAGAGAAAAAAAAACAAAAACTAAAACATGTTTCTTGGAAAATTAAAAAAAAAATTTTTGAATTCTAAAATCATTTCATTACCTTGTTGTTATCATTGTAGCAACTTATTACACATTAAACAGATTTACCATAGCAGTGATCTTCATCTGAGTTGTCCCCACAGTCATCAAGCCCATCGCACGTTTGCTCAGGCTGTAGGCATATTCTGTTATTTCTGCATCGGTGAGGTCTTGTTGGTGGGCAGACAAATTTGGCTGAAAGAATGAGAAAGAAAAAAAAAAGTAAAGTAGCTCCTTCAGACACACTGACTTTTGAAAACCATCCTCCTTTTTCTTTCCTTGTTTTTCCTTTATTTTCAAATTCATAATCTACCTTTAAATCTTTGGTTGTGAAAGTTCCCTACAGGTGGGTACAAGAAAAATGTGTGATAATGCAAAGCTTGTGATCCTAGTTATTTATATTAAGTACAGCAAAAAGTTCTGAGAGTTCTTGAATGAAGTATGAAAAAGTCAGGCTTCATGGTCTCATTTCCAGATGCCTTATCTCAGCTGACTTCACTTCGTGTGCCAAATTAGTTTATGTTTATGATTTACACAATGTGGCAGGACACTTAGCTATCCAAAAGAGAAATTTCACACAGCATAGAGCTTGAGCATGCATATGTTACAGATTCCAAATTGAAAACAGGCCGTCTAAAAAATATATCCCAACAATTCTACAACTGTGTGTCTTCCTTTCAGTTTCAGAAAATAAATGTATAAATATGTATTTGAGTGCATACAAGGCAATCTTACTTATTAGTCATTTATGTGTATGCAAGTGTGTGTCTGCATGCATGAGACTTAAGTAGACAACAGTGAAAGCCAAGGCATTTTATATCTGTCTCTTCCATCATGATCTAATCTGAAGACTGCCACCTCTAAAAGAAGAAGCATCTCTAATTACTCTTCATACTTACAGGTAAAATTCCCCACAGCTCTGTCCTTGGTCACCTTGTGAGTTATCAGTCTTGAGTTCTCTGCTTAGACAGTCTTTTTCACTCTCATCAATTCACTTTCACTATACCCTGAAGACTCTCAATTCTCTATCTAATTCTAGCATCTACCAATTGATGATAGGACATCCCCTCAGGAACTTCAAATTCAATCTGTTCAAAGCTCAAATCTTAATCATCGTCCTCTGATCTCCTCCTTCCCCAAACACAAGCATCTTATGTTCCATAGTTCAGTGTCACATAATAGTCAGAACCTTAAGAATTGTTCTGAATGTCTTCTTCTCATTGACCTTCAACACTGATTCTTACCAAGCCCTTTCTAAAAGCAATGTATCTACCTGATCTGCATTTCATTTTCCCTTGCCTCCTCAGGAATTATCTTTTTTATTTTTTGCTAATTTTTTTGTGGCCACTCACTCCGAAAAGAGAAGAGTCTGTTCTTCTGTCAGTTCCTATTCTTTTATATGATGGTGTCCCTCAATATACTAGCCTAACCCCCTTTTTGTCTTACATTTCGCTCCTTCTCTGCATAATCTTATCTAATTCTATGGTATCTATTACCACAGTTTATGCTGACTCCCCAATTTACAGCTATAGACCACATCTTTCCTTTAAAACCTAGAACAAAACATCCAATTTCTACTTGAAATTCTACTTTAATATCTCCTCAAATGCATCTAAACCTAGTCTTCTAATGTTTACTTGCAAAACTGTTCTTCCTATGTTTCCCATTCATTTAATTGTGCAAGCCTCCAAAAAGCCCCATAAATTACACTAGAAAACTGCCTCTCCACCATCCCCCATATCCAAGTCACTATTTAGATCAATCTATTTTGCCATTACATCACCTTTAAATCCATCTACTTGTTGCCATCACATGCTCTCAATTACATTAACCCAAGCTACCAGCTTAGCTTGCCTAGAGTATCATAATAGCTTCTTAACTAATCTCACCCTCTTCCATGCAAGAATTAAAAATATATAAACATGACCACATGCTGCCTTTGCTTAAAACCCTTAAGTATTTTCAACTGGGTCCAGGCTAAATTCAAACATCCCTACCAAAGGTCATAAGGTCCTAAGTACCACTGTTTGATGTTTTGAATTTCATCTTGAACCAATATCTATGCGACTCTCTACTCTCCAGGCACACATCTTTCTGCTCCTCCAGAAATGCTTTTCGCTGCATAAAGGCTTTTACACATCCTGATTATTTTGTCTATAACATTGTGCCCCTCCCACTTCATTTTCACCTACTTTGCACCTATATATCTCTCGGACCAACTCAAATGTTATTTCCCATATCCTAAGATTAATAAAACTCTTCTGCTCTATACTCATAATTTTCCATACTTTTTCTTCACAGACTGCAACTGTAGTTTGTAATTTTGAACTTCTGTGATTTTTAGTATCCACCTACCACTAGATGTATACTCTGTAAGGTCAGGTCCGTGTCTGTTTCTTTCACCCATCAAAACTGATCACAGCATCCAGCTTAATATTATTTATTGAATGAATAAATAATACTTTTCCTATGTTATTCATTATTCTGATGGTGCCATTTTGGTCTTCATCCTTCAAAAATGTAGCTTTATTGCTATGGCCAGTAGTTAAAAGGAAGACATTAACAGTGCCACAGCACTACCAGGGGTACTAAATGGGGGGGGGGGAGGGACAACAGATAAGGGGTAGTTTTGATTTGATATTAGGTGAGACTCTGTTTATCAGTTCTTTGTCTCTATGGACCAGTGACAATTGTCTAAAATTGAGAGTGCTGTAATTGTACAATCAAGTAAGGATATTGTAAGATATGGTTTGTTATTTTGGACATTAGGCATGATGCCCAAAGGATGGAGGGATCTAAAGGGTACAATAACTGAGAAGCAGGATGGTGAACTGTGATACTTTTATATGATGGGACATGGTGCAGCTACAAAAAGGAGGGAGGTTGAGAGGAATGTTACAAACTGAATCAACCTTGGGGATGATGCATTGTGTGAAATCAGCCAGAAACAAAAGAACAAATATGCTAAGGTCTCTTTCAGGAAATACTTATAAGAAAATTGGACCCTAGATTTTAAGCCCTTATAGTAGTCACACTTAGTCGGAAGTTGTGTTTCTCGATTCATTTTGAGACACTGAGCTATAATGTGTATCAGCTGGTATTCCCTCAGACCTTTAAGTAATTCTGTGACACCTAAGACCTAGAAATGGAGTGCTGCAGTCCTGAAAGCTGACATTGATGCATACAATAATAGTTAAAGTAACCAAATAAGACATCAGACTTCAATTAGAGATAAAAACAAAGTCAATCTGGCTGGAATGAAGGTAGATCAGAAAACAGTAAAAGATTATAGTGTATATACTCTAGACCTTCACCTACTGTATGAGACCAAAAGCAGAGAGGCTTATTGTGTCTAGGACCTAAAGTTTCTGTAACAAACAATCCAAATCAATCTACCTGGATAGCTCATTTAAACAACACAAACTCCTGGAATCTGGAATGGGAATGAAGCCTTGTAATTTTGCAGAGCTTAATATAATACCCAGATACATCTTAGACTCTGGTGGGCTGGTAATTAGAAAGTATTGATAGAGTGCCTTGAGGGATGGAAAAAATTATGAAACTATTAAAATTTTCCATCTGGGAACTTCTGGTACCCTCTCAAACACTGGGAATTCCCAAGAAAGCAGGCCAAGCCCTTGATTTTTGAGGCCTGCCCTTATGAAATTTATTTCTTTAGTGGAAAACTAAAACTACCTAAAATGAGGCCTAAGTGTTGCTTCCAGGCAACCTTTTTTGTTGCTCAGATGTGGCCTCTTTCTCTCCACACCCAGCTCTGTAAGGAAAATCATGACCCTTCCCACTGCAGGAGACATGACATTCAGGGGTGTGCGTCTCCCTGGCAATGTGGGGCATGATCCTGGGGATGAGCCTGGCCCTGGCACTGTGGGATCAACAATGCCTTCCTGACCAAAAGGGTGAAAAGAAGTGGAATAAAATAAGGCATGAGTGGCTAAGAGAGATCAAATAGAGTCAAGAGGCTATTCTGGAGGCTGTTCTTATGCACGCTTCAGGTAGATAGTGCTAATTGCCATGGTTCGCTAACCTCCAGCCAACATCATTTCTATCACTTCTATGAACTGTTTTTCTTTTTTTGGATGCTGTATGGTGGGGTTACATTTTATTATTTTTCCATGTGAGTATCCTGTTATTACAGCACCTTTTTTTTTGAATTTTCATTTGTTTGTTTTTCGATCGTTTGTTTTGCTTGTTTGTTACTTTTTTGGGAAGTGCATGGACCAGGAATGGAACCTGGGTCTCCTGCATGGCAAGCGAGAATTCTACCACTGAACTATCCTTGCACTCCCATGCCTATGAACTCTTAAGAATACCTACGGCTCTAACTGGGGCTCTATAAAAGCTTCATGCACTAAGATTGCTTTCTTGGACACTATAATGTCCAGAGGGTTCCTAGGCCAAATAAGTCCTGAAACCCAGAAGTACCAGGCTCTCCAAATTTATCAACTAATTACATCCCCCATCCCTTAGCGTCAGCACCCTTTGCAACATGAAAACGTCAGAATGAGCATTGCCTAAAGATTCCTATAGATTGGGAGAAGGGTCAAAGAAGAAGGAGCTATAACAGATAAAATAGGATTCAATAAATGACTATGACTGCTGAATCACTGTATTGATATTTCTTTTAGCCTCTAGTGTTTGGGAGCAGTTAGAGGGAAAAATCTAAACAGTGGAGTGGTAACTCCTAACAAACTCTGTAACTACTTGTTGAAGTATACTTTGAAAATTATTGCTTTTCCTTTCTTTTCCTTGTATATCTATTATATTTCACAATAAAAATGCTTAAAACAAGTGAAAATATATATATATTAAAAAAGAAAAGAAAGCAATGTTGTTTTCTGACTTCCCCTTCTGCCAGAGTTTACCTTATCTCTCTCTTCCCTGTCTCCTTGAAATGCCATGTAGAGAAATTATTGTTATTTGTCCAACCAGAGCAAGCCCTCCTAGGCAAAATGAACAGTATGCTATTCATTGTTGATCTCAGTTACTTAGCAAAGTATCCAGAATATTATTATAGCTTGACTCATGTCGACTTGAGGGGAAGGCAAAAAAGTTCAGATACTCAGGCTGGATTTTATAAACTTTCCAGGGTAAGACTGAAATTTTAGGGAGTAAATTGGCCATTTCCTATGTTACTCATTGGTTTTGTAGTCATTTGGAATAGAGAATGGAAAATAAATAAAAAGTTTATTCAAGTTATAGATTCTTGCTTGATTGTGGTAGATATATTCACAAAATTTTGAGGTATTCTCCAGAAATAATATACTCTCTGGTGATCCTCTGGAGTCAATTTTGTTAGATTATATAGAAGAACTGAAACAGAAACTTAATTTAGAGTCTCATTAGTTGTACCTACAGAAAAATCTCTCTGAGGGCTTTGTCTTTTTCAAGTTTTAAATCGTTTCAAAAGCAAAGCTGCCGCCTTGTTTTGGCTTTGTTTTTCCACTGCACCATCAGTAGACATTGTCATTATCCATCCAAAAATATATACATATTGCTTTTACTCGGTGCACCAAATAGTTCAAAGAATTTAAGTATATACACTCACGCTATGTTTTCTTTAATTCATGTGATCTGCTACTTAGTTATATTCAAAATGGTGGTAAGTTCCTTTAAATTAAAGACAAAATTACCTTTCAAAATTACCTTTCTGTTGAGAGTAGATATAAAGAATGAGAAAGGGGGTTAAAATACCTAGGAAAATAAAAAGAAATAATGTATTTTCATGATCTCATTGTGCATATTTACATTCATTGGTAGTATATGCACATTCCTGACAAATACGAGTCAAAAGTAACTAGAATCTGGGGGAACAGGACCTTTTGTTAAGATTTTCCTTTTAAAGTATTAAAGCACTACTAATTTCCAGCTCTGCCTAATGCTTGTGATTTCTATACATATCTCTTCTCCGAATACTCTCAGTAACGAGTGACTTGTTGAGTAACATGATTTTATTATTCTAATTTCCATGTACTTGTCTGTCAAAAGGCATTTTTTTTTTAGTATAACACACCAGTTTGGTGTGAAACCAGAATCCTCACATAATCTTATTCACTTCAAAGTTTATAAACCTCCCGAAATCCTCCCAGGCAGATCGTAATCTTCCTTTTGCATTGTGTTCATATGTGCAAGTTCAGATTTAATAGGGCTCTCTATAAAATCATAAGCTTTTATCAGAGGAAACTCTTTATTAGCTGCACAAAAGCTGTATCTGTAGTTATATTTTATCTACCTAACCCCAGGACGGTGAAATTTGCAGTTCACCTCACCACGTCATTGATTCATGTCAGTGCATTAGATCAAGAGATGAGAGGACAATCTCGAGCCATGAGAAATGCCATACCACACATGTCTGGGGCTTCATCAGAGTTATCTCCACAGTCGTCTTCTCCATCACACACCCAGAAATGTAGTTTGCAAAGGGAATTATTGCAAAGGAACTCATCAGATCTACATACATTTCCACCTTTAATTTAAAGCAAAGAGAGAAAGAGATTCAGCAGAATTAATGCCAGGCAGTATGACATCTACTTGTCTAATTCTCACTACATTGTAGCTACGGTTTCTTGCTTCCTCATTTTCTTTCTTGCTTAATACTAGGAACAGGAAAAAGTTAATTGTTCAAAATCTCTTAAAAGAAGTATTCCCGGTATGCCTTTATGTATTACCCTTGTATATACCATATCTTCTTTTGATACTACTGGTAAGATGGCAGAAGAAAGAATTTTCTGGAATCTACATTGTTATCTTCCATTCCACACACAATTTGTTTACATTACTGAGTGCAAAGAAACTTAAATTTTAAAGAATATTAATTTTTTCAAAAAATATTTTGTTTGGGCAAGAAAATACAATTTTCATTAAAATTATTGGAAAATGAGCTGACTATTGGCAATTCTGACTACTGAAATAGACTAACCAAGAAAAAAAATTTCAGTCAAATAGAAACAATACACTTTATAATAGCAATAGGAATTTGACCATTAATCCTTACAAAATTGTACTATAGGGCACCATATTTATTACTTGTATTTTGTAAAGGTTTACACTTTTTCTCTTTTTTCACAAACACAAAGAAGGCTTCAGGAATATAAATATATTCTATCTAAAACTGGTAAATGTGTCTGCTACATGCAAAGGATCTGAAAGTGTAGACATACAACAATATATAGTGGAAACTGCAATGATTGGGGGTAGGAACTGGGAGTGCTTGTCTTACTTTGGATGAGTAAATAAATTCCTATGTATTTCAATGTATTTACATGCTAAAAAAGACATATAGTGTTAAAGTGATTTATAAAAGGATTTATAAGGTCATATATGTAAGTAGTACCTGTGGAACAATGCAAAGAAACTTTATGGGAATTTAGAAATAGAATAAGATTCCCCTCAGAGAATTACACTACCTATCTAAATCTCATAAATCAGATAAGAGATATGATCCTTCATAGGCTAGATTCGACTGAATGAACGTATTAACATGTTTAAAAATGGATGTTTTATAAAGACATCGGGTTGGGGAATGGTGGATATCCTTAAGGACTAAGAAATACTTAGGGAGAGTCATTGTTCATCTTGTGGATGCATTTTGGAGGGAATAATGAATTTAGTCCTGCAAAGGTCAAATAACTCTTCTGGCTCTGTATTATGACTCAGCACACAAAATTTTAATAATTCACTTCCAGAGGGAAAGGTTTAACTTGGGATATTACAAAATCAAGGATTTTAGAACAATAATACTAGCTGCAATATGAAAATCTTGAAATTGAACACTTAGAAAATAAAACTAATACTGGAGACAAATATGAATGTAAATAAGGTTGTGACAATACAGAGAACTGAAGGTAACTTAATTAAGAGTAGCTGCTTTTGAGAGCTCTTTAGAAAATAGAATCCTTAGGGATTGATGGCTGATTAGAACAGGCTAACAAAGTATGATACTCAATTTTTGGTTTGAGCCACTTGGTGGATGTCAGTATTGTTCAGTAAAAAAGGAACACAGCAGGAGTATCAGGCTTAGAAGAAATAATGACACATTTCATTTGAGATACTGGTAAAACAATCTGTTGGTGATGTTTAGCAGGCTGGTGGATATATGTATGGAAGTACAGGATAGGGTTCTGATCTGTAAATGTACATTTGGGAATTACCAAAATGCAGTTATTTAAAGTCTAGAAGAGAACACAGGGGAAAACTTCTAGCCCCCAGTGGAATGTAGGGCATGATAGAAGAGATGTTTAATCTGGACTCCCATTTCCTCAAGTGCCCTGAATTGCATGGGATAGATACAGACAGGTCCACAAAGGAGATTAAAAAGTAGGCAGAGTAGTTGGAGAAGTACCTGAAAAAATCGTGTCACACATGCATGGGGGGAAGTTCTCTTGAAAGAAGGTAGTAGTTAGCACATTCAAATGATGCAGAGAGGTTTGATAAAGTAGTGTTGGGAGATGGTGGTAGTGAAGCAATTGTAATTGGTTATTGAATGAGAAGAAGGAACAATAGCAGTGAGGGTAGACATCTTTTTCAAGAAGTTTGGCCATGAATGGAGGAAGAGATGAAGTAATAGGGTGGGTGAGGAAGGTTGGTTGCTTGTGCAGGGGAAAGCACATATCTGAACATATTTAAATGCATTTAGGAATAATCTAGTAGATCATTATTACTATCATTAAAGATAAAGGAAGGAGAAAAGGTAATTGATACATTTAGCTTTTCAAGAATTCGGGGAGAGGGAGTCAAAATCTAAAAAAAAATTTTATAAGAAGATTAGCCTTAGAGAGGAGGTGAGGCAACACTTTCATTTTAAGAGGATGGAAGAAGTCTGAATGCAGCTGCAGGCAGCTTTATAAATGAGGTAGTCAGGTATTGGAAAAACTAATTGTTTCTAGTATTCCCATGAAGTAGAAGGTGAGGTCATTAACTGACACAGTGAGAGAGAGATGGTTTGGTGATTAGGGAAACATAAGTAGATTTCTTAGAATAGTGATATTTAAGTGACAACAGAAACCTGAGACCAAGAATTCATAGTGATAGCAATCTGAACAGTTGTAAGATTTTCTACAGAAATGCTTTGCTTAAGCCTACCCATTGTACAGCACTTCGTTTTAGCAGCTGGGAAACTAAAACAACCAACAAGTCTCAGATGGGATAAGAACAGGTCTTTGTGGAATAATCCAGGTGAACGTGACCATGGTGAGACTTTGGATATCTGGTACTGGAGCAACCTTATCTTTCAAGCTTCTATAATGATCAGCTCTAAACTGCCACAATTCTAAAACAATCTGAATCACCAAAACCCATGCAAAATAATACATTACCATTTAACAACCCTCTCTCTGAAAGTGATATAAATAACATTTGAAAAATCTTTAATATTAAATAAACTAATGATAGGAATATCAATGTGATGTATGCTAGCTTCATTCAAAATCAAAATCCACAGAATATGACATGGAGTTGTATTCCTTCAGAAGGAAGATTCTGATGACTAGATCTCATTGCATATTCCATTTTACTTCGTACTAAAATAAAACAGGATTTGGTAACTCTTGCTATCCTCTGATTTTTTCCCATAAAAGTGTTGGACTTGTCACTGGTTTTATTATGAATAAAATAAATATAAATAGAATCATAATTATAACAGGATGGCAAAGGTTTTATGATAACCTACTAAAGGCTCCCTATTATATTTTAAAGAATTTGCATTCCAAAAATGAATCATGGGGCTACCATGATATCCTTGAGCCAAACTTAAAATGCCTCATTTGAAAATTGCACAAAGCACATGTATGATGGAACAAATTTTATTGCTTTTAATATAATATATTATTATTATATTAATAAATAAATTTTATATATTTTTCTTTTTTGTATTTTTTGAATTTATTTGCCATTTTATTTTAAGAAAAAATTTTAATTTGCAGACTTCTTCAAATCTAAAGTAATAAAATATGAATAATTTAAAGAGATTGATTGGATTAAAAGTTCCAATTTACTTAATCAGCACCATAGGACATTATTAGAAAAACAGAAAATGATATACTAAGTAACAATAAAATATGTCTAAATTACAACTGAACCTTTGGCAGGTACATAGAAAGTGCATCATCACAGAGAATAAGTAACTAGGGTGGGAACCTAATTTTAGTTGAGAGGAGCTTTAAAATATGAAAATATTTATAATTGTCCATAGCTACATTTTTAAATTAATGATTACCAAAAAATGTCTCTCAATTGTTTTCCATCAACATTTTCATAAAGAATAAAGTTTGGAAGCACTGGCCAAATAAGCATCAAGTTTCCTTGAGCCAAAATGTTTTACCTTTAAAACTATTAATTTTGCTTTTAATTCCATAGCTCTTTGAACCTTAGTATTTCAAAAGCATATTAATAAAATTAATTCACTGGGGAAACTGTGTCATGCTCTCTTGCCTTCTAGTTCCAAACTCTTGGTCCCCAGTTATTCATGCGTCCAGATTTGAGATGAATGAAAGTAGATCATAATAGAAGAGATATTTAATCTGGCATTTCTTTCTCTCCTTGCCTTGAAGGGCACTTTTCCAATACCAAAACCACTTCCTGAGAGTAAATTAAGTAATAAAAATCTGACCCTGAGCATGTCTTAAGGTGCATCCATACAGAATCAAATGCATTAACCAGCAAGCCATATCATTGGAATTTAATTACCGAACAGCTAAGAAATGCACGAAAACTTAGACGTGTGTGTCAGGAGGGGAGGGGTGCTCAACACATTTGTGAATGACGGGATTAAGGCTCTCACCTCTTTTTTAGTCACCAAACACAAACCTTAGTAGAATCATATTAGATCTGAAAGACACCTCAGGTTTCAAATACTGTCATCTTAACTATTTAGTATAATGTTCAATGTTTTTAACCTGGACTCCACTGTTCAAACACAACTTTTAAATGAAATCCAATATTTAAAATAAATGGTTAAATCCTGACAGGATTGTCCCTCCCTACACTCACTTTCCCAGAATTCACAAAGCTCTGGGAGACATTTCACCATGACCGGATATAATAACATGAAGAAAAAAAAGGCACAGAAATATTTGTGAAGGCAGGGCAATAAACTAAATCTCTTGATTCTCATTTCAGTGACCTTTCTCTGCTGTTACATAGTTCAAATCCTATCACTCCCCTCTTTCATTAATATTTGAAGATTACTCCAAAGTCTTTAATGACTCCTATTCTGCTCAAAATTAAATTCAAGGTCTATGACATGAATTCTCAATTATTTATAGTTCTCATGCAAATAAACTTTTCTTTACCTCTCTATGACTTTGTACATAATGACCACATATATTTCCTCTTTCTGTTTGCATACCAAATTTTTGACATCCAGAATCTCACTTTCCCACTGGTGAAAATTATTCAAATAATACAGAAGTAATTCTATTAGAAGGTAGGATATAACCAAAAAGCAATCAAATGGTTACAAAGGAAAAAAAAAAAAAGGGGCTGTAATTTGTCTGAAGACAATGATAACTGGGATGGAATTTAGAGGATGAAAGTGGAAGGAATTTTTACTGGCAAAGGCATTGAGATGAAGTAAATAAAAGAAGAATCAGGAGAGATGATTGAAAGTAGGGAGTATGTTTTTTTTTCCCTATTTTTCTTTCTTTCTGTTATTTTTTTGGTGTATGTTGCTTGAATACTATTTTGCAGTTTGGTTAGGATATAAAATACCTAAAGAGGAGTAGGAGGTATAAGGCTGTGAAGGTAAAATGAATTGCCACTTTCAATACAGTGATTTACAACTAAAAAAAAATGTTGCATGTCAGGAAATGATCATCACATAGCTTTGAAACAATACATTAGAAAAACTAAAAGTTTTCTTCCGGATTGAGCCAAAATTGAGGATATTTTCTCAAACAGATAACAGGAAGGAAATTTGAGACACAACTGATAGCCTATATATCATATAGTTTATGAATGTATGTAACATAGTATACTACATAAACTGTTCCAATTCTTTCAGCATAAGGCAAGCAATATGGATTAGAAATTTACACAGAAAACTCTGTTGTAGTAGTATATAATGACTACATTCACTACATTCTTTGCATATCTCTATCCCAGCTCATGCCTAGTATTATGACATGCTCATCATATGCATTCAATACACACTTGTGTTTTGGTTTTCTCTGTCAGGAGAAGATGGGGATTATACTTGTGCTAAGAATGACCCGAATGTTTCTTATTTCAACTATTATGTCATGAAACTAGAAAGATTAAAGGGAATAGTTTAATGATTCTATCCTCTGGCTCTAGAACATTCTATGCTCCACACAGCACCTTAACTTCCATTCTCTCATTTACACAAAAATACCTTACCTTTGTCACAGTTTTCTTCATCACTGCCGTCCACACAGTCGTGAATTCCATCACACAGCCATCTAATTGGAATACAGTGGGCTTTATTTTTGCAACGAAACTGATCTTCCTTACATTCAGTGACACAGTCCATCTGTTCAGATACAAATGGACACTGCAGTTTTCATTAATGATTATGATACAGTTACAGGCAAAACAAATATGCAGTTGACAATAATGGGGATTTATTGCACTGTGAACTTTCTCTTATTTTCACTTTATGAAGATAATCTCTACAAATGACAATTGGGTTTAGTGTATGCATAGTATGAGGACTCAGGTACTTACTAACATGACTATGATCAAGGCATCTGCCCTAATGTTTTGGACAGTGCGACGAATCAAGATTTTGTCTCTTTTTCTACTTTCATTACATATGTTTTCCCAAACTTACTTCATGTGATTCGAAGATTTTAATTGAATGATAACTCTTACCTCATCTGAACCATCAGCACAATCATATTCGCCATTGCATTTCAAAGATGCTGAAATGCATCCCCCACTGGCACAGATATATTCACTTGATGAGCAAGTAGGAGAAGCTAAATACAATTATAAATGGGAGATTTAGATACAGTGAAAAGAACGACTAGCTTTTTAGATAAATATATATATGCACATAGAGATATGTATTCATAGATGGCAATGATAATGGTCTGTATTATTTAAACCATTTTTAATATATGGCATTAAACATGAAATCAAAATGTGCATCACAACATTATCGCCTTGTATTAAATATATATCAATGATATTATTGCCTTGACATAAGGGTTCAACTGACTAGATTAAAGAAGAAGAAAACATAATTGCATATCCTCCATCCCTTTGATTTTTTTTGTCCTTTTGATATTGAAACATTAAACACATATTTCACACATGTAAATTATTTTAAAAGACAAAGGCCTCCTATTTTAAAAAAAATGTAATAGGATTTAGTGATCCTTGGGAACATTAATTTGTATATTCATTGCATAATACTTAACTGGAAATCTTGACATAGTCTCATGAATCCAGTGATATGTATCTGGCTGTGTTGACATAGTGTTTGCATGGGTTTCAAGGAGTTTTATGTTTGGGACTTTAAACACAGGTATATGAATAATGAATAATAACAATTATTGTTAATAATAATAATAAATTAGGTGCTTTTTTCATATACTGGTTTTACTCTTTAATTTTACTTTGATTTTGGCTCAAGACATATATAGAAATAATACACATATACATCTCTCATTTGGTCTCACTTTGAAACTACAGCCTGCTTCAGAAGCTTAATTTCCATGATTGAAAACCTGTAGAACTTGAAGCATTCTTTTATGGTATGGAATTTAAAAAAAATAACTGGATAAATATGTTAATATGCAATCTAGGAAGGATGACAGCTCCCTTTGTCTATGGATTTGAGAATTCTTGTTTAGTATTTAAACTTCTGAGGTTCCTGGCCTTACATTAGACCATCAGGTAGTCAAACGCACTTACATAATGACTTTGTGGTTTGGATTGCTTAGTCCAGGGATTCTAAAGAGCTATTCATTATTTTAATTCCTTTCAGTTGGCAGTGATTATCTAAGTATCTGTATTAATAAAGAGTCTGAGACTATGTCTGGATTCATAATGACAAAACGATGTGATCAATTAGCAATATGGGCCTTGGGAATGGAAGAGGGACATGGTAATTTGTGTGCCTTATATTTGCTACCTCTGGTCTAGTCGCTCTGCTTTCCTGGTTATACATAAATTATAATATGATTTCCTCCCATAATATTTCTATAATTTTATTAAAATATCTGAGCATTAAAATTAAGTGTTTTAATGAGCACTTTTATAGAGCCACTTAAAGAATAAAAATATAAATTGGGTGGGTTTTTGGTATACTGGTTTTACTCTCTAATTTTACTTTGATTTTGATCCAAGATGTGAACAGAAATAATACACATGAATTTTTCTCATTTGGTATCACCTTGAAACTCCTACATTCTGTTTCATAAGCTTAATTTCCATGACTGAAAACCTTACTTTCAGTGTATTTATGGTCCCAACATATCTCATTTTCCTATCTTGGGCAAACCATCCCAAATGGTGATGAAAAATAGAGAAACCAGAAGATTAAAGTTTGGGGGATTCTGTTTATAATCCCTTACATAAATAACAACTTTATTTTCCAAAATATTTTTAAAATATATGAAAGATTCACCAATTAATCTACAGAGATCTTGAAATTATTTTTAATGGTAAGTATGTGCATGCATAGTCCACTGTTGTTTGCATATCAATGCTTAAATTTAAATCCCATCAAATTAAAATATCAGCTAAATTAAATGTCATCTCATCATTTTACCTGGCTCACAGTTTTTCTCATCATCCCCATATTTACAGTCTTCATGGCCATCACATTTCCATTTTGCTGATATACATTGACCATTGGAACACTGGAACTGATCCTTAGAGCAACTAGTTTCACAATTTCTCTGTCAAATATAACACAGGAGTAATTACAATTAAATCTTTGAAAAGATGTCTGCAAACCCAAAAGACAACTAGGAACCTAATGTGTAGAAACCGTGCATGTAGAACCTGGATGTGTAGAAATCATGTCTGCTATATACAAGTACAGAGGGTCCTATTTTAAGCCCATGCACATAAAACACAGTTTCCCACTTTCATTGTCTCTACTGCCATACTAAAACATAGACACGAAATAAGAACGTAAATCTCAGGCTTAGTCATTCCCATGTGATTGCTCCAAATTGATCCTGCTTCAATAGACAATTATAGGGTAGTGGAATTTTAATCATTATAGCTTAAGGTGAAATTTTTAGGGAAATAGAAGGGCTCAGAAATTCAAAAGAAGTGCTTATAGTTCAGCAGAAGGGATAAAACTTGAAGCAATGACCCCTAAGACAAATCTCATTTATATTAGCAAAAGTCCCCAACTGTTCTGTCTCATCCCTTCTCCCCATCTCTCTTCCTTTGGTCCTGCCCTCTTACAGTTTAACTTCTGGCATAATCCCCATTCTCCTCTCTTATGGAGTTTGTTTGCAAAGAACTGTGAAATGAACTGTCACTCTTGTCATTTCTGCTAGTCCACATATAGATTTATCTGGAAGTAAAACAAGGGGCAAATTTACATTTCAATTTTTGACATGAGATAAGTGAAAGGGATCCACTAGAAATTCACCTTCTCTGGTTTTGAATACTCTGGTTGAAATGCAATGCTCCCCTCAAGTAGATGCATATTTTCTGCATTCCATTTCTTCAGGCAGAGCTTTCTGTTGTTAACTAAATTCTATTCTTGCCAAAATGTACCTGTCTACTCCTTACATAAAAGTTGCAATGCTCTCACAGCTGGTAGAATTCCCAGTGAGTAAAGCATGTTCAGTTAATGCTCCCTGCTCATTCCCAGCTTAATTCCATGTAAAGTGGGAAAGTTTCCTTTCTAAGTTATAATTTTCTCTAATACTTGTGGAATTTTTATTAGAATGGCTGCAATACAATTTTTTATTTTCTTCTGCCACCATCCCTATCTTTCCTTCATTCCTTTCTCTCTTCTTCCTGGTTTTACCCAGGTTTTGAGGGTTTACCATTTAAAAGGAGCTTTTTTGGATAATAAGAATACAAGGAACACTAAGCTTTATTCCCTGCACTTGATAAATTCATAGACTAGGAGGGACAACTGGTACCTAGACCCACAATTATAATAAAATATATTAATTGCCAAAATAAACAGATAGGATTTTAACATGCAGGCTTTTAAAGAAGGCTTCAAAGAGGAGGTTATAGCAGAAATGGAACTCCCTAATGTAAAGCTTTTCATGAGGAGGGATCATTTGAATTTTAGTGTGTATGAAGGATAACCAATGTAATGGTGGATGGTGGGAAGGTGGTTGGAGAAATAGTCCATGCAGTGATCAGGAGAAAAAAATTTTCATAGACTCATCACCACTGTACTCCCCATGATCTGTACAGTGATTGACACATCATGAGCATCCAGTAATCACTGAATTTGTGAATGAATATATGAAGTAGCAAATACGGAAAATGAGGAACATAAATTAAAATCCCATGCAAATAATCTCTACTGAGATATGTCCATTCATCAAGTGTTTAAAACTATGCTAGGATCACACTCAATGAGTGTTTATAGGCTTGATTGGTTAGCTAAGCAATTAGGCTCATTTAGGTAAAACAGCTCAGTAACCAATAGGCGTATCTATGGTGTTTTGACAGCTCAGAAGGTTGTATTTCTAGATAATTTTCCTATCATCAAAAGATTTCTATTTGTAATAAATTTCAGTATGATTGATTCTGTGTGTGTGTGTGTGTGTATATATATTGTACATTTCCAAACACACATAAAATAGAAGGAATAATATGATAGAATTTTTGTGGACATCACACATTTTAATAATTACCAGTAATTTACTATCCTTGGTTAATCCATCCTCTCCCCTTGCCCCACTTATTTATATTCTGGAATATTTTAAAATAATAATGATAACATTATTGGAAAATTTTAAAGGCACAAAATTAATAATTTCTTAGTTTTATGTTATTTCTAACCCATATTCAAAATATGTTCATACTTTTAACAATCTAAAATAACATGGTAAATAAGGATCTACACATTGCATTTGGTTGATATGTCTTCTAAGTTTCTTTTAATGTGTTTCTATTTCCTATTCTTCCAGTTTTATTTTGATGTCATTTATTAAAGAAACCAGGTCATTTTTTCTATAGTGTCCCACATTCTGAATTTGGATGACTGTATTCTAAGAATGTTCACACTTTAGCAACCTCCAAAGGGACTCATGAGCTTTTTTTTTTTCATGGTTTTTAATATATTTAATGTGTTCCAATCCATTGTAGAATGGATTTTCCTTCTGATTCTCAAATGGTTCTTCATTTAGCTATGATCTTAATAGTCTTGTTTTCTGCCTTAAGTTGTTAGGGCTTCATCTTGCCTATTCTTTTTTTTTTTTCAAACCTAGAAACACGTATTTCCAAGGAATCATGTTTCCTTTAATTGGCAAATTGTGTTAGAGGGCACAATGTGAATGCTAGAGATATACAGTACTACCTGATTGTCATTGGTTTTAGAACTTTAAGGTGGCAGAGTTAGAAATATATATATTTTTACACAGAAAAAAATTAGTCAAGATCCCATACTGATAATTTAAAGTTTAATATTACAAAAATGTTGTTTACTTTCTTTTTTTATAGTTGCATCTCTTTTCTTTTACTCTGATAATTTTGGTTAGTAATGATGTTAACATAATTAAGCATTCAACTATCCTACCTTCAATATATATGTGTTTCAAATTAGCAATACCAATAGTGTTATTAACAAGCCTATGTGCAATTGAAGACTTATTTTTGATCTTACAATATGGTATACATAATGCAAAGCCAAACTGTTACATTTTATAGTAATTTCAAATAATTCTTCTCTGTTTATAATGCTAATCTGATACACAGTTAGGTTGAATCAAATTTGTGTTGTTGTTTCCTAAATTAATTTACTCTTTGGTTGTATATTAACAAACAAATTATACCATTAGTTCAGATCTGTACAGAAATTTATCTTCATAATTCTCCCAATGTATTTGCTTCTAACATGGGAGTAGCCTGTCAATGTATCTTTGCTTTCTTGCCATTTGCCTCCATCTTTCTTTTTGTTTGCTTATTTGCTTCCTTTTTTTAAAATTTTTTTCGCACATGTAACCTCAGTCACATTAAACCTTGTGTAAATGTTAGCCGTTGCGTTATATTAAGAGATACCAAGCTGTTTAATTGGATTACTTAAGTACATTATTATGAAACTGCTTGGACATATGGTGATATATTCAGTCATTAAAGAAGTATGTGCATCAATTTATAGCATGAGAAAAGTGGTGTTATAAAGAAATCTACTTTCATATGAATGAAAATGGAAAAAGAAGTGTTCGATTCTGTATATGTACCTTACATATCGGGTGAGTAATTTGTAAGATGAAATCATAAGCCTTAAGGAATGCATCAATCTCTCGATGACTTACAGATTACATAGGTCTGGGGGAGTATACAAAAACAAACTGAAACCAGAAAACTTTTTCATATATGGGCTTACATAAAAATATGTTTTCCTGCCTTGAAAATAAGTGGATGGCCAATATAACAGTAGTTCACTTCCCTGTCATTTTTACAAATTCTGTTTAATTTTTGTTTTGTGAATAGCCCCATCAGTAGAAATCATATTTTCACCCTCTTATCTTAAGAGAGATGTACATCCTACAGCTTGAGGTTTTTCTGGCCTCCAGGTGAGAAGTTACAAGCACTTGTCCCTAAAATCTAGTTAAAGTATTTGTTTATGAAATCAAAATCACATTTCATTTAGATGACTAGTCCAAGATGGTGAGAGAATGTAGAATTTTCAAACCCTAAAATGAGGGTCCAAGGGTAGAGGGAGAGCTAGTTTACGTGTGGTCTATGAATACTAGAGGCCTGCAGTATCTCCTAAAGAGACAGGGAATCAAATGGGCATAGCTTATGCATACCTAGGTGTGATGGTCAGGTTCAAGGGTGAACTTAGCCAGGTGGTGGTGCCCTTTGTCTGATCAGGCAAATGCTGGCCTGTCTGTTGCTGTGAGGACATTTCATGGACTTAAACCATGACCATATTGGCTGCATCCACAATTGATTGCATTTGCAATCAGCTAAGGAGAATGACTTCTGCAATGAATGATGCTTAATCTGATCACAAGAAGGCTTTTAAGGAGGATTCAGAACAGACGATCACTCTTTCTGCTTCAGCCAGCCAGCCTCTCCTGAGAGCTCACTGAGGACCTTCACTGGAGTTGCCAGCTTGCTGCCTGCCTTACAGAACCTTGGACTCTTACACTCTTGTGGTTAAGTGAGAAACTTTTATAAATTGTATATGTATAGATATCCCCTGCTGATTCGGTTTCTTCAGAGAACCCTAGCTAAGACACTAGGAAAGTTGGACCCAAAACATAGAAACTTCCAGAGCACCAGGAACAATGCAATCTGACCAAGTCTATAGTCAGTGAGAGGACCATTATGATGGCTGTGTATTTCTGTGAGCCAACCAAAGCAGCAGAACTCAGAGGAGCCATCATCTCACAGATGGAATTGGTGGCCACAGAGAACAGGAGATCACTTCCTCCTTTGCCTCCCATTAGACTTGATTGCAACAACCTTATGTTCCTGGTATTATTCAAAGGAAACAGAGAAAACCAGGCAAAGTCACTATTACTAGACTTCTGTATGACATGGGAAAGTAGAAGCTTGAGGTCAATTAAGATTTGATTGAGAAAAAAGATAACCATGTATCCTTTATTATTTCCAGAGCCTCATGGAATAATTCATATCGGAAACACACAGATGCATATGTATGAATAACTGATTGTATGATGCCCTCTAAATGCAGCACAATCCAAGTTTATAGAATTATCCAGAGAAATTCTAAACTTTTCACTTAAGCTGAGTGTACATGGACCTTATTAGAAACGATTGTGATTCATCATCTAAGCAAAGCTTGACCTGCGGTTTTGTGAAAATTGATGACCCACATTGAAGTATATAAGACTATATCAATTGAAGAAAAAGACTAGGGAAAAGAAACTGTTCAAAATTCATAAAAATATTAGTCCTGACTATAAATACTGCTGAAAATTTATGAACAAATCCACAGATGGCAAGGGCATCAGCTATAGGGAATAAGGTTACCAAACATCTTATTCCCAACCCAGCCATTCACCACTTGAGGTAAAACAGACTATAAAATTAACTGTCAATAGTAGCACAAGAGTTATTCCCCATGCTGGGTGTGTGCAGCTCAGCTCATGGATATAATATTTATCTCAGTGTGCCAGGTACAAAGTGCATTTCAGAGCTGTCCCAGTCACACTCATTGGAATGAGTTAGAATGATTGCAAATGTGGTTCTAAAGAACTGCTCTTTTTTGTTTGATTTTAAGGGTGCCTACCTCATCGGAGCCATCTGCACAGTCAAAATCTCCATCACACCAAAACCTTGAGGAAACACAGTCCCCATTGGCACAGAGAAAATCTTTCAATGTACAGGTCTGTGGTTCTGGGGATGGAAAAATAGCACAGTTATTCTAGTATGTGCATGTACATTCTAAAATTCATATGACAAACAACACAAAGTGGCATTAAGGTAAAAAAATGGTAAGCCAAGCAGAACCAATAAATTGTTTAGGAAAACTGTTCATGAAATACCTACAGTACATAATATAATGATATTTCTTCATTTTTAAAGTCAAGAATAGAAAATGGCATTGCAGAAACAAGTTGAAAAAAAAGACCAGAGATAAATAGCCTACTGTTTAATAAAAATATAGCAACAAAGTAAAATAAAAAACATAAGAATCTGCATATTGTTGCAGTATAATAGGGTCTTTTCTGGTTGTTGAAATTCTAATTCATTTTATGTTTTTACTTTAAGTAGACTCTCTGTGACTCTAATTTCACAAAAGGTACCCAAAGGGCTAGTTACTAACTGGATAGCCAATCTAGGAGCACATGACCCTTTCATTTTTTGCTTTTTATTATGCATTCCAATGACTTTCTAATTCTTCAGGTTTTTTTCCATGGAAAATTCCAGAGTTCATAGAACAAGAAGGGCAAACAGGTAGATTGGACATGTCTGGCTGGATAAAACAGCAGAAGGAGGCTGTTTCCCCTAACCATATCCAATATTTATACTTACAGCTGCCTTGCACATACAATAATACTCATATCCAGGTGAAGGAGGAATAGGTAGGAGAAATGACATTTAAGGAACATCTGTAGGAAGCCTAATTTTCTACATAACAATTGTGACTAATTCATCCTGCAATTTAGATGTTGAGCTACACAATCACTCGGTTTCTAGATGTAGGGAAACATCTTGTATGTTTCATATCATGAAGTCTCCTAAATTTCTGTATAAAATCCCCTTTGAAAACATTAGAAAAGCTATAGAGAGTGTCATTTGTACCAGAGAGCATTTGTTCTGCTCTGGGCTGTACTTTCTTTTAAAATGTAACCTTCAGGCTATGAATATGGCAGGATACCATTCAATAGAATCGTAAAAAGCCACCAAGTGAATGATACTACTCTCATCTCTGCACACCTTTGTTTAGTGAGTACAGTCATAGCAGTTTCACATTTTGTTTCCACACTTTATGCTTTGATGCTAATATTACTGACTATACTGAAAATAATAATTGCCAGTTACTGATTGCTTATTTGGCGTTAGGCACTATTTGAGGTTGATGATAAGTATGTGAATGAACTCATCAATTAATTAATCTCCATAACAACAATATAAGGTGCTATTATTGGACCCTTTTACAGATAAAGACATTGAAGCACAGAGAGGATAAGGAACTTACTTCCAATCACCCAGCAGGTGGAAGAGTTAGCTTTGAACTGAAACTTAGACAACCTGATACCAGGGCCTTTACTTTTAAGTAATAGGTTATAGCCTTGCCTCCCATACCACTGAAGAAGTAATGATTAGTCACATACTACAGAGATTCACATTTAAAGTCTAAGAAGTCAAATTACTTGTTCAAGGCACATGGATAGCAGTGTCTATTTTACTCAATAATAATAAAAGAGAACCCATTTTCTCTCAACCTCATTCCATATTGAAGCCATTTCATCCTCCTTCTGCTAACAGACACATGCAGTTTTGTTTTTAGGTAAAGGAAACAGCAGAGTGATATGCTCAACTTATTTAACAATGAGAAATAACCATCAAAAATATTTTCATTAAGGGAGAGAGTTCAAAGCATATTTTACTTAGATGTTAGAAAACATCAGTAGGGACATTTCATTTGGGGGGTTGAGGGGGCAATTTCAACAAGATTAATTCTTTCTTTAATATTCTAATTTACATTTATTTTATGTGCACCGCATGCTAAAAAGCTATGGTTTCACAGGCATTGACACACTTTGATACATGGAGGGCTTGGAGTCCTGCTATAAGTTTATAAAAAGCTGTAGAATTAGTAGTTGATGTCATTTGCCCATTAATTTCCCAGTACAGTTGTCCATTAGAGACTTTGTGAATTATTGCTTCTCAAGATGGTGATAGAATGGCTGAGTGATTTGGAGGTAAAGCTCTTTTTCAGTATAAATGGGAATTCAGCATTTTACTACCATACTCTTTTGAAATGCCAACAAATCTACCTCTGAATGATAATCATGAATTATTTATCCATACACAAATGCTATCAAGAAATGCTGTCACTATCCTGTTGTCAACCCTTCATCTACATACCTCAACATCTTTTGTTACCAGATAACTCAAAGAGAAACTCTCTGTAGAGGAAAATGCAATTTAGTCATGAGAGAAGGGCTTAAGGGAATGTTTTCTCTCCTCTTACCTTTGATCTTTAATCTTTTAAGGATAAAAACAGGCCACTTTTTAGACCTTGGCACAAGAGTTAGTATTTTTCTTGTGAAAAGGAACAAAAAAACATGTTATACCTGGAAGCTCCAAATACGATTTAAATGTGACGTTTCCAGTATTTCTAAAATGTTGCTCCTACACTAACTTCCTCTTATATTGATTATGTCCCTGAACCTATAATAGACAGGGAACCAGACACCTTAACAATTAGCCAGGTTTCCCCAAATCTCTTTAAGACATGCTGGATTGCCAAGCACAAAACTTTTGCAGAACATGTGTTCCATGTTTTGGAACACTGATCTGGATTCTACAAAAAGAATAAAAAATAGGGGCTTCATATAGACTGGTATCCTTTGACAGTGATAGAGGCAAAAACATACGGCCACAGCAATACAAAGAGTTGGGAGGCCATCTTGCACAAAATTGAAGGAACAGGGTGAACAGGTGGTTCACTGTAGAAAGCTTGCCTTCCATGTGGGAGACCCGGGTTTCAATTCCCAGACCATGCACCAAAAAAAAAAAAGAGTTAAAACTGAAGAAACTGAAGGTCAGAAAATAAAAATGACATTTCAAAACCATAAAGTTAGAGGCATGGAGGAAAGAACTTCCAGGTCCCAATTGTTTCACTAAGTCTATTATAAACTTTTGGTGATAAATTCAAAAGTTATATGAATGTGGGTGTAAGGATCTGAGGAGAATTTCTAGAATATAATTAGTATAATTGCCATTTTATACAAATAGTTTTCTGATATAAATTCAGTGTGAAATTATTGGAAATTCAAATAAGGCAAAAGCAGCTTGTCTCTCTGTATAAACCTTAACCAATTTGGTCAAATTATTTGGTATTTTTAAATATATTGGTTTATCAGTCGGTTCTTAATAGTACAATGAATAAAGTAATTTATTTTATATATCAACTACTTAGAAGGCATATATGCCATATATTATAATCTTCCTTTGATATAGTACAGATTTGAGATTTCCCAAATATTTCCAAACTTTTGATCCAGTTTACAAAATAACTCCAATGACAACAAAGTATTCTTAAGTGCAGAAATCATTACTGAAGCAACGTGTTCCTGCTGAACTCTTAAGAGAATTGATCAGTAGATGATGATGAAATATCAACAAAATTCCATGTACATGTAAAAAAGTGAAAGCGTATTAAACTTAAAACATAGCTAGGTTACAGTCAATTGCACCACTACTCTTCAAACTCTTCCCATAACTAATCTTGTAGCATTGCCAACACAAAAAAATTCATTAAATCAGATTCACAAACAAAGAATTTCTAAAACTGATTTTAAAAAATCTGTTACTGTTGCTTTATAACTTGTAAGACTGATTTACTATCACTGATGTTTTGCTACTTAATAATAGCTAGCAATAACTGAAATGTGAACTAAAATGCATCCTATTGACTAATTATATTTAAAATATGTGACACTAATACGTCATTGCACTAAGATATATGATATATATTACCCTGGAATAACGTCAATAGAGAGTAAGAGATTGGAAATATGTTGATTCCGTATTTGGTGCATGGTCCGGGAATCGAACCTAGGTCTCCCACATGGAGGGCAAGCTTTCTACTACCGTCGTTGTCAGCTTCGTGTGTCAACTTGGCCAAGTGGTGGTACCTGTTTGTCTGGTTGGGCAAGTGCTGGCCTGTCTGTTGCAATGAGGACATTTCATAGAATTAAATCATAAGCATGTCAGCTGCATCCACAGCTGATTCCATTTTTAATCAGCCAAGGGGAGTGTCTTCTGCAATGACTGATGCTTAATCTAAGCACTCAAAGCCTTTTAAGGAGGATTCAGAAGAGACAGGCTCTCTTCTTGCTTTGGCCGGCGAGTCTCTCCTGTGGAGTTCGTCCAGACCCTCCATGGCAATTGTCAGCTTCACAGCCTGCCCTGAGGATTTCGGACTCTGCATTCCCACGTTTATGTTGAGACACTTTTTTAAATTTAATATTTGTGAGTGTTTCTTGTTGATTCTGTTTCTCTAAAGAACCCTAACTAATACAACTTGATACCGAGAATGGTGTGGTTCTTAAGAAACGGAATCTTAAAAATGGGTTTTTATGAATGGTTTTCTACTCTGACTAGACTCAAAGGCAATAAGGACTCTGATTCCCATAATCAGAATGACACTCCCAATCCATGGAGTGAGTTGGCAAAAGAGGTAGTCAAAATATAACCATTCGATTCTCCAAACTCTTCACTTGTACAAAGCCCGGTTCTGGGGGATAATGTTTTTGACACCTTTACGGAGTTGTGAAAATAAGAGGTATAGAGATGTTGGCTGGTTGTTGTTAGATACACTGGATACATTAAGGAGTGAAAGGGATGGGCTTAAGGCTTCAAATGAGAAGCTTAAGTGCTGTCTGACAGATGTAGATGTTTCTGTGAGTGTCCTGAAGGAAAATCTTATTTCCTATAGCCATAGACTTGAGATCTTTGAAGATCAGACTCAGAATCTTATTGTTAGAATAGCAACTTTACAATGTAAACTGAAATCTCAATGTTACATGGTGTCTGCCATTAATATGACGGTATTGATTGGCAAGGAGTGGGACCCTGAAAAATGGAATGGTGACATATGGATTGATAATGATGTAAGGGGTGAGGTTGAAACCCTAGGTCATACTAAGTCTTCCCTAGATAACCCTGTGATAGTCTGCCCTGAGGAAGTAGCTGCCCCACCTCCAGCCTGCCTCAAGGAGTTGGCCACTCAGCCTCCTCCTGAAGGGATTAGCCCTAGAGTGATTAATCCTGTTTCACCAGATGAAACTGCAGATGAATGCCCTTCCCGCTTGGAAGATATTTCTAATTCTTTTCATGACTCACCCCCACCACCCCTTATTTCTTCCAGACCTATAACTAGACTAAAGTCCCAACAGGCCTCTAAAGGTGAGGTACAAAGTATCACACATGAAGAGGTACATTATACTCCAAAAGAACTGTGTGCGTTTTCCAATTTATATAGACAGAAATCAGGGGAATATCTGTGGCAATGGATTTTAAGGGTGTGGGATAATGATGGGAGGAATATAAGGCTGGATCAGTTTGAATTTATTGATATGGGCCCACTAAGCAGAGATTGTGCATTCATTGTTATAGCTCGAGGGGTTAGAAAAGGTATTAACAATTTGTTTGGATGGTTGGTTGAAACAGGGATCAAAAGGTAGTGTTCTAGTTTGCCAGCTGCCAGAATGCAACACACTAGAAACAGATTGGCTTTTAATAAAAGGGGATTTATTTTGTTAGTTCTTCAGAAGAAAGGCAGCTAACTTTCCACTGAGGTTCTTTCTTATGTGGAAGGCACAGGATGGTCTCTGCTGGTCTTCTCTCCAGGCCCCTGGGTTCCAACAACTTTCCTCGGAGTGACATTTTCTTCATCTCCAAAGGCCTGGCCTGAGCTACTAGTGCTGAGATGAGGAATGCCGAGCTGCTTAGGCTGTGCAACATTGCGCTCTCTCATTTAAGCACCAGCCAATTAAGTCAAACGTCACTCATTGCAGCAGACACGCCTCCTAGCTCCTAGCCGACTGCAGATGTAATTAGCAACAAATGAGGTTCACGTACCATTGGCTTATATCCACAGCAACAAGACTAGGTATGCTCACCTGGCCAAGTTGACGATGGAATCTAACTATCACAGGTGGCCGACATTACCTGAGGCTGAAATGCCAGAATTGCCCTGGTATAATGTAGATGAGGGGATCCAGAGGCCTAGAGAGGTTGGAATGGTAGAGTGGATTTATCATGCAAAGCCTGCTCTGTTGGGTGTCGTCTGACCCACCAAGACATAAAGTTGGGTATGCACAGCAGCACTCTATTGTAAAATGGAAACATTATATATGAGATAGGGCCAGAGCACGTCCTGAAGGCTCAAGTAAGTTACATGAGGAAGTGGCCCAAATGCCCATGGTCTACACTCCTGACACATTACCTCCTCTTTCCCAGACCAGAGCTGTGGCCTCTTCTGGAGTTCCCTCAGTGAATTGACTGAGGAAGAGAAAACTCAGGCATGGTTTACAGATGGTTCAGCATGGCATGCAGGTACCAAGGGGAGACCCTCCTAGTGGGCAGAACTTTGAGCAGTGCACCTGTTTGTTCATTTTGCTTGGAAGGAGAACTGGTCAGAGGTACATTTATATACTGACTCATGGGCTGTTGCTAATGGTTTGGCGGCATGATCAGGGACTTGGAAAGACCATAATTGGAAAATTGGTGACAAAGAGGTCTGGGGAAGAAGTATGTGGATAGACCTTTCTGAGTGGACTAAAAATATGAACATATTTGTGTCTCATGTGAATGCATACCAGAGGGTGACTTCAGTAGAGGAAGGTTTTAATAATCAAGTAGATTAGATGACCCCTTCTATGGATACTAGTCAGCCCTTTTCCCCAGCAACTCTTGTCATTGCCCAATGGGGTATTGAACAAAGCCGTCATGATGGTAGGGATGGAGGTTATGCATGAGCTCAGCAACATGGACTTCCACTCACCAAGGCTGACTTGACTCAGTCAAATGCTGAGTGCCCAATCTGCCAGCAGCAGAGACCCACACTTAGCCCCCAATAGGGCACCATTCCCCAAGGTGATCAGCCAGCTACCTGGTGGCAGGTCGATTACATTGGACCACTCCCTTCATGGAAGGGGCAGTGATTTGTTCTAATTGGAATAAACACATGCTCTGGATATGGGTTTGCTTTCCCTGCACGCAATGCTTCTGCCAAGATTACCATCCACGGACTTATAGAATACCTTATCCATCGTCATAGTACTCCACACAGCATTGCTTTTGATCAAGGAACACATTTCACAGCAAGTGAAGTGTGGGAATGGGCACATGCTCATGGAATTCTCTGGTCTTACCATGTTCCCCATGATCCAGAAGCAGCTGGATTGATAGAACAGTGGAATGGCCTTTTGAAAACTCAATTATAGTGCCAACTAGGTGACAATTCCTTGAACGGCTGTGGCAATGTTCTCCAGGAAGCTGTATATATGCTATGAATCAGAGTCTGCTGTATGGTGCTGTTTCTCCCACAGCCAGGATCCATGGGTTCACGAACCAAGGAGTGGAAATGGGAGTGGTACCATTCACTATTACCCCTATTGATCCACTAAGAAAATTTTTGCTTCCTGTCCCTGTGACCCTGAGCTCTGCTGGTCTACAGGTTTTAGTTCCAAAATGGGGAGTGCTTCCTCCAGGAGAAACAATGATGATTCCATTAAACTGGAATCTAAGACTGCCATCTGGTCACTTTCGGCTACTTATGCACCTGGATCAACAAGCCAAGAAGGGGATTACATTATTGTCTGGGGTGATTGACCATGACTATCAGAGAGAAGTAGGACTGCAACTACACAGTGGAGGTAAAGAAGAGTTTTTTTTCAAATATAGGAAATACCCTAGGGCGTCTTTTACTACTACCATGCCCTGTGATTAAAGTAAATGGAAAACTGCAACAACCCAACCCAGGCAGGACTACTAATGGCTCTGAAACTTCAGGAATGAAGGTTTGGATCACCCCACCAGGCAAAGAACCACGGCCAGCTGAAGTGCTTGCTGAGGGTAAACATGGAATGGGTAGTGGAAGAAGGTAGTGATAAATATGAACTTCAACCATGTGATCAGTTACAGAAACGAGGACTGTAATACTGTTTTGTTCATGCTATACTATGTAAGTTGTAAGATATCAAGTTTAAGAATGAATATTACCCAAGGATTTGTACCCTATTTTGGAGAGATTTAATGTGTTTCCAGTTATATGCAGGACAGTTGAGTATTGTTAGGTGAAAGAAAAAATGTGTGTTTTATTGTTTTTTGTTTAGAAAGTAGGTATGGTTTAAGGTGGTATGTATAGCTGCCAAGTTAACAAGGGGTGGACTGTCATGGTCAGGTTCATGTGTCAACTTGGCCAAGTGGTGGTATCTGTCTGGTTGGGCAAGTGCTGGCCTGTCTGTTACAATGAGGACATTTCATAGAATTAAATCATGATCATGCCAGCTGCATCCACAGCTGATTCCATTGGTAATTAGCCAAGGGGAGTGTCTTCTGCAATGACTGGTGCCTAAATAATACAACCACTGAACCACCTGTGCAACCTGTTCCTTCAGTTTTGTGCATTTTCAAATAGCAACAGTATTTTCCTCTAATGCTGGCTTCTATATGACTAATCTCCCTATAGATGTATTCCTTTCTCATTCATTCACTTCATTTCTGATTATGTAAAACTACTGGCATTTGCAAGGTTCAAACCTTCTCATTTTTTCTGACTTGTTCAAATGGTACCTCAAACACCACTCAATTATCTAGATCCTTTAATCCTTTCTGTTACATATGTTTACATGTTTCCATTAACTTATACATGTCCTATATATGACTTCTACATTTCCATGTCACAACTGTAATATGCTTCATTCTTGTTCAGTGTTATCTCTCCTCTGCAATTTCACTGTAGGCAATGAGCTCATGTTCAATAGGGAATAAAAGAGTGTGGCATATAATTATGTATTTTATACCACAATACTTAATATAGCTGCCACTGCCCTTGCCTTTTGTTAAAGGTTCTGTGGATGCAATGATTCATCACTAAGTTTCCGCTGTGACAAGTGAAAGGCAATGTTCTTTCTTATTGCTTTCTGGCATCAAAGACTGACTTTTAGAAGGAGTCAGTATAAAACTTAAGAAATCCAAGAAGACTCTGGAGTAGTCTATCTCAACCCTTCATTCTTCTCCCTCTTTGCTTATTATAGCAGTGACATAACTTCTCACACAATTTCAATTATCACTTGCAGAAAGGGCTCTCTGAGATGTAAATCTCCAGTTTTGACCTCTCACACTCTCTCTCATTCTCAATATTCTTCAGTCGCAGGGCATTTTTCACTCAAGTATCTCCTTGGTAATTAACATTAAGTATGGTCATCTGAATATTTAATCTCCAATATACAAATAAATTAAACAAAAAGTACATACTATTTTTGTGCCCACTGCCTTAACATCATCAAAGTTTTCTGTTTTAATCACTGGGAAGACCTGAGAACCTACGATATAAAGGTTTTAAATTGATGATTAAAGGAATCTAGAACATCTTAAAGATTCAAAGTGATCTTTGCCTTTCTAAAGTCTATAAAGGCAGGTGGGAGATATCTAAGTGAAGAGGATGTAATAGTGTTTCTTATAGTCAGAGGATTCCATAATCATAATGACCTAGAGGATTCTGATTCTTAGACACTAGTTAAATGAAATTTTGGAAATCACTCCAAATGTGACTTGATATTTGTAAGCCAAATTTCCAAGTGGTTTATTTAGACTTTACCTCTACTAACTGAATGTTTTAATACAATGTAATATCCACATGCAGATTTAATATCTTGCTTCCTGGGAAATGGATGCTCTTAGTCCAGTAAGATGTCTATAAGAGTAGACATTATTGATATTAATCTGTATCAACTCCTTCTTAGAAATAGAATATAAACATTTAATAAACATAATTTGACTATTATCTTGCTTTAAACATGGTTATATCGCTTTCTTTGTTTAAACAGCAGTGAAATAAAAGTGAGGCTAAGAAAGAAATTCAAAATATAATGCCAGAATCTAAAGATGTATCACAATTTTAGATGTTGCCACATTTTTAAAGAAAATATAAATTGCTGGATAATTATTGCTTTTGAATTTATTGCATAAAAATTCAGGAAGCTGATGATGACAAAAGCATCCTTCTATTTTCAGAGAATAGCCTCTGTATGCATATGATGTTCATCATTCCACAGAGAAGAAATGATATTTCACTAAAAATGCTCATGGGTGAATTTAGAATGTAAAAGAATTTGAGACTGAAATGAAATGAATATCATCTGCTAAAGAATGATATGTTTTGTACTGTCTCCACATCATTCAGTTCATTGTATGAAGTTGCATCAAGGATTTCTTTCATTGCATACTGATGGGTTGCATTAAACCTCTTGATACTTTCATACCAATTCTGATAACTGTAAGAAAATAAGTTCCAGGATGAGTATTTCAATAATTCTACCATTTGAAATTCAGGTCAATTTAATCTGAATACCCTTATTCAAATGTGAATATATGTATAAAAATGTGAGCTGCAGGACATATAGGTTCCAATTTATGCCTTAACCGAACTAACAATGTGCCATGAGCTGTCAAGCTCACAATTTTATTTGGCAAGAGTTACTTACTACAGTTTTCTTCATCTGAGTTATCACTGCAGTCATTTTGGCTATCACACCGCCAGTGATCCGGGATGCAGTTGTTGTTTTTGCACTGGAATTCATGAGGTCCACAAGTCTTTTTATCTGTAATGAAAAGTACCAAAATTTGCGAAGTTGACTTCCACAAAGTCAGAGTATCCAGACTACCATGTCTAACTCCATGCGATATGGTATTTCTTCAGACCTTAATTCAGCTATTGAGAAGAGTCGATAGGTTCAATTGAAGGCAGATATTGAAGGAAAAGTACCTTCCTGGCTTGTTTAATGTTGTTACTGATCATGTTTTCAATTGCAAGCTAATGATAAAGAAACTGATTGGCCTACCCAAGTAAAGTCAACATAAATCTGTCAAAAATGATAAAAATATCCTTCCCATTGGTACAATCCCTTTCTAACCTAAACCTTAATTTCCGATTTGAAACAGCAAAAGATGTAGTAACTGATCAAACTCTGAGTTTGTTTTCCTTGTCTTCCTCCCTAGCAAATATTCTATAATCTACCTATGATCAGTTGCACTTCTTAATTCCTGATCATTTTCCCATCATAAATGCATGCATCATAATATTACCTTACATGCGTACAGAGCTTGAAAATTAACAAAGCGCCATCTCATTTGAATCTCTAAACAACCCTACAGATTATCAAGAAGGCAGGTATTAAGTAGCCCTTCACTTTACAGATGAGAACAGTTACTCATAGACGCTTAGAAACTTGCTAAAGTTTTCCTGACCATTAAATGGCACAACCAAAACATATTTTTTAAATATCCTTTTTCTCCTGATTTAGTGCACTTAACAATAAACCTAATTTATGCTTATATGAGCTAGAATCAGAACTCATGCAGTAGGAAATTTAAATTTATATATTTTCAAATTTTCACAACAGTAATATCTAACCACATAGTCTAAAGCAGTGTTTTTCAATCTTTATGTGCTTACATATAAATCAATTAGAAATTTTGTTAAAATGCAGATTGTGACTCAATAGATTAGAAAGGGTCCTGAGATTCTGCATTTGTAATGAGCTCTCTGGTGATAACAACATCCTTGGTCTATGATACACATTTTTCTAGGGGGAAAGAAGGGATTAGTAGCAAGGGCCTCATCAAGAGTAAAATAAAATAAAATAGAATAAAAGTATAAATCCAATGCATACTTAGGTTACATTTTCCATTCATATACTTAAATGACTTCCTTATTTTCAGCTATGTTACAGATGAACGAACAGTAAGCTGCTTAAAGACTCAGACACATAAAATATAGTAACTTATGGAGGGGAAGATAAACTATTGGGGGGGTGGCTATTTTTTACTTCAAAATTACACCTTATAGAATTCAGACTCAAATAGGATTATGAAAGCAAAAGTGATTTAGGTATAATTATGGAAATTAAATAATGAATAGCTATTGAGACTCTTGCACAGTACAGTTCTGCGCTACGTATTTTCATAAACATGATCACATTCCATCCTCATAACATCCTTACAGAATATTATTACATGGATATAAATTAAAAAAAGCATGTCTCATAGAATTAAAGTAATTTCTCTCATCTTACAGAGGTATTAAATGGCAAAAGATGAATTCATAAACAAAGCCAATTCCAGAAACATTTTAATATAGAGATTGTTATGATATACTTCAAATGTGTTTTTCTACTAAAAAGTATTGCCTCTATGTCCCTTCTTTCCTGCCTGCCTGCTAATGATTGTTCAGAACCTAACCTGTGTCACTGCATTAGGTGCTTTGTTTTGTGTTTCATAAATTGGCTTAAAACCTGCAGAAATTCAAATGTAGCATTCTGTACACCTCACATAATCAAGAGATATGTTAGAATGATTGGGATTTAAATAATGGCCAATGAAACTATGGGTTCTGGTACTGAAATATTGGGATGGCTATTTCATTTTGGCAATTAAACTCCTATGGTACTATTCCTAAATGTATAGATATTAGTTTTATTTACTCCTTGCCATTTGCTTGCATTATATTTAAATAATGTTTTATAATCTTAGAATATAAAAATGAATCCTAGTATTATACCACTGGCCTCAAGCACATCTCTGTGACCTCAATAGACTGAAAATGGGAATGGGTACTGAGGATAATAGGTTTAATAGGTACTGTTGGCACCATCATTTTGAGTTTTTTCTCTACATCCTTTTCATACTTTTTTTTCTAGGTTTAAATGTTCTCATCCTCCTTTGCATTTAAAAGTGATTTGTAGCTAGTTCTCAACAAGACCATATTAGAAGTTCATTGCTAGAATTACCATTTGGAGTATGCAGAAACAGCAACACTGAAAAGATAATTCCATGATGTAAGGTTATCTAGATCATATGCTTCCATGTTATTTAACTTTTTAATCTATGGCATTACTTGTAAAAACAGCAATCTAAATTTGTATATGTTTTCTACACATTAAAGTTACTAGAAGAAATAATACTTCCTTTGCCCAGACCATATTCCACATCCATAAAATCAGAATTACTGGAGGACCCAGACATCAGTATTTATTAAGGCTAGCTTGGTTATTCCAATGAGCACCCAAGGTTGGGAAACACTGGCCCCCAAAATTGATTGTAGAATAGGACATTTATAATTCTGCATTATAGCACAATAGAATAATTAATATAAAATTTTCACAATGCTTAGAGTTTCCCATTTATTCGAATTGGTAAATAGCATTGGAACAATTAATTATTCCAAATTTTGTAATATAAATTTGGAGGAAATATATGATTTTTTTGCAAACTTGCTATCTTTGTTTATGTGTTTTCACATAAATTGCAGATACTGACACAAATGTGATCCAGAAACATTGGGGGAAGAAATTTACAAAGTTCTCAATTGTATATAGTGTATCCTGCAATATTACCTGCCTATGCCGAGGATATTTCTTGAAAGAAACAATAGAATGTGGCAACAGTTATGTTTCTGGAAGCATGAACTAAGGAACTGGATTGGGAGAGAGACATTTAAGTTTCTGTATATACAGTTTCGTACAATTTGAAATGTTTTTCTACAGTAATAACTTTGGATTTTTGTATCAATAGATAAATACATGTAATTGTTTATATATAAAATATGTGTATATCTATATGCATGAATTAAAAATTATGCTATGCATGCTACTTTGTAACTTAATTTTTAATAGTAATATATCATTACATTTTTCTTGTCACTAGTTGGTCTTTTAAAATATTATTTTTAATGACAGCATGATAATCTATGATTTGATAATATCTTTTTGTCTTTTAGAAAATCCTAACAGTTGAATCTTTAGACATTTTCTTAACTTTTGCATATTTAAATAAAACATTGCATGGAGATTTTGTACAAACACCACTAAAGTTTTCCAGTAGCATTTAACAGGTAAAATACATTACATATGGGCCCTTTGTGAGATATCATTTTTCTAGTTAGCTCTTTGGCATAGGCCAAAATAAATACTTTATATACCAGGGGGAAAAACTTCACTTTTCAATAAATATTTGAAATTATGCCTGTCTAGTGTGTGTGTCTATGTGTTTGTGTGTTATATATATATATATATATATATATATATATATATATATATGTATAGACATAATTTTGTAATATTAAGTATTCTATTAAAATATCAATAGATGTCTAACTAGAACTGGAAATACACTGCTTTATTATTAGTTAATGCTTTAATTGTTGCTTTAGAAAATGAAATAACACTTGTTAATTGACCATCTGTTTTGTTCAACCACTGACCATAAAATGGCTTGGACAATTTACATGTTGAGGTTATGGAACTCGGTTGATTAGCAGTTTGAAAAGAGAATGCAAAAAACCATTATAGAGCAAAATTAAGATTGAGACTCTACCTTGGGGATTAGAAAATGTTGGGAATAGGGGATTTGGATGTTACTATTGTTCTTTGTAGCTATCACTTTCCCTCTTCCAGTTCAGGAAACAGGATGATTACAAAGAGTTGGGAAACAAGCAAAGCTTTTCGTTAAACAGAACAATCTTGGTAGCTTCTTGTTTCTGTGAGTTCCAAACTGTAACCTTATGGAGTCAGAAGTATCAGGTTAGAACTCAAAAACCTTTTTTTTTCTTTCTTTTTTAAGTATAGGTGCTGCCGAAGTGAGTAGAAGACATTGTCATCTATTGGTGGGGCAGGAAAACCCGTCTAACAGTCTAACCTCTTTATAAAGAAAACATTATTTTCTTTGTTTTGAAATCAAGTTTACACATTTCTGATCTCTGCTTTGACTTCAAATTTCCCTCAGCTTCTCTGTTTGCATTTTATGGAAATGAATATCAAAATATGCTACTTCACATGTGTTCTAAAGTTCCTTGACTGGTTATAAGCTCCTGAAAAGTGGTGACAGAATTGGGTAGAAACTATTATCTTCCTTTATTTCCCGTAGCAGGTAAGATTTATATTACTTCTGGGTGGCATGAACACGGTAGATATATATCGGTACTTAGCAATCTGTTTCCATCTTTCCGGTCTTTCTGAAACTGCTATACCCATACTTGGTGAGGTTGCTAGTCATAGATTCCTGCCTCTGACACAGGGGAGGAACACATAATGCAGAGTAGCCACAATTGGCCTGGGTATCATGTATTTGTAAAACATTTTACAGTTGGGTCACAGTAGATTCTTCTTCTTTTACACCACAGAGGTGAGGAGGATGGCAGCACAGGGTCAGCATGGTGGCCAGGCAATGTCCTCAGGAACCTGAATTTCCATCATTCTGTTTTTCACTGTTCCTTATTCACCACATGGCCTAAAAGGACTCTTCAATGTTAAGTCATTATTTTTTAGGCTAAAAGGAGAAAGACCAGAAGGGCCAAGGAAGAAGTCTTACTAAGGTAAGCTAACTCCCTTTAAACTGTCTTCCTGGAAGTCCCAAGTCCTACTTGGGCTTACCTCTCAGTGATGAGAACCGAATCACATGACGACACACCTACAGGGGAGACTGGGAAATCTGATGGCATATTCTGGATAGCAATGAGTCAAGCTAAGAGTTGAGGTTCTGCTTCAGAGGAGGAAATGAAGAATGTATATATGGATAGGCAATTTGAAGTCTCTGTTAAAGAACCTAGCAGGGTCAATTAAAGTCGTTTGAGTTTATTTATATGGATATTAAAAGCCAGAAGATTTCTTTCCTTTTGATATTGCAAGCATTAATACCTCAAGTTGCCATGGGTCATTTTAAAATCATGTAGAAAGTACCTATATAAAAAAAAATTCCTATAGAGTAAGGAAGAGCTTAGGAATGGAGAAAAGAAGATAAAGCTCTAATGGCACCATTGGAATAATTAGATTTATATTGTGCCTTAAGTCAACTCCATCTTCTCCTTGGAAACAAGGCAGAACATGTCTTCTACTTTTTGCTACTTTCTGTTGGATTTCTGTCACTTATAGATAAGAGTCTTGACCAATGTGATGCCATACTATTTTTATTGCTTAAAAATGTTTTAGACTTTTTTTTTTAATACTGGTGCTCTCACTCTATGTGATTTCAAAAATTATCAGGCTAATTTAATGATTAATAATTCCCCAGGGAAATACAGACCAGTTCCACAAGAAGCCTAAGAGTCAGTTTCCATTTAAAAGAGATTTTTTTCAAACCCAGGCTTCCATGGGAAATGATCCTGACACCTTTCTCTGAGTATATTGGCTACCTGACATACACTATTATAGTCTCTAGTGAGATTAGAAAGATGTAGGTTCCCTGCATGAGAAAGGGTTTGGTGGATCTGAAAATTAATTTCGTGTTACTTCCCATCAATCAGGGTAATAGTCCTCAATAAGCACTTACATGCACAACCTGTTCTTCTCAGGGAGGTGGAAAGAATATGTGGCTGCACCAGCAGTCAACAATAACAATGGCAGATGCAGCTTGTCCCAGGGGGATCCAGCTACTCCTGTTTTGCTTTTGAGTTTTTTTTTTTTTTCTGACTTTTGCACTATTCTTTCAGGTAGAGAAGAGAAAGGCTTATAAAGTAAAACAAATTACCAATGACATATTTTCTTTACAAAGAGGTGAATCTATAATAAGCTAGCTCTGTAGAAGCTCACAATAATGACATTTTAAAAATTGCATGTCAATGCAGTGTAATTTCCAGTGGAAATTTCTCAAATTCGTGTTATGCAGCTTTAGAAAGTGTCATATTATATCCTATAATGCCATCTATCGCACTTGACGAGAATTTGTGATTTTTTTCTTATATAGAAATTTGTAATGTAACTTTGTAGTTGTGAAGTATGTGTGTTGGGGAGCTAGCACAGTGTGAATTAGGCATAATGAAAGTAGTTACACCCTCATATCTTGCCAACACATTTTGTATATCATCTGCAGAACCCCTGCTATTCCATTCATCATTCTGTTTTCAACAGCCTATGGTCTTAACAGAGAGTATGGCAATATAGCACAATTAAGGTTGTATCTGTGAACCACAGAAGAGCCCAAATCTCCATAATACAAAAGCACTGATCAGGTCTCCCTTCTCAGAATCATCCTTGAACCCCAGTAATAGCTTTTGATTGTAATGTTCTAACAACTCCACTTATGCTCTCACAATCAGTTTAAGAAAAATAAACAAAAAAAACAATTTTTAAAATATTTTCCAAATATGTATTATATGCTTTAGTGTAAAAATAAATTGAAGCAATTAAAAAATGAGTCTACCAAAATATGTTTGAATATATGACTACTTACATTTACACCAATCTATCTAGTTTGTCTGATTCTCCTGATCAGTCAGGAGACAATTGCTTAATTCTTTTTACATTTTTGGTTGAATAGCTTCATTCTTAAATTTGGTGGGAGTCAGCAAAGCCTAGTGGAAAAAATCTGAGCAAGACAGAACTTGATTTGGATCCTAGCCAGGGCTCCTACTAACATGCAACCCTGTGCAATTGTTTTTCTTCTCTATGCCTCTGTTTCCTCATCTACTAAAAATTGGATGGAAATGGAAACTCTTCATATCCATTCTGATGCCCAAGAATTTAATTAAAAACCTGGTGTTTTAGTCTGCCAAAGCTGCCAGGATGCAACATACAGACATGGGTTGGGTTTTAATAAAAGGAGATTTATTAAGTTAAGCATTTATTATTCTTCACAGGAAAGGCAGCTAACTTTCATCTGAGTTTCTCTGTCACATGGGAAGGCACATGATGACATCTGCTGGACTTCTCTCCTGGCTTCTGGGTTTCAACAGCCTTCCTCAGAGTGACTCATTTCTACATCTCCAAATGTCTGGGCTGAGCTGCTTGGGCTGTGCTGCATTCAGCTCTCTTCTGTCCTCTCTCTCTAAAACCTCCAGCTAATTAAATTAAATGCCTCACTCATTGCAGAAGGCATTCCCCCTAGCCAACTGCAGATGTAATCAGCTATAGATGAGTTTCACATGCTAATGATTCAAGTCCACAGCAACAGAACTAGGCACCATCACCTGGCCAAATTGATGCCTGAATGTAACTACCACACCTGGCTTAATAAATTGTGACTATTAGGAATTACATAATAGTAATAATTGCTAAGTAGTTATCTAATAGACTATAATTGAAAATTTAGAAGATATGGATAGTAATGCCAAGTTTGTCATCAACAAGTATGAATTCAGGGAAAAGGAAAGTGTCATTTATTTTAAAGTCTGCTATTTTTCACGCACTGATGTAAGTCCTTTATATTTATCATCTTATAGTTTTAATTAAATAAATATCCTTTACTATAACTTTGTGAGACATCTATTTATTTTACAAAGACCAAGCCTTGATAAGTTGCTCAAGATCACACAGTAAATATCGGTCACCCAAGACCCTGAAATAGTGTGGACAACACCCTTCCCCATCAGAAAATTTAGAAGGTTTTATAAACTTCTAGGATATTTTAACCAAAAAATTGATTTAATTTTACTATCTGCATACCTTTTAAATTTTCAGGCCTATAAAATTTTTCCAGCTAGAATTGTTCTCTAATCTCTTGGAAAATAGTATTCCATTTTTAATTATATAAAGTAATACACACTCTTTGTGCAAATTTAAGATGATATAATATAGAAAAGTAAAAACAAATGGCCCATAGCCAGCGAACATAGAGACAAGCTTCATCACATTTTTCTGATTAAGAAAATAAATCAATACAGAAATTTTGTGTACTCCATAGTTCATTAAAAACCATATGGAAACAGTTTTCAGAGGTCATTAAGCATTCTCACAAATGTCATTTCTGGCTGTATAGTATTTCTTATGTGGATCTACCTTAGTTTAAATAAACAATTCCTCAGAGTCTGGCATTTAACAATTTTGCCATGTTTTGAAGAAATAATGTTTTCTGTCTGGAGAGCAGGCTGTAAGAAAAAAAGAGCATGTTTTAGCAACGTCAATTCCTGGTCGCCAATTTCACTCTCTGGCAAACTACCTAAAGTCTCTTTTGAAAAATCAATTTGTATTTTCAAATGTAAAAACATTTCAACAGACAGATTATAGAAAGTCAGGGTAATAATGCAGGCTTCATGTTTAAAGGACCTCAAATAATGAACTGTGAGAAACTACAGGAAGAGGCCTAACAAGAAAACAGTTGGGGTAGTTGATGATGAATAAACCTTGCAAGTCTTAGAGGATGATCTAATCATATGGCCACATGGCCAGCAGCTTCTTGCCCCACCCACACTTAAAGGTCTCTTCATGATTCCATTTTGTCAAATTTTTGCCCTGTTTTTTATTTTTGCATGGGCAGGCACCGGGAATCAAACCCAGGTCTCCAGCATGGCAGGTGAGAACTCTGCATGCTGAGCCACCGTGGCAAGCCTAAATTTTTGCCCTTTAACACGACTTTAATGTATATTTCAATCAGATTTCAGCTCAAAAGAAGGGTTTGGTTGGGAATTTGTGGTGGGAGCAGAGAAGGAGCCATACTTTGAGGTTTTAAGGGCACCTCTGACATAGGAATGTCACTAAGTTCAAGTCCCTTCGAGAGTTGAAGACTTGCTCTAGGAAATGAACTTGAAGCAGATGCTATCAGTACTCCACCACATACACTTGGAATCCATGATAAGATGATGGCTTCTAACTAGAAGCACATGAGATTCTTTGCCTAAGCCCAGTCTGGAAGTTCCTTTCAGGACTTTAATGACCTTTCCTTCCCAGGAGCAGCCATACATCAATGAATGACAGGAACTAGTGAATAAATATCCCAGCTCTCCTACTTGATTGGATATTCAGCACTGTGCTGGCTTGAAGCTGTCATGTACCTCAGAAATGGTCGTGCTCTTTTAATCCATCCTGTGGGGGCAGACCTATTGTGAGTGCGACCTTCTGATTAGGTTGTTTCAATTGAGATACGATCCATCCAATTCAAGATGGGTCTTAATCCTTTACTGGAGTCCTTTCTGAGCAGATTAAAGGCAGAGACATCTGGAGAGAACTTAGAGAGAAATGTCCCACAGATGCCAAAGGAGGACCCACAGATGCTCAGAGAAAAGCCACGGGAATCAGAAGCTGAAAGCAATGGAATCTGAGCGCAAAGGACCAGGAGATGCCAGCCATGTGCTTCCTGTGTGACAGAGGTGCCCCAGATGCCAGCATCCTTTTCTCAGAGAAAGTAACTTTCTCCTGAAGCCTTCATTTGGATATTTTCATAGCCTTAGAACTGTGAATCTGTAAACTATCAAATCCCCAGTGTAAAAGCCAACCCATTTCTAGTATATTGTATTCCAGCAGTTGTAGCAAACCAGAATTAAAAAAAAAAAAAAGGGAAAACATTGTCTCTCAGGATTTCCTGTGATTTGTCCATAGCAGTAGCCTGCCCATCATGTACCCTTCATTGGCTTCCTTACCTTTCCTGGTTTATTTCTGCAATCCCCTACTAGCACTTTCTGGGATCATGTCCCAAATAAACAACTTTCTCTGACATGCTCGTGAGTGCAGGTTCTAATTTGGGGAAACCAACTTAAAAAATAGTTTCTGCAATCATGTATTCGCAAACATGCATTGATTCCTATTCTCTATTAGGCACTATTCTGAGCTCTAGGTTTATATCAGTGAATAAACAGACATAAATCCCTGATCTCACTGATCTTACATTCTAATGGTCAATTTGGGTTGGGAGACTGGCAATAGTAAATCTATATAATTGGAGACTGAGAAGTGCTATGGAGAGAAATAAAGAACAGCAGATAAGGAATGTGTGTGTGTGTGTGGGGGGGCAATTTCAAATGGGATAGCATAAGAAGGCTGTTTTGGAAAAGTGACCTTGAAGACTAACAGATTGAGAGACTGGGTCATGCTGTTATCTTGAGGGAAACAGCATTCCAGGAAAAAGCACCACCTCTGAGGGAGAAGTATGTCTGGACTGTTTGAGGAATAGCAGAGAGACCAGCGTGACTGAAGTAGAGTGATTAAACTTGGCAAGAGTGGTGGGAGAGGCTGAGAAGATCATCTAGCAGTGGAGAGAATGACTCAGATCAAGCAAGGCTGTGTGCTGACCTTTTCTTGCCATTTCTCTTCCTCCAAAGAGACATCTGCATTTAGACATTTCTGTTCCTGATGTGAATAAATGTCAAATACTTACTTAGTTTATGACAAAATGAAGACGAACATTTGAGCAATTACTAAATGTTTGGAGCAATACACACACCCAAACCTCAGGACCACCCCAGTGGATTCTTTGACCTCTCTATTTTGGGTAATTATCATGTTCTCAGTTTTTATCTCAGTTCTCAGTTAAGTATAAGTGCTTATATTTACAAATCCAGCAGGGTGGAATATTCTAATAAAATATACATTAGATGGTAACAAAGCAAAATCATCATTAAAAGATTATTGAGAATATATGCAAAAAAAATGCATCTGATGGTGAGATTTATGACTAGGAGTCACCAGATTGACATAGACTAGATTTATAGAGCAGAAATTAAAAATCTGCTTAAATCAATAGCATTTCACTTTATGTTTTCAACATTGGCATATTTGTTTTCATTCTAATTGGTACAATAAAGTTTGGCTATCAGAAGGGATTGATAAATATTTTTTATGGAAAGTCTTCTAGAATTTTGATTAGTGTTTTCATATTCCAGCTTGAATGTCATATTCTAGTTTGAAAAACATTAACATCTAATAATTTCTCTGTACTGGGTTCAAGGCCAAGCCTGATTCATGTAATCCTCCTAGCAAACCAATGAAGAAAGCATATTGAAGCACTTGGAACACTGAAACTCAGGTTATAATAAATTACATGTCCCAGAGCCCACAGCTCTTAAACTGTGGGGCTAGGACTTGAATCCATATTATCTGACTCCACTATGAACCATAATGCAATTTTCAGTCCATCAGTGGAACACAAATAATTCTCTAAAACAAAGCGCTCCATTGTCATCTTCTTTTTGTCATTTTACATTAAGGGTTCAGTTCCTTATACTTTAAGCGATGACTAAATTGTATACATGTCAGAAGTTGTGCCAAAGGTAATTCAAGAAAAACATGGTTGCCTTCACCATAAAAGCCTGAAGCTGTAACATCTCTGCATCAGAGGAAAAGTAATATATGATATACCTATAGTGAGTATAATTTCCATTCAGAGATAAATATGAACAACATTGCAGAGCCTTCAGTGACAAGGTTTGTTATCCTTGAACTATCATTTGTTTATAATCAGCCATACTTTACACGTTGAGGGAAACAAGTTAGCTCATTAAACAAAACAATTATGAGAGCATGTCTCTCCCTTTGTCTTTTTCTTTCCCTCAGCAAAGAGCATGGCCCTTACTTGACTTACTGTTGAGCTAGGTGCTATATATCAATAAATGATCACATTAGCCTTTATCTTATCATTTCCTCATTGGCTGCCTAGTCAGCAAGGTATTGATTTTTTTTTTTTTAAAGATTCTGCTTACAGTACATGATTGTTTGCTTGGCTTGTCTCCCAAATGTCTTTAAAACCCTTAATAGTGCACTTCCCTGTGAGATGTCTTCATTCACCTTTTAACAGGCTGCTGGTTCCTACAATACTACTGCATCTGCCATAGAATCATATTTATCAGAGCGACAGCAAGGCTGTGAGAGAAATGTGAAGGGCCAAATCTTGAACCGAATTTAATATGAGAATTCAAAACATGTGCCAATAGCATTCACATTTTAATACAACATTAGACACATGGAGCAGCAAAGTATCTCAATGGATAATATAAGCCGTCATTAAATCTGCATCCATTTAGCCCACTCAAATATTCTTTCAAGTCTTCAGTGAGTCACTACAAACTATGAGGAAACAGGGTTCTCCCTCATATTTTAGTCTTCAGGAGAAAGAAAAGAATTGGAACTTTAAAGCGTACATCACATAATATGTTTCATTATTATCAAATTCATATCTACAATGAAAGCTGACTGCAATCATTGATACAATCCCTGGTTTGACCCTGTGACTAGGAAAGGCAACTAAGAAGAAGGGTGCCTGGGAGGGAGAGATGCCCCTGGACAGGCATCCGGTCCAGCTCACCAGAGCCGTGTTTCCCAGTTCACTCAGCCATGTACCATCTTCACAAATCTGCCATTTTCAAATCAGTTTCAGCTCTATCACTATCTACTGAATATTTTTCTTTAAGTTGTTCAACATTTTTAAGTTTAGCTACATCCTAAACTACAAGACTCTTCATATCATGGCCTGACATGCTGGATTATATATTTTAAAATACATTGTTAATCTATATACCATGTAAAATCACCTCTTATTTACATGATACATGTTTACGATATGGTGGGAATCATTGCTTCAGGGCACTTGTTTCCAAGAAAAAAATACACACACATATACATGAATTAGATGTACCCTACTGACAGTACTTGTGGTTTTATTTAATTATTTTTTACTTAATATTTAAAGCACTACTGTAGAGTCATAGCATCCTTACAGAAAATCTAGGTTTCTAAGGATTCTGAGATTTACAATTTAAAAGATTCTTTCTTTCCATGGCATTGACATGATTCTCTTGAATTAAAAATTAAAAAAATAAGCCAAAGAAAGCTCTGAGATGAATAGAGTCATAGCATCCTTACAGAAAATCTAGGTTTCTAAGGATTCTGAGATTTACAATTTAAAAGATTCTTTCTTTCCATGGCATTAACATGATTCTCTTGAATTAAAAATTAAAAAAATAAGCCAAAGAAAGCTCTGAGACGAATCCTTGGCAACGAATGCATATATCTCATGAAGCTTAGACAAACAATATGCCTAACATAAGACTTACAAGACTGATGAGGATTTAAGAAGAAATCTGGAAGAAAAAAATGTGCCCAGGAGAAAGTTGAAAATCAGATGCAATAGAAGACAATGGGTAAGCCAATATACAGAATCATACACACTGTAATATAACAAAAGAATATTGTGGGTATTCTGTTTCTTGAAACCAAAAGCCAAATCCCTGAGGACATAAAAAGTAAATTTATTTTTGAATAACAGTTTCATTAGGTTAATTACAAGCTGCTGAAGAACTGGACCCAAAGATTTATATTTAATATCAACCCGGAGGGGCTATTCTGATGGCATGCCAAAATGTCCTGTCCTTGGCACAAACTTTTGACTATTTTATTAAGAAATAACAAGGTTATAAAATTCATTGTTGCCAAACTTGCAGGTGGCACAAATCTGGGAGAAATAACTAAAAAGTGGGGTGACATAATAAAGGACAAGCACTCTCTGCAGTCTGGAGTGAAGTTTTGATAGAGGATGGAATTTAACAGGCACAATATGAAATTGCAAGGTGTATAATGTAGGAGATTAAATATAATAGCCCCATTCTTCCCCGAGATGAGAGTAGTTCTATTGCTGGGACCTGAGAGAAAATTATTCTGAGGGTCCTTCTAAAATAATTATCCCAACAAAATTTTTATGAAGATGCAATGCTACGTTTTATGTAAAATGATCTTGTACTCTCTCTGATGTCTCTCAAACGAGATGGATGACAAATTACTAAGATAAAGGTCAAGAAATACCCATATATCATGTCTCAAACTTGTCTACTGACCAAGACTGGACATCATACCAATCAAGGTTTTTATCTCTAGAAAAAAATCTGGGAGATAACAATTATTCTTTGTTACGGATTAAGAGCAGATTCTCATGATATAAATATTAAAGTGGACAGTGACTAGAAAAAAAGCTATCAAAATTGTTCACAAAAAGAAGTGGCCAAATGCACAATCACTGCAATTCTGGCCTTTCTTTTCCAATATTGGACTAATAATTTCCTTCTGATAAATGGAAAATAGCATAAAGTTTCACAAAAAAAGAGTAGAAGAGATTCCAAATTTGATCAGCTAGGTAACATGTTGAAAATGAGGGAACAAAGATCTAGAGTTCACACTACACTTACTGAAGTAGATTTTATTGGAATTGTGTATGGGGGTGGGGAGGGAGGCTAAGGAAAGCTTGAGCTACAAAGGGAAATGTAGAAAAAAAGAGCAGAAAAAGAGAAATGGGAAGAAAAGCAGGGAGAATGTGGAAGGAGGAAGGACATTGTGCCAGCCTGAAAGGATGGATGGACCCTGGAAAACCCATGTTTTAATCCTAATCCCATTTTGTAAAGGCAGTCATTTCTTCTAATCCCTGTTCAGTACTGTATGTTTGAAACTTTAATTAGATCATCTCCGTGGAGATCTGACTCAATCAAGAGTGGGTATTAAACTTGATTAGAGATGTGACCCCACCGATTCAGGTGGGTCTTGTATAGTTTACTGGAATCCTATAAAAGAGGAAACACTTTGGAGAATGCAAGAGATTCTGAGATAGCAGAGAATGACATAGCCACAAGAAAGCAGAGAGTCCACCAGCCAGCAAACTTTGGAGATAAAGAGGGGAAACACCTCCCAGGGAACTTTATGAAACAGTAAACCAGAAGAGAACGCTAGCATGCTGTGTTTGCCATGTGCCTTTCCAGATGAGAAGGAAACCCTGACTGTGTTCGCCGTGTGCCTTTCCACTTGAGGGAGAAACTCTGAACTTCATCAGCCTTCTTAAATCAAAGTATCTTTCCCTGGATGCCTTAGATTGGACATTTCTATAGACTTACTTTAATAGGGATATTTTTGTGGCCTTAGAACTGTAAACTTGTAACTTATTAAATTCCCCCTTTTAAAAGCCATTCCATTTCTGGTATATTGCATTCTGGCAGCTAGCAGACTAAAATAGATAGTGAATAAAGGTGAAATTAAAGTTCCTAGAAGAAAGTAGAATTTATTTGACTCTCTTCAAACTGAGGGATTCTTAAAAGGTTGATAGGGAAAATTATACTTTGAAGGTCTATACATTAACACAATTTATCAATCTGTGCAAGTCTGGTTTAAAATATAATAGAATCTATTTGAGTGAAATCAAATATGCAGAAAACAGTAACATTGTCTTCTTTTCCAATGTTAATAAATAGACTGGTAAATTCACATTAGGGTGCCAAGTTTTGTTTGTCCAGAGATCAGAGCAAGCTTGCTTTCTTGTATATTGATGAAAAATATATTTAAATTTTTTTAATGAATTTTATTTATAAGCACTACGAATCTACCAATGTTGCACTCTCCTTTCTTCTTCTTTCCATTTCCTAGTAACCTCTAATCTACGTTCTCTGCTAATTTTCTATTTCTAGACATCTCTTATACGTGATGTCATGTAATATTTGTACTTACATGCCTTGCCCATTTCACTCAGTATGATACTTTCAAGGTTTTTCCATGTTACAACCTGTCTTAGTACTTCATTCTTTCTATGGTTGAATAATATTCCATTGTGTATATGTAGTATATTTGCTTTATTCATTCATTTGTTGATGTGCACTTGGGTTGTTTTTATCTTTTGGCTATTGTGAATAAAGCTGTTGTAATCATGAAAATAGTTTGATAAAAAATAAATAAATCTCCTACAAGATTTCCATATCAGAATGTGGGTAATTTATTGGATACATTATTTTAATAGAAATATTAATTCAAATGTCTTCAGTTAACAGTAAATCCAGAATGTTCTGATTTACATATACATTCTTTGCATTATTCACTTTCTCTCCTGTTACATAGAGAACCTAACTTGGAATTCATTATTAAGACATATTTTAAACAATTTAGATGGTAAATTTTGAAAAAAAGTAGTTATACTTCATTGGCTTTATGATACAGATTATTCAGATTCTTGCTATTTGCAGATGACGAATTTTCTTCCTGGGAGAAAAATATAATCTTATCCAACCCTCTAAATTTAACATGCAGAACAATTCCAACTTTATGTGACTTATCCAAATTCATGGCTAATTAGTGATTAGGTGCAGGGTCTCTGACACAAAGAAGTGGAATGATGACTTTGAGATTTCATTTTCATTGGAGCTGGGTAGACTTGTATTCTAATCCATGGTTAACAACATATTATTAACTTGGGCATCGTCCTTACCTTTCTGACCCTCTGTTTCTTCATCTATTAATTGCAAATAGTAACAACAGCATCTATTATAATAACAATACAATAGCATCTAATATAATAGTAATCTATTTTGTTTTCTCTAATGACTATAAGAAAGTGACTGGCACATTTCAATGGCTCAGTAAAACTTCATTATCATTTTCTTCGTTCCAGTTATTCTAGTTACTGCTCTTTCTACCATTTCTGAGAGTGGTCAGGAAAGAATCTCTTTAGTTAATTCAAACTTATCAAGACTATGTATTCCTAATCCAACTGATGAATAAACATACCTCAGTTGAGTTAAAGAGCCTGGGGTACAGAATAGCAAATTTAGGAAAGTTTCAAAGGTATCAGAATCTCACAAATCTTCACAATTTCTATAATAGATTTTTTTCTATTTCTCTTAATTTTCTTCAATAACTAAAACTGCATCTCCCTTTTGACCTTATCTTTAGCTAAGGCCATCTATCAACATGGCCTATCCCTCAAGGGCCCATGTCTGATGATTAAATTAAAGGAGAAAAATAAGTCATCCCTGGTGTCAAAGAGGCAAATATAACATTAGATTCTTCCACAGGAGTTAAGTACTGTTTTCTCCAGAGATAATCCTCACTGGGACTTTTTAATAAAATTCATAAAAGGAAACTTAAATCTAAAAGTTTCTCAATTTTTTTCATCACTTCACAGGTCTATTGGTATTGGTGATAACTTTTGAGTCAGTTCACAGTTCTCCAGACTTAAAATGACTTTATATAGCATCTTCCTTCTGGGTATTCCCTAATGAGCTTTTGCTTATCTGAAAAAAATGAAAACAGAAACATCTGCAGATCAACAAGATATAGTATATTGTGGAAATCATGTACCTCAATGCAAGGAAATATACTAAATCTAGTAGATAAAAACAGAGTATTCTACCAATTTCACCAATTTCTAAGTAAGCCTGAGACTTCTATCGATTCAGAACATTAGAGGAAACATTTATTTTAAGAGGGAGAGTGCCCACTATGTGTCAGATCTAGTGTAAATCATTTCAAGCCTGTAGTCCTGCTTAATCCTTTCAAAATCTTTATGATACATATTGTCTTATCTGCATTTTATAACTACAAAAACTGAGGCTTAGAGAAATTTATACATATGTAATATTGCATGGCCAGTAAATCATGAACTCAAAATCTTTCCTGTTTATTACATTCTATGATACCACCAGTATGGTATCTAGGTATTTTTTCATACGAGTATTCTGAAGATTTAGGCTCTGCAAACGTAATCAACTGGATGATTTTTGAAAGCATTCATAAAGTATGCTAATAATATAGAATCATGGCAGAATATTTCGTCTTGAGAATATGTGTTCTCTAGCTTACATTTTAAGAGTACAGGAATTTAACAGGTTATTAAGAAATGTGATCTTTCTTTACTACACTCTATAAACTGAGAAAGTCTCTAATAAAAATGAGATTTTCAAAGAAACCCCTGAAGATGTTGTCAACAGAAAGTACAACAATGATAGCTCAGTTGCATGATTTTTAGTGTTAAAGAAAGAGTCATATAATACACTAAGCAGATAAACATAAGTATTGCATCATAGTGTACCTAAAATATTGGGTAACCATTCCTGGGATTATATTAGAAGCCTAAGAAAAGATAGTCATCTTAATCCTTAATCTTCTGTCTTAAATTTCTTATATACTCCAGGTATGTTAACACTGATTTTACTCTCTCTGCCAATGTTTAATAATGTTTGCTTTAAAGAAAATTCCCTTAGAGCCAGATCTGACATAAAGTTTCCAATAGGAAATCTGTCACTGTGAACCTCCCTGGCTGCCCACTAAATTGCAACACTGCACCTAGAAAAGCATAAGTTGAACAATTTTACCTCAGCCTGAATGAGACACTGCTAGACAGTCGAAGACGCCAATTCCTACTCTAAACTAAAAGCATCTAAACTTGAAGTCCTTGGCCATTTAAAAATGAAATTGCCAATATCATTAAGAACCATTTCGAATGAAAAAAACAATCTTAAATCTGTTTGTATTCACTTGGCAGACATGCACATACCAGGATACCAGGGACTGTGCTAGTTACAGTGTCATTTCCAGACCTATTTGTTACACACTAAGGGAAATATCACCTCCACCTTATCAGGAGATCTTGGTACCGAATTAGGTTGATTCTTTCCAGAAAGTTTGCATTTCTTTTGCCCGTCTATTGAGAAAGAAGGAATCTCATTTCTAGTGGGATCTAAAGTCTCATTACTGTTTTTTTAATCCTTTAAGAAGACAATTCATATTCTTCCTGAAATCTTCCCTAATCTCCATCTTCCTTATACTATTCACTGTGGAAACACACATCATTTCTGTGCTAAAGACTTTGCATCCTTTGCTTTGATCTCTAAGGGAAATTAAATCATACCGTTTGAGCTCTAGCTTCCTTTTGCATTCACATAACTAAATTCCTGATCCAGACTCTAACATAATAAGAGTAAAATAAAAGAAAATAATAATATTCAAATGGTCGACACTGGTTAGTTTGAATCACCTAAACCATAAATATTTTTCAAAAGTCAACTACATGCAACAATGGCATATCTAATAAAAATGTGCCCTCGGTAAGGCAATGCATAAATGGGATAGAGGTAGACTCTCAGCAAAGAGTAAATGCGAGATGCTTTTTCAGTAATCGCAGCTTCTCTGTCTGCCCTCCTGAAACCTGGCCTGACTCCTGAACAATAGCTGAGATCCTGCCCATGATCTCATGTCTCCCAACTTCTGGCTACCCCTTATTTCTAATTCCCATTTTTCACAATACTTTCCTCTAGCCTGTAAGGGATTGAGGCAACAGCTGCACTGAGAGTAGGAATTACAGAGAGTGAGCCTTGGTCCAGTTATAATAGTTGAGAATTCAAATTTTGCTAGTGGCTCACATCACAGATACTGGCTCATGGGCCCTAAACAGCTCATGGACTTCTAGGCAACACGTTAGCACCAAGACTGAAATCCCTTTCTGGTGTGCAGAGTTCCAACACTTTCAGTATTTCCCTCATATAGACAAAACTCTGAAATTTGAAATAACCCATCCTAACCTGACCTTTTCTCAGAACCAAATAAATATAAAACATAGATGTGCCTGGCCACCCAAAGTTATTTGACATCACTGCTACTCAGAAACATTTGTGGGTGCTAGACATGGTCACCATCCTCAAAAAAAACTATGAAAGAAGGGGTAAATGTCCAAGACATCAGTGACATAGGCTCACTTACAAGCTTTAAAACTGAACCTGAGTTCACATATTCTTAAAAAAGTTATCACCTAAGTATACCTTTATTGAGTGTGAGATTCAGCCCCCCATCTACAATTTCCTTTCTAAATATTTCTAAAAGTCCCTTTGAAAGCTGAACTTCACAAATGTGTGACTCCAGTGAGGAATGTCATACACGAACGTACATTCCCTGTACTCTAAGCATCTATGCCTGACCTGAGAAGGAAATTGCACACTCCTTTTTTTTAGATGACAAAAATAAAAACCATTAACATACTATCAAGCTTTTTAGAATAAAGCCACGGTATGCTAAGTGTCAGGGATAGAATCATGCTTCCTACAAAAGGCATGTTCAGATCTCAACCCCTGATCCTGTGCAACAACTTTGAAGATGTTCAATAACATGAAGGTTCTATGTGAATAAAGTTAAAGTATGCCAAGAATTTCTTTCCTGTTTAGAACCATAGTCAAAGCTTTTACAGTATTCGAATATTAATGCATACCAACTTCCCCATATAAGTGGTAGTATTTGAAAGATGCCTTAACAAGGTAGTTAAGACCTGGAGAAATAGAATCTGATTTAAAGGATACAATATGACTCAGTAGTTGGGAAATTAGGGTACAAATGTTGGGGGGGGTGGAATTAAGCAGGACATTAAACATTTATTAAGGAGGTTGGGCTTCATATAAAGACAGGCTGCTTAGATGCAGTAATAGGCACTAGGTTGATCCTCTTGTCTACAACAACAACAAAAACAAAACCAAACAAGTGTATGAAATGATGGTTTTCAAGACATTATACAACAGGCAACAAGGGACACTGATCTCTGAGAAACAAGGAGCAATTGAGATGAGACTTTAGATTGCATTAGTTTACTGCCTTGAGAGAGTTTCCGGTCTGCAATCCAAAGGGGAATTCAGGCAAAACCCAGTGAACTCCTCAGATGATGAGGCAAAACTGAGAGTCCATGGAAACTGAGGCAGCTAGGGAACTCCCTAAATTTTGCAGGGTGTCTTACTTGAATGTTCAAAAGACTGATCAACATATACATATAAGGAAACTATGAGAGGTCAGTGAAACAATGATCCTAAAGGATTATAAGGAACAGACCACACAGGATCTGGAATATGGTCTGTTTCTGCAAGTAAGACTGGACAATCCTACAATTCACAGATCACTGAGTGCAAAGTATTCATCATGGTATTGCATCAGTGGTGGGGAATGATTAATCCTAGGAAAAGACATTGCATTGTTCACAGCTAACAAATCTGAAGAGTCAGATACCAATAGATAAGATTAAGTTACTCTCAGTAATCACTTAATGGCATCCCAGAACAAACCTCAAGAATACTTATAGGAGTACATAAAAATCTCCAGCACAAACGAAGTAAAATGGTTAACATCCACTGAAAGATTACTAGGTATGCAGAGGAGCAGGAAAATAAGAGCTATAATTAAGAGAAACTTCAATTAAAACTGAGCCAGAACTGATAAAAATGTAAGACTCAGCAGAAAAGTCTATCGAAAACAATCATTAGTCTATTCCAAATACCGAAAAATTAAGTAAAATCAGAGAAGTTAGTAAAAACAATCAATCAAACAAAACACTGAATATAGCTTCTAGAGATGAAAACTGCTATGTGTGAGATAAGAAATAGACTGGATTACATTAACAGCTGAAGAGTCACACACATAAAAAAGGTCAATGACCCTGAAGCCATAGTAACTGAAAATATCTAAACAGAAGCACACAGAAAGATAAAAATTGTTTTAAAATGTAAAAAGAATCTGAACTGTGGGATAACCTTATGAAGCCTACTATAGGTACAATTGAAGACATTAAAGGATAAGAGGGAGAAGTAAGGAGAGAGAAAATGTTTTTGAAGAAATAATAAAAATATTGACTGACTTTTTTCCAAATTTCATTAAATCTGCAAACCAACAGATCCAAGAAACTGAACAAGAAAGATGTGGAAAATCGCACTAAGGTATATCATAAATTACTTGCTGAAAAATAGAAAAAATAATATTAAAATTAGCCAGGAGATAAAAGATTTATTATATCCAGAAGAAGAAAAATGAAAATGCATGTTTCTTATCAGAAACAATGCAAGTGACAGAGCAATGCAGCAACATCTTTAAATAGTGAAAATAAAACCATCAAAGTAAAATTCCATATCACTGTTGTCACATGAAGAAAACATTTGAAAAAATCAAGCATTCTTCACTGATGAAAACACTTAGAACTAGCATTAGAAAGAAACTTTTTCAATATGAGAAATGCCATCTATGAAAAGCCAAGGTTATCATCATATTTAATGCTAAAAGACTGAAAGCTTTCCCCTCTACATAGAACAAAATGAGGATGCCAACTATCACCAATGTTATTCAAACTGTACTGAAATTTTAGATGGAGTGATATGGCAAATAAAAGAAATAATTTAAAAAGAAATCCAAATTGTGAAAGGAAGAAGCAGAACTTTCCCTACTGTCAGATGCCATGACCCTATACATAGAAAATCACCAAAACATACGGCAAAGTTACCGGAGTTCATAAATTTAGCCAAAGGAGAGGGTACAACATTGACATGAAAAAATCATTAGTATCCTTATATACTAGTAGTAAACAACCTGAAAAAGAAACCAGGAAAAATATTTCATTTAAAATAACAACAAAGTGAATCAAATTTCTAGATATAAATTTAACCAAGGATGTAAAAAACCTGAAAGCAATTAAAAAATGCCCATATAAATATAAGGACAATCTATATTCACAGATTGGCAGACTAAATACTGATAAGGTACCAATTCTACCCAAAGCCATTTACATATTCAATGCAATCCCAATCAAAATTCAACACCCTTCTTTGAAGAAATGGAAAAACCAGTCATCAGATTTGTATGGAGAAGTAAAGGGCCCAGAATAGCCAAAACTATCTTGAAAAAGAAGAAAAAATTTATAGGACTAACCCTAGCCAATTTTAAGACTTATTTTAAAGCTATAGCAATCAAGACAGAATGGTACATCACAAGGGCAGATGCACAGACCAAATTTAGAGTCCAGAAATAAATCATCACACCTATCATCAATTGATTTTTAATAAGGGAGTCAAATCCACTCAACTGGGATAGAACTGACTTTTCAGCAAATGACACTGGGAAATGTGGATATCTAAATGCAAAAGAATGAAGGTGGACATTTACCTTATACCATACATGAAAATAACTAAAAATGGATCAAAGACCTAAATTTAAGACCCAAAACTATAAAATTCCTAAAAGAAAACATTGGGAAGCAACTTCAGGACGTTATGTTACGACATGGTTTCTAGACTTTACACCCAAATCATGTAAGCATATCATTGGTGTGATTTCATATCATTTACACACACTAGGATGACTACTTAAAAAAAAAGCAGAAAATAGTAGTGAAAAGAAAACACGGAGAAATAGGAACACTGTTTCATTGTTAGTTGGAACATAAAATGGTGCAGATGCTGTAGAAAACAGTTTGACCATTCCTCATATACTAAGTATAGAATTACCATATGACTTGGTGAGCTCACTTCTGAATATATACCCAAAAGAATTTGTAGCATGGACTCAAACAGATATTTTCTCACTGAGGTTCATAGTGATGTTGTTCACATTGTCAAAATATGGCAGCAACCCAGGAGTCCAATCAATATAAGAATTGATGAATAAAAAGTGGTATATACATATGATGGACTATTATTCAGCAGTAAAAAGCAATAGAGTTTTGATGCAGGCTGCAATCTGTATGAACCTTGAAGATATCAAGTGAAGTGAAATAAGCCAGACATGAAAGGACAAATGTTGTATGATTGCAATGATATGAAATAATTAGAATACATACATTAAAAGAGTCAGAAACGAGTATCCAGGTTAACAGGATCCTTGACATGGGCAGGGAATGAGGAGTCAATGCTTAATTGATAAATAGTTTCTATTTGGGTTGATGGAAATGTTTTAGAAATAAGTGGTGCTGATGGTAGTATAACCTTCTGAATGTGCTTAATACCACTGAGTTATATGCTTAGTTAGTACAGTGTGTCTGTTTGGGGTGATGGAAAAGCTACGGTAATGAATGGTAGTGACAGCACAACAATACGAATTTAGTTAAGATGTCTGAATTGTACCTTTGGAAGTTGTTAAAGGGGACATTTTAATTTGTTGCCAGAATAATTTTTTTAAAAGCCATAGAGCTTTATAATATTAAGAGTGAACCCTAATGTAAACTATGGACTGTAGTTAATAATACATGATAATCATATTGGTTCATCAATTGCTATAATTGAAAAAAAATGTTATTTAAAAAAAATAACTGCAAAAAATGTTAATAGGTAAAACTGCATCGGGGAGCGGTATACAGGAAATCTGTACTTTTTACATAATTTTTCCGTAAGCCTACAACTGCTCCAATAAAAAGAAAAAAAAATTAAAAAGAAGAGTGCTGTGCTCCTAGTGAATCCAGAGCTTATGGACACTTTTCACAAAGCTGCTCAGTTTGTTCTGCCATGGGTCACTTTCTTTCCTTCCTTGTAAGGGTCTGACAGGACGTCAGTGCTTGTGTATACTGAACACCTTACAACTGAAGTCGGCTTTTCATACCATGAAGCCCGAATTAGTGAATTGATAAGGAGGGGAAGTAGTATTTACAGAGAAGTAAAATAACCTATATATGACCTCAAAGAAAGAAAACTAGTCTCCAAAAGTTTAAATTTAGGAGGTGGGGGATGTCTTGTATTTGGCTGAACCAAGTGAAGAATCTAGTTTCTTTTATTTCCTTCCTTCACGCATTCCTTAAATATTTATTTATAACAGATTCCGTACTTGCTACTGAGTATATATTGGGAGAACAGGTGATATATGGAATCAGCTCTTTTGTAACTGATAATATGGCAAGGGAGCCTACAGACTGTATTATTCTATACTTTAACAAAAGAACAGAAGCAGTACAGAAATACATGTGAAATATATGTGAATATATACTCTTGCAGAGTTGAAATCTCTAAAGTTGTCATAGTAAAAGAAATTGACCATGTGTGGCCACTGTGGTTCTATTTGCTTTTTTTTTTTTTTTTTTATTTAACATGGGTAGGCACCAGGAACCGAACCTGAACTCGGGTCTCCCGCATGGCAGGGAGAATTCTGCCACTGCGCCATTGCCCGCCCTCAATTTGCTTTTAATAATAATAAAAAAAAGAATACAAAAGCAGGCAGACAGCAATGAAGAATGGTGAAATAATCAGCACATTTCATTAAACTCTGACTAAAAATGTTGCATGCAGTTCCATAGATCACAACCAAAGCATAAAACTTGAGAAGGTTTCAGGGGAGACATAGAATGCTGATTAGCAGAATGGAAAATACAACCCATGCAAAGAGATTAAAGAAAATGGAATTATTTGGCTTGAAGGAGGTTGTGAAAGAATTTAATTTGGAAGTCCTTAAACAAAGTATTTTTACACAAAGGACAGAGTTAGGTTATTCACAAGTTCTACCAGAGAGGATTAAAAGGGAGAAAGCAGGCTCAATTGATAGTATGAGGATTTTATCTAAACACACAGGAGCATTTGTTCTCATTAGGTGTTTCATTTGTTTGTTTGTTTGTTTGATGTGGCCAGACCTTAACTAGATGACCTGTCACGACCCTTTTCCACCCTAGGATTCCATGAACCTTGAAATAATATGTGTGCTATAAATGGAAATGGGTAGACCGCATTTATAGTTCTGCCTTATATTGTGGTTTAGGATTAATTCAGCAACACATTTAGTGAACACTTTCTATCTTTCTGTAAGATGCTGAAAATTAGTGAGTCACAGCATTGGGTCAAAAAATGAAACTGAGTGGATAGATAATTTTGCACTATCAGCAAGCTGTAAAATGCAGCAGTGGAAACTGAATAGCATGAAAAATAAGTTCTGGAACTTAAGGTTGACTTTACTTCTGCCCCTACCATTGCTGACAGGGGTTTGATGATCGCCTACCCTCCGGCAATAGTCACATGCAATTATTTTGCTTAATTATTCTAATCTAGAAATTTTTAGCATGTTCATTTCTCACATTTGTTTCAGTGCCAACAAATGTAATTGTTAGTGCCAAGACTTAACTGTTTCATCTCAAAAGGAAACTAGACACTTCAAACTCAGCGGCAAATTATTAAGTTTCAGAAAAATAAGAAAAAGAAAAAGGAACTCTTTCTTCTTACTGAAGTTGTCAATAAATTGGACAAGGCATCGTGTTAGTATGAATAACCTTCCCTCTGCGTGGTAAAGTTTTTCAAAGTTTACTGGAAATAAGTTATATTAAGAAGAACATTTATTCTTTTCTTAATAACCACTCATATTTTAATCTATTTAATAATCATTTAGTCATCCAAAATTAATAAGATCAACAATAATTCTAGAATTGATTATCTCTAATAAGAGGGTCTAGTATTATTAAGACTTGGAAAACTTTTGAATAGAAATACAATGCAGACACCTTTAAAAAAATAAAAAAGCCTTATTACAGCTCCTTAAGTAACTGGTGTAATACATAAAGTTAGGGAATGAGGAATGCCTCCATTCCCTGATAATACTCCTCATCTAATACCAGCAAAAAATAAAAATAAAAAAACAATACATAATCCAGACAATATATTATTAAGGAACACAATAAAAATCTTGGCTCATTTACATGCAAAACAATTCAGTAAAATACTTATATCATGAAGACCTTGATAACATTAATATCACTAGAAATGCTTCAGGGAGGACAAAATATCTTTAAAATATCTAAAAACTTTATCTATGTATTTTTATTCTGTTAGTCAAGAAATGTTTACTCAATATCTTCCATGTTCCAAAATGAACAAGACATTATTTCTGCCCTGGGCAGTTTCAATCTAATGGAATGCTATAATGTAAGATTAGCATGCCTTACTCTTTATTGAAGAAACCTGACATATATCAGTCATGCAATTATTTAGCAAGAAGTAGAATTCTAAAATCAAGAAGAGGTAAGGGAGAAGGGATTCAAGTGAAACGGATCCCTTGAAAGAGATAATTTGATACTGATATTTTTGTTCAATCAAAATTACATGAAAGTCAGGCAGGTGGGGCAGGCCACAGAGGCTCAGCAGGCGGAGTTTTTGCCTGCCATGCCAGAGACCTGGGTTCAATTCCCGGTGCCTGCGCATGCAGGAGAAAAAAAAAAAGGATTGTCATTTCGTATGGTAGTTCATGACAAACTCTGGGATGTATCCTGTAACCACTTTTTGAAAAGTGCTTTGAAAACTATTGCTTTTTTATTTTCTTGGCTTTGTGTATATGTTATACTATACAATAAAAAGTTTTAAGAAAATTACATGAAAGTTTGTTCTATAACAAAACACATACTACTTCTAAAACTTAAAGAATTCACAGATATAATACTTTTAATTCCTATCCTGGTTTGAAGGAAAGTTGCGTATTTTTTATATATACCCCTATTATATACTTATTAATTTTTAAAGTATATGTAATAAAAACTTCCTGCAGAGCCATTCACAGAAACAGAATGGATGAGTACACCTATCGAATGGAATATATTTAGGCCTGCCTTTGACAACTTATTTCACACGTCATGACTGAATATGTCTCTGGATTCATGATTTAACTGTGGCCTATGTTATTTTCACAAAATAATGAGAGCTAGCAGTAGGAAATTCACGAGTACAATTAACCTGAATGATTGAGAAAAAAGAAAAAGGTCATCTCAAATAAAGTTGCAACACTGAAATATAGTATAAACCCAGATAATCTTGGCACATAAGGGAAATTGAAATCCTTTACTATATATTTGTTTTTGTGATAACTCAGCATCAAAGAGGACAGTTTTCAAAAGTGAGTGACATAGATGACAAGGTAGAAGACTGCAGATCTCAGAGAAAATAGCTCAAATAGTGCAAGCACATGGTACCAAATCACATTAAATTGCTGGTAAGGAAGCTATGCCCTGTTCAGTTCTCTTTCCTTCTTCCTAGTTGCTTTATGATATATTTTGGTCATGGAGAAAGAGGTTCGCTGACACTTACTAATCTCTCCTTTTAACAGAGAACTGGATTTTGACAAGCCAGTGTAAAAATAGAATTAAGTGCCAAACTAGAAGGTATTAGCATGGTTTTCATTGTACTTATTTTTACTTTTACCTTTACAGCAGTCACTAGATTTCCATGTGGTCTACATAAAATGCATCCTTTTATTGTCATTCTTACACTCAGTCCCTTATTGTCAGTGACTTATTTTTTTTTAAGTAAGCTATTGAAAATTGTATTTTTCTGATAACATTTATCTACTGCATTTTGTTTGGGATTATTTTTATCTGGGTTTTATTTCCTTGCCTCGCTGAAAACTCTGGCAGGTCAAGAAAGCTACTGAGTAATGGTTAGAGGTATGGGTTCTGGAGCCAGATCCTATGGATTCAAAAACCCCCTCACCCACTTTCTACCTGGGTGACCAAGGGGATATATCTTTCCCTCTCTGAGCTTCATATGCTTATCTACGAAAGAGGAATAATCACAGTATATTGTTTTCAAAACTATTATTAGAGTTCTTTGATTTTCTTGAGTCATATTAATGGCTTACTTAATATTTTCAGTAGGTGCTCATTAATTTTTTATAATTTATATATTTTGGGTCTGTCTGTATCTTAGAACATAGAATTCTGAAGGAAAGTGTTGTGATCATATGGATAGCATGTTTAATAGGAGTGTGAAACTTCAAATCACAGATCAAATCTTTTCTCAATTTTTCTGGCCCTTAAATAATATTTCTCAAGCTGCCTATACTTTAGGCCAAAGGAAACTCTACATGGGGAATTTTTGTGAATATCACTTTTATAATTTTCTCAATATTTTTGGATTACATAAGTGGAGATATTAATTAGTGGGTTAATATATCAAAAGGCAATAAAAAGAATAATTGACTCTGACATCTATAATCTAGTGAGGTAGCAAGAGTCTTCGTGTATCTATCCTCCCTGTACTCCCTTTATTTTCCACTTGATCTCTGATCAATGACGCACATATGACTGGCAGCCCAATAATATGAACCATCTTGGCCAGAGGTCTCATATCCTGGGCCCTGAATCTAAGACTGACCGGATCATGTGTATGGCCATCAGAATCAACATATCAGCATATACTTAGATCATATAAGCTATCATACAGCAACAATTCTACAACAGGTACTTTGTTCTCTTTACTGTATTATGTCATGAAAAGTTAATGACTGAAAATAGATCGGAGCTTTTCATAAGCAAAATTTGACATCATACGACTCCTCAAATTGATTTTAACATGTAAGCATGAACCTAATTTATTTTGAAAGGATGGAAAATCATGTTTTCTGTGCATAGATGCATTACCAGGTGTTGGTATTGAGAAAAATTATTAAAATCTTTCTTTCTACTTATCTTCATCCACTCAAGTACAGCATAATCATATAAAGATGGCACTTAGCAAAACTGAATAGCACCTGAAAATACAAATGGCAGAATATCACCTAAGGAAATCACTGGCCTACAGGATACTTACTTACTTAGAAGCTTATAAATTAAACGCATACAAATATTTCTCTTCCAAAGTAAGGCCGGTTTTTTAAAGTTCTATATTTCTTACATATTTTGTGTTTTCTATGAAGTCTCCAATTATTAATCTTCCCAACTACTACTCTGCATTTGCAACTTGTGTGTGTGTGTGTACGTGTTGTTTAATTTTGTATATTTAGAGAATCAAACATACTTGGAGACGGATGAGAGAAGCATACGACCAACGTGAAGTTTTACAAAAATAAATAGCACAGAATGTTAAATTCTTGACTTAATTTCTTAAAAAAAAAAAATCAACTGTATCTGCCCAACTCTATCACTAAGACAAATATGCAGTTTCTCTCCCTTATAAACTCACTTTTAAACCTCATTGGACAAAAAGCGATTTCTTCTCATGTTATTACAGACCAATAAAGAGTCTAAAATATTTGGCATGCCTCCTGACTCAGTGTATGGGCGGCTTTTAAGCTTTGTGAAACAACATTTGAATCTCATAGTTCCTTTTTATTGTTAAGGTAAAAAATAAAATGTCACCAAATAATTGCACATCCTTTGATATAGTCAGTCAATGCATGAAACTCACTCAAGGCAAGTTATAAAAAGACCAAATGTTTCCTGGTTAGACTCTTTAATGATTCACATGTAGGTCAATCCATTTCTTCTCGTAAAAGCTAGAAGACAGTTTCCTGATTCCATTCATACTGACAGGCTCTTCTTTAAAATATTTCAATGCAAAAGAAGCTCACACACACACCCACGATGCACTCACATGCAGAAAGCAAAGTCATCAACAGAAAAGGGATAAAAGAATAAATTTTGCACAGCAAACAAACAGATGAATGAGAACACAACATTGGTTCATTAAAAATTTTGCCATACAACTCAGTAACATAATAGTAGTTTAAGAATAAATCCTACTGAATTAACAGAAACTGCTTTGCCCATAGACATCAGGTTTCCCTTATTACCAAGCATTTAAAAAATACATTTATTTTCCTTACAACTACTTCAATAGTTCCCTAATGTACCAGGTTAAATTATTACTTTCAAAAAAGCTTCTGCGAAAAATGATGCTAGCATACGCACTTTTGTTTTTAAAGTAGCAATACAAAGATGAATATTTATAAAAAATGTTTTAACATTTGTCTAGGCATCAACCTCACAAAGTGCTGTGGCACCTACATGCTAGGCAGTATTTCCAAAGTATATTCTGAGAGAGAACAATTCCTCAAGATGTTATTAAGTGCTATTTTAAAAATCATCTCATTTCAAGTAACTATAGACCTAAAAATCTGGAAAATAGTAAAACACTTTGGTTTTCATTTCTCTCCATCAAAAATTGCATTGTTCCACAGCTGTTTTGTCAGGGAAAAGAGTGAGTAGGCAAATGATACCTGCACAATGTGGAAGCTAGGATACAGAGGATGTTTATTTCAGGGATGTAGAGAAAGTAGAAAGTCCACTTCTGGATCGCTAGAGATTACAAGAAGGAAAACTGAAAGGGCAGTGCCTGGAGAGTTGGGCTGCCTGCATCCTGAAGATAGAAGGGTAACACTCAGATCCATATGGGATATAGTCCAAGAACACTGAGGAACTCAGCATCACAGGGATCTTGAATATCCTGGGGACATGCCAAGCCTCTAGGAAAAATGCCTACTACAGGGTGCATGAGCATAGTCAAAGAATCTCAGAACTCATTCTGTGACATTAAGAGTGGTGGTAACACATGAGCTGGCAGTATTGACTCTTCATAAGACTTAGGAGGTTTGCAGGTCCATGCGCTTTCAGTGAAAGGCTTTGCCCAAGAGGTTCCATGTGGCAGCAAGAATTTAAGATTGAGCTGCAGAGCACCATTAAAGGAGAGTTGGAGATGGGATGTAAACAGCCAAGCCTACACACAAGCAGTGACTGATGATGCCAGCACTCCACAGTTGTTAGTGTATAGATTGTGGATCAGACCAATCTTTCAGGAGAAACTGATAAGGTCCCAGGGAATGTATGGGGAGGTCTTTCAACCTTCTCATGCTGGCATGAAGACACATAATCCCACACCCTTCAATATTTAAGAAGAGAGACACTGTGACACCATGTGTTAGAAAATTTAAAATTTGACTCCCAGCAATCTCCCTCAACAAAATCTCAACAACACACACACACATGCACATGCACACAACCAGACACATAGCAGGATAGTGGCCCTTGAGAATGGTCATATAATTAATTTTCAATTTACACAAACATATAAATGTATCTGTATTTAAATTCAGGTGGTACTGATTAAAACAATAAACAGATGTCTTAATTAAATACTTGCTAGTGGACATTGTTTTCCAAGATGTGGAATTTAGCACATCATGCATCTATAACCACAGAGCTACCTCCACCCTCAGACTACACTGAAATCTCAAGACTAACTTTTGCTAAATGTTACTTGAAGTACAAGTTAATACAACTTTTGAAACTAACTAAATTCAAATGTGGTGACTTATTTTATCATAGTTATTGTCATCAATATCAGGACTTCCCTCTCTAGGCTCATTCTAGGCTCACCATCCTAAGTATAATTTAGCTTTATATTGACAGGAAGATTAGCAAAATCTTGCCTCTGGATGTTGTCACATTTGCTTTGAATGAACTGATCATAACCCATAAATGGATCACGTTGACAGCATGGGTTGTATGCAATGTTTTGTGCCTGATTCACTAATGATTGTTAATAGTGTAATGAAGAAATAACCATCAGTAGAGAAATGGGTAATAAATTGTGGTATGCATATTAACTCACCAGAACACTAAAATACTAGAAAATGTTAAGCTTCAAATTAATATAGGGAATATGATACCATTCATGTAAATTAAAAAATACTTTATAGTATTAAGTACATATTAATGGATGTGCACTTATATATGTAAACATTTGTTAAAAAAAAAAAGAAGAGTATCTAGCCACTTCTGAATGGTGAGAGGAGCAGAGTGGAAAGGACTGAGGAGGGCTTAAGTTGTTAAAATAAAGATTGAAATATTTTGAAAAGATTTAATCTAAATGCTAAAAACATATTAAAAATTATAGAAGTGATTACTTTGGCACTTTCTGAACAAGTCTGTATGTTTTAGAAATATTTTACAATGTAATATATATTTTAACTTAAAAGTAAAAGCCCCTTTTCTAGTTTGAGTAGTCCAATCTCCTTGTCAGACATTTAAGATAAAATAAAAACACCAGCTTTTATTTTCTTTTGGTTGGAGTGTGCTTAGTATCATGCTGGAAAACACGGCTGTGGAAAGTACATACCTACTGTAGGAAAGTTCAAGTTCCTTTCACAAGACCTAACTGGTGTGATTATAGCTAGCAAGTTAATTAAAGATAATTAGCCAAACAGCAGGTTATAAACTAAGACTGTTCAAAAGTGGCAAATGAAGCCAAATCACTGTTGAAACAAGCTTCTCTTTGATGACACAGAATTCTAGATAAGGTAAAGGGATTCTGGAGAAGCAGAAAGTGAGAATGCAGAAAATAGCAATGTGACAGAACAAACACCAGGTTCTAGAGCTGGTTGCAAGTCCAGAGATGTCAGGGAAGCCCAGCAGGATAACAACTGAGGAAAAGATGCAATGTTTTATAGGCATCAAGGGAACCAAAGCCAAAACTATATACCAGGGAGAGGGAACATAATGAAAGACATAGATTTCGTAGAGAATATAGAAAAGTCAAATTGTAAAAATGTGTAAAACCTTTATCACAAAGCAGAAATATGAATCTAGTACAAATCTGTCAAATCTGTAAATCCTCACTTAGTTTCGAACACTGGAAATGGCAGGCAGTAGGTAACATTTTGAAATTGAGATCATGAATGAGAATTCTGGAGTTGGATTGGAGTATTGTACTAATTTTGGTCAAGCATTCAAGTATTGTGTTTGTCCAATACTATAATAAATCATTAAATGGCCTAACAAGAAAAGTCAGCATCTATAGTCTGATAAAAGTGCATTCATACATATATTTATACAGTATTATGGTATAATTAGCAAATTATATTTTGTATTGCATTTACATACTTATATAGAGAATATGCAAATATATATATATTTATTTGAAGTTAGTTTTTCTCTGGAAAAATTGTGAAGAAAGAAGTGAGAAACAAATTCAAGCAGAAAGAAGTAATTGTAAAAATATGGGCAAAAACTTGAATAGTCAATTTTCCAAAGATATCGACAAATAGTCACTAATCATATGAAAAGATGCCCAACATCATTAGCCATTAGAGAAAAGCAAATCAAAACCACAATGTGATACCACTTCACATGCACAAGGATAACAACTATTACGATCAGAAGAAATAGCAAGTGTTGGCAAAGATATAGAGAAATTGGAACTCTACTACATTGTGGGTAGGACTATAAATTGTATAGTCACTGTGGAAAGCTCATGATGACTCCTCAAAAAGTTAAATGAACAATTACCATATGACCCAACAATTCCTCTTCTAGGCATATACCATTCGAGATTTCTTGGCTGCTCAAGCAGATACCATGCAATAGGTTGGCATAAACAATAGGATTTATTTCACGGTTTTGAGGTTAGGAAAAAGTCCAAAGCACGGTGTCATCAAGGCATTGCTTTTCTCCTGAAGGTGTTCTGAGACTGGCATCAGTGATCCTTGCTCCTGGTTCCTTTATCACATGATAATGCACGGCAGCCTTTCTTAGCCTCTTCCTTCTTCTCTGGGTTCCACTGAGCTTCAGCTTCTTGCTTCCCATAGCTTTCTCTCTGTCTGAATTTCATTCCACTTATAAAGGCCCCCAGTAACAGGATTGAGCCCATCCTGATTGAGGTGGGCCGTACTGTAGTGACCTCACTAAAAAGTCTTACTTACAATGGATTCATACCCACAGGAATGGAATAAGTTTAAGAATGTATTTTTCTGGGACACATAGCTCCAAACCACCGTAATATTCTAAGACAGTGAAAATAGGTAGTATTAGTCACAATAGCCAAAAGGTGGAAACAACCCAAGCGTCCATCAATGAATGGATAAATAGAATGTTTTTCATACACATAAGGACAAATATTGTAGGATGTTACTATAAAAGACATCCAGAAATAGGAGATCTGCAGAGACCAAACTAGAGTAGAGGTTACCAGGCATGAGAAGAGGAAAGAAAATAAAATGTATGTTTGGTGGATATGGAGTATGTGTAAGTACAAAAAAAGAAGCAGGAATCATATAAGAATTATTAAAAACTGGCAAAATAAAATTGCAACTATTTCCGCATGACCATTGTGTTAGCATAGATTTCAGTCTCTACTTACATAAGAATGGAGCTAAAAGATGATTTTTAAATATTTATGAGTATAAATCCCCATGTACCAAATGTATATTTTATAGATTCATAAATTTAGCCATCTCAAAAACTAGGTATAACAATATGGTTATGTCATCAATTTAATTTTAAAAAACTATATCCAAAGTCTCACCAGGACTAGATTATTGTGTCTTGTATCAGGTTCCTATGGTTGCTGTAATAAATTACCTTAAGCCTGGTGGCTTAAAACAACAGAAATTGTCTCATAGCTCTGGAAGCTAGAAGTTCAAAATCAAGATCTCAAGAGAACCATACCCTACAAACTAGTTGACCAATTTAGTGATAAATGTAGTTTAAGGCATTGTGAATTGATTATGAAGACTGACTCTACAAAGTGGTAAATGGTGCTTTTACGGTAGTCTGATGCGTGGTATTGGTTGCACGTTCCAAAGACTCAGTCACAGGCATAACAGTTTTAGGAAAAGCACCTAAAGACATGCTGTCATTGCTAGTGATTATACACATGCCTCATAATTGCTGTTCATTAAAAATGAAATTTCAAAGATTCCATCATAAGAGGTATTTAAGTATAGAATGGAATCTAGTGAATAATATTAACATAATTCGCTCTTTAAAGACTGGAAGTCCCATTTTGGTCAAAGTTTGTCTTTTCTAAACACTTAGTAGATTGATTGATTTTGTTTCCCCCAAAATGCTAAGTTCAGTGTGTTCACCTACTAAACAGGTTAAAATTATATTTAATAAACTTTTAAGAGAATTATATATGTCATTTACTCTTCATTAATGTCTCAATGCTGACATTTTCAAGAAACAATCAAACACATTAAATAAAATGAATATACCCTCCATTCTCCCAATGCTTGGAAATCACAAACATGCCTAGTAGCCCAACTCTTATTTACCACCCTGCCCACTCCCCACCTTTTCTATTGTATGCATATGTTGCAATCTGTTTCCATTCTGCAGCCCTGGAAATATTAGGTTCAATGGAGTGGCCCAACCACACCTTATACCTGAAACCATGAACAACCAGCATATCAAGGCACCAACTTTCAGTGCCAGGCTCCCTCTCCCTGGGTTGGGCAGCAGAGACTTTTCTCTCCTCTCCTACATGAAGTGGGGCATGCAGAGCTGACATCACTGACCAAACCTGAGGAGTTTGCTTCCTTGGGAGGCCGGTCACAAAGGAATCTCTTCCTCTGCTCTTTTGGGCCCTCTGCGCTGTGTAAGTAACAACTCGGATAACTGCTAAAAGTTTCTGTTGTGCCTGAGCCTGTGTTCCTATGACATATCCTGTAGCAACTCACTCCAGATGCAATGATAATTAAGGAATAATTACTGTAAATTAAACAATTTCAGTGAAATATTAATGTTTCAGAATCACATGCCAACTTAATAAGTGATTACTGTCATCTTGTGGAACAGAACAGATGCTTTCATTATATTTTCCATTTTTTCCCAACATGTATTTAAGAATGAAGAAGAATACTCATAGAATGGACACAAATTATGTTTCTAACCAGAAAAAATAGAAGCATACCTTTTTTTATTTTGCTGCTCTTTACTGTGCTTTCTGTCTATTGCATTTTTTACAAATTTGTAGGCAACCCTGAGTTGAACAAATTTATAGGTGCCATTTTTTTCCCACACCATGTGCTCACTTCATGTCTCTGTCACACATTTTGAACATTCTTGCAATATTTCAAACTTATCCATTAAGGTGATCTGTGATCAGTGATCTTTGATGTGACTATTGTAATTGTTTTGGAGCATCACAAATCACATCCATATAAGATGGTGAACTTTAATGATAAATGTTGAGTGGATTCTGACTGGTCTCTCAACTGGCCATTCCCCTATCTCACTCCCTCTCTGCAAACCTCCCTATTCCCTGAGGCACAATAATACTGGAATTAAGCCAATTAATAACCCTACATTGGCATCTAAGAGTTCAAGTGAAAGGAAGAGTCATGTGCTCTCAGCTGCACATCTCTAGCTTTACATCAAAACATAGAAATGATTATGCTTAGTGAGGAAGGTGTGTTGATAATGATAAGAAAATGAAACAACCTTATTGCTGATATGGAGAAAGTTTTAGTGGACTGGATAGAAGATCAAACCAGCCACAACATTTCCTTAAGACAAAACCTAATCCAGAACAAGGCTATAACTCTTTTTAATTCTATGGGAGATGTGAGGAACCTACAGAAGAAATGCCTAAAGCTAGCAGAGATTCGTTGATGATTTTTAAGGAAATAAGGCACCTCAATAACATAAAAATGCAATATGAAGCAGCAAGTGCTGATGCAGAAGTTACAGCAAGTTATCCAGAAGATCTAGCTAAGATCATTGATGAAGGTGGCTACACTCAACACATTTTCAGTGTAAATGAAACAGCCTGTTTTTGAAGAAGATGCCATCTAGGACTCTCATAACTAGAGAAGAGCAGTCAATGGCTGACTTCAAAGCTTCAAAGGACAGGCTGTCTCAATTGTTCGGGCCTAATGCAGCTGGTCACTTTAAATTGACCATTCCAAGAATCCCAGGACCTTAAGAATGATACTGAATCTAGTCTGCCTGTGCTCTATAAATGGGACAACGAAACACGGATGACATTACATCAGAGTGCAACATACTTTACTGAATATTTAAGTCTATTATTGAGAACTACTGCTCAGCAAAACTCTAAAAAAAATATTAGTTTCAAAATATGACTGCTCATTGACAATGTCCCTGGTCAACCAAGAGCTCTGATGGAGATGTACAAAGAGATGAATGATATTTTCATACCTACTACCACAATATCTATTCTATACCGATAGATCGAGGAGTGATTTCTACTCTAAGACCTATTATTTAGGAAATACATTTCTTAATGCTATAGCTGACATAGATAATGATTCCTCTGACGGACCTCAGCAAAGTCAATTTAAAACCTTCCAGTAAGGCTTCATCATTCTAGAGTTCATTAAGAACATTCATAGGAGGAAATCAAGATATTTTTATTTCCTAGGAAAAAAAACTGAATGATTTGAAGGGTTCAAGATTTCAGCACAGAAAGTAACTGCAGTTGTGATGGAGATAGTGAGGAAAATGCAATAGAAATGGAGCCTGAAGATGTGACTAAATTGTGGCAATCTAATGATAAAACTTTAATGGATGAGGAGTTGCTTCTTATGGATGAGCAAGGAAAGTGGCTCCTTGAGATGGAATCTACTTCCAGTAAAGATGAAATAGACATTGTTGAATGACAAAAAAAAAGCTTAGAATATCGCATAAACTTAGTTAATAAAGGACACGCAGGGTATGAGAGGATTGACTCCAGTTTTGAAAGAAGTTCAGTTTATTGTGGGTAAAATACTACCAAGCAGCATTGCATGCTACAGAGAAATCTTTTGTGAAAGGAAGAGCCAATTGATGCAGCAAACTTCATTGCTGTCTTATTTTAAGAAATTGCCACAGCCACCCCAACCTTCAGCAAATGCCACTTCGGTCAGTGAGCAACTATCAACATTGAGGCAAGACTCTTCATCAGCAAGAAGATTACGACTCCCTGAAGGCTCAGGTGATGATTAGCATATTTTAGCAATGAGGTATTTTTAAATTAAGGTATGCACATTATATTTTAGACATAATGTTATCGCACACTTAACAGACTACAGTATAGTGTAAACATAGTATGAACATAAGTTTTATATGCACTGGGAAACACAAATATGCTGTGGGACTCGTTTTATAGTAATATCTGCTCTACTGGTCTGGAACTGAGCCTTCAATATCTCCAAGACATGACTGCAAATGAATTCTAGAAAAGATTGTTTCCTTGTTTCTTTTCACCAAATATTTACACCATGTGTTCACTCTAATATAAGAAGATGATAATCTTATCCTACCTTATATTCTGTCCTTTAAGAAATAGTTTTGGTTGACGCGCTCATTGTGCGGCCAGCAAGGTGCTGGTGCCGCGTGGCCATGGGGTGAGTGCCAAAAAAAAAAAAAAAGAAATAGTTTTGGATTATGCTAAGAGATATTTATTTTTCCTCCTTACTCCTTCCTGCTTTTTATAAAATAGCTAGCCTGAGTTTGCTATGACTCTATGCATGTGACTGAATTTTCCCATGCAAGACCTCAGTTTCATTGGAATTGTGTTCAAATCCATTTCACACTGGCCATCTCAGACGATGACGCAAATGTCACAGGTAAGAACCGAGCCATAGTCACAAAACACTCACCACAGTTGGCTTCATCTGATGCGTCTGCACAGTCCGGATCCTCATCACAAACCCACAGCTTGGAAATGCAGTGTTTGGTCGTTTTACATTGGAAATAGTCTGGAGAACAGCTGTTTTCAGCTTAAGAGGAAAACATCCTATTAAATTGTTGCTTTGGACAGGAACAGACATTTTATTTAAAAATCATTTAGAAGAATATATAAAGCAGTCCATGAAAAATGTATCTTTTAATTAATAGGGCTCCAAATGTGACACATTTCAGCTTCAACAGAAATAAATTAGAGTGATTTTCTGCAATGATACATTTGATAACAATCAGAGTTTTTAAAAAGCACCCCTTGATTGGATACTTGGAAACTAGTTGTACAATTAAAGAATTTCTGGTCTTTCAAAATGATTTATTCCAGACAAAAGTTAAGAATGCACAGTCATGTATTTTTATAAACAGAAAAAACTAAAATTGAAAGACATTAAGTGAATGAGGAGATAAAAGTCATATAATTTATCAAATCTCTAAAAGTTGAGTTGAATTTTTTTTTTTTTTTTTTTTTTTTTTTAAAGAGAGAGGGAGGAAGGGAAGGAAAGACAGAGAGAAGGAAGGAAGGATGGGAGGAAGAAAGGGAAACATCTTTAAACATTTTCTTGTTTTATTATATTTTGTTTGTTTGTTTGTTTTTTTACATGGGCTGGGGCCGGGAATCGAACCGAGGTCCTCCGGCATGGCAGGCAAGCACCCTTGCCCGCTGAGCCACCGCGGCCCGCCCTGAGTTGAATTTTTGAGTGAAAAGGAGAACATCCAGCTCAGACTGTAAACTGCATCACAAATCCTATTCAGTTTAATGGATCAGCTTCTAAAATGGCTAGCCATAAAGAATTGGTATAGACTTTATTCTGAATGTGCCATCTTAATCAAATTGCTGGATGACTGCACGTTATTTACTGATAAAAGTTTTAGAGGAATAAAATAAAACTTCAGCAAGACAGAAATTGTTGATGGCAGTTCGGCTGAAACCCTGAAATTTGACAGGTGCTCTGTTGCTCAGATTCTGTGTGTGTGTGTGTGTGTGTGTGTGTGTGTATGTGTAAGCATGATCTTGTGAGTGTGCCTACTCATGCATGCGTATATACTGTAAACTGTTTTGCATTCCATTTCATGCGATTTGATTTTTGGTAGGAGATAGAAATAATGGATGAATAAAATGGAAGACACTTGACTATTATTCTTTCACACAGCCTGCTAAGATGCATTAAATAGATTATTATTTATAGGGATTTATCAAGTTATGTTGCCAGGTTATTTTGCCCAGTTCTGCATTTCTCATCATAAGCTAAAAAGGTACTTATGGGGGAAAACATTATCTAATTCAATTGGAGTTGATTTAAAGCAGCTAATTAGTTAATAGAAGTAAATTAATAGACCCACTTAATAAGGGAAGAAAACAATTTATGAAAAAAAAAATAATTAGCTGCTATGTTATTTTTGTTGCTTATCTTAGAGAATGGATGCAGTGTGAATCATTTGACCATGATTGCTCTTATATTTCTCTGCACTATATGATTTTATGGAGCCCAATAATAACATTAGTCCAATTTCAGTCAGGAGCGAGAGATGAAATAGGAAGGATCATTCTGAGGGGACTTACGGCAGTCTCTTTCATCTTCTTCATCACCACAGTCATCTTGTCCGTTGCATCTGAGGTTTACTGGGATACATTTCTGGTTCTTGGTACACTTGAACTGGCCCGACAGACAGACATGTGTGTCTAAAAGAGAGAACAAAAAAAAAAAATCTGTGCTGAAACCGGTGTCTGAATTTAGATCAACACAGAAATAATCAGTTAAGAAATAGATTTATGTTCCTTAGTCAAGAATTTAATCACCTACCACAGTTGAGTTCATCAGAATTATCTCCACAATCATTCTCTCCATCACAGATGAAAGCAGGCAGAGCACAGAGCCCGGTTCCACACTGAAAGCGGCCTGGCTGACATTTAAATTCAGCTAGGGAAGAAAAAAATATTAGTATTGTAGATTGGCAGACTTAGCACATGACTCCTTAAAGAGGGCTTTTCTGACATTAAAAATATTTATGATATTATTATGTTAAACATAGCCTAGAACAATGTGCATGTCTCACACAGAGATGGCTGTTAGATTCAGAAGTGCAGCGATGATACGAGCAAATCAGGTGACCTCTTATTACAAACCATACACTAGCAATAAGAAGGAAGAAAGTGTTAACAATATGAACGTATCTCTCAGTTTCAATGACCTAGTTTTGAGGGGTATTGGGGATTGAATCATGTCCCCAACAAAACACATGTCCAGCTCTTGTGGGGTTTGCAGTTGTATGTACCCCAGAAAAATATGTTCCTACATCTAATCCATTCCTGTGGGTATGAACCCATGGAAGGTATGTAGGACCTTCTGATGAGATTTCTACAGTTAAGGTGTGACCTACTTTATACAGAATGGGTCTTAATCCTCTTGGTGGATTCCTTTATAAGAGAATGAAATTCAGAGATAAAGAGAATAAAAAGCCATGGAAACGAGAAGTTGGAAGCAATGGAACTCAAAAGAGAAGGGAGAGACCAGTAGATGGTGCCATGTGCATGGCCATGTGCTACAGGAGCCAAGGAGAGCTAGCAGCTGGTTCTTGGAAGAAAACATTGCCTTGGTGATGACTTGATTTTGACGTTTTCACAGTCTCAAAACTGCAAGCTAATGAATTCCCATTGTAAACAGCCAACAATTTCATGGTGTCCGCTTTCAGCAGGCTAGGAAACTAAAACAGGTCCCAGTCCCTAGTTCTGCGAGTGAGAGCCCATCTATAAATAAGGATTTGTAACATGTTATCAATCACAGTGTACCCAAACTGAATGAGGGTGAACAGCATGACTGAATTCCTTATGAGCAAAGAAATTGGAAACAGAAAGAGAAGCCATGGGGAACAGCCAGAAGCTGGAAGCCGGTGGAACCCAAAAGAGAAAAGAAAAATTGCCACCATATGCATTTCCGTGTGATGGAAAAGCCAAAGACCAAGGATCTCCAGCAGCCAGGCCCAGAATGCCAGAGTCTTCAGGGAGAAAGCATCACCTTGCTGATGCCTTGATTTTGGACTTCGCTTAGCCTCAAAGCCATGAATCAATAAATCACCATTGTTTAAGCCAGCCCACTATATGGCATTTGTTTTAGCAGCTGGGAAACTAAAGCAAGGGACTAAATGGCAGAGTAGAATTTATTTTAATTTTTAAAAGTTATTATAAACCCATCTTTTTAGTCATTTCTTCTTGATCACTTTACTGCCTCTGGTGTGTGTGGGGGGGACATCTGACCTCAATATATATTTTGCGACTCTGCTTAAAGCAAGTGATTTCTATAACTATCACATTTTAAATCAGATTTACTTGATTTTCATTCATCTAATCTTTTTTTTTTTTTTGCATGGACAGGCACCGGGAATCAAACCCAGGTCTCCTGCATGGCAGGCACGAACTCTCCCTGTTGAGCCACCTCAGCCCACCCTCATCTAATCTTATTATTATAGATAAGGACAGTATTTTGCAAAGTATATAAATATTTCTAAATGACATTCAAATATTATTATAGTAAATAACTCCAAGATAATAACACTTTCTCTTTTTACTATATTCTTTGAGTTTACAAAAGAAATAATGATAAAGAAACATCTTTCAGGACTAACTCTGCATCAGAAACTGGGCTAGGCCCTTGACATACAGTTATAATATCATTCTCATCATAACCTTCTCACTTGAGCATCACAATGGTAGCAACTCATCCAAAAATGTACAATTGTCTGGTAAGAGACCTGGAATTCAAATCTAGGACTTATTTTTAAGTCTTCTTATATTGCTGGCAACAAAACATTTATCTTCTGACTGATGATCCCAATGAATGTTACTAATCACTGACTTCGAGTTTAATAATATGCTGTTTATAAGTTCAAATCAGTTAATCAAACACTAGTAAGTGACATTTTCACATTTCTTGGGAAATAAATCATGAACTTATAATTACAGGATTAATTAAAAGCTTACCTAATGTTCTTTATAAAACTGCTCTTAATATGTGCTCGACTTCCATAGAAAGTATGGTATTCTCTAAGAAGAAGGGTACTAACCAGCCTAGGAGATTTCAGTGACTGAGAAATAACTGGGAAGCCCATCTGACCTTCTAAATCATCCCTAGAATGATCCATGGAGTATAAAGTGTTGTAAGTAACAGAGTACAAATTCACCATGCCAAAGAATTTTCGATGACATATACTAAATCTACATTTATGCAAATAACATTATGTAAGTTCGTAAGTATGTGACCCTGTGATCAGGCTTCTTCTCAGGTGAAGTTGCAGGTATTGTCAGAGAACTTACAAATTTTGATGACATACCAACTCAAAAAAAAAAAAAACCCAAACACTCCACAGACTCATGTATATAATTTTCTACATTTCCATGACTATAAAGTGTCGTGCCTGCAGATGTTCAAAGCTGTTTACCCATCAGCTCCAAGTAAAAGATCTCATTTGCTCAAAAAAACCACAAAGAATATGCCACCAATGAAAACATGTATCTTTGATACTTAACCAGCTTAAAGTTTATGAAGCTGTTAGATTTCTCTGTATCCCCTCAAAAGGCACTAATATAATTTTGATCAGAATATATTCTGAAAGAGGATATATTCTCTTTCATGAGAAAAATCAGTATTCTAACTTTGTGGTTTATTTTTAACATCAGTACAGTTCCTGCACAGAATGAGAGTTGATATTAAAATTGTATGTGGAGTTAAGTCCCTACAAATATTTTAGAAGGAAAAGCATTCACTGCCACTGACTTTGTCTGCAAGTTATTATGGTGATTATTTCCTCAGAGAATATATATCAGAGAATTTGGGCAGGAAAGGTCAAATTTTTAATATGAGAATTAAATTTACATTTTCAGTTTTTGTTAATGTCTATAAATTACAAAAATAAGTTGTATCTCTCTATTTACTCTATGTGGGGAAGTTTAACTTAGGAAATTAATGTTTCTTTCAATGAGTAAATCTCAGTAAGTTCTCCTAGCTAATTTTTACCTCCTTTGAAATTTCTTTTAATTCAATCAATTAAAAATAAAACAGTATTTCAGGTATAGTAGTCCTCCTATTCTAGGGAGATACAACCCTTTATAAACTGTCCATCATAGTGTAAACAAAACTGTCTCTACAAAAAATACAGGAGCAATGGACTTGCAGAAACATGAAGAAAATATTAGAAAAGCAAGGACTTTGATTAATGTTGTTCTTCTCACTAAATCTACTCACTGCTTTCACACAAAGACCTAAGTGATACTGATGTACTTGGAGTTGGCCAGAGAGAGAAGAATGCAATTCTCCTAAGTAGATATAAAGAAACTCTAAGTTTCAAACAGCTTTGTAATTTGGTGGTAGAACACAGGACAGCAGAAAGTAGCTACTTTTCACTAATACAAGACAGTGTTTCTTGCTTACAAGACAAAGAATCAATTGTCAGGGTCAAATCATGGCCACCATCTAATGGGTGGTTCAGGGAATTATCATGATTGACTACAAATATCTTGGATCTGACAGGACAGTATTGGAGTGACCCATGGAGTGAACTCTAGGAGGCTATCAAGGAAATGTCAGCTGATTGTCCACTATCCCCAAAGTTCCCAGTGATACCTAAAAAATGCAGCAACTAACCATGTCAATCACAGTCAGAAGTCTAGATATAAATGGTAAAAATTTTAAAGCAGCTGCTAAGAGCATGTTAAATTACCTATCAGCAGAATAATTATTTGTATAAAAAAAAAACCCTGACATTTAAAGGATGTTCAAGGTTTTAAAACTGACAGAAAAGCTGAAAAAGTAGATCCCTTTAAAGTTAAGATTCCAGTCATTGGAATCTGGATATTTGCCCATTTTTGTTTCTAGTATGGTGAATATATCATCAAATATATTTAATATATAAGTCAAAATCGTGCTGATTACTTTCTGACTCTCTTATGTGGCAATTTAGTTATTCTGCAGGTAAGAGGGTCCCGGAAAGACAAAAATGAACACAAATTGATGGTGTGTAATTCTGAATGTCAAGTTATCAGAGACACGCATAGGACTGCAATGATTTTTGTTGTAATTTTAAAGAATGACATATAAAATCTTCTTTATTTCAACTTTGAGGGAGTATCAGAAGATAATACTTGAGATCTAGCTTCAATTTTACAGGCACTTGGGATTTAAGGCGTTCTAAATGCTGTGTTCCCACATTCGCCCATGAACTCACGGCAGTCATCAGGTTCATCAGACCCATCGCCGCAGTCATCCACGGTGTCGCATTTCCACCAGAAGGGAATACATTTGTCAGTTTTGCAACGAAACTGGGAAAAGAAAAAGAAAGAAAAATTATTAAAGAACTCCTCATATACGATGGATATTTAAAACTCATCAGGGTAGAGCAGTGTAGCCTACAGTCTTGCTTCGATTATAAAGTACGTCTTCTGAGAGAATTCCACATGAGGGAATAAATGCACCGGGGCAAATGGATCTGCTAGGGTAGCGCATGGTTCAGGAGAACTTGCTGAGATTTCCTGTGCACAGAGTCCAGCTCATTCAATTACTTATCACTTATGACTGCTTTGCCACAACAGAGCTGCATCTTCTTAACAGAGACCATGTGGCCTGCAGAGCCTACAATATGAACTCTGCGTCCCTTTACAGAAAAAGTTTGTGGAGCATTGAGTAAGGGGTAAAATCATTAGGAATTCAGGGCGAGGTAACAAACTGATTTGTATCAATTTAATTGAATTCCATTTCCTTGGGACTCTTACACAATTCAAACACTCTCTCAATCTCTGTTTCTTAATCACCAAAGGAAGAGCTGAAGATAATCTGGAGGGTCTTTTTCAGTTCTGTCATGGGTGATTCCTTGAAATTTCCCGAATGCTGGAGAAACTGCCTTTAGCCATAGTGAATATCTGCCCCCGCGTATATTTTAAGAATATTTCATTTAGGCAGTTGAGGTCAATACAATTTTTTTTCAGGTTTTAGAAATCTTAATAAATATTCATGGTCCATTAGGGTAAAGAGAGATAAATTATGAAAATTAAAATAGACAAAGAATAGTTCTGCAATAATCTTTGTTGCTGATAATTTTATTCTTTAAAAGAAGCACAAAAGGAAACTGTTGTAATACTTTTTTTTCAAGTTTATACAAGAAACTATTCACTAAAATATTTGTTGATGTATTTTAGTTGTTACCATTCTTTTTCACTTAAAAAAAGCTAAGGAAATGGTCATATGAAACATAACAATTCTATTATTTATAGAAATAGAAAGGTCATTTTTTATTCCTCCTTTTTAAAATGAACCCTAGAGTAAAAGATTAATAATAGAGAAATAAGATAAAAATACTATATAGAGATGTTTCTTAGGATATTTAGCACACATATGACTTGCTACTAGAGAATAATCTCAGGAGTTTAGTATTGCATATTGTGCTATAAGGAAACTGATCTGAATCCAAATTATTCAACTCAGAGAAAGCACACAACTATTTTTCCCTGATATCTTCACTGTTGGCCAACAGCACACAGAGTCCAAGAAAATGAAGACATTTGTTCCTTAGTGGGCCTCAGACAATGAACCAATCCCTTTCCTAGCAACATTCAGTCTTAATATTGTCCTCAGAAAATAAAAGAAATGAAGAAAATCACACTTTCCATACAGAGGGCATGTACATCTGAAATAGATGCCATTAAAAGAGTCCCTATGGTTCTAATCAAGCCATAGAGAAAACTTAGTCAATTAATTCAAACACCATCAGGTGTTTTTTCTTCTTTACTTTGCTAGAAATTCAGTAAAAAGTATTTATCATAATGTTCATTTGAAATTGAAAACATTAGTTTGATCATTTTCTAACATTTATTCATTTTTTTTGAAGTGTTTACGTTGTGATTCCCAGGGGATGAACTGACAGTAAGTCGGCATTTATCTTAGCAAGTTTCATGCAAGAAAGATCTGTAACATAGAAAGAAATACGGTGTAGGTTCAATTTTCTCTCATGAAAAAAGCATAGCAAGCTCAGAAATAGTTCATTTAAAATATTGTAGCTTTCTTCAAATAATAGAGGATTTGATGCTAACTTTTGCTGGCCCTGCCAGGGTATTGTGGAGTTCATCCAAGATGGTTTTACATCAATTAGCATATCACTGTTTTCCAGTGGCAACCTGAGGAGGGAACAGAGCACCTGAAATATGAGGGAAGATGTGACTGGTCAACTGATTTTTCCATATTCACTTAGCCTGTGGTCATGTCTGCTATGGTTTTCATATACTAGCAGAGGAAAAAATTACCTTTTATAGATAGTGGCTGTCTGGGGATATGAGGCTAAGTCTGAAAGCAATTGCCTTGAACATTATTTCTAGTGATTACAGTATAACAAAACACATTAGTAAGAAGATGACAATTCTCCTGTGTATCTTAAAAATCTTCCCAATCACGATGTGAAAAATATCTAAAATACATATTTTTAAATATACTAAATAAGTCTGATTTAAATAAATACTGACTATTGGAGTTACATATGGCATGGTGATCTGGCTTTCCATTTCATTTCTAATCAGAACATAAAATAGTTTGAATTCATAGAAGACCAGAATAAAATATACTTATGTTACTTTTTATGCTAATCAACATTTTATTCATTACTCTTGAAGGACAATCTCTTCTAATGTGTGTCTGGGATTCATTTCTTCATCTTTAAATCCAATTTTCTTAAAAAGACTCATGCTAAATATAAATATAAAACATATTCCATGGCAAGTGTTTTCCAAGACTAACATCTTCATAAAATAAATTGCAGACTGCAATTATTATCCATTAGAAGAAGCTATAAACTGCTAAATGAATACCTCCAAATATGGAAAAAAGTATATGATGCAATAAAAAGGGTATGATACAAATTCCACATAGAGTGAAGTATAGTCGAAACAGGAACGATTTCTACTTAGAAGATATGTAAAGCCATTTTGAAATTTACTTGCAATTCTCTAATTAAATTTATTTAAATTTAATTTTTGAAATGATTGGCGCTGCATGAATTAGATTAAATTTTGAGTTTGATAACATTGTCTAATGCACAGTTTTATTTCTAACAGAATTCTAATTGTTGTGATTAGCCTACTCTATTTTTCTAAAAATCAATGCTATTTGGGTGCATGCCATGGATTGAAATCATTAGATGATAATATCAAAATCCCTCAGTAAAATGAATTAATACAACATCATCATCAGAATGCTTAATGCTGTGATTCAGAAATACTTAGATTATTTGCTTTATTTCAATGTCTACCTCACTGAAAATTGTGTTTCCATAATTTCACGCTTTTCTCCAGGAAGCAGATAGTAGATAGCTTTTTTCTCCCACTAAACCAAAAAATTTAGTGGTAAAACAGCTGCCTAAGACAATCACTAATGGATAGTGACAATCACTACTTGAATGGGATAGCTGTTCTTAACATTTTTCTTTTAGATGAAAAAAATGAATTGATAACTCTTTTTCTCAGGAAAGATAGTAGAAAATAAGGATATTTGACTGACACTTTTGTTTGTTCTGTCTTGCTTTTATTGAATTTATAAAAATCTTCATGGAAAAAGACTATCGAATATATTTACAAAATTGTTCTATGAACATCATTGATACCAAATTGGGAAATAATATATGCTATGCATGTTAAGTTATGGGTTGATTTAGATTTTCATTCAATTGATCAGAACTTTTGGCATTAACTAAACACCATTATGTTTTTTTATGTAACAATTTGAAAAATTTTATTCCTTTCCTGACTGTAGAAAGAGTTATGTTTTACAGCTTACATCTCGCTGTTGGAGGTTTTCATCTGTGTCTCCAAGCACCTGGTGGTGATACTCTGCTCCTAGTGGACCACTGAAGCTGACCACATTGCAGTGGTGTAGGCAGCTACTACTCAGACATCTCCTACTGCAGCTGCTGTGGCCAGCCTGGATATAGATTCTCTAGGGCAGATCCATGAACCTTTTCAGAGGCTATATCAGAACTATCTGGAGGCTAAGCCATAAATTTGACTAAACCACACTAATAGGACTTAGATTTGTAAAGAAAAAAAAAAGGATGTGATTTATCTCTTAAATTGTACTTATAAGTATAATTGGGTAGCTTATTTTATTTCTCATAGTGACAATTTTTCTTGTTCTTTGAAAAGAATGCACTTGTTCACACACACACATTAACATCAAATGCAGAACAACATACGTTATAAAGAAAACACATCCTGTGACCTGTGCTCTCACATGGATGTCAGAACATCCTAGTAACAGCTCACACCAATTGCACACACACTTTTAAGCATTTTCCAATTTCACTAGAGAGCAAGGGTAGTAACAAGAGCACGTACTATGTGCCAGAAACATTTCCCATTTAATCTTCATAGCAAGGGCTTGGACATATTTTTATCAACCTCATTTAAAAGATGAGAAAACTGAGGCCCCTGAGAAGTTAAATAACAAACCCAAGATAACCCAACTAATATAAAGCAGATCAGGGTAATGCTCATAGTTGGTCAGAATTCAGAATCTGTATCCTTAAACACTACAAATCCTACCTCCCCAGAAAAAGTCTGATCTTTTTTATTTGTACAGATCCTCCATGCATGATACTCATTGACTTAACCTGAGAGGTAGGCTGAGCTGTGTAACATCTCCATTTTGAAAATGAGCACATCCTAAGAGAAATTCAATCTCTTGCCAGAAAGTCAACACTAATAAATTCAAAATACAGGAACTCAAAAAAAATCTCGTCATTTTAAACAAGATATTATAGTTTCCTTGACAATTTTATCTTAAATAAGAAAATATAGTGCCTCAAATGTAACAGAGTCAAGCTTTTATGATGTCATATGACTGTAGTCCGAAATTTGAAAGTAATAAAATCAAATCAGTCATTGACCATTAAGTAAGAAATTTAGCTTATGGTATATACTGAAAATAAATTATATTTTGAAGAAAAATCAGTTCTAGAAGGAAGTTATTTAGATTACATAATCTTTCAATATAAAGCATCTAGGAAATCACTCCACACCCAATTCATCTTTTTTTTTATCACGGTCTGAGGAATGGGAGAGGGGTAAAATTGGTGATATACAGCAGATTATCTAGGAAGTTTTTTTCTCTTTTGGTTTAAACTACTATACTTCTTCCTCACCCCACATCTCAATAAGTTTGTCTTTTTAAAATATTTAAAGTCTCCTTTGATAATTTTGCTATGCCTACTTATTATTTAAACCATACTTCTCTGTATAAAAATGTCTGGGTTTTCTTTTCGTATGTTTTCCCATTTTGGCCCCTATTTGTACTTCCTAATTCCTAAGGAGTGATTCTAGTGATAAGCATTAAATTTCTTCCCCTTACTTTGTGACCCTCCCTAGGGTGTCTTGAATGATCATCCAATGCTACACGAAACAAACATACATATGCGTGCATGTGTAGGCATTTCAAAAATGATTTCAAGTAGACAAACCATACTCAGGCAAAGCCTGTATAACAAGTTGCCTGTACATCCCATGAAATCACTTCCTGACCTCTACTCACCTGGCTGGCTGTGCAGTTAGACAAGCAGGTCCTGTTATCAGCTGCAAGATAGAAGTTGGTGGGACATGCACAGGTGTGGGTCTTGCCAGGGGCTAAAAGGCACAGATGACTGCAACCTCCATTGTTTATCATGCAGAGATGTTTAGAGACTGCCAATGAGAAAGAAACAACAACAACAAAATAGGATAGTCAAGACCAATAAGATAATGAGAAATCAGAGAGACGACATCTAAGCTTGATAACATATTTGAATGGAATTTTGTAATTCAAAACTCATAAAGATTGTAAATATAATTTGATTTTGTTTCAAATACTACTCACTTCCCAATGGTATTTATTTTACCATTAAATAATTTTAAGAATGCATTTCCACAAAAATGAGCATTTTTAGCAGAAAAATATATACATTAGCAAAATAAACACTAGAATCATTTTGGATGAGGATATACATATGTCAGAAATATAAATGTAAAAGCAATGAAATGATGATCCATGACTAATAGTACAATGACTTTGCTTTCAAGGCCAGATGTGTTTTAAATTTACAAATAAAATTTTAAAACTTTATTACACGAGGCCTGACAGAATTCCTAATAGACATGCTTAAGGAAACTCATTGTATTTCTCAATTTAGAGCCCCAGAGCTACTTAAATATAATTCTTTTTTACCCAACATCCTAGAAACTAAGAATATTATCCCTGTTTTGTAAGCAAATGATTTTCAAGGAGGCCATCTTCACTTCTCTGATTGCACATGTTCTTATCATTTCAGCTTAATATGATTTCAACCAATCAATACTTCTTTGTACTATTATTGAGTTTTAAATCATATTTCTTAATAACCTGAACAATAGCGCTTGAGATTAAATGAACTCATTGTATAAAATAAATCTAAATAATGAAACCTGGTGATATTTCTCAAAAATAAAATTACACTTAACCTTGGAGGAATCAAAAATGGAATGAAAAATGTTAATGTGCTCATGGAAATCATGGAAAGAATAATTACCATCAGGTTGTCTATAAGAATGATACACCTGGATATCTGTGATGGCATGCCATGAGTTAATCAGTGAGAGTCTGTCTGCTCCCGAGGTTTTATGGGCACGGCTGAGTGACTTGGTTTTCCCATCAGTCCAGTAGATGTAGTCTTCAAACAATGTTAGTGCAATCACCCCTGGAATATCTTGATTAGGGACTGTAATAGGAGATGGTAAGATTAATGTTCAGTCTTGGAAGACTGCCAGTTAAAATATTCAATACTGCATGGGCTGACAGACAAAACTGCTACAGAACTTCATGTGAATAATCGCTGTGACAAGCTGTCAGGCCAGTAAGGTTCTTTATTACCAGTTAACAGAATGTAAGATTGGGTGCAGGAGTTTGCACTGCTCAGATTTAGCCTGGTTCAACCTCTGGGAAGAAAATGAATGAGATCCTGCTCACAAGTAATGGCTGCTTCACCAGAAACAAATAACACCCAACATTTTAAAATTAACAATTGGTATATAAATCTACCTATATCTATCTATCTATCTATCTATCTATCTATCTATCTATCTATCTATCTATCTATCTACCTACCTACCTACCTACCTACCTACCTGTCTATCCATCCATCCATCTGTATAATATCCATCTGCTTGTTCTTAACCTAAATCTTTAAATACAAATGCTACGTTATACTGCTTTCTCCTACATTTAAAATAATTAAATACTTTATCCTGGGTAAAAGATATCCATCTACCTGAAGCTACATTTGACTATAAGACTACTATGAAACATTTTATTCACTGAGATTTCATGAGTTTTTTACCTGCAAGATGAACTGAAATAGGGGTGGAGGGAAATAAGTGTGAGATTAATAAATTTAACAATGGATTCTACATACTTAAAAATCAAACTGTTTAGGTAAAGATTAAGATTGTTTTATAATTATAACTCCCTTATAGGACTATGTATAAATATAAAGTTGATTGAGCATCACAAATGTGAATTTTTCATTCAAGAAAGTCCAGGGTCCTATCAGGCAAAGAAGATGTAATAAATCTGGCTGGTAGTTTGCAATTAAGTAATCTTAAACAGTAATATATCTTTGTGCTTTTAGTACCTCAAAAATTTGAAATAATAAGTTAAAGACAACAGAAATTCCCTAATTTTTAAAATTGTTCTTATACTACTCTGTATTAATTTTCAGGTCTACTACTGAAAATCTTTAGAGAGTTCAAATGAAAAAAAAAAGTACAACTGCAATAATATCTACTCTATCAAAAAATTAGATTTTAAAGACAAATTTAATGCTTCACATATTTCTTATTCAGTAGTAAGTGAAAGTTATCAAAATTTCAAATAAAACTCATTCTTTCTAGGGATTTATTTAAATCTTCTTAGAGCTTTTTTTTTAATGCTAGGTATATTTATATTGACAAATAGAAGTAGGCATTTTAAATCTACTAATTTGCCCTTTTTATTCAGATTGGCCAAATGCAATCAGAGAATTCAGTGCAGCTCAGAAAAATAAATAAATAATTAAAATAAGATGAGTTCAAAAATGTGACACTTTCAGCTATTGATTAATATCAGTAATGTAGAGTCTAGCCAGAAATCCTTCTCGGAAAAGCTATCATACATTTGCAAGGTGCAAAAATCAAGAAAAATGCAGAAGTATACGCTTTTGTTGTAAGTTCTCACAACAGAATTATTTGTGTCCTCCTATGGACAAGGAGCCCATCACTAAAATGATAAGTGGCACTGGAAAGAAAGAAGGGGACATTGGCAGAATGAGCCATAACTGAGCTATTTGTACAACCTATTCCCCCTTTTGCTCTATCAACTCACTCCAGGAAGATCAAACAATTGTGAGAAAATACTAAAAACTGGGTGAACCTTGATGAAAGGTGATGATTGTCACATTCTTTCAACTTTTGTATGGGTTTCAACATTTTCAAAATAAAAACGTGTGTGGAAAAACTTGAAAGTGTCAGAAACATTCAATTCGTATCTCTAGATATAAAAGAAGAAACTGCCTCATTAAATACAGTCTTAAAAAATTAATCATCACTATAAAACATCCTAGTCTAGTGCAGAGTCAAGGAACTTCCAGGCAAAAAGTTAAGTTATTGTAAGAATTTGCTTATTAGCATTCTAAAAAGTAGTATAGTCTTTTCAATTGAAAAGGAATAACTATAGCTGATTTTATTAAACACTTCCATGCCAGACACTAGGCCAGTGGTGCTCAACGATATGGGAGAAGGGATTTTGCCCTGACAATAGAATTATCAAGTCCAAACTGTCAATTGTCCTGAGGTAGCAGAACCCTGTACCAAGATATCTACTTTGTACACATTATTCCATTGAATACTTACAGCAAGTCTATTGTGAGTTATTGTGTGACACTCACTTTGCAGATGAGAAAACTTGTCAAAGGGGCTGGGGCAAAACTAGTAAATGAAAATTAAAGGTACTTATATTGTATCTAAGACTGCTTCTCTGGCTGCTGAGCTCTCAGCCACTCTATTACTCTAGCATGGCTCCAAGAAAACCAGCTTTGTATGGTAAAATATATAAATCAATGGGGGTAATTTTATAAGCTTCATATGAAAGTCAGTTGGTTAAGTTACTCGATTTCTGTTGCAATGTGTATGATTTCCAAATATGGGACAATTTAATTACTGAACAATTTGCTATCACTAAGCTTGTCATGATTGCCCATCGGAAACTTTTGAGGATCAGACAATCATCATAAACGTCTGGGGATCACTCTTATTTCAGAAAGATGACACATAATTGAATGCAGAGAATGAAGAAAAGTCAGGTGAAAGTGAAGAAAATTAATACATTTGCCTGAATGTGACCACTGATGGATTCAATTCCTTATTTGATACTGGCAGTGAAGAACAGGACTGACTGCCACTGGTACCTTATATGCATACTGCAGGCCAGCTCATTTGGCAAATGTGCTTACTTCCCAAACAGCATCACCAGAATATCTTCTAGTGGAAACAAGCAAAGTAAAAACACCAACTTGTATTCATAAGGGCAAAACTAGTCCCACACATATAACACTATGCTGGCTCCAACAAATTGCTTTTGTAAGAGATTATGAAAATTCCCTTAATATCACAAAGTTCCCAATGCAGCCCAAGCAAGAGGAAACACACACACACACCCTTAAACATTGCCCCTTTTTTTTTTGGTTGAGCTCATAACATAATACTACGAGTCATTTCCTCCTAAGGATCTAAATCACGTCACAAGAATTAATTGACTATCTGCTTAAGTTTCTGTGAAAAAAAATTGTCTTATATATTAACTGCTAAATGATCAGTATAAATAAATGAATGCTGTGTTTGTTTTTCCATCAACATATGAAAAGTTCAATCCACATTAAAATTAAATCAGAAGGTATTCTGAGTCAAAGCTTTGTATAATTTGGCACTACTATATCTCTTTGGGAGACTCACATACAAAAAAAATGTTTCATAATGAGAAAAAATTAGTTTTCTTTTGTTGGTCTATTGTTACCTTATGATGACAAAATGCCATTGGGATACATGTATATGTTTGTGCATATATATGTATATAGTATAATCACAAATATGCATAGATATATCCTTGGGATATATATATATATATATATATATATATATATATATATATCACATATATACATACACAGACACACAAACACACAAATTTACATAACAGAGCAACAAGAAAAATGTCTGGCAATGTAATCTGGCAGGCAGTGAGGCTGATACAAAATAAATATGCAATGTGATGGTATGAGAGGAATACTTAACCAACCCTTACCAGCACTAAGTTGTGGTTGAGTTTGGAGAAAAAGCAAACAGTGTTTTCTCAGAATGAAGATGACTATCTTTTTAAGAGAAAAGTCATGCAAACAGTTTTCATATATAAGACTGTTTTCTTAATCGAAAGAGAAATGTGAAAAATAAATTTAGGAACCTTTCATCTACAGGTAATCACTAAATACACAGAAAAATACAGAAAAAAAGCAGAACTGCTGTGTGGGCTGTAGTTTAACAGGTACTTATTATATATTTAAAGCCTATTTCAACGCTGCTTGCTGTAGTTATGTCTCTATTCTGCACACTGACATTATTTATTGTACCAATTCCGGCATACCACTCAAGCACTAAGCACCTAATTTTTATTTCATAGACTATATCTTTCAGAAGAAAGGAGTTGAAATTTGACAAAACAAAATAAATCAAAGAAATACTCCTTTGTGGAGTTTTCATCCCTTTTAGCAAAATTGGATGCTATCATTCAAAGGCTTTTAGTAATTATGGTAAATAGAAAAAGGTGGCAATCCAGAATATGTTTTAGGTTTAACTGTTTGCCTCACAGCTAGAGATATACTATTACAATACTCTTGATTTTCTTATTTGTATAGCATTTATCATGCAAAAAAGTATATCTTTGGATAATATCATTCTAATTTCATATTTCAGACTAATCTAGTTTAAATACTTAAGAACAAAATGTGCTAATAACACAGCACTCATCTTTTGTTGAGTTAAAATCTCATGGTTGGTGCTATGAGTAGTATGTAATATTTGGATACTGGCAGACTCAATTGGCTTTGCCCAGTAGATTAGTTTTTAGATAGAAATTTCAGTAGGGATGCTATATTTTCTCCTTATTTCTTGAGAACTTCAAGAATATTATCTGAAATTTTACCCTATACTCACTGATCCCTGTAATCTATCATTAAAAAATGACTATAAAGGGTTTAGCAATATTTTCAAAAGTAGAACAAAGTTCAAAGGATACAATCAACAAATTCAGTAATTATTTTTATGAAGGAATAAGGATTATTGGAAATGTAACTTTAGTTGGGTATCGATGCATTTGAGTTTTAGAGAATTTAATATATTGTTCCAAAGAAAATACCCAAATGACCAGTTATCCAACCTGTTCTTCCTTCTATGATTATGTTTAGTAGGTTAATCTCCTAAAACTTTAAAGTTAAGGCGCACATCATTCAAACATTAAATCCTACCATTTTTTTCTTTTTTATGTATTTTAAGACTCTCCCAGTTTTCTTATTCTTGGTGGCATTACCCCAAGTAAAATCTCTCATCCCCTCACATTTGCAATTTGCAAAATGTCTCTAACTTTTCACCTTGTTTTTAATCTCTTCCTATTGTATGTTAGGGTTCCTACAGTAAACAGAGAACACATTTTTCCACAGTAGCCGAAGAGCGTTTAATAATGGAATTATTTACAGTGGTGTGGGCATGGCTAAGGGATCCAAGGATAGATTGTTTTTTATCAGATCTATTTCCAGAACATGGTGAGAGCTGAAGATAATGCAAAAGAACTGTCCGAGAACAGCAGTCACGGGTGAAAGAACTCAGCCATTGCTAAAACAATGCGTTGGCACATGGAGAGAGAATCAGGAGTAAATATTCTAACTTCTCGCTTTGTCTACCATCTACTCTCTTGCTCATTCCTCTTATGGACGCAAACCTACCGGAAGCCAGAAGTTGAAGGACCTGGGTGATGTAGTCTACAGAAGTCAGCCTTCCACAGACGGAGCAGGGCAGAGAAGCAAAGATAAGACAACTGGAGCTCTCATCAATTAACATTTAAATGTTTTTTTTATCTGTTTTATTTTATTTTAGAGTCCTCCTTTTAATTAATTAATTTATTTATTTATTAAACATAACAACATACAAACACAAACATTCCTACCGTATGATTCTTACCATATACTGATTTTTTTAATCTCACTTACATCTTCCCTGATCAAAGACTGTAAATGACAGTCAAATCCTAGCAATATGGTGCAAACTATTTAACCTAAATCACAATCTGTTTTCAGAAGACAGGATCAGGATGTGCAATAGTTCTCAACTGTGAGAGATCCGGACACTAAAAGTTTCCTATTATTTTTTCTAAAAGGCCACAGAGCACAACATGATGTGGAGAAGATAGGACTCGAATTAAAGGAACAAACATGAAAACTGAAAAGGAAGCGAGGAAACAAAGAACACAGCATTGAAAAAAATGAGGTAAGCTTAAAGGCTGGTAAAGAGATGATGAGATTAGAAGGTGGGAGAGAGTGGATTAACTTGCTCTAGAAAACGGAAGATTCATGATGGGATTGTTGGCTAGGTGGATAATGGCTTCTAATTTATTAGTGATAGGAGGGAGTGGGTGGAAAAACAGCCACAGGACACTAATATCCAGAGAATAACTGCTGAATTGTGACTTTAGTTACAAACATTCCAATGAAAAGACTGTGCTTAATATGATTTAATGGCCAAGGAAGTTTTTCTCGGTCAATATTAATTCAGTGTTATTGCTTATCAGCATTATTGCTTAAAGAATGTTTAATATCATTATTTCCACTGAATCATCTCTAACAGACTACAAAGTGTTCCTTTTAACGTTTGCCTCAATGAACATTTTTCCTGCTTACTCTTTAATGCAACACTGCTTAATGGAAACAGTATTACAAATAAAATTGCAGACAAATGGATCACAAAGCCATTGTTTAAAATGAATAAAAGCATAAGAAATGACAGGAACACCAGGGATAGCCAACATTTCCAAATATTATGACAAAATATTCAAAGTTATTTTTTCCAATAAAAACAAATACCATATTCCTTTAATAGGTGCATCCCTCAATGAGATATTGACAGGAATAAACATAATAAAGTTCTCACCTTCAGTGTATGTCATAGTGAATAGCAGATTCAAGCTGATACCATCTGGGAGGCTATTACAAAAAGCTGGCTTTTGTATACTGCCACTCCTCAAATTTTCAAGTTAAAGTTCTGTGTCCCTCTTTTATTTGGTAGTTAACAGAAGAACCCTTATGTGTTATGAATTTGTGAAATGAATGCAATTTATGGTGGCAAAATATAGAAACAAATGCTGTATTTAGAGATTTTCTTTAACGTCATTATTAAGGGAGGAAGTATCTTTTGCTTATCCTTTTCTAATGTCCCTTGCTTCCTTTTCTCTACCTTCTCTCCTCAAATAATATGTACTCTCTCTATGTAATTTAGGACTCTTAAGTTTAATACAATTAACCCCCTCCCCTCTCTCACCTTTTATTTCTAAATTATTCATAATAGGAAGTCAAATGCAACCATTTCAATATTTTCTCTCTCTCAGTGAAAGTGAGGATTTATGAAACAGACTAGGAAAATTGGAGTACACTCTTGAAAACTAGATGGTGCTTAAAATAAAACTCCTCCTAATGTTTTTGCTTGTCTCTTATCTCTGAAGTAAAAGCAATATTGTTTCATGCACTGGTATGGGTACTGCTGTTTTGAAGCTTTCTAGGCCTTTCAGTTAGTGATGCAAGACTTCACAGGCATACGGAAATGTGTTTGCTGAGTCTGGCTATCAGACACTAAATATAAAAGATAGGATATTTCAAACACATGTGCATTAGGAATATCTTTGTCAGAGTCTTGCTAAAGGCTGAAGGCTGTAATAAGGACTTTGCCTTTGAACAGAAACCAAGTAGAATCATTCACATGAATTTGGTATCTTGTCTTCCCACATTCCTGTAAATATAAATACGCTTCTAGAATAAAAACAGAGAAGAATGCAATATACTAGAAGCATTTCAGATGTGTCTCGGGAAGTCCAAGGAATGGTAAAGATAAGTAGGGCTATTAGTGGAACAATAATCCTCTGTTCCAGCTCCAATCTAGACCAAGAAATGTTAGAAAAATCACTGATTGAATAGAAATTCCTTATTCTACAGAAAAGGACACTGAATCATGGCAACTGCCCTACATTAGACAGTAACCTGGACACAAGGCAAGTCTACGGAATTTCAGTCTACTCTTCCTTTCTGCAGATTCCCCTGCCTCAGATTTGGGTTGGATGAGGTTACAGAGATCGGAGAAAACTAAGTGTCATGTAGTACTTGAAATTTTCCCAATTAAAAAAAAAAGCACGATATGGGCAAAATAGTAATCAATGTAATCTAACATATTCAATTCAAGGGACATACCTGAGAGGCATGATATCTCAGGTTGTTTTTAGAAATGGCAGTTAATTTCTACTTATTTTACCGGTTAGGAAACATTTCTATAGTAAGTGAATTGTATTTTGTTTCTTTCCATTAACTTTTATTGTATTGTAAACAGCAGCACATCAACACTGTTGGCATAAAATAGCCTGTGAACTCTACTGTTTGTAATGGACTGTGAATGATAGGGATCTTTAAAAACCCTTTTTTTCAAAAGCACTAAAATGTTAATATCTTACATCAGAATAAACACATGAGGGTATTGTGAGTTGGGAGTGGAAGGGTGGTTTGTTCCCTTTTCATTTGGTGGGCTTCGGGGGTATTGACATTTTCTAAAGACACAAATACAAAAGCTATTGCATTTCAGGTTCTATGAACACAAAATACTCTGTGTTTTGGGGTGTTTTCGCCCCCTTCAGAACAAAACCCTTTTAATATGTTTTATGCTGTTTCACCGGTGGCAAGCTGTGATTGAATTCTTTTGCCAACATTAATTAAACTACCACTGCATGGGCTATGATGCAGATTTAAAAATTCCATCAAGAACTGCTCCTTCAAAACACAACTGGTTTCCCAGAGCACTGTAGCAAACAATAAAGCAGGAGTGTAGTTATTGAAATATTGCCACTTTAACATTAGGGTTTTTCAGGTCTAGGACTATAGATACAGTATTCCCTTAAATGAAACAAAATTGTATGGCATTAAAAAAAATCTGTCTACAAAATAAAAGACAGCTCAATGATAAACTGCAGTTTATAATCATCCCAACTATTATTCTTCACAAAAATTAGCAGTTATGACTGTATGTTTTTCCAGTATGTTGGATAAAATATGTACATGACCAAGTGATTTAACACAAGGTTAGTGACACAGAGAAGAGTATTCTGAAAAATAATTACTAGAAAAATGTATTTTAAAAATCAAGGTAAGGGCGGTGCAATGGTGGCTCAGTGGTTGAACTCTTGCCTGCATGCCGGAGACCCAGGTTTGATTCCCAGAGCTTACCCATGATAAAAAAAGATCAAGGTAACCATCCCTTTTTTAGCTTGTCCTTGTAATGTTCACTCAGTATTTTCAATCTTTTCTTTGTGAGGAACCTACCTAGCTATGATATCTCAAGTTCGATGGCACAACAAAAAAATGATGCAGGCTAAGTCTGAATTTACATACTTGGATGCAAATAGTCAGAATAAAATTTTAGTCTAAATAGAATTTTCTTTTCATTAGATAGAAAACATGAATCTTTAAGTTAAGACAGATATGCAAAATTATTACTGACTTCTTTCTTAGGGGATATTTGTAACACGTGTTTTACAGCAGATCCACTTACAGAAAGCATTACTTTTTGGAATGTATGAAATCAATGATGAAAATCTTTATTGTGGTCAAATTTCATAAATTCTGTGACATGCATTTCCAGATAATGTTTAAAAAGTTATATATGCAGGAGATGTCATTGCTTTGGAAATAGAATATATGACATCAAATTTTCCCACTATTCATTTTAGCAACATTATTGCTTTCTTTTGTACTAATTGTGTTCGGTGGGGCAGGGTGGAGGGGGTGCGGCTAAGATTCGTGTTGTTTTTGTTTACTTCTCATATGTTATGCAATTTGTCTATGTCCACTATTTCAGTCATTCTGTAGGAATTCGGGGGGTGGATACACTTTTATTTTTACATGTGCACTCATACTATTAGCTGTTGCTACTGAAGTTATACTAAGCAGACAACAAATCATCAGCCATTTATCCTTGTATAATCACAAGGAAGCTATGGGCAGGGAGGAAACATCACAGACTTTGGAACCATCCAGTTGTGGATTCAAATTCTGGTTCTTCTGTTTCCTCACTATGTATGTGACTTTGGGCAAATCACTTAATCTCTTTGAACCTACTTCTTTGCAGCAAGGTGAATCTGATGACAAGTCATATAGAATTGGTTGATGGAATGATTTTAAAAATGACATATACTTTGTCAAACAAAGTTTGCTAAGTATAGTTAAGCATAGTGGGCTTTCAATAAAAGTATGAGTTTGTAAGAGGATGGATTCAGTTCTTGCTAACTCCAGTAGCTGCCTGAGAAGGTTTCCATTGAAACTAAAGAATATTACATGAAATATGTGCAAAACAGCCAATACAATGTAATGCTCAAGGATATAGGTTTTCTCTTCCCTCATTGATTTAGTCAGTTTACAAGTTTTCAAGTTTGAAAGATGTTAGTAACCATTGTGATAAAACAGGGGAACTAGAGATTGTAATGACCACTTGAGATTTTCATAAAGGTTAAATGAAGACTCATTTGATCATTACAGATTTTCCAGTGTCTCTCAGACATAAAATGAAGGCTAATCCGAGATTAGAACTTCAAGAAAAGACTAAGATTCTGAAAGGTTATTTGATAAACTTGTTGGAGGCTTAGAATCTTAGGCCTGGAATTCTCTCTTAATGTTTTCCCAACACCTTTATGTCTATAGATGAGACAACTGGCGCCCAGAAAAACTGCCCCCTCTGTTCAGGGTAAAAGAGGTAGTTAGCATTAGATCCCACCCCAACACACCCCTTGTTCTTAGATTACTTCTTTTTAAGACATGAAAGAAGATGACTTATCCAGTCTGAAGAGATCCTTTCACTTAAAGATCCATGTTCCAGCAAGGGTTTATTACCTATATTCCAAAAATAAAGCCTAAAATCCTCTTCTACAGAGGTTTATAGTTTAGATGTAGTAAGGAATCAGTTCCAAATATATAGACCTTCAAGAAGAATATTGTTATTCATATATTTAGGCTCATTCTGTTTTTATATAAAGATACAGGACAGATTTAAAACCTGAGTATTTCAATCTAGAGAACATCCTCAAATTTCTTAGTCTCTCTTTTGATCTATTTTATGTTTCAAGAGAATTTAGGAGAATTTGCAATCTTTCTATTATTTAAATTTTGAGATGCTCTGAAATACTTTTTGGAGAAAGATACAATAGAGAATCCTCCACCAGATTCTTACAACTCCTCTGATGCTAACCTTGCTGTAAAAATGGATATATCACTCATCAAAACAGAGCTTTGTAACTTAGAGATTTGTCTTGAATCTTTTGTTTAGTTTGGTAATTTTCCAATCCTTTAAATAATTACACAAATATTAGTGCAACCAATAAATCATCAAAATTTGAGTTATTTTTCCTTAGCTGGCTAAATAATAATATAAATCATTTGCTTAAATATTTACAATGCCACTTCCAATATTTCTGCTATTTTGAATATTCAGGTCTTTCCTATTCTATCTGCTAAGTATCTATTAACTCTAACCCTTTATCCCTGTTCCAGCAGCTAACCACTTCAAGCATTTTCTCCTAAAATATTTTAACAATATCCAAATTGGTTGCCCTTCCAGGGTCTTTCATTTTCCATGCTGCTGTCAAACCTAATAATAGCATTCTATCAAGTAAACACCATAAATGGATCTCTGTGACCTAAAGGATAAATTCCAAATTACTTAGCAAACAAGCCCTGTCACAATCTGGTCTCAGCTTGCCCTGTTCATCTAGTACCATCATTTCCATCTTATACAACTTTCAGTCATAGCCAGACTGTGTAAAGCTCATGCTGTTTCAAGATGCTATTACGTCTTTGTATATGCTGTTCCTTCTTTGAGAAGAATCCTTCTTATATTTATAGCCCATGTGGAGAATTTTTTAACTAATCTTTGGTAATGCTCAAAGACCCCCTCTCTTCAGTATATTTTTCCTTATTCCACCCTCAACTTTCACAATATTTTGTATATTCCTCTAACCCCAGTGTGATTTGGATTTACCTGCATATCAGTTTTTTTCCATTAAAGTACAAGAGTTTGAAGATAGGGACTTGTCTTATTCATCTTTATAATTTCAAGACCTAGGATAATATGTGACATAGAATGAGAAGTCAGTAAATAGTTCTTGCATGAATGAATGAATAAATGAATGGACAGTGCTAAAGGGAAGAAATCAGAGAAATTTTAAAAAATGAATCATGAAGATGTGGTTTAAAATAAACTGTCTGACAGTGATCCAGTAGCATGTATAATACCTTATTGTATACTTATATTATTAATATTATTTGTATTATATTTATATTAGTGTTATAGTAATTGTATATCTATGGACTAGGAACAGGTTCATGTAGCTAAGATTCCATCTATATGTTCCTAAACTAGCAAATTGACTAAATAATGCTTTTTTGTTTTTCATTTTGCATCATAGTGTTTGGACTTGGTAAAAAGGTGGGTTGGAGTATAGGAGGTAGCAGAGAAAGTGGACTAGAAATTCTCCAGCAAACTGCAAAGCATATGTACCTTGGAAGTAGTTTGATCTATTATTTATGTCTTAAGATTCAGATTTTTCAAAAGTTCTTGGATTGGACAAACAATAATAAAATAGGCTTCATCATGAAATTACTGTTCGATTTAAATGAGAACATGTTTGTGGGAAAAGAAAACCATTCTAAACTAAACTCTTTCTTAAATGGTTAACTCTTCTCCATTATTTTGAAATTTCTCCCTTGTCCTTCATATTCTCAAATTACATTGTCCTAACTGGCATGTCCCATCCTTCTGATGAGCAGGGCCCAGTTTTAACAAATAAAATAAGTGAGAGCAATCACACTAGCATGATGTAAAGACAAAAAGAGGTTAGTGACAATACTAATACAAACATTATTGGCATAAAAAATGTCATTTTCTAGCTCAAAATGTGAACTGGGAGGCTTTTTCTAGTCTTTGCAGGACAAATGCAAGGAGTAGAATAATTAAATTCCTTTTTTTTTTTTTTACAAACTTGGCAAATGAATGGTCCTTTCTTTCATTGGCTATAGAGTTGACATAATTCAGGTTGACTACAATTAGTAGCTCATTAGTAACTACCAGGTAATTATTGGCTTGCATTCAGCTATTGGCAGATGCTTGATTAGGCACTTAATGAATTTTTCACTAGTCATTCTGAGAAAGGCATCAGGAGAAAATATTTTTGAAGGCAGCAATTCTTTTGCTTTTCTATTCTCCCCACTTCAGCCTCAAGGCATTTTCAAAATTAAATTTAAAAATTTTTAATAACATCATACTAGAATATTTCAGCTCAATATTTTACTCTTTAATTAATTTAGTACTTTTTCTCCCTGCTATACTTGTCCCTCTACCAAAGTCACCAGTACCATGATTGAAAGAAATTCTTTTACCTAAATTTAATCTTGTATTAAGTCTTTCAAAACATTATTCTCCCATATATCCAACATAATTTTTTTATACTAAATAAGGGACAGAGTCAGTAATTCCTAATAGACCGAACATTTTTTAGGACCAATTTTTGTTATTCAGACACCTAAGGTTCAAGTGAAATATGCAAATATTTGATGTTGTAATATATTTTTAACATTCACGTATCTAAACAAAAATTGTACAAATTTTATTTTACAGTAAAATTTTAACATAAAGTAACACATTCCCAATAACCTAGTGCTTAATATAGATGCTAAAAATGGACAGATTCATGCTTACATGGGGAAAATATTGATTGCCACAATAAAACTTACAATTATATCATCCAAGAATGTTGCAGAACATTTCATTATTGATTTTTTGAGGGAGACCTAACTGCTGAATGCTAAGTGTGATTTCCATTTGTCAACATTACTTTTGCTGTAATTAAAATCCAAAAGTGATCTTTAAATAATTCACCACTCAAATTGCATTCTGATGAGTTTCTTTTATCTTTGTAATTGGAATGCCAACACCTAAGTAAGTGACTCATCCAACTTTACTTGTCATGCCTCAATTATTCCCTTAAAAAAGCAGCTCAAAAAGCATCCTGTCAGCATATATAGTGAGAAGGATACATCTGTTTAAGCAAAGACCTAGAAGGACTGAGGCAAAATTCTGAAGTGGTGTGACTTTGGTACTTTTCAACTCCTCTTTCTTTAACTCAGTGGTTTCATGAAGCTTCTGGGCTCCCTGAGAATACATCTTGGGACCCCACACTGGCCTGCATTTGCAGGACATCACCTGACACTTAAAACCATTCCTTTCTCCTTACAACCTCTCCTCATTCCCTCTTCTAGGGTATTTATCTAAGCTTATTTCCTGACTAGAAAGCATTCTCATAAACTAAACTACACTAACAGGCAGGTTTTATTTGGGACTTCTCTGTGAAACTTGTAATATAAGAGATATTGGAAATGAAAATAACTTTATAACAAAGGTAACATTGTCTCCTACTGAAGATAAATTTAAAAAATTTTCTCTTCTTTTAGGGAACTACCTAATTCTTAAAAAGCTGCCTGTATCTACAATATTTTCAGGACTCATTTAAATCATTTGTGCTTTAGTTATATACATATCTTCTATCTATCTCCCTTTCTTCTCTATTCTGTCCTTTTCTGTCACTCTCCTTAATTCCTTTAAACACTATATTTTCTCTACTCAGCCTTCTCATCCATCCCTAATTCTAGTGTTACCTCCCTCCATATCCAATTTATTCTTTCACTTATAGTGTTTTAATCTAGTGAAACTAATCAAGAATAGAAAAATTATGTCTATAGAATTCTAATTATTTCCACATTCCAGTTATTTCCTAGAGTTTACTCTACATTGAAGACTCTCTTCATATTCTTCATGTTAATTTTTGTTGCTGTTTAGATTTGGTTTGGTAGCAATAAATTAATCCAGTATATATAAAATAATCCAGTATATAGCACAGTTGACAACTTCTAGATAATTACTCCACTCTCTGCAAAGATCTATAGCTCTACTCAGCTTCTTTAAGAAAACTCAAACAAATCCTACAAGATTTCCATAACTCCATCTTTACAAGCAAATCTCCTTTTATTGCAATTCAGATAAAGTACATGTGTATATTGACATAAAACTAGCACCCAACCAAAAAAAAAAGACTAGCATCCAGACACTACCAAAAAAACCCAAGCACAACTATATAGAAAAGTGCAAATTAAAGAAAGCATTGACCGTGCCAAAATGATTTTTATGCATGGATTATATAATTTTATGATTTTTATGATATAATCATAAATATATATAATAAATATGTCAAATAAATATATCAAATTCCAATGTACCAATACTGTCATAAAGGAGTCTGATAATGTAACCTTAAATTAAAAAATGTATTTGATGAAAGTTATAAAACAAAATATTGATGTACGTGTATATTTTTGTAAATGAGTGTTTCATGCACTGGTAAATTAAGGAGTCATTTGTGGTACTTTTGACCAACCTTTGTGTCTATGAGAACCATCCATGTTGCTAAATTCAATGTGATTTTCGTCCGCCCAGTAGATTCTGTGGTTGACATAATCTATCGTAAGTGCCATAGGCCTAGAAATCTTGGTTTCTATGACAACGCTTTGATTGGTTCCATCCATTCCAACGCGGCCAATGTGAGGAGACTCGCAGCAGTCAATCCAATACAAATGCCTAGGGAAGAAAACCCAGAGCCATTTTGTTTATAAACACTCAGGAGACCACACATCAGAAAACATTTCACTTATTTGCTCAGCTGCTCCCAAAATAATTCTTGGTTATCTCTTTGAATTTTAGCTTAAAAGAGGCACACGTCAGTATAAACTTTTCTTAAGATTTTTTTATTAAACATGTATACAGTTTGAAATATGATCTAATGCTAAACATACATTTTCTTTTGGTGGTGCACAAACTCATATATATATATATATATATATATATATATATATATATACATATGTAAGATAGAAGTCTACAAGTATTAAAAATTATAAGTGCCCCAAATTAACAAGTATGAACCTTCAAAATGTTTCTATATTGCTGAAGCAGTAAAGCTACCAGCATATCTATATATTTTTTCTTTCTGTCTCTTACTAAGAAAAATTCAAAATAAATTATGGAGGAGTGCATTTTATTTGTCTAAATCTGCATTGTTCAATATGATAGCCACAAGCCAATTGAAACTATTTGAATGCATATTTAATTAATTAAAAACAAATAAAATTAAATGAACTGAATTGTTCCTCAGTCACTCTAGCCACATTTCAAATGCTCAATAATCATATGTGGCTAGAGGCTACCATATTCAAATGCACAGATATTGAACATTCTCATTATCACAGAAAGTTCCATTGGACAGCACTAATTTAAAATATTTTACTGGAAGTAGGAAATTTCAGATAGTGAAAAACAAAACAATTAAAAAAAGAAATGAATATTGGTACTAATACTAATTAGGTTACATTAACTGTAAGTCTTATACCCAAATACAAATAAATTATACGTGATAGGGATCACTTGGATTTGTTTCCATTTAATTAAACTACTTGCTATTTTCTCAAAGCAGGAAAAGTCATTTTATCTCTCTGTATATGTCTCCTTATCTGTATTACTCAAGATTTGGGTTAGAAAATGTTCAACGTTCTTTTCACATTCCAACTCTAAAATTTAAATCTATTAATCCAGTTAGTTTTCTTCGACCTCATCTTTCTTTTTTGTTAAGGATAAGTTCATTGCCAATTAATTCTTCAGATTTGGAAGATCTGTAATCAAAAGAATACTTCATGAAAATTATTTTATGTGGCTTAAAAATTGATATATTCATTTCAAATTTAAAACATTTCTTTTTTAAAGGAATTTTTTTCTCATCAATACAGAGATAATCATGTTCAGACTTTTTAACCACTCTTAGAAAAAGGTTAAGGGTTTGATTAAGAACTATTTATCTCCTTCTAAATATAAGGAAAATATAAATAATCATTGTAAGGTACATATTTCATGTTTGTGCTAATCATTTTTGAATATGCAAAAAGGCAGTTAATGGTGGATTTTAAAAATAATACAAAAGTTCTTTGCTAGCCAAAATATTATTAATAATTTTAATTAATCATGGTACTTATAAGGAGAAATATATCTCTGATAAGGACAAACCACAAGGCATGAGCAGCAACTCAAGGAGAGCTCTGAGAGTCAAAATTTCAATTTGAGTCTTTTCAGTACCCCAGTCAACTTCACACAGCTCATATGTTTAGTGAATTCTGAACATAGTTTGAAAAGTCCGAATTATCAGGTAGCAATAGATATCAAGGCTTTCAAAAACTGTATAGATGTTCTGTTTTATTGAATCTTGAATTACTATTAGTATTTTTTTCTTTCGAAGGGCAACTATATATCTGTGAAATAACCCATAAAAACACAATCTATTCCTTTTTAGTAAATTTATGGAGGAGTAGCTTACTGTCTATTCTAGAAATAATGACAGTACAGGAAAAAGAAAGAAGAAACTAGGTGAGAAAGAAGTAAATATGAAATGATAGTATATCATACTGAAATAAAATCAGAACATTGCCTCTTGTCTTCTTGTCCCTAAATCATAGGAACTATGACATATTAATTGAAAAAATAATAATAAATATGATATGATTATTCTAGCTTTTTGCACATGTTAGATAGACCAATTATATTTGCATCACATACAACCATGTTACATTTTTAAGAATTGTGTGCAAGCAAATAAAAATTTTAAAACAACCTTTCAATGATTTCTGCAACATTAAAACCAAATAGGCATAATTGGAGACAGATTGCACATATCTATTTAGTCATTTACTCTTTAAACACCCCTGCTTAAAACACCCCTAAGGTGAAAAAGGGTTTTCTCTATTAAATGATATTAACAAAAATATTGTAAATCATTGGCTGAAAAGAATATTTTGGAGTCATTAAGTAAATTTAAGAATTCCAACTGACAGTCATACAGTTGTAATTTTTAATTTTCACCTATTTTCTGAACTTCTTCATTTGACTATTCTTATCAATATTTTTTTGGGGGGGGGCTACAGGGTCTGAGAATTGAACCCAGGTCTCCTGCATGGAAGGCGAGCATTCTACCACCAACCCGTGCACCCAATTATTCTTATTAACATTTTGAATCGAGAAATCAAGAAGAGGGTAGGCCATGGTGGCTCAGCAGGCACGAATGCTTGCCTGCCATGCCAGAGGACCCGGGTTCGATTCCCAGTGCCTGCCCATGTAAAAAAAAAAGAAATCAGGAAGAAGAGGAGCATATTTTATGGAGTGCAGTCCAACATCTGATACACCATTCTCAGTGAGGGTTTCGAAGTCTGAAGTCCTTGGTCTGCAGTCAAGTCCTCCATCATTGGAGCCACCTATACTTCTCCAAATTGCTCCCCACTATTCAGATGTATAATACATTCAACTCTATTCACTATTCAACTCTAGTCAGAATATTTACTTATAACCTCACATGTTCACTTTTGTTGTTTTATCATATTTGTTTGCCTTGCTTCTGCTTCTTCAATTACATAGATCTTTTGGTTTCAGATAAAATTCACATCGCCCTCTGATCCCCATAAATACTGTCCTGATTAGCGTTAGTTCACATTTCTCAAAGTCGGTTCAATTATATTTGAAAAATGCTTTGTAAAACAAACTAAGCATCCCCTTTTTTATTGTAGGACTTCTCAGAGAATTTACATCCTAATTGACATTGTGATTCCCTGAGAGAAATGTAGTATCCATTTTTTTAATCATATAGGTTTAGGGAAAGCATTTATTTTAGTGCAGTTTGTAGGACTACTGCACCAGGGAACACAACTTTAGGAAACAGTGCTTTTCCCCTCTGATGAATAACATTTCCTAGCTTGTGTAATTAAGCAACATGTACAGAACAACATATAGCAACCCACGAAGAAGTGAAGAGGTAGCTTCTCAGGCCTCACCTCAATATCAGAGAACTGAGTGGTGGAACATTCTGATAAATCTGAAAGTTACGCTGAAGTTGGAAAACCAACACTGTGAAACACTGATCAACTCAGGCCAGGTTATGTGCCAGATATCACTGAGTACTGGAGATACAGAGCTAAGCAGGTATGATTTTTACCTTCAGTGATCTCTCAGTAAATTGAGTACAGGTGGATGTAAAACAAATGAAAGCATAGTATAACTATTTTATTATGGGAGTATAAAGGAGTAAGTGCTCATTTTACTCAGATGGGTAAAGGCATTAAAGAAATCTCGTGCTCATTAATAATTCCTTGAGCACAACTTTCATCTTGATAAGTAGTTCACAAATTCCTTGAGAACAATTATATTTTATTCAGGTTTTAGAACATAGTATGATTTAATTGAAAATGTTAAGGAGATAACAGTTCTTGAAGGACATATAAACTAAGGCCCTCATTTTACAGATAAATAGACTGAGAATAAAAAAGGTTACACCCTTTGTCCAAGAACCAGTATGATAGTTAATGACACAGCTGGATCAAGGACTCTGCTCTCTGGATTTGTAGACAAGGTTCTGTCCTAAGCAGCACGCTGTAGAGTCTTAAGCAAACAAGGCTTAGAAACAGATTGCATGGGTTCAAATTCTAAGTCTACCCATCACCAGGTATGTGAACTTGGGTATTTTAATCAGCCTCCATTAACCTGGATTTAGTCACATGTTAAAAACAGACAATAACAGTTTTTTCCTCATTAAAGTAACTGTGGGGATTAAATGGGAGAATATATGGAAGAAAATTACAGTATAGATAAACATATAGCAAGAGTTCAGTCAATTTAAGTTTTTCTAAGTTAGATATGGAATATGTAAATTAATATATATTTTGAGTTCAATGATACCTATTTTTCATATCTTGGTCACCTGTTGAATCAGGATATTATATGTGTTATTAAATTATCTGCCTGGGTTTTATGTATGGCCTTACATCATTTTCCTATTTAACTAATCATCGCCCAGAAGAATATTATGAAAATATTCTACTGCATTGATTAAAAAGTTATTTCGATAGATAATTTAACAGCACTCAGGTAAGTACATTATCATGAACAGAATTTATTTTGTCTCTCTCAGTATGGAGGAGCTAAGTTTTGATGGCTGTTTCATTGCTGTTTCCAGACTTTCAACACAATATCACACATTTTTTCAAGTTTCTCAATAAACCTACACTACATGTAGTGACAATTTTTTAACTTCTGAAATGCAACCCCTTAAAAATTATGTATGCACACAATTTGCTATAAATATTAAAAGAAAAAATGTAATATTCAGTGAAAATGCTAAAAAATCCTTAATTTATCCAAATAATATGTAATGTTTACCCAAGATCACAGATTAAAAAGTTCAGTGCCAAATAATATATACTCTGCAAGCTATACCTAAGTGTAAATATATAAAGAATGTCTGCTAGTAACCATAATCACAGGGCTCTGTGATTCTGAGGATTTGTTGATAGTTGAATAGAATATACTGTATTTCTTTAAAATGAATTAAAATATGTTTTCTCTTAGTTCTTATTTTTTTCTGAATTCCAAGAATAAATTTAGAGAAATTCCTTCCACCTGCAATTATTTTTGCCTCTGAAATATAAAACTAATCCTTTATACTCATTCCCCATGAGTTTTTGCTGAAATGTGGGAATCCTAATATCAGCTATTTGAATAATTTAAAAAATCGGTAGGAAAAAATTTGTTTAATGTGGCTGTTTAATGAAACAGTTCTAAGTTTCCCCATAGAAATTGTGAACTAGGTTTCATTCCTGGTATGCTTTTCATTTCTTTACAACATAAGTTCCCTTATGACTCTTCTCTTTGAAACATGCAGGTTATTTATATACCCACGTATTGGTTTGGGCATAGGTGCCGGTACAATGTCCCTGGAGCATCTGTCTATGCTCTGTATACATCCTGCTTATTATTTTCCTTCAACAGTGAATTTGACTGTCTCTGTGCTAGTCTCAAACAGTGATTCATCCATGGACCTTATGCTGAAGGAACTCACATTCTAGACGGAGAGATTGATATTGACCCAAATAATGGTCATATAATGCTATGTATCCATTTGTGGTGGCCATGAGCTAAGTGCAATTGGGGAATGCTTCACAGAAGAAATTATATTTCTATTCACTTTGAAAAATGGCAGCTTTTACAGCTGTAGAAGAAGCAGAGGGCTATTTTAGCTATAGAGAATAGCATAAGTCAAGACACTGAAGCATAAAAAATGTGTCTCTAGCAAATTTTCTGTATTATCATTATGCATACTGACAACACTGGCTGCAGATACTAAGTATATAAACTATTTCTCACATATTTTCATTAGCATATGTTTTGGATGGAATTACATCCCCCACAAAGACATGTCAGGTCCAAAGACCTGGTCCTATGAAATGCGAACGCATTTGTAAATAGGATCTCCAAAAATCCTATTTGTTAGGTGAGTTCAAACTGAATCGGGCTGAGCCTTAATCCGATGGAACTAGCGTTCAAATAAGCAGAGGAAATTTGAACATAGAAGGAGAGAGAATGAGACAGATGACCATGTGACGGAGGCAGAGGTTGAGTTAAGGATTGGTGGTCAGCCATCACCATGACACCTTTATTTGGACTTCTAGACTCCACAACTGTGAAACAATAAATTCCTGGTGTTTAAGCCAAGCAGCCTGTGGTATTTGTCACAGCAGCACTGGCAAAGAAAGATAGCATATATTTCAAATTCAAAATACCACCTAATAATATTATTTTCCTATGGATTTGCTAATAGACTATTATGAAGACAAAATAAATGAAAATGCAGTTTTAAAAACACGAGACACTTGGAATAATTTAAACAACTCTGTTTATTTCCTAAAAACACATTTATACTATCTTAAATTTTTTTAAATATCAATTATTAAAATCGAAAAATATAGCTTTTGTTTCCTAATCTCTTGTTTGAATAGCTCTTGAAAAATATGCTTATGGACCACTTTGTTCTTGGAATACTAATGTGGTAAAATAGGAAAAGTATATTATGTGACCAAAGCTCAAAAACTGGCTTATATTTCAAGTTTAATTTTTAGCTATATAAATGATCCTGAGAATGTCCCTGAGTCATTCTGAGGCTGTTTATGAGATATTGCTTTGTATCCTAATTATTTACTCACCTGCATACCCTCAAGACTGTGGCATAGTTGGGGACTGGAAATGTGCCTTTTATTTTTGTATTCCTACTTAAAATAGATATTTGATAAATTCGGAAGCAGCATGTTCTGAATAAATGAATGAATATATAAATCCATTTTCCATCAACTGGTCAAAATACACATTTGCTTTAATATCTATGATTCTGGCCTTTTGTTATTTATGATAACATTAAGTGACATAATTATATAAAAAGATAAAATCATGCTCAGTGTATTTTCATAGTAATTATATTTGCTATTGTATTTTTAAATATATATCTTGCATAAAGGATAAATATTTTAAATATTGCATGTAAATTATGAAATCAATGATCCTGAATTTATAATAAACTAGACACCCATTTTCAAATGAGACCAGACAATAGGATGATTAAGGTAAAACTGTGAGAAAAATTTGGCTTTTAGCTAAATTTAAATGCAATAACAGGAAGATGATATGTCTACTTGCATCTTCTCTACCATTTTTATTGGCCACCATATCCAAATTGATTGTGTGGCAATTGCATATTATAACTAAAACATAGAAAGGACCCCAAAACTACCTCCTGAACGTCTGTTACTTTCATGGTGCAATGGTCCTTAATCATCCCTTAAATAAATCCCTGCCCTGTCCCCTACTAAATCTCAGGAGACAGAACATGGTTCTGAAAGAACCAAGGGTCAATAATATTGGAAGAGCATAAACATATGCAAAATCACAGAAGCAATCTGATGTAGGAAGATGAATAATTATTGAATAAGTTTGTAACTTAAGCTGCCATTTCAAAGCATTATTGCTTAATATTTCACACAGTTATGGTATTTTCAGGCTGATGCTCACCTCACAAAAGATAAAATCTGGTTGACCTATTGTTTCACTCTGGGACCCAGCAAGGCATCATGAACAAGATGCCATTACATTTTATTTGTTAGGATAGGTGGCTTTAATTTTTTTTAATAAAATGGAACCAATTTATCAGTTTCTTTGTAGTATGGTATACTCATATCATAATCCAAACATTATCCAAAAATGAAATCAAAGGAACCATTCATAACATCTAACAATAGTTTAAAACTTTCTGATTTAATTGACACTGTTAATAGATGGGTTCATGTGATCAATTACATGATAACTGAGTCTGCTTTCAGTTAATGGGGTAATAGCTGCAACCGAGGAGAAATAAAATCTAAAGTTAGATTCAGCTGTGTTTACTAGACTAGGACACAGTATTTGCTTCATGAATAGGAAATTCCACATGACCATTATAATCAATGGAAATGTTTATTTCATTTAGGAGTTGATGCATCTTAAAACAGCATAAAATGAGAAGTAAGCCAACCAGAATGATTTTGAAGAAAAGGATAATGGTTAAGACCAAAGAGATTTAACTAAAATAAATTTTATCTAAAATAAATCTCTTCAGTAAAAATATCAAAGGAATTAAAATATTCACATACTTATGAATGAATACAGTTTAGCCAAATTTAGTGCAACTGTCCATTATTTCTTGAAACTCTGAAAACAAAAGACCCTCTTCTGCTTCTGTTTCATTTAAAATACAATTGACACTCTTTTGAACCTTCTGTTGCTATGGTAAAGAAACTATTCAAAGAGGTAACAAAATAATTACATAATTATATAGTGAAGAGTTAAAATGTGCACATGACCTTGGAAACAGAATTATATTTACAATACAAATTTTCTCCTATTAGATACTGCTTTTACCTAAATTAATGTTTGAAATTAAAATTAAGCAGTGAACTATACTATGACATGATCACTTTACCAATTATAAACTTGAAGGACTCTGTAAAACAGAGATACAATGTATTAGCAAGAAGCAAAATATAATTGTTGTACATAGTATGATAAAAGCAGTGATTTGGTGAATGTATTATGTGAAATTAATTTAGACAGAGGAAATTTATAGCACTCCAGTTATTGTAATACTAGCTACTGTGAATGAGTCTTTTTAAAAACAAACTTTCTCTTTGTTATTGTAGCAAGCCTGTTGGGCAGGTTAAAGGTCTACAGAGATCATCATGGAGTAAGTAATCACTCTAAATTATGGTGGAAAAAAAAATACAGGTTCTCTCTGCCTACCAAAACAACACAATTGAAAGTAAACGAGAATAATTATAATCTATGGAACTTTACCAAACTTAGATGAGGCAGCTTTGACACCTTAATGTGTGTCCATCTCTCATCTGAAATCACCAACTTGCTCCCTTCATCACTATGATAATTTATTCCCCATTCTCACAATGAAATTCAAATGAAACACAGCTCCAACATGAACCTGTTTTGATATTACCACTTTGCTGCTCCTCTTGATTAAATTTGAAAATGCATCTTATCTATTATCTAGGGGTACAGTTTATGTCTCCTGTTATAAAGTGGTGCAGGGATTAGATCACCAGTATTTGACTACCACAAAAACTGTGAAATGTGACCTTAGAGTTGTTCTTAGTCTACCTCTCCTCCAAGATTGAATGACATTGAAATTGGTGGAATCTGTATGTCATATTCCCTTCCATAACACATTTATCAGTTAGGTAGGACATGAATGAGTTGTGCTTAAAACTTCAAAAAGGGTGGGCCATGGTGGCTCAGCAGGTAAGAACGCTTGCCTGCCATGCCCGAGGACCTGGGTTCGATTCCTGGTGCCTGCCCATGTTAAAAAAAAAAAATCTTCAAAAAAATCATTAACATAAAATATAATCATTTTTAATTTATTTCTGTCACTATGATAGTTATATATTTTTTTATTTCTCAGTAAGAATTTCTACACATCTGCACTGTACATTGGATTTCCATGTTATTAACCTGTAGAACTGGATCTACCACACTAAATGCAACCCACAGTCTCAATCTTTAAGTTATGATTTTTAAGGTTTGTTACAAACCCAGCTCGAGGATCTAAAGACAGGTCTCTGGGAAACTTCAGTCGTTTGCTAACGAGTATAGTAGGGTACAAGCCATTGAGTTTGGATACTTCAATGATCCTTTTTTCTGTGTCAGACCAATAGAGGTTTTTTCCAATCCAATCAACAGCAAGTGCATTAGGGACAGCTGTGCTATGCACTACCTAACAAAAGAAGAATTAAACAAGTCAACAGGGTAAGTGCTCAAGACAAGAACTGAGCAATTGCTTTGTGAATTTTATAGAGAGACAGAATTCTACTCAAACATCAGAAAAAGAGTTTGGATAAGAATAGAACAATTTACCCCCAACATAATTACTTACTTGCTTGTGAGAAATTACCTAAAACATGATCAGGACCCTAGAAATTTTATAACTGACTTAAAAAAATAAAAAAGACAACAAAAACAAAATATTGGGGCAGCTGCCCGTTTGTTCCGCACATTTTCATTGAAGTTTACCTACTTTTTCTATTTAGGTCAAAATAAAATCCAACACACATGCACACACACATAATTATCGAAGTTATTCAACTCTGATAGGTTCTAGGGGAGATATGAACAGCATTCATCACTTCCCAATTGCTCTAATCTTAGTTAAATTATAAGTTACACCAAAAGGAGAAAACACAGGCAAGAGCATGTATGATGTATATTGGACCTAAATAGATGGAGCTAAAAATATACTCAATGAGACTGTGTCACTCAATTCTAACCCATGCCAGTACAAAATAAAATAAGGATATAAAGGCTTTTGTTTGTACAAATATGATGCATATAAAATAACCAAAACTGCATGACTGATATTTCTGAGTTAAAAAGCGCTTTAAGGACTATGTGAAAGAAGCAATTGAACCTTGGAGTTGTATATAAGCCAAGGATTTTGTTAGAGACAAGAAAACACAAGAAATTATAAAAGAAAAAAAATTATCTGCTTATTTGTTCTATATTATATATTGTCATTATTAAATATAGTCACCCTGAATCAACTAAATCCAGTCTATGGGGTGTTATGGCATCATATATACAAAATTCAGTATTTCATTAATATTTTCAAAACTGACTGCTTCCACCAAAACTGCAGTATGATCTTTCAGATATCTACAAAAATGTACACAGTAACTGGTGGATTCCACATCCTTGCATTTAAAACTTCTTAAGAAAACATTTGACCCCATATATTCAGTGTCAATAATTTGATTTTAAACTGTGAATAACAAAGAAATGATGCAAAGTATCTCATATCTAGAATTGTAAAGTGTGTATAACTGTGAAACTATTTAATCAGAACATTCATGATTTTACACACTGGCATTCAATACTGCCATTCATAGTAGGTTAATATTAATAAGGCTATAATTTCAATCTACACTCTAACATTTAATTTTTTCAGTTACAAATTCTGAGTCATCATTTCCTTTTATTAAAAGCAACACAATTGATTTTGAGGCAATAATCCTTCAAAGCCAAAAACATGTGTCATATTTTCTAGGGTTATAATTAAGGTTCCAAATTTTATTTACTTAATTTGATTTTATCCTATCAAATATAATAGTGCTTTATTGAAATTTCTTTATTGAGGATAAAAAAATCCCATTTTTCATTTTTATAGTATGTATTAACTTCCATTGTACAAATGTGAAATCCAAACCATAAATTCCATGGATTGTATCATTGTACCACCAAATAACACTTTCTAGTCAATTTTTAACTATACAGTAAAATGTTCAGTAATCCCACCTCTGTCGGTCTAGTTACCTTAATATCACTTCCATTTAAACACATTCTATTAATGCGGCTTCCGTTGGGCCGGCTAGAATCAATCCAATAGATGAATTCTTCTCTATAATCAAAGTCTATTGCAATAACATTGTTTAATCCCTAAAAAATAAAAAAGAATATGTCTTGAAAACCAGTTAAAAGAAATCATAGTTAAACACTTCAGTGGTTCATAGGAATCAACTTTCTCTCCTTCCAACCTAAATAGTAATAGTCATCAAAATATAAAACACCCAAAACGAAATTCTGTCAAACACGTGTTTACGTTTTACCGCACCACACGTTTAAGATGTTGCATAATTTATTTGAAAATATTTTCCAAGTAGGCCTCAGAGGTACTGGAATATTTATAGACAGCAATGTAAATAAATAGCAATGGGGGAGAGTGGGGAATTGGGAAATCGCCTTTAGGGAGATAAAGTGAAAGACTCCCATTTTAGGTTAATTTAAAACTTAAATTTGATACCATTTAAATCTTTTATAAGGAGGAACCAGGAAAATATATATATATATGTACATCTAAATTGCAAAGGTAGAAGACGCCTGAAGATTCAAGATGAGCCCTGGGCACCCAGTTAAAGAAAGTCAGAAACAGAGGCTTAGCAATTGCACTTTCCACAAAAGCACTTGTCCCAACAACACGGATGAACTCCTTCATCTTTTTATTCTTTCTAATCCTTCAAAGGTCCCTTGAGCAACACAACGTCATATTAGAATCTAAAAGTTATGGCCCAACTCAGAATTTGGCCAAAGAGGAACTAGGCAATCAACATCTTTTTAACACACTGGTGAAAATGTGAGGGAGCATCTCTCTTCAGACTCCATTTTTTAGCAAGTAACAAAACAAAATGCACATTCAACTGATAGGTTTCTGGATGCTACAGATCTTTGGTTTGGTAGTTCTTCCATTTGACTGGTTTGATTTGACAGTTGTTCATCCATTAACTGCTGAATATTGCTTAGTTGTTAACTTAGTTCTTACCTGATGCTAGGACTCACAGATTTATTACCTCAACAAGCTAACAAAACTTTGGGCAAAATGTCAATTGTATCAATTTGTCTTTAAGGTTTGATTGGTTTATTAATATATGAGTACTTACAGATTTGAAAAAAAAATGATGCTATAGACATTTGACAAACCCTAAGAAATATTTGCCATACTTTTGTGTAGAATTTTATATCTTCAATATTCACCCTAAAGTTATTATTACATTTCAGATTTTCTTATGGGGTCATTTATGACACTAGTTCTACTGATGAGGGTCTTCAGAGAAAAAGACTTTTGTGTTTCACTATTTTTGGTTGTAGAAGAAATTGCAGGACTAAAACTCACAGTTATCAGACTTATTTTCAAAATTCAGAATTTGATAATACTGACAATATCACTTTAGATTTACATGGTCTTTTATTCAAACCAAGGTTAAATAATTACTATTCAGATTTCTTTCCAAGAATCTCTAAGATTAAGGATGTCCTATGTATTGAAGTAACCCCAAGAAGATTCTGGCAAATGATTTTTTTCTTCTCTTGGCAGAGCTACCTTCCAAAGAGGATGGTGTTGAAATCTTGAAATCATAGGTTCAAAATCCATGTTGTTGCTTTGCTCCACATGAGAAGCCTTTTTTCTATACATTGAGTTTATAAAAGCAACCTAAAATAGCCAAACCCCACAGAATTGCATGTATTACACAAATAAGAGACACAAGGCAATAAAAATAATTCAGAATTAATCCTTCACTATACTCAGATGAATAAATGGAAGTAGATTTCTTCGTGGCAACATAACCAGTTGATGATGATAAATGCTAAAAATCACCAATTTTTAGTCTCAAATTCGAAAGATACATTAAATAGACATGTATGTGCTCAAAATCAGAGAACACCTAAATTAAATCCACTTAACCATGTATATCTGGGAAGTTATCTATGCAAAACCAATTAACATTATAAAACATAAGTTGAATATAGTTCATGCAAGTTCTATGGAGGGTTTAACATATTAAATATCAATACCAGTCTATAATATCCTGTCTTTTCAAATGCTCTTCTCTCCAGAGGAATACTGGGTCAGGCTTCTGGGGTGACTTGGCAAATTAGAGATTTACAGGGAAAAGTTAGAGAGAAATGTGTCTCTAACTTTAGCAGAGACTTACCCACAATCCCCAGTCATGATGGAATTATGCTATTTCTTTCTTTACAATAATCAATTTAGATAATAAAAATTCTATTCCAAATTCAGCAAGTTAAGTATGATGAATTAAAGCTGTAGATGCAGAGAAAATGAAGCTCTGAATTCTGACATACCTAACTAGTCAAGCTGGTCATTTTTCTACAGCTTATATTCCACAGAAAACAATGCAACACTCTCTTTGTGAAATATATGCAAGGAACACTATAACAGCTAGGGGCATGGTAAAAAAAAAAGAAGTGTGAAAACTAGAGTCAACCCAGCGGTTTTAGAGCTGAAAATTGGTTTCATCAAAATCCTATTTGCTTCTTTCATTTCTGTAGCTGAAGATTTGCACCCTTTGGTTCAAGATGATTAATTTAGGAAATTGTGTTTTGTTTCTCTATACAATTGTACTGGGATAAAAGGCACCTTTAGAATCGAATTGGATAACATATTAGAAAGCTACTTGATTAATTTTCATTCCTAAAGTCCATGTTATTAGAGTGCAGTTTCTAAATGGGTGTATGAATTTAAGTTATGGCTGGTCTAGCTACAACTATGTTTTAGAATACAATGGATAAGAAATAACTCTACCAGTTAATATAATTTTATGCAATAAAACTTCATGAGATTTTTACTGACTACAACAACAAAGAGGGCAAAAATTCAGGCTATTATGGCAAATCATTCTTCTTAATCAGCTACACATGAAATTTCCAAAGAATTAAGGCAGGTATGTTGTCTTTTCATTGATTCTGTATAAGAGAAACTATGGAGAGATAATTACTTCTCTTTTCTACTTCATTGTACAAATGTACACAGAACCTCTTGGGGGAGGGGAAGAGGTTTCTACTGCTTAGGACTTCTTGAAAATGATGCTATATGAATGAAATTGTGGCTTCAAATATTTTCTCTGGCAGAAATGATATATTCCATGCACTCCACAGGCAAACCCTAATGTAAGGCTTATCTTTAGTGCTTTGGGTCTACATTTCCTTTACTCAGTGGTCATGATGATCAAACACTCTCCAAAGACACTGGTACTCAGTGTCCTCAAAAGCCTCCTCATGTATTTTTTTTTTAGTTGTTCCCTTTTCATTTCTATAAACACTGGTTTAAGAATAGTATCTAAAACTCATTCTCACTTAGGTACTAACGAATGGCAACAAGTTAAAATGATACCACCAACAGAAAAAGGGCTACATTAAAGCAAGCATTAAAATGGTTCAGTTATATGAAACAGACCAAATAACTCATAGAAGAAAAAATCAGTTTGCTCCATTAGGTGACATCTCTTGACAACATAGTAACCATGAAAGACAACAAAAGGATTGTTCTTAGGAAGGTCCTGAGCCACAGGGTTGGAAGATGAGGCAAGGAACACTCACTGAAGCTGTTCTTTCATGAAGACAATAGATATTGTTGTGGTATTAGTCAAATTTGTGGTTCAGCTGAACTCATAGAGGATTCTAAAGAGAGAACTTTCTCCCCTGAAAGTGAGGTAGCACAATGTAAAAGGTAGGAATATCCAAAGAACTAGTAAAGAAAATAGAGGCATGTTTCTCTTCCAGAGATTATACAACGTAACTGACTGCTGGCAGATACATTTTTGAGGGTATAAAAAGGCTTAGAAGGCATGGAGACCTGCTCCAAGAGAAGTTAATTTTCAATATTTGGTAACTTGGATATAAGCTTAAAATGAGACCCGATAGGCAAAATAATTAAGTTAATTAATGAAGAAAACCATTTGTGCTACAAAAACTTTTCCATTTTACTGCAGTTATGTACACCTAAACTTTTTCCCAAGCATATTTCTCATGTATTTTTCATCTCTTTAAGAGATACTTGCCTAATTCTTACAAACACTGTAAATAGATTTCCATTTAGCCTATATAAAAAACATAAAAATATTTTGAAACTCTTATATTTCACTATGCTTCCGAAGGAGCCATAATTCGAGGGGCAGTATAATCACGTGGGTGTTGTTGACACGCCCCAAACTCAAGAGCAAGAGTCACAGCCTCAGACGTTTGTGAACTAGGTAAGAGTATGTGTGGTAAGTGGAAGGAAAGGGTGAGGCCTCCAGTGGACTCGCAAGCACAGGCCACGTATCTAAGGGGCAGCTGCCATACAGATTGAATCATGGCCATTCAGGAATGTGAATACAGCTTGCCAAGTCTTCCTATTTTTCAAGAGTAGCCAGAACTCTGGATTTGATGTGAAATTTTCAACATACGACTTTAGAGAGGTCTCAAAATTTCAACTCTGTCTGGAAGAGTCTATATCGCACCCACTAATGAGCATTTGCCCTCCAACGAAAACTAAACCCTGAAGAAAAATGCATGAAACCTCACAACGGCAGTGGAGGAATCTGTCAGTGGATAGAAGAAAGCATTTTAGTTAAGTAAGTCTTCTTTATGCTGTTGAAATCACACTACATGGATGACCTTCTTCATTTACATATAAGCCAATATAACACAGCACAAAACAAAAAGTACCTTTATTTTTGGAACCTTTGTTCTAGACAGTGCTTTCAGTCATTCATCTCATCTGTCACTCAGTTTGGGATGATGGCAACTTTTTGGCAGAACAAGATACGAACTAAATCTTTCCAAGGAAGATATTCTTCCTGACAGCTAATATACATAGTATAATTCACTGTGGGTGGTTTCTCTTGTCCATGAAGTGATCATTCTAGTTTTAATGATTTTATTTTGTATTATTTACAGACTGGGAGTGGGAAGAAAAAGAAACTGAGGTGGGGTTCACAGTTCTCTAGCATGTTATGAAATGGAAGCCATCCATTTCCATGTCAAATAGCATAAATGAATAAGCTCTGAGAATAGGACTCAAACACAAACACAAATCAGCCCAGATTCTCTTGAAGAGAGTAGGTTTGAGAGATAAAGAAAGTCAGAGTGAAAGCATGTGCATTATAGTCTTTTAACCATGACTGGGCAAAATCACACCTCTGCTTTTTTGATTATTCCAAATTTTAAAGCTAAATTTTATTTGCTCGTTCTATGAACAGGAAGTTAAATTGCAGAAGAGGTATTTATTTTTATTCTCAAGAGGGAAAAAGGTAATCTGCAAAATACCTTACAAGGAAATTGTATGTTTTCTCTAATATAGCTTTCGTTAAAGTAATATTTTTTCCCTGAATTAACTACACTTTTCCATATTTTACTGTTTTGAATATCGTGTGATGCAGCAAGTGGGGAACATCTGCTGGACAGTTCAAACCAAACAAAGTTTATGGTAATCGTATATACTGACATGCAAGTATCCTCAAATAAGTGCTTTGCAAATTCTATCGAGGCAATTCTCACGTCCTACTGCGTATCCAGAGTAGCATATTCAATGTTACTGAATCACTTTGGGAATTCCATACCTGTTTTAAAAGTGTGTAGTTGGAACCATCAGTGCTGATTTTCCTTATCTCATGATGATCAGCAAGAATTAGGAAAGGTTCTTCATCTAAACACAAAGACAAAGAATGTACCAGACTGCTTTACTATTTATGATTTTCAACTCTGCTTAGTTTCACTTTTGTTTCTGCAGCATTGTCAATTCAAATGTAGGCAATCCTGTTAGATTAATGGTTTAAAAAGTCATACTGAGCAACCCAGTCAGTAGTAAAATGAAAGTGCATTAGATACTCAGGAAATAGAAAGAATGTAAATAATTCTGACTACATTCCTTTTTATTTTGAATTCCCCAGAATTCTTGAATACACAAGTAATTTATTTATAATAAATGGAAAAGAATCACCTCTAAAATCTTACTTTTAGATGAATTTCAATAAAGGAAAGTCTACATCTGTCTAAGAAACCTAAAGTACAGCTAAATATCACTTAATCAGAAAATCCTCTTTTGATAACCAAATAATCCAGTTTCTGCTCTCAGAATGACCTTGGAGAACGCCAAGGGGATCATAGCCGACGCACACTTCCTTCATCTTTCTGGGGGCTTCACACAAATATTTTCTGAATTTCAAATTGTATAATCTCTATTAATTTTGCCCTTCCTCACCAGTCTTATTTTTAAACCCTCAATAACATTTATTCTCTTCTCATAAATTTGTTCAATATATGTAAGTATCTATTTGGTTTAGAATCCTAGAAAGGGCTTAATAAGTATCTGACCATGTTCCATACAGATGAAGATTGCTGTCTCTCTACCTCCTAAATCTTTAGGTTAGTTTTCTCTTCAAAATTTATTCTGAAACCGAATTGCTTTTTTTTTTTTTGCAAGGAAAGATATCAGTGGTACTGGCACACTATATTTATTGAATACATAACTTGAATAATTTAAAGTAAATTCCACCAGCATTCTCCATTGTTAAACTCCAGATTAATTCAATGAATATTTGTTTGAACTCTTTTTAATCATCTTCATCTTTAAGATGCATTTATGCCCTCAATTCTCAGGTAAGCAACTAAATGTTGGTAGAAATTAGAAATGAGAGAAAAAGATAGTCTCTTTATGCAATTTAATGTGGCTTTTATCACAAATAATATGTCGCACAGGAAATTCCCTTTGTGTTTGATTTATATCTAAAATTATTTTTCCTCTCCTGGTCCTTTTGCCCCATATTAAATAGATCTTGTGTAGGGTATTATATTTTGTTTCAGTGATTCTGTATCTTGTTTCAGCATACTCTCCGTGGATGCTGGGCATCCCCTTCCATAATTTATGCCAATCCCCACCCCCACCACCCACCCTAATCAATCATGCCAGTCTCTTTGATGAGGCCCCTAAGACTCAGAACCCTTCGCAGTAGAGTCAACCCTCAGGCTGAAGATCCCTTGCTATCCTAGTCATTATAATTCTATATCCATAAGTATGAAATTACTCAGCCATGTTCTATGTTAACACTTAGGAAACTCTGCTATTTTACAATTTAAATGTACTTTTTTTAAAAAAAAAAAGCTCTGGTCTATGCTTTAATAAAAGGCATAGTACAGGTACACTTATTTTTAGTATTCAAAATTACTATTAGTTTCTAATTCTCATTGCTAATGAAAAAAAAAAACTACAGCATGGATAATGATGTAACAAGACTCAGATTTAATTAGCAATCATCTCCTCTTAACCATCTTTATGAAAGCTGTCAAGTACTGAATACATTGACTGAGATTTCGCCTCTTATTCCTTTCCCATGGCACAAAATGCATGATGTAGCAAGAGTGAGCTGCTCACATGCAAGATAAGCCACACACTGATTCTGGGAATGATATTCCAAGATGAGTGAAATGAAAAAACTCAAAAGGAATTAATGTCTTTCTTCCCTTTGTGTAAAGTTTTGCCAGTTATTTTTTAAAATTTTATCTTAATTTCTATTCCTAGCACTTCATGAAAGTAGAGGAGAAAATATCTAATGCTTTCAATGTTGTCACTGACACTAAAATGAGAAACTTGTAATGCCATTTGATTTGTTGTACTCAAAAACAAAGTAAGGATGCTTGAGACATATCTTTTACTGCATTAAATATTATGCACCATTTTTGTCATTTTAAAAATAATCATCCCGTATTGCTCTACATCATTTCAATGTGCATAACTTTCTCCTCTAATGGATTAGAAATACTTTTAAAATTACGGCCCAGCCTTTATTTAACTTTTTTATTTTGCAGAATGCAATGCACTACTTGGAATGAAGCAGAGGTTTAGAATTTCCTGTATCAATAAAATAATTCAAATAGTCATCATATATGGCTGATATTTTATTGTTTTTATTTTCACCTGTATCTTTCCTAGACATGCACGTATGTGTGTGGAAATGGAAAGAAAAAATATTACAACACTATTACAATAAGCTGTTTAATAATCTTGGCTGAAGTTTGTTCCCCAGAACCTGTGATTTTTAGCAGGAAGCAGTTAGTACTAGTGATAGTTCTTCTTGCTTGTGAGCACTCCCCAAACAGTAAACATTTGATAATTCACAAATACACTCACATAATGCAATCTTATTACAAAGAAAGCAGTATGTGTAAAGAATACAAAATATGAGTAAGACAGATTCATATATCCAGGAAAGCTGAGAATTTTTATTTCTCAGGAACAACAAGGAAGAATGGATGCAATGAGAATGTCTATAAAATTCAGGATCTATTTGTGTAACTGAGGTGGGATTAGTGGGCAAATTCAATTCAATACCTGAGAGTGATTTGCAGCCATGTGGATTATCAGGTTGTATTTCATATCCATCTGTACAGAGGCACTTGTAGGTCCCATAAGTATTGATGCATTGCTGGCTACAGGGAAATCCTGAAGAGCATTCATCAATGTCTACACATGTTTTACCATCATCCTTCAGTTGGAATCCAGGCCAGCATTTGCACTGGGGAAAGAAAAATGAGCGTAATCAATTCATATCATCCTCACTGTCTTTTATTATTGGATATTCCTTTAGCATGACTCAAATAAGAAAATCTTTTAAGAATAGATAATGATAAGTCCTTCTGTCTGCCAGCAATCTGTCTTTAATAAGAATTTATTTAAGTTTCAAGTTAAGAAAACACTCTTCCAAATATCTTCATTTGATCCTCTGAGGTTTGCAAGATCACAAAGGTTAATTGACTTTTCCAATACCACGTGGCTAGAACACAGCAAAGTAGAAAACAAAACCAAATCTTCAATTTACTCTGTTCTTTTTCTATTGTATTATATTGTCATTTCAGAAGACTTTACCTATGGTCAGAATCACTCCTTACACGGAGCTTTGAAAATTTCAAACATTTACACATTTGTTATTTCCTTAAAGAAAAATCTTGAAAGAGGTGTTATTTTACTCCATTTATTGATAAGAAACCTGGAGGCTAACCAGGTGAAATTGCCCAGGATAACACAGCAGGTAGGAGAATTGTGACTCTTTGAAATATTTTAACAAAGGCTAAGCCTATTTATCAACTGGGTCTAATTTCATACCCAGGTATTTGGGTGTTGTCTAAAGAAATAAGTGCTTTTCCCTCATATTTACATAAATTTGTGTCATCAATCCTTTCTTCACCATCACGTTGATGTCCCATATGGCTCTCTGATAACAGTATGTGATGTTTACTAACTGAGATGAGTACAAGTGTTATGCCATATGTCTTTGCATTTCTGAAGATGATGTCATACCATGAGTAGTCATTGTCTCTCAGTTTTATTTCCTGCCCTTGCGAAGCAGTATGTGAATTGTAATTACAGAAAAGGAGACTGTACTTGGCCAGATGATCATGATTACACTAACCTTGACCAAGTCCATTATGTGGTCTTTGAGAAAGTTAATTTGTGAGTATTAAGTGGGTAGTGGATTAAGGAAGAATTCTAAATTGTTAGAAATTAGTAATCAAGAGCTGCCCATGTTAAATCTAATCTGGATCATTTATTTCACAATTTGATGGTCAAAATGATAGCAGAGTTTTGTCTCAGTTGGAAAAAAATTCCAGTGGGATATAACCGTATTATTAAATCATCAGTGAACAATTAATTGAGGGGTAGCTCTTTCAGTTCCCTCCCCACAAAAAAAATGTTTTCATTATGTGGAGGGAAAGCAACATCGACTTCACTTGAAAGCTTTCAAAAAATAAATAAATGCCTTTCCATTGGCAAGGAATGAATCCCTGTAAGCACTTGGCATTGCCACCTTTCAAAATTTATGTTAACATTTATCTAATAATGCTCCCCAAATATAATCTTTAAAAAAACAAATCTCCAGAACCCACTAGCAAGTCAGCAAATCAATGCAAAGCACCAGCTTGATTTCCCAACTCTCCACATCAGATCTAAGCCTGTGACATTTTACTTTCCTTGAAAAGACCCATCCTGCTACCTGTTTTAATAAGTTAGGGAGAAATGGTGCTTATGCTATGGCTAAAGAAAATGCAAAATGGGATTTGATGCAAGAAGATATCACTGAAAAGGATAAGAAATTAGGTTACTTGATTGTGTGCTCTGGAAGCCAGAAGGCTTATAGGCAAGCAGTGAGCCGTTCGTATTCAAGGGGCACTTAAGAAAAAGAGGAAGGAAATTTTACTGAAGGTATTGAATCCCTTTCAAATAGTATCACTGAAAGAAATAAAGTGTCCAAATTTTAATCACATTTCTGAAAATCACTTTGAATACTTAGCATCAAGTTCATAGAACTACACTTTTCAACAGATGGCTTGGATAAATATGCAATTATGGAAAATTAATTTTTTGAAAGTGAAATTGCTAAAAGTTTACAGAATGTAATATATGATTCTAAAAAAAAGTGAAATTAGGGTAGGGAATGTTTGAAGTAAGCTTAAAAATTTGATATATTGAAACACATGATTTTTAAACTCGATTTTCCTCCCAAATCTTGTTTTAACTAAAATGTTTTTTATTGACAATTAATCAAAAAGCATCCGCAAGAAATTCTACTAGACTAACTTTCTGAAATCGAATGAAAGAAAAAATAATCATTTACATTTTCAACAATAAAAGATGAGGTTTGTCTATATTAATGAAAATAAGTTTAAAATGTTTTCATTTTTAAAAGAAACAATTTTATGAAGATTTATATATTTGGTATCATCTTAATTTTTTCATCAATCAGAATTATTTCAAACTTTCCTGATTTATATTCATTTCTCATAGAAACATATAGCAACCAGAAAAATATAGAGCCACCAAAACTTCTCCTAAAGAAATTTAGGAAAATATCACCATACTATTTTAAGTGATATTTGAAAAAAAAATGATGATTTTATTTCTAATGTGTACATTACAACATATTTCCTTACCAGAAGTACATTTATTTTTACATGGTAAATTATCCTTCCCATCAAAATAAGATTCTTGTTTTAGTTAAGTGTTATCACTCCCTCTTGAATAGTTAGATACATTGTATTTGTTTTACAGCAAACGTGCAAATTGTTCACAGTCCATAAGGTCTAAGTTTTGCTTTTGTAAGCTATTTTCATTTTATTGCAGAATTTGAAGGAGGATTTCTTCTCATATTCTACTGATATTGCAGTGAGAAACAGGTTATTGGGTAGTTTCCCCCGTTTCCTGGAAAAGAGAAACCTGTCAGCTGGCAATTTTTCGCCAAACAGTATAAGCATCGTATTGTTTTCACTCAATTCCCTATCAATAAAATTGTGATACATATATACAAATAAACACACACGTGGTAACACAATGTAAAATATTTCCTTTGAACCTGTGCCTAGATTTCGTAGTAATGATTCCAATCCCAGCTCAATGCATTTTTTTCCTGTTCTCATGTCCCTCAATAGATGTTTTATTCTGTTCGTTCGTTTTGACGTGTGTGCATATTTAGCGGTAGTGTCCGCGGCATTTCTATCAAGTATCATGTACACAGATTTTAGAATGATTAAATGTTTTGTCTATTTTAACTACTATTTTCACTTGATTTTATGACCTCTTCTGGGAAATAAAAGTGAAAATATTGGTATTTTAAAAGTATCAATAAACAATGATCTCTGTGTGAGAAATCTTACAAAGTAATTTAAACAGTATTTTCTGAATGGCCGATGTATTATTATTCTACCAAAATAAGTTTACCTAATATGCTATTGCATATGCACTAAGTACTTATTATATGCAGACATTTTAAATAATGCTAAATCTCATTTTTGATATTATATCACAAGTTGGCCATTTTAGTTTTGACTTCCCTGATTATAATATATTTTGAGTACACATAGGATAAACACAGATATCTATGATCTACTTTGAAAGTATAAATATAGTCACACGTAATTTCTATGTGCTAAAACTACAGAATTGTTTATGACTTAAATATTTACCTAGCTTCCTGTAATAATTCTAGGACACATACCCTAATTAATTCAGGAATAAATAGTTATTTATTAATTGCACATAAGCCACCAATAATATTTTTTATGCTTTATTGACTTTCAAATTATTTACAGGCAAAATTAATTATTTGATGCATATTCATTTCATTAAGATATGCCCTGGCTCATTTGCCTTGCTTCCTTTGACCTAAAATACAGCATTCGTGAATGAATGTGTGTTTAATCTGTAAGTTTAACCAACTTTTCTAGACAATACAATATTGAGTCAAGAACTATTTTAGAAAGATTGTTTTCTTGGTATTTCATTTTTCTAACTCCATTCTGCAGAAGAAAATAGTATTGTAGTTCTTAGACGACATCTATAAATAGTAAAATCCTGGAAAATGTTATTAAATTAATCATAATACCAGAAATTCAAGATTAAAAATGGCAAATTGTTTGGCTAAATTTACCATTAGACACAACTTGCTTGTCATAGAATGTTAAGACTGGCAGGGAAAGTGGTCCAGCATCCTTGTGATGCAAGTTATTTCCCTAACATCTTTTAAATGTGTTTTTGTTTGTTTGTTTTGCATGGGCAGGCTCACGGGAGTCAAACCCAGGTCTCCAGCATAGTAGGAGAGAATTCTGCCACTGAGCCACCACCACACCAGCCTCTCTAACATCTTTTAAAGAAGGCCATTCAGCCATTGCTCAAACACTGCTAGTAGTGAGAACAAGGCAGCTCATTCTGATGCCAAGCGTTCTAATGTTAGAGACCTTTTCCCTTAGACTGAACAGAATCTGCCCTCAACATCTAATCCTAACCTTTGCAAAAGCACCCGCAAGGCATGTTCCCTTATCTACTTCTTCACATATTTGAATACATCTAACAAAGCACCTTTGCTCTAGGTAAAACCTCTTTAGAAGATATATATTCCAGGCCCTTTATGCTTCTGGATATACAAATATGGATACTCTTCAGTAGGATAAGATTCCTTTTAACGTACCATGTCCACAAACATGCACAGTACCCAGGTGAGTTCTGATTAACACAGAACCCACTAGAACAAAATCAAAACACTGTAATGCTCCTAACTGGCATTGCATTGCCTGCATGTTTTATGGAGGAATCACTATTGCTGATTCATACAGAACTATTGCTTAGTTAAAAAGGCCAATTTCCAAATGAATTGCTCTTATTGAGATTTTCCAGCACTTACACAATTGATTTTAAACCTAATGCACTACTATACATTTTAATATTTTGTTAGTGTGTGTCCATGATCCCAACGTTCTGAAACGTTGTCTTCAAAGCTATTTCCGTTAATCAATTTTGTCAGTGAATCAGCTTCTTCAGGCCAATGGCACTAACAGAAAGGAAATAGTATGTTAGGCATGATTTACTTTCCTTGTACCTGCACTTAGTCCTAATAATTCATGTGTTCTGTTTTTTCTGTGCTGTTTATATGAAAAATATTGTTTCTCCAGTGTTGTAAATAAATGATCTTTGAAATGCTTCAAAGATATATGGGAAGGACAATGAGGAAAGAATGGAAACTTCAGAACTGCATACATATTTATTAGGCTATATATAAACATTGGTCATCCCTTGTTCCTTTATTGTCTTTATGCTCTGAGTAAACTGAAAGAGCCACTTTGAATTTTTTTTTGTCTTCCTGACTATACACTCACAATGTTGGCACCACACTATTATGGTGTTCCTTATATGGACTCTCTCTGTTTAAATAGTCTTCCAAGATCATGATGCCCTTTAAGCTTCACAACTGCACTAGGCTAAAGAGTTTTCATTATCTTAGATTTTGACGTATCATGCAACGGGCTGGTTTTGATGAGAACCTACCTTGTAACTGATGGGAAGATCCTGACAATCTTGAGAACATCCACTGACTTTCTTACTCAAACATTCATTTATATGGCAGTTTCTCTCATCTGTGCCATCGCCGCAGTCATCCTTATTGTTACAAAGACTTCCACTGGGAATGCACCTGCCATTTTTGCACATAAAAAATGAACTGTTGCATGACTGTTCTGGAAAAAGAAAATAAAACAAATGGAAGATAAAGAGCATGCTATTGTTTTATACTATGATTATTGAAAATGTTCACAAATATGATTACTTTCCATCAAAAAATGGCAGAAAATATGTTTACATATAAAATGCTTTATATTCAGGTCAATAGTTAATATATAGAACATTAAAAACCAAGTACAAACTCTGTTTTCGTGTCCAACACTTATTGAAAATCTAGCTTTACTATGAAAGTTAACACCCAAAGTAAGCATCTATAGTAAAATTAACAGAATGATTGCTTTAATCTGTACTGTAAAAAATAAGTTTGAGATAGTAATGATAGTTTGACATTTCCTTTAAGCCATGGGTCTCTGAGAAATTGCATGTCATTAAAAATCAAGAACCTGAAATTGGTAGAGATTCCTAAAGTCTTCTTCTTCCTCCTGGAAAGATAACATTGTCATTTTTAAGAAAAGGCATAAAAAGGACATTTCTGGTGAGTAGGAGTTGTCCCAAATACAGGAGTTCCGAATAAAGAAAAGTAGTTCCAAATAGAGGAGTTCAGGGTTTGCTTCTATCATATTTAACCTCATAACTTGAACATTACTCATTATCATATACGCCAAAAGAAAACCTATTAACATAGAAACTACATGAAAAAAATTATTGGATTTATTCTAAAACATGCATCAGCCTTTGGAAATAGTAAAGTGATAGACAAAGTTTGACAGAAAGATATGCATATATGTATATAGCTTTGCCTATATCTACTGTTCAAATGATATGCATTTATTTCATTTCACCTAAGTACATCTCAACTTCTTTTATGTTTGAATTTTCAAATAGGCCCCTATAGGAGAGTTAATTTCACATAAAATAATATGTTAAGGAAAACCAGTGTCAACATGATTTTTGGGGAATGGGGACTCATCAGGATTATTGCCTCAGATCTTCATATGTTTAGCACAAACTTAAATTTCTAAAACCAGTCCTTACAGTCGATTACTAAGATTCCATTGGGTATCACTGGAAATAGTACATAATTTTTTTTTGCAGTTCTTTTCATTGAATCCCATACTAGACTGAAAATCGCAGTCACGAATTTACCATGCAAATGCAAACACTGACGCAGTTATATGACTACATACTTTCTATACCTGCACTTCCGCACTTTGGGTTCAAAGGTGCTTCATCAGAATGGTCGGGACAGTCAAAGTCTCCGTCGCACTGCCACTGGGCATTTAAAAGGCATCGCCCATCCGCACAACTAAACTCCTCTGCATTACACTGCCGGTATCCTACAGATAAATAAATAAACATTCTGGTTAATCCATGTAACAAATATTCATTAAACTTTGTCCAGCCATTGCACAGCATACCTAATAACCCTATGGCTTAACCGTACCCCCTATGGGATGTGCTTCTCGTTTATGTGACAGTAGTTGTGCTTTCAAGAAATATGTGTAGCCTGGGAGTAGGGCTAAGGTCCACAAAATAAAGTTTATCATTGTTTCAAGGTTAGGAAATGAGAATACAAACCTATGAATATAGCATCTCCATTCTCATTCATTATCTATGTCCTAGAGATTTTGTTCGGAATGAAAAGCTAAAAAATGAAAGCTATCAGAATTTTTCTTTTCAAGATGAAGCTTGGTTAGGTATATTACCACAACATATGGGTGAGCTTTATCTGAGTTAAAATGATAATTCTTAAAGGCTATAATTTCATTTTTATGTGTAGGAAGCAGTATTCAAAATGTAAAGAACTGTTCGAATGAGAATATTAAAAATTCAACTTATGGAGCAATAAGTACAAACACTATGTATATCAACTTTATATTGATTTTAGGTGTCATTAAAAATCTTTATTCGATTTGCAGAGTCAATTCATATCGTGTTAATGCACATATCTATGCACCTTTGTAAGTAAAACTCATCGATTTTTAATATTATGAAGTTTTAGATTGAACTCTTTCCTAAATTTGTCAATAATAAAAACTGTGATTTCTATTAGAAACTTTCTGGTATGTATGGATACATGTTCTGCCTTTGGAAGGACATGTTTAGATTTTTATGGCTTTTTCTTAGTGTGGTAAACCATAGATAACACAAAATTCGCCATTTTAATCATTCATAAGTGTATGATTCAGTGGCATAAATTACATTCGCAATGTTTTGCAACCATCACCACTATCTATTTCCACAGCTTTTTCTTTAATCAAAATTAAAATGGAAAAAATAATTCCATAATGATTATTTCATTGAAATGCTTCCTATATTGAAATGACATAACAAGATAGATCTCTCAAATATCCCGTATCCCTCTCATTTCTTTCTTCCCTTTCCCTCTTCACTAGCTCCTTCTCCTCAGTCAATAAACGTGTTCAAGTCTCTCCCCACCTCACAGCCATTAAAACCCGTCTGCTTACCCTTAACAGCACACTTCTTTCTCTCTCTCTCATCTTCCCTATACTACCCGATCTTTATATAGTTTGCCTTCTCTTACTTATATATTCACTTCATTGTTGATTCATTAGCATCTCATTTATGCAAAACCTATCTTCCAAAATTCCTTTCTTAGAGGTAACAAATACTAAAGATCCCTTTTGACTTCACTTTTCTGCACCATTTGATGCTGTTCACTATGATCTCTTAGAGATAGTTTCCTGGGTTAATATTATAGTCCCTTCTTCCTTGCTTCTTTTTGATTTTGCCATTCCTTTCCCCCTCTTTCTGTACAACGTCCTCTCCTGTCCCACTTTAAAAGGTTGCAGGTGAATTCCTAACTTTGATCCTTATTCTATTATTTCCCTCTTTTCCATTCTACATTCTTTTCTCATGGATATTCTCATCCTTTCTCATAGCTTAAATATTACTTTTATGCTGATGACCTTCAATTTAATATTACTTGAACTGATCTTTCTCTAATCACTAGAACGAAATTTCCAACACTCATTATGTAACTTCATGTGATCTGATGACTACTTCATATTTTAAAGGCCTAAAATAAATTCTTTATTACCTCTCTCTCTTCTGCATCAGTGAAACTGGCTCTTGCTTTCCTGAATTTCAAAGCTTATTAATAGAGATGCCATCCAGCAAAGTCATCAAGCTAGAAATTCCCCCTTTATCCTCTAAATCTAACTGTAAGTGAATCCTGACCCATTCTGCAATTCTCCATTATCCATTCCACTATTCTTGCCATGGTTTAGAACCACAGCCTTAATCATCAGGATTATCTCAATAACCTCCTAACTGGCTCGTCTTCCTTTTCTGCCATTATTCCCCCATGCAAATACTTCTTCAACTCTGCTAATCAAGATAGTTCTAAAACATAAATTTGGCTATGCCATTCCCCTCTTTCAAAATGTGTGTGGGTCTCTGAGAGCCAAAAGAATAAAATTCAGCTTCTTTAACAATGTGTTTCAGGCTTTTTAGAATTTGGCCACAACCTAACTTGCTAACTTCAGTTTCCCTTATGAAGGGCTGATTGCTATTCCTCCACCATGTCAATGCACATGTTGTCCTGTTATTTATTGATTTTTTAAAAATACATACAGAACTTACTAATTGCTAGGAACTGCTCTAAATGCTTTGCAAATATTAACTCATTTCATCCTCTTAGCCTTAAGAACAAGCCACTGTTATTATATATGCTTTACAGACAAGGAAATGGAGGTTCAGCTCCCGTTCCCAAGGCAGCACATCTAGTAAGTGGCAGAATTAGGAGGTGGGCAGTCTGTCTGCCTGCAGACTCTTCGCCACCAGGTCATGCTCTCTAGCATCTAAATACTGTGTGCTCTGACTGATGCTCCCTGCTTCAATTAATCTGTGCTTTCTTCAAAAATATTTTCTCTACTCTGGTCCCATGTATGTAAGCCTTATTCCCGCATTATATTGTACTTCTGATTTTCTAGTTTATCTGTGATTTCTTCAAGTGGGACCTCTGTCTCATTCATGTCTGCATCGCTGAAATACAGTGTTTAGTGTCAGGGAGATATTCAATTGCCATAACTCTATTTCAGATTTACACCTTGATTTAAGATACGGTTTTAAAATATCTCATTGAATGTATGATTTAATGGAGAAATGATCATTACAAACTAATATATACTAATTTCAAAGAGATTCATATCAAACCAAACCTATAGACAATATACAGGGAGGAAAAAAGAGGGCACTAATTCTACTGCCTTCACTAGGCTTTTAAATTTATATTTATGTATGTATGTATTTAAATATTTTACAAAAATACTATGTTCACTTGGATTTCAACTGCAAATGGACATTTTAAATATATCGATTTTATCACAAAAGTTATGTTTTAATTTTATATGTTATAATTCCATGTTGTAACTCTACTGTATATAAATAATAAAAATAATATATATATATATATAGTATAATATATTTTATGCAACAGCAAGGTAAAAATTTATGTAAATGGTAAGATAAATGTCATGATAATAATACTACATTTAACAAATCAGCATATGTATAAAAAGACATAGTGAAGGAAAATGTTAACTCTATAGTTTTTATTTTAATTCTGAAGTCAAATTATATTCTTCCTTCTCACTTAAATATTTGATTTGACTATAGATTGAATAAGTCAGCCATATATTGCCTTTGAAGCACAAAATACCTCAATGTACTGAAAACCAAAGACATTTTTATAAATAGTTTTCCAATATGTTACTGATAAGAATATGCTACAGCAGGTAAGCATGATTTCCAAATAAATGTGTAATTATACTAGAGCTTAAAGAGGGTTTATGTGATCTATTTGCGGATTGCTTAATTTATTAGTCCTTAGTGACATTAACAAATAGTTTGCTTATTTTTAAGATGAATTTAAACACCGCCTAACTCACTTGAAATGACTGTTTACGTACTTGCTGGGAGGGTCCCCTCAAAGACAAGTTTAAATCTACTCACCACATTGCAGGGACTCATCAGAACCATCCCCACAATCATCATCATGGTCACAAACAAACTGCTTGGGAATGCATACTGTATTACGGCACACGAAAGAATTCTCATCACATGTGTTATTGGGAGCTAGGAAAGATAACACGAAAAATAAAGTTAAATGAGCACATATTCTATTTTCCCTCATATTAGGAGGGCGGGGTATGTATGACATTATACCCTATAATTCATCGCTATTCAACAAAAAGAAACTGCTCAATATTCAATATATCAGATAAGCAAATAATCTAATGCAAAACTAGAAATGGAAACAGAAATACATAGACATAAATATAATATGATATTTGAATGTTTTTTTGCTTGTTTTTGTCATATTAGAGAAGCTGTTGGTTTACAGAACAATCATGCATAAAATGCAGGCTTTCCATGTATCGCCCTGCTATTGACACCTTGCATTGGTGCAGAACATTTGTTATAATTGACGACAGAACATTTTTATAATTATGCTGGAACGATAACTAGGATAATTGTTTGTGTAGTATAATTTGATCTTATCTCTTAAAAAAATGTAGCTGTTACTATATCTAATATCTAATATCTCTCCTTTAAATCACATTAAAATACACACACACACACAAACACACACTCATACATATATTTCAGTGCTGTCAATTACATTCACAACATCGTGCTGCCATCATTCCAAATAGGAACCTGTACACTTTAAATCTTAACACCCAATTCCCTACCCTCACCCTGTCTCCTGGTAACCCACATTCTAGATTCTGATTCTATGAGTTTGCTTATCTGAATTAATTCAAATCAGTGATGTCATACAGTATTTCTTCTTTTGTGTCTGGCTTACTACACTCGACATGACATCGTCAATGTTCATCCATGTTGCTGCATGTATCAAGATTTTTATTCCTTTTATGGCTGAATAATATTCCATTGCATGTACATATGACATTTTATTTCAAAGTTTTAATATTGATCGAGTTAACTCTCCCAGAGACACTTTAAAATTTCAGGCCATTTAGCAATTTATAACTTTGCAGTTGGATGAATTCAGTTTCACGTGTGAGAAAAAAAATCTCTTAGCTATAATAATGTGGCTGTCCTTTTCCCTCTACTCATGCCTGTAGTAATACTAGAAAAATGATCAAATCCGTGCCTCTTTGTGGCGAATGGCTCTGAAAAGTCAACCAAATCAAGTGCTAATGTTTATGGTGGAAATGAAAAAAAAAAATCAAGAGGGCTGAGAAAGTTAATGTTCTTAAAAAGAAAATACAACTTTCGGGTTACTTAACAATGGGGTGTTGAATTTGTAAACATAAGATCTGGGGTGTGATCAGCACCACCATAAGTGGAACACAAAATTAGGAATAACAATTCATGAAACTAGGCACTCCAGCACTCCAGCAGCAGTGGGGAAAAAATGGTTGATCGAAACGTACAATAAAATTTCACTGAGTGTTCAAAGGTAACTTCTGCAGAGGAAATAAACTTTAGTGGTAGAGTCACAGAATCAGAGGCTATGGGGTCATTTCAATTTTTTCAATTATCCTTCCTTACACTTAAAGGGTAAATACCACGGTAGGACTCAATATTTGGGAGATGACAAATGACAAAAATATATTACACTGGGAAGAGAAAGGACCCACTAGAAAGTGATTCTGCATTTTAAACCTGAATCCTTGTGGAAGTTATTTACCTTCTTGGGCCATCCGTTTCTTTCTCTTTTTAATGGGGATAATAATATACTGCTAAAAGATTTCTTGCAAGGACTAGACAAGATATGTGAAGAGAATGGGCTCATTTTAGGGGCTAAATAAATCAACCCTAGGTGCTATTTAAATTCCTGTTTATACAATAATTATTTGGGGAAGATCCCTTGAAACACTTGACTGAGATTCTATGAGAATTCAATAATGTAACTAAAAGCACCCATCACATTAAATTACATATTACAGGCATGTGAGAAAATTTATATATGCTCTATGTGGGTCACACATTCCCCTACCTGGAATACCCCTCTCTCTTTTTTCTTTTTATCCTTAAAGACTTAGGTAATGTTATCACTTTTTCTTGAAATCCTTCTATGAGAGCTTTAGGCATCATTATATAAAATGTCTCTGTGAAGACCTCGTCTCTTTTAAATACATCATCCTAGCACTTAAAGCATCACATTATAATTATTCTTTTACATGTCAATCAGCCCCTTGCCCCCAGATTGTCCCCAAATCCCCCATGGCAGGAGTTTCTGCCTTCAACTCAGAAGCAATTGACACAGAGACAGAAAGGACTCTCTGAATGTATTTAATCAAGTACAATTTATTTTCAGCACATTTATTTTCAAAAATTAAACGGAATTCTCAAAAGAGGAGTGCTTTCGTTTGTCTTTGTTTTTATGTCCATTAAAATCGATGTAAAACCCAGAATTATTAAGAGCCCCTACAACTTTGAACTGTGTGACAGCTTGAACAACTCGAGTGAATTTGATGCTTAGATTATTCTTTAAAACACTGAGCAACAGTGACTTATTTGGCATTAACAGTTTTAAGTCACCTGAGTACAATTTGTTGTATTTTAGCATAATTCACTTAATTGTACCCATGTGGCCCAAACGTGTTAATATGCCTCGCAGAATGCTAACTTGCTACAATAGCAACAGGATAGCGGACCATCTGGATCCCTGAATTGATAGCATAATCCTCTATTACGTAGCCCTCAGTGGCCCCACTGACCTCCACACACACACAGATCAGTTTCAAGATCAACGTGAATTATTCTACAACAATAGCATGAGTTCTGTGCTAATATGCCAGTCTCAAAATGATATTTCTCCTCTGTTTTAGCTACCCCCTTATAAACACAGACACATACACACAGACTCACATTCCAGCTTCAAATATAATGCTCTAGAGACATAAAGACAAGCCACCGAAGAGATGATTGGGAGAATTCATTTTCGCTAGCAGAGTTCACAGCACTGTTTCTGATAAACTGCTCAGTTCCAAAAGATCTTCTATGGGACCCCGGGATCTGCAAACAGTCCCTTCATTTTCCTGGATCATGCAAGGAATTCATGCAAATTTTTACTATTGAGTAATTTCCTGATATTTTCCTGAGGTGACTTAGAGTCAGAAACTTGGTAAATTGTCTGACCTCCAAAGGTGTTGCTCTGATCCCCCCGTTTCATTCAGCTATATCCATACTATTTTTGCCTGACCTAAAGGTTAATACTCTATCCGTGGGACTAATAGGTGTTTACTGACCTTCTGATCAGTAGTTATTTAGGATCAGAGCAGCCATTTACAGAGCATCTGTAATAGGCAATCTAAAAGCCTTCATGAGGGGAAAAAGACACCAAACAGAAAATAACAAACTTACTGCACACACATACTGTAGCGATACTATCTTAGAAGTGAAATGAGAAATCTGTGTTTATCAAAATGGTTTTAAAATGAGTCATCCCATTGTGCATATCTGAATCCCTGAGCCATGGCTAGAGGGGTTGCTGAACCACCACGATAACAAAAATCCACCTGATTAAGTCTGACACTACCTATGGGTCCAGAGATGAAGAAAATAAAGGAAAATGTGGGATGGTAAAATACTACGAAAACAAAACATCTGAGGATGCTACTGTCTCCTTGACAGAGAGCCCCAGCAAGGGTTCCTACCGCAGCCTGCTGTGGACAGCTCATCGCTTCCATTTGGACAGTCCCTTTCCCCATCACAAAGCCAGTGTCGGGGCACACAGGCATGGGAGCCCTGGCAGCTGAACATGTCGGTGGCACAGGTTATGGCACCTGAAACCCAAAGAAGAAATGCCATGAGATCACTGTCTTTCTGACAGGAATGATTAATCATTTACATCTTCTTTGGAAAGGAGGGAGCAGAAGCAGAAGACTTGTTTACACAGAAAATAATTGACGTTATTTGGGACCACCAAACGTTGTCTTTCCTATATGGATCATCATGCATGTTCCTCTAAGAATAGATTTCTTCCTAAATGCTGGGGTTATATTTCCATACTAGAGCTACTAGAGCTATACAATAGAAAAGAATGTCTTTTCTCCTTGTAAAATGTACGAAAGCATAGAATTGTCTTGAAATTCGATAATATTTCCAAAGAACTGAATGAGGATAATCATCACCGCTATCATAATAGCAATTTAATTGTTTAATATATGCTAAGCCCTTAACATATTAACTTATTTAATCCTCACAATCTGGTAGAACTATTAGTCTCATTTCACAGAGAAGGAAATAGAGAAGTTGAAAAGCTTACACCTTGTCACAACTTGCCCAGGGTGGCAATTTTCTGAGATGGGCAAAATCTTTCTAATTCCAGGCACCATCTCTCAGCCTCTAAGCTATTATTATCGCTGTCCACCCTGTGTTGCTGAAAAGAGTAATTGTATCCATTGTCCCTCTGCTTTTACACACGCAATCAGCAGGGTCTACCGTTTTTCTGCCTGATCACATTAATGTTCCTTTAGTTACGTGTTGCTATTTTTCAAATATATACAGCAAAAAAGTGCTTAGGGACTTGGATTAAATTCAAAAGATCATAGGTGCTCTATTTATTGAGTATAGGGTAGTCACATTAAATTAGAAAATGATCCTCTTTCATGATGTTTCCCTGGCCCCTTCTACCATTAAATATACTGAATGGTTTCTTTGTTTATATAAAAAAATGTTTAATGAATCAGTAACATGACTCCCATATCTAATATGTTTTATTTGAAATTTCACTTTCTTATTCCCAAAAGATGACCTGAATGTATAATAAAAAGCGTATTTTATAAATATTCAAAATTATTCTAATATCTCCAGAACGTAAATGTTATTGATTAATTTGGTGGAAAATTCTTGTCTCCAAACATTTACAGCAGTGGTCAACATGCTCTAATTAGATTATCATCTTCTCCTTTTCATCCATACAATTGTCATGAATGAAAAATGCAGTGTTTTCAATGTGAGTGACAGTGGAATGCCAGAGTAGAATCGCCCATAGATCTTTTCCAACACGCATGCATGCTTGTCCCTGACATATACCTTAGTCTAGAGGAGAGAATGGCAAGTGAATGCTGAAAAAGTCCCCATTTGTTTGAGGACCAGTGCTTTAAAAGAAATGGGGTATAACATGTATCTATTATTGAAAGAACTCAGAAGAAAAATCTATTAAATAAATGTTGCTTTCATTTAAAAATGAATTTACGTGCTACATGCTATGTCTTTAGTATCTTTTATAATAGAACTCTCTTCTTACAGGAATTAGCTTTACATAATTCCTTCTTATCCATCCTTTCAAGTTTGTCATTAGAGTGTAAAGTGTTAACTTTCATTATTATACTCTCAAGTCAATGCTTTAATTTATATTATATTTTTATTATTTAGCCTAAGATTTTTTAAACAATTGCATTCTTTCAAACAAGGAGTTTTCCAGAAATATGAAAATCTTTGTCTACTTTCTTATTATCACTTTGATAAGTCTCAAGGTATGCATAATGCAAATCACACCGATTTGGCACTTAGTAATCTAATTCTATTTGACTTTGGAAAAGGCCCTAAATTTCTGAGTTTTCCTATTTGTAAAATGAGGGGGTATGACTAGATAATTGTTAAGATATCTCCCAGCTATAAAATGGCATCAGGTTCTGAGCAGGTAATTTTCTGGTTCCCTTGATAATGTTCAACACATTCTGTATTAGGAGCATGCCAAAACATTACAGAAAATGGGCCAAAGAAAATGACTCAAGATTTCATTTCATAGTTACTACTCTCATTTGGAGATACATCACCCTCCTAGAGGAAAATAATCTCGAGGGAGAAAGAAGTTGGGTGTAAAGAATCCCCCTAGAATCAAGTGCATCTACTCAGATATAAAATATGATTGATGTCAAGATCCTATTTAGAATTTAGAAAACTTGACTTCTGTTCCTAGCTCTATCATCACTAATTAGCTGTGAGACATCAGACTAATATATGAACCTCTGTTGCTCTCTCTATTCTTGGACTAGAATGAGGTTGTCAAGGTGGGATCCTCACACACCCAAGAATCACCCAAGTCTTATGCAGAAATTCTGTTTACACCCCACATCAGAATATTTGGAGGTAGGATTTGATTCTACATTTTAAACAAGCCTCTGAGAAGGATGTTTTATAGACTAAGGGTTGAGAACTGTTGAGATAAGTTCTCTATAAGGTTCTTTCCCAATTCTAATTTATTAGGTTCAATTTATCGACTAATATTTGGTCTAAAGTAGTATGTGTGTGTGTAAGTTATTTATAGGGTTCTTTTGTAATTCTAAAGTATTAGGTTCAGTTTATTGACTAACATTTGGTCTAAAATAGTATATGTGTGTGTGTGTGTGTATGTGTGTCAGCAGCTTGGTAGCTAATACATAAAATAGAGCCTGTAAATAAGTTAAATAGACTGTGTGTTTTGACAGCTGATAAACATATTTATTGCATTCTAATCCTTTTTTTAAAGAGCATTTATCAGGACATTGATAGATATAAACCAATAACACCTTGAGAACAGGGGTGCAGGAGAAATAGAACAAAAGGGGGTGCGACTCACTTCATTAATATACTACAGCTTGTTCATGTTACATGATCACAAATAGTTACAGAAGGTAAACCTGATTGTACCTCTTTTATGGTAGAAAATCTGAGGAATAATGAGTAACAGAAACTTGCCCATGGTGACACAGCTGGAAAATGCAGAGGTGAGAGAATTCAACTCTGCAAATGTAGAGCTTCTGCCCCTTTTTAGTGGGGCTGCTAAGAAAGCTCAGAGGTATGAATAGTGCTGTTTGGTGCAGGGCTAACCAAAAAGGGGAAGAAAAATGGTTTTAAAGATTAAACATATGTTCATTTTTATAAAATCCTTCTGCGAAATTAAAGAAAGTTATAATAGCAAGAGGAGCAAAGTGATTAGAGACTGATGAGTTACCTCATTGATTACTGATTGTTTATTCTTTCTATATTTTTTATCTGTTGTTGCCTCTAAATTATTTATCTAAATAAAAATTAAATTTCAAATGGCTTAAAAACAAGAAAATAAACTGTTTTCAGAGGCTATCTCCAATATTACATTAATTTACAGAGAACTTAGGTTTAGGTTGAGCACTATAAAATGATAACCCTCTGTGCCGGTTTGAAAGTATTATGTATTATTAAGAAAAGCCACGTTTTAGCCCTGATCCAATCTTGTGGGGGCACCCATTTCTTATAATCCTGATTCACTCTGTAGGTTAGAAACTTTTGATTAGACTATCTCCACATAGGTATGACACACCCCATTGTGAGTGTGACCTTTTGATTAGATAGAGATGTAATTCCACCCATTTCGGGTATGTCTTGATTAGTTTACTGGAATCCTTTATAGAGGAAATATTTTGGAGAGAGCAAGAAGCACCAGAAACCTCACAGCTGACAGAGGAGATGTAGAATCTTGGAGAACAATTGCTTCAGAGAAAAGAGACATTTACATTTGGAACCCCACATACATTGCCATGAGATGTTAAGCAAGCCAGAGCCTGGACAGAGCCAAGGGAAGCCAAGAGATGAAAGCCAGCCCCGGAGAAGCAAAGTGAGGAACCCCCACAGGAACAGAGGCTGAAAGCAATGGTGTCCAGGAGAAAGAGACCAGCAGATGCCAGCCACATGCCTTCCCAGGGGACAGAGGTGGTCCAGATCCATCGGTCTTTGTTGAGTGAAGGTAACCTCTTGTCGGTGCCTTCATTTGGACACTTTCACCTCCTTAGAACTGTGAAGTTGTAACTGATTAAATTCCCTTTTTAAAAGTCATTCAATTTCTGGTACATTGCATTCTGGCAGCTTACAAAATACACCCCCTGTCTGTGATAGTGATCCAAATAGCTGGCCACAACCCCTGAAATTTAAAAGAGGGATTAACTATACTTAATCCTGTATGTGTGCCTTACTTTATGACTCAGGTCTTTTAATCTCTTAAATGAGGATACCAGCAGTTAACAAACAGGGATGATGTATTGAGTGAAGAATGTATAGCTACAGGTACAGGCCCATATATAGAGACAGACTATATAGAGAAATAGAGAGAGATAGATAGATAAAGAGGTAGATCGATAGAGAAACTTTGGTAGAGTGTTTGGCCCATTGTAATCATTTAATTGAGAGATTCAGATGCTTTCTTCTTTTACTCCTTAGGAAATTCATTAAGAAATTCCATTTAGACCAAATGTAAAATGTCTGTGATGATTAAAGAGCAATTATACTGGCTTTGTGGTTGAAATATCTTAGGTAAATGTAGAACTTTGACACTATTACTGCTATTACTACAAAGCTGAGTTTTAAAGTACATTTAAAAATCATATATAGCAGCCTAATTTCTTTACTTCCCATTTAAAGCAATACAATAATAGTGACCATTGTAAAACCACACACACAGAGCATGTGGCGAAGTATAAATTAGTATCATACTTTTGGAAGGCAACTGGGCAGTAAGCATCAAGAGCCATGAAAAACCGTTCAACCATTTAACCAGTAATTCAAAGCATTGCAATTTATTCCAAGGAAATCATTGAAAACTAGAAATAAAATATACAAATACATTCATTGCTGCAATATTCAGGAAACATCATAAATACAGAATAATAATTGTATATATCAAAGTATCAGAATAATAGGTCACCATGAAAATAAAAAGCCACTACATAGAAATATGTTTCTAAATGTAATGTTACATTTTAAAAAGTAGAGAACAAAGTTTTATGCATGCTTTAAAATGATAGAGTATTTGTTTTATAAGAATAAAGACTGCATGAGAATGCAAAAGAAACACAACTCACCACAAATGGTATCACTTTCATCTAATCCATTTCCACAGTCATCCTCACCATCACAAATCCAGTGCTTAGAAATACATTTTTGTGCAGAACAAGCAAACTGGTTCCAAGAGCAAGAAGAATCTAAAAAACAAAACAAGAATGCTTGTTTCAGGTGCAAAAAAAAAAAAAAAAACAATCAGTACAGACTGTCTCAGGACAGAACTGAGGCATTACCACAATACAGTAGATTGAGGCAAATAAGTTTGCTGAGGGAAGTATTGATTGGCTGTTTTACGTTTAGTCAAAGTGATTTTAAAGATTTTAAAGTTGATTAAGGAGGTTTTAGCTTGATAACCAAACAAGTAGTTTATCACCTATACTTACTTAACATGATGTTTTTGTGCCTCTCCTTTGGAAATAATTGAGTTTGTTATACCTGACTAATAGCATCCAAATTCATTGCTATGGTAATTTATTTCTAAATTAGCCATCTATAATAGTATACTACATTGATTTTCAGTGTTAACTTCGCTGTTGCTCTTCTCCACCCCATTTTCCCTTCTACCAAGTATATTTATCATTAAGAAATATCCACAAAATAAAATCTTCCTAAATTAAATGGAAGCGATCAACATATAAACTACTATAATTAGTTTTGGTTTTGATTCATAAACTATGTAAAAACTTTGAATCTCTATTTAAAATGTGCAACTAGATGACTTGTGAAGAAGAGAATTTAGAAAAATTGAAGACTGGAAAAAAATTAAATTGAGGATTATAACATTACATGATATCTTCCTATTCAGAAATCCAGAAATTACGAATCCATATAAACTATTTTAAAAGTTTTTTGCTGGTCTTGCTCAGAATCTGACTCTAATGTAAAGATATACAGCATCTTAATCAAACAAAATGCACCTTTACATTTCATGATGACATTTACTTTTAGGGGAGTTTGACATTTCACAGAAGATCCATTTTTAATCTTTTTTCTATCCTGTCTACTCACCATAGTGTATATTATTTGTGTTAGAAGAAAATAGTGAATAGATGTTTTATTTTCCTATAGGAAGATTTTTTGGCCTGGAAGTAAAGAATCCATAAATTTTAGAAAATAAATAATAAAATGCTTTCTTACCTTGGTAATGAGAAATTAAATGTGCGCATAGAAATTAGGAGATAGGGCTTGAGAGGCAAGAGTTTGAAGAAATGGAAGTTTAAGTATTTTATTTAATACTATGCATGCAAGTAATAAAAAGTTCTAGAATAATTATTATATCTGACAATAACAGAGAAGGGGAAGATAATGAGGCATTTGAGTCAAATCTATATTTTCATAACAAAATGCAAATGCAATAGGTGTCACTTAAAGTTAAGAAATCAGGAAATGAAGGTGTAAGTACAGCATTTAGATCAATGGAGGTAACCACTCAAGTAACAAAAACAGAAAAGGCTTAACAGAGTGCTGGGGCTGCTGCTCTTCACTCTAAGATCTTCTGTGCTATTTTAATTTTTATCACCTTTATTATTTGATAAAGATGAAAAATGATGTTAAAGTCAGTTAATGATATTTTGTTTAAAATCCCTCTGTAAGAGAACATCAGCATATAAATAATATGGTTTACAAGACTAAAGCAAGATATAACGCCTCACCACAGTGAACTTCATCAAGTCCATCCTCACAATCTTTCTGGCCATCACAGATCCAGGTGTTCAAAATGCATCTTCCGCTAGGACAACCAAAATAATTTTCTTCACATTTGTGTTTGCTTTGAACTGTGATAAAATACAGAATGTAATGTCAACTTCAATAATTTAAATTAATAGACTTCTGCAATTTAGGTAGATAAATCAAAATAATATTCCTAAAATTGTTAGAGATAAGTAATAAGCAAACTTCATAAAATAAATAAATAACTGAGAATGTCAAGGTCATGAATACAAGGACAGATTGAGAAACTGCCAGAGATCAGAGGAGATCAGAGAGATATGAAAACCAAATGCAATGTTGCAACCTGGATTGTATCCTGGAACCGAAAGAGGACACTAACTGATATACTGGTTAAATACAAACTGTGTGGAGTTTTGTTTAAAAAAAAATTAAATAGCTAAGGTAACTATAAATTTGATAGTCCTAAGGCCAAAGAATCATATTTTGGTTGAAAATAGCCTAAAGTCCATATTCATAATAAGAAAAAATTAAGAACCTCAGTTCTTCAATAGAAGGTTTTACATGTGTGTGTGTGAGTGTGTGTGTGTGTCTGCGTGAGTAAGGTGGTACACAGAATGGCCACGAATATAATTGCTTAAAATATTTCAAATTTTTTTTGCATGTCAACCGAACATGAAAAAAGTGAATGTAGCAATGGGATGGGGAGAGGGAAATAGCAGTATACAACCCAATTTAATAATTGCTTATATGGCATATCTAACTTAAAGCTATACTAATAGTTATATTTATTTAACAGATTTCTTTCCTAAATTATTATTATTTTTTATTTCAATTTCCTCAAATACTTAAACATAACAGTGTCATGATCTTCTCATGGAAAGTATTCTCCTAAGAACACAGACAACACTTATCTGAGCTTATGTGGATGAGAACGGTTAATAGATTATTATAAATATACCTTTCTGACTTTGCTCCAATAATAATAATAATTACTACCCAAACTACCAAAACATTCCATAACTACATTAAATGGTATAACATGAAAACACAAGCTTTACGCAATAGCATCAATCAAAGCCTGTGGTAAGAAACAAAGTCTCCGTTTTAGTCTATGGATAGTTATTTACAGGTATGTAGTACTTCTGTTGAAGTCTTCTAGATTACACATTTTAAAGATTTAATCACTAGTTTAAAAATAATGAGGAATTGAACATGGAAAAAGGAAACATCTAAATATAGGACAGATTTCTTGAGTAGCATTTCATCAATCTTTAAATAAGATTAAGTGGCATGCCTAAAACAGGACAATTTACCTTTAAGTTTCCTAGATTATCTAAATTTTAACATTAATCATTGAATGTCAAGAATAAAAATTAATTAGTTGTACATGACTGTCACTCTTCAAGGCAAGAACTGTTTCTCTTTCTAGAGTTACCTGGGCACTTTAATTCATCTGAATAGTCTCCACAGTCATTAGACCCATCACATATCCAGGTTGGCAGAATACACAGTGAAGTAGAATTACATTTTATGAACCCTGTGGTTTTCACTCCAAGTTTATAGAAATGTGTGCAGTCTGTATTATCTAGAAGGAGATGATCAGAAAAATGAAAATCACCTCATTTGCAAAGATTATGAGCCTTCTATGTAGGTCATAGATACCAAAAGAGTTGACTTCATTTGAAGAAATAAATGTGCTATTATCCTACACAACAGGGGTCAGTTTTAAATCATTTCTGGGCAAGGTTCAGTGAAAAGCTGGATAGGGTTCAATACAATGCCAAAGGTTCCCAGTCATGACCAAACAAATGGTGGCGGAATATCTTACTGCAGTTCTTTTCATCTGAGGCATCTGCACAATCTATGTTCTGGTTGCATCGTGCTGATCTTGGAATGCAAGTCCCATCTGCACAGCGGAACTCAACAGTAGCACAGGTTGAAACTAGAAAATCAGGTAAATAATTAAATGAACAGATGAGACAGAAAATGACTGCTTGCTTTTACATTTGGGGTATATTAATTTAGTTATGTTACTCTGTTTAGTCTTGCTTTTTTAACTCTAGGAAGTCCCAAACTGACCCTTGGCCCCTACTCCCAAGCTTGGCTTAGCAGCCTCTTACATGTCTCCCCTTGACATATGATTTCTCTCTCTGCCATGGTACTTATCATAGTGCATTGCAATTGCATGTTTATGTATATGCTCCGCCATTAGATTGCAAGCTCCATGAAAGCGGGTACTATGCCTTGTTCACCACCATAATACCATTCCAGCACTAAGCCAACACTAAAATAAATTGAAGGCTGCTGAGCATTCTCTCTCCTTTCAACTGAAAAGGTACAAAGATATGACCACAAGCAAATTCCTGGTTGAATGCCTACTGAGAAATCCTGATCTGGTTGCTAAAAAAAATGGAACATCCCCTGCTATTGCAAAGATGGATGGATGGATAGATAGATAGACACACAGACAGATGTAACCACTGAGCATTTTCTTTAATATTCAAAGGGGAAAGAACTGAGTACTGCTAGAAAACCATCTCTGCCTGTCATGCTCCTTTCCACAGCCATATCACTAACATTGTTTCTATTGTTATGAAAATTTGGCTTTCTAACTTCATGCTATACTTAGATGAAAATCTGCTTCAATATGCTACTGTCATTATATACACTTTGTACAGAATAGCTTATTCTTAATCATATATTCCTTCCTGGGTTGCTCACACATTCATTACTATATAATGCCTTCCAGCAATATGTTGCAAACAGGTGCATAGTGTACTATGTGCATTAGATCAACATAGGTGATATTTTTATACCAAATTCAAATTTCCACAGGTTGATTATGTTAATGTACAAAATGAAGGACTCTTTGATTATTCCACTTTCAGTAGTGTTGATGTTTTAAAGAGCCTATTTAATTATAAATAGAAATTATATCAATTGTGCATGGTTAAAGTGATATCTTAAAATATGACAATTTTAGTCAGGGGTTTGTATGTCATTGTATTTCATAATGTACTGCTTCTATTATATTTAATTGTATCTCAAAATTGCGTCTTTATTTGTATTTAAATGATGATTAGAATAAATGTTTTATTTACAATTTACAAGTATAATTGCTTCATTGTTTTCTGCATTAAAAATAACATCTTAACATGTTATTATGGGTAGAGTAAAGTTCATTGTTCCAAAGCAGGAAAATAAGATCTTTTTTCTTTTATTCTAAAAGAAACAAAATCTATTCTATACACCTCTAATTTCATTTCATATTCAGTTTTTTCAGTGGAAACAGTTAATGGAATATATATATTCCACATAAGATAATCAAGACAATCTTTTACATTTTGTTTTTATAACATCCTCTTATCAAAAGACTCTTAATATAAGAAATTTCTTAGAATTTTTTTATGTACAACACAGGATGAATTTATCTGTTAAATAACATTTTAGATAGCGGAGAATTCCTAGGCATGCCTACAAAAATATATCTCATAATGCCACTGAAGTTCTATTTTATAGTACACTTGAATTTAGAGCTTAAAACGCTGGGCGGATCTCAATGGAAACATTTGTAATCCATCACTTCATGCCCATCTCTCTCTAACTTCACAGATAAGCGTGTACTTCTCTGTGTACTTGGGAGTAAGTACATCCTATTGGGCATTAGTGGCTGAGAGGTTGTAGAGGTAAATTTTGATACCATTAACCTGGGGGTAGCATTTCAGAGAGTTAAGAAGACATGAGATTTAGAGATTTCACAGAAACAGGGTTGAAAAATAGTGCTGTGGGCTCTGAGAGAGAAGCAGGAGTTGAATTTTGAAAAGTGTGGAAATGTGAGGTGAAGAGAACACAGACTGGGGTGGAATTCTGGGAAGAAGGAAAAAGAGAAAAGTAAAAGGAGAAACCGACTAGACAAAAAGAAATGTAAACTTTGAAATTGAGAAAAGTGCTTATGAGGTGATGTTGGAAAGAAAGGCATGGGAAAAGGGATTAGGTAGGGAGTCAGGAGAGCTGAGTAGAGGGTACTGAATTTGAAGGATGTATTTATTTTCTCCCATTTTCCCAGTCAACAGTAAGGCTCATGAACTGGGATGAGGAGGCCCAGCCTGGCCAATTAGAATGTGTGACATGTGCAAATAGGAATAGATTTTCTTTTTTAAACCTAGCCCTTTCTTCACAGATTCCATGACTTGGGATAGAGTCTGGATGGAGTGATAAGTAGCAATGGATTTGAACATACTAAGTGGTGGCAGAATTTTGTAAGCATCAGGGACCAGGTAGTTGTGGGGGCTGCTATCTCCAACATCTGTGGGCAAGGAAGGAGAGACCTACAACTGGAGGAATTCATGGAAAGAGAGGAAACGCCTTACATAAGTAAGCAAATGTCTCTTTTGCCAACACCTCTTCCCCTGTGTTCTCTCAATTCTATTCCTCTCTCACTTCATTTGGTCAACCAACTACTGAATTTGTTTCACCCTCTGGGTGATTTTTGAGTGACAAAGATGCTGGAGTCTCTAATTTGTCAAGTGAATATGAGAGTTTTCTGACACTTTTTCCTCAGGCTAACCGTCCTGACAAACCAAAAAGAGAGTGTAGTCTGAATAAAGATAAACCAAGTGAGAAACTTCAGATTTCTCCCTCCAGATAGTCCCAAAGGAAAAGTAAACCTACAAAAATGTGAGTGAACACATAACATAAGCACACGGGGAATAACGATGAGGTACTATACTACAAAGGAAGAAGATCTGTCAGGGATTGTGGACCAGAAGCAGTAGCAAAGAGACAGTGAAATCATTCTTTACTTTTTTAGTTTACCTCTTCCTTCTAATTGTTTTTCCTCCATGCCATTTAAAATATTTAATGAGATAGGAAAGATCTAAAATTGATTAGTCTCCTGTGGTTCTTCACATGTTTTTTGTCTGTTCTATGAATAAGCTAAGTCAATTTTCTCTTCCAAGTCCCCTTACCCAGCCAAAGGGAAGCTGACGAGGGAAAAGAACACACATTAAAGTTGCAATCATATGTCTCTTCTCCTTTACTTTCAAACCAATAATTTACTGCATGGGCTTGAAGGGTATTCAAACCCAGAAGATGTAATGATTTGTTCTTCAAGCATGCTTATCCTTTTTCTTTAGCTTGTTTGTGGAACATTCACAGTTTTGCTATGAACTTGGGGAAAAAACAAACATCAGTTTCCTCTCTTTCAGGCAGCCACAGAGCTACTTAGCTCTCCCATCTACCTGGCCCAAGGAAGTTATGGTCTTCCCATGGGGAGCAATTTGTTCTCATCTCGTCAGGGAAAGAAGGAGAACATGTACTTACCCCAAATCTATTTACTCATACTCTCACACAAGCAGAAGGGGAATAGAGAATGGGCAGCTTCATAAACAACTCCTCATATCCTCCCCCCCAGCCCCAGACAGCTGGATGCCTAAAGCTCTCAGTTATGAAAGGAAGCACTGTAAAGGAGCAGTAAATAAAAGATTTATGAGGACTGAGAGTTTTTCTTTTCTTCCCAAAGAGAAAAAAAACAACAAAACAAAATGAAATCCATGTGACAACCACTTCCACTCTGAAAATAGATCCTCTATCCTTGTGGAATTAGAAGTTAGTACACTATATACTATTAAAATCCAACAATACGAGTCTAATGATACTTCAAGTAATTATACATGGTGCCACAGTAGCCTCTCACCAGAGTCTATCAAAATTTCTCTCCATACATATTGAGTTTTCAATGGCATTAATTATTTTAAAATATGTTTTACTTTACTTAGATTAGAAAACAAAAGGTGGTTTTTATTGATGTGTGCATATGTGTACATCAAGGCATTTGAGTCCCATGTTGCACTGACTATTAAAATAGAGAAGTACCTGGAGGAAAAATCATGGAAAGAGAGCTCTTTTCAACTCCCTGAGCCTTTCCATCGGCATTTCCCTTCATCACCTTCTGTGTTCTATCGGGAAGTCTGTGGTGGATACACATTTGAATCACTGCCTTATAAGATAATCCAGGGACATGTGCACAGGGAAAGCTTCCCTCAGCAGCATGAAAGGTGCCCTAGGAGGACGCTATACGAACCAACAAGATGAAAGAAGAACCGAACCCAAAGATGCCACTGTGATGAGAAAGCTTTCATCTAAAAACCTTCTCATTGGTTTATCGTAAAGGAGATAATCCAATTAATTACATCCATTAATTTCCAGTAAATAATACACAGTGTGTTTGAGCTTCCATGAGTATTTTTAGTTTCAAGTATCTTGCATTATACAGGAAGAACATCTTGGTATAAGGTATTTTTGTTTATTTGTTTTCATAACATTTCAAACTGTTGTGATTTTTATCCTATTATCATCACAAAAGAAAGGTTATGACAGAAACTTGGTTGTGAAATGTAGCAGTTTCATGCCCAAGAATAAAGCTTAGGTAATTGTAACACAGAGATCAGGAGTTTAGACTAAAAACAAGTAAGTAATATTTTATTCATAATATTCAGCAGCTGGTATTGGTGTTATTAGGCAGAATAAAATCTACTTATACCTTAGAAGATTTGCAGCTTCAACTAGCCACTTAAAAACGTAATAAGCACTTACTGCTACTAGATACTATAATTCATAAACCCAAACAAACTAACGATTAATTTATGTACCACTGCTGAAAGCAAACTCGCATTTTCCAAGAATATCCACAGTAACTCACTAAGTTCCCATGGTTCCTTTAGATGAATTTTGTTTTAAAATCTACTTTTTATAGTCATTGTTCTGTTCTTCTTATTCCAACTTGATATTTTTACCTTTGTCCTGGCTCAATGCCTTTACTATATTCTTCTCATTTGCTTGAAACTAACTGATAGACTGTATCAATTTCTTGTTAACCTTTTAGTTTCCTTTCTTCCAAATGCTTGTCCATTTCCCTCTGCTTACTCCCAGTACCAATGTATGTGCCATTTTAAATCTTTTTTGGATATGAAATTATATGTGACTTAATTACTAATGTACTTGGCTCATCCTAACTATACTGTCACCCTTAGATGGTAAACTGATCAAGTGATAGGCCAAGGTATTCCCATCTGGGATGACAGAATAACTTCCCACCCTTCCTTTCAACTACAAACAGTCTGCATACATTGTGGCCTCTGTCAATTTCTACCTCGTCATTCCAGTACCATTGTACTTAAACTTTATCACCAGTCTGTTTCTAAAAGTAGTCTATCTTCGCTGTTTTTTGCTTTCTCATCATCCATTTTCTGCCCCAACCCAGTGTGAACTGGCTTTCCCCTGCCATTTCTATGAGTTGACTCTCAGAAAGGCAAATATCTCCTATGTGCCAAAACGTACACTTTCACTCAGCACGCCCATCCTCTTATGCTGACCTGATGCTCCTTTCTTGAGAAAACAATCTTTTTTTTTTTTTTTTCTGCTTCTCTGAGGATTTCTCATGAGGGTCCTTATATTAGTCCTCTGATCTACTTTTTCTTTTTTTTTTGTTTCCTATCCTCTGCGGTCATTACACTGTGTCTGCCAGATGATCCGCCTCTAGGCAGTGCTGGGGTGACTGAAGGCTCTTTTTGCGTGAACCCCATCAGGGTTTTTTAGGATCCCTAGGTATAAAGCCAGATGGCTCCTCCCACTCTCCAGCCCTGTTTTTGTCTCAATGATAAGAAGTGAAGAGCTATATTTAAGAGAGTGAGAGTGGAGGGAGCTAGAATTTCACCTGGATGCTGGAGACAGGGCACCCTGCTTATTGTGGTGGGCAGGTATGATTGTCCTGGGTACAGGTCATGTTGGTTTTTTTCTGTTTGTCTCACTCTCTCTCTCTTGCTACTGTACTTCAGTCCTCTCTTGCACTTTTCCCCATTCTCCTCTGCTCTCATGACCTGATGGCAATTCATGGGAGGGGTGGACCCCATGGACTGCAGATCTGGGCTGCTATGGAGAAGACAGAGAGCAGTGCTGAGCAGACCTCAAAGTGGGACCTTGTTCTGGGAGCATTAACTTGCGGAGAGTGAAAAACTGCCAGACTGGGAGAACGTTTGGCTAAGCTGTCCCATAAACCAGAATGCTTAAACACAGACTACACCCAGCATTTTTGTCAGGCTGGGGCAGGGCTCATCCGAGCCCCATGAGGGGTTTACTGACCCCCATGGATTGCAATTTGTTGTCTTGCAAACCATCTGCTTAGCTTCCAGGGCATTTCTCTCTGAGCAGAAATGCACACTTGTTTTCTGATTCGGAGCAAACCTTTGCTGAGGACAAACACTGGGTTGTCAGTATTACCGACTGGATGCTGGGCCATTGGAATGTTGGGTGGGTTTGAGAGGAACTAAGAAATACAAAAAAAGACCCTTCCATCATAAACCTTGATAAACTGGAACCATCATTTAGGAAATGGCTAGCATAATTTATGGCTCTCTACTTTAGCTTTGTAGACTGGATAATTGAAGGTATGCTCATTTGTAATGCTTGGAGGCTGAGGTTTATGCAACTTGGAAATTAGTTCACAAGTCATCCCTGAACGGCTGCGGCAGCAGAGCTGCCCCTCATCAAAGGGTGACCACAGACTGTGAGTGCTTCATACATCTCAGATATTTGCACTTCAAGATGCTCTACAGTTTTATAGGCACTTGTGGGTAAATTATTACTTCAGTAAATACTTACTGACTGCAAAACACTGGGGATGCAAGGCAGCCATGGTACCTTCCCTCAGACCTTGTCTTTTCATTTAATCATTGCAAAAACTTTGTGTCATAGGCGGGGAAGGAGGTTAGCGTCTAGTTTCCTTGTAATAATATTCCTTTTTAATATTAATGACATTAATTTGTCATTTCAACCAAAAATTCTGACTTTTTTAAAACAACCATTACTGTACCCATACTCTTCTAAATAAGTCCAAAATCAGTACTTGCAGTCTAAATCCACCACCTGAGCTCCAGACCTGTGTCGATCAACATACTTTCTTCAAGGTATGTAAAGTATTCTTAAGAAGGTATGGAGCTTCTTCTAGCTCCATTTGGTGCCCTACAGGTATTCCAACCTCAGAAAGCAAAATGACCATATGTTTTTCATCATCTACTCCCACAAAACACAGAGCCCACAAAACGTAAATAAAATGAAAACAAATCAATAAAAATTAAAAGACAAGCAAAAACCAAAAAAAAAAAAAAGCCCTCCTTTGACCCTTCCCACGTTTCCTCACCTAAGAATAGCCGCTAATGCTACTTTTAAAACATTCTATGTTCCTCATTCTCTTCATTTTTTGCTTTGACTGCTGCAATACCTTCCCATTTGGTTTCTCTTATCTCAGTATTATAGCATTCATACACAATATTAGTTTTTGAAGTGTGACTTTGATTATATTTGGACTATTTTAAAATTCTGGTGACCTTCTGATGCTTATAGGACAAAGTTCAATTTCCTTAACATATTACAAAAAAATACCTTATGCCCTGGCTCCTACCTCTAAATTGTCTCATTTTTTACCACCCCCCCATATACAATCTGGTTCTAACCATATCTAACTACTTGTGGTTTTCAATGTTAGTCCATGTACTTATAATTCTCTCTACTTGTATCATTCCAATTTATTTATACTTTAAGACTCATTTTTCATTTAATCTCAGCTAACCTTTCAGGATACTTCTAGCTGCTTCCCTCTCCCCCCCAAAAAAGGAATGTGCTCTTATTTCCTTCACCCCCCCCAAAAAAAGTTAGAAATGTGCTTTTAAAAGTGAAAACATAGTATCTTATATGCATTCATTTGCTTATGTGACTTTTTTACTTATAGTTTGAACTCCTTGAGGTCTGGTACAATGTCTCTCTGATTTTATGTCTCATTGTACTCAATGTAGCTGACAACAGTTTCAGGGCAAAAATACTTATGGAATGGTCTGCAGACAGTAAATAATCCAAAAGGAAAGTAAAAAGGCTTTTAAAGGGAAATTAGTTTGGAAAGATCTGTTGGTTCCATATTTTAGAAAGCCTTAAATATCAGTCTAAAAACTTCCCATTTATTCTGCAATTACTGAGACCTCATTAGTGGTTTCCTATCAGGCAGTGGCAAAATATAAATAAAAAGTGAACATGACATAGCACTTTCCATATGCCAGGTACTATTCTAAGTTCATTTAATAATAACATACTCATTTAAGTATTATCTCATATTTTACAATTTAGGAAACAGGCACAGATTGATTAAGTGCCTTATTCATAGTCACACAGTAAGTGCGGGGGTTGGGATTCTAACCCAGGAAGTCTGGCTTCAGGGTACATCCCAGTATTCATGGTGGGGAGATGCCAAAAGCCTATTAGCATGATTTAACAACACAGGGATGAACTGGAAAGACTCTAGGCATAAAGGTCACTTAATCTCCTAATAGCAATTCTTTTAACCCAGGCTTAATATGGACTGATATCGAAACTATTAGAAGATTTGTTGATGATTGTATATGCAGATAATGAAATATAGTGGAAGAAAAAATCAAGGATAACACCAGGTTTCCTGTCACAGTGGTTATGAAAATGGTGAGATGGTGAGTAAAACGGAATTAAGAAATGAAGGAGAATATTTTGGAGCAGTAAATTCAGTATTGTACAATCTGATAGAAATGCCTGATAAACAGGTAGGTAGAAATGGAGAAGTGAGAAATGTCAAGTTTTGAAATGAGGAAAGGAGTAGAAACCAGAAATAGCATATATAGTCACTATTTTGAATTAGTTTTAGTAGTTCTATTCCAACATTTACGAAAGTATGGTTCATAGATTTTCAGTAAGTGTCATAAAACGAAACAATGAAACCATAGTCCTCTCAAGAACACAGTTGGAAAAAATTAGGAAAACCCGTTTAGGCATATTCCTGCCCTGATGCAATATATATCTACCTTTACAGTCTATTTCATCAGAGTTGTCACCACAGTCATTCTCACCATCACATAACATGCCATGTGGAATGCAACGACGATTGTAGCAGGGCTTGAAACCTCTTCGACAGCTTCTGTTTTCTTATGAGAGAAAGTAGATGCATGTAATTGGAGTCTTATAAAAATATTTTACAGAAAGAAAATCACAGACAAGCTTTCATCCATAATGACCAGATTGCAGATCTACCAAACAAGTGCTGTGCACTAGCAAAGCTCTGGATTAGAATATTCATGTATTATCAAGGAGTCCTTCACTCAATAAGACGCTTTTAACTTAGTGTTTTAACTTCAGGCAATCATACTTGGAGATCTCTTCAAATTATACCTACATTATTGCTTCTGGCACTTATGTCAAGGAGCACAGAAATAAACATATATTACATATTCAATTTTGAGGAAATAAATCTCTGCCTTGGGCATAATGCAATTCTCCTGACAACTTGATCTCTTTCTCCTTTGCATCCTTCATAGATTTTATAATGAAAAAAAAATTAGGCATCAAAATATGTATTCTTCAATCAGTGAATCCAACAGTCACCTGAATATCCATGACTTTCTTTTAAAAATTATCTTAAAATGTCTACAGAATTTCCTAAGGGCTTCTGAAACCTATTCACCCTAATGAAGATGTCTCATTTTCTGAGTTGGGACAGAAGCGACTACTTAAATAGCTGCCATTTATCGAATACTAACTTTGTGAGAGGCTTGGTATTGAATGTATATATTTGCCTATTTAAGTCTCTCAACACCATTAAAGCTAGTTTATTTTGGAAAGGAAACTAAAATATAGAAAACTGACTTACTTAGCACACACTAGCCACACACAAGTAGATTTGGGAACAAAGATTTAGCCCTAAATGTGACTCCAAATCCTATAAAATATTCTTGAAATGCAAAAAAAAAAAAAAGTCCAAAAGCCATTAGCCTGTGGGACTATAATTACATGGCTCTCAAAAATGATTTTTAAATATTGAAAGGGATGTAAATAATAAAGGATATATGACAGAGATCATGTATGGTGTGCAAAACCCAAAATATTTGTTATTTGGCCCTTCAGAAAAAGTTTGCTGACCTATGCTCTACACTAATATTGCATGCGTTCTAAGAAGTATAAGTAGTAAGAAATATATTCTCAAGCCAATTCATAGTATAAACAATTTCGGCCAGCTGATTATTACAATGTTATATGCTTTAATATTTTCATGTTATATAAGATATAGCTATTCATTCAAACAAATATGGTATTTAAGGTAAATTTTCTAAGATTTTGGTGCATATAATTATGGACAAATTATAGTTAGCCATCCATTTTAGTTGAGAGCATGTTGTTCTGTTGTAAAAAGGGTGAGAGGATTGCCTATGGATTACCCAAACTCTATCTTCCTTTCATTTCACAATTCCTTTGACTATTTAGCTATTAAATATTACCCAGGTTATACAGCAAGGGAAAAAGCAGAAACAAAGTGTAGCGATTCCAGATACAGATTCCCAAATTTTGCATTGCATACAATCACAATGGTATTGTATTTGTAAGATAAAAATAAATCAGACAAATGTAAAACAATCTGGGTCAATTCCACAGTAACTGCTAAAAATTGCACAAAATAAAATTTTCAGGAAAACACATAAATCATTGCAATTAAGGCAAATGTCAGGCACTTAACTAAGATAGAAAACCCAATTTTTTGCTACCTAGGGAACCATGGAGGTTGATCATCACTTGGTCTCACCTACAGAAGCGTGGGTGTTGTAATTCCCGGTCTGATAGGCTACATGGATAACTCTGATGAGCAGCTAGTTTTGTGCCCAAGGACACTGGCCCTGATGCCAATTCTATAGGCAGAAATACAACTGGCAAGACATTGATAACAACCCAACCACAAGCTGCTGCCTGATGAAGGACCTCTGCTGCAGATCACACCTGCAATATGAACAAATTACTGATATTTCTAAATTATATTATGCATATGTGCACCTAAAACCTATTGCTAAAGATGAGTAACTAGCAGCCCAAAGACAGGATCCTGTTCTGTTTTAATTTGAATTTTGTGGATGGAAAAGCATGGGGAAATACTGTAGTGAATATCATGCTTATTTTGATTGGGAACCAAGTGCCCCTTCGTAACATGAGGAGAGCCAAGTCAGTTGCCTTAGATCAAGATATTATTGAGAAACACTAGGGAAATCACCCACAAAAATCGAACAGTGACAAACAACCTAAAAACCGAAAAGAGTGCAAAGAACTTCTCCCTGAAATTAGCAAATCACATACTAGAAACGTACCACAGAAGAGCAGCTTTTCATCTGATTTATCCTTACAATGAGGAATGCCATCACAGGTGAGATGATAATCAATGCACTCACCATTTCCACACTCAAACTCTGAATAAATGTTACAGGAGGAATTTTTAGCTGAAAGGAAAAAAAAAAAAAAGGCAATGTGTTTGTACAATGACAAACATTTTGATACTGCAGCAATTATTTACTTTAATTATAAAATAAACTAAAACTAAGGTGGTTTTCTTTGTTGTTCCCATCTCCCTTCTAAGGTTTTCAGGGGGTGTATGAATTTGCTTTTCTTTTATGCCTATCTGTGTTAGTTTGCTAATTAGTTGGCAATTATAAGTGTGCATGGAGGAAAGCAGGAGTTTAAATGAGGATGACTACATCCATACATTGTGCTTAGCTGTCAATCTTAAAAACAGATTTTAAAAAAGAACCAGTTAAATGAACTCTGTATATATTAAGAGTTTCTGTTTTCTCTTATTGCAATCTTAAATGGGTATATTCGTCAACACGTTGAAATATTTTCGAATGAATCTTTGAATGTTTCACAGGAAACCATCTCTCTCAATGAATGATCCTTACTTTCTTTCAACTGGACTTCCTCCCCAACCAGCTTCTGTGAAACCTCTGTGGTCTTCTATCACTCAGAAGTACTAGAACTGCTAAAATCATCCTCATCAGCCCCTTGCACTGTCCATAAGTGGGAGACGCCAGGGAGCAGACCCTTCCGTCCTGCCACACTTAACCAGTGTCTACTCTTTGAAATATACAAGAATCTGTGAAGAGAGCTGGTAGAGGACAAAAGGAAATCAGAAAGTACATGCAAAGGATGCTTATGGACCCCAATTGCCCATTGCTGTGTGGCTCCATTACTAAAATCTCAGGATTTTTCCATTTTGTTGGGTTTTTTATGTTATTTGTCCTAATTTGTAAACACAGGGCAACAACCATGAGATACACAAAGTCCTTTCTACAGGACCTTTCATCCCTGGATGGGCAATAGGTGACTCCTGCTTTAGAAGAGTCTCCTGGGGAAAATGGATTCATTTTGATCCATAACTAATAGATTTACTGGTAACTTTTGGAATTCAATCTTTGGGGTATATTATGTGGTCCTGTTCTCATGCATTCACTCATTGCTTGTTGAATAATTGTACAATGAAATACAGTCATACTGATTATGTCAGATGTAATTAGAATTTGTCTATCTCTAATAATGCAGAACACATACCTTAATTTTATAATTTTCTCTCAATTTATTTTAATGGGCTTTATTTTGGGGATATTCAATTAAACAACCACTAGTACTATTTGAGGTTTTCAGTGTCTTGTTTCTTTATTATTCTTAGAATTTAACTCAGTCTTTACAGAATCTATCTATCTACTATCTATCTATTATCTATCTATCTATCTACCTATCTATCTATCTATCTATCTATCATCTTTCTATCAGACATTCTAATCTGGTTTAATGACAGCAACACTTTTTAGAAATTATTTCTTCTTCATGTAGCCCAACATCACTGGTCAATAGATAAAGTGGAATGTCATTTTAGAGAAGGTAACAAAGAATTAAAATCCTAAAACTATTATTGAATTTAAAAGAACAAGCATTAAGAAAGGTACTAATATTACCAGACAGAGTCATCTTAGATTATAATCAGACCAAAATTCATCTACTACTGAAGAGCATATTGATATTCCTGATTTATTCCATGGATTTTAAACTCATCCTATTTACTTTCTTATTTTCAGAGAAAAAAATTTGATAGTTATAATGAAATATGTCATACTTAGTTAAAATCATGATGATTTTGGTTGATAAGTGTGTCTATATTATGAGAAAATAAACACTGTATGAGCATAATTCTTGCTTAGATATGTTCATGGAATGAAATGGTATTGAGAATTTCTTCTTCAAAGAAAATATGATTCAACTGTTTTCTCATTTTCTTACAAGATAATTATATTTATATAATTATATTTACTATTCCTATTTTTATTATAGATGTTGACAAAATTTGCAATATTAGGGAGAATGTAACTAGCTAGTCTTTTTGTCAAGAGTTATAACAATGTAAAGTTTCCCTTCATGTGTCTTTAGGTAGGTATTAGTTGATAGTCTTCCACCCCTAAAAGGGTGAAGCATTGAAATGTAGCCATTGACATCCAAAACCATCTCAGGGTGAATACATTATGACAAAGATAGAAATATGCCAGAACCATTATCATTTCCCAAAGATGGGTTTGACAAGAAGAACACTAGTTACTTTCCAATCCCTCTGCTGGACCATGGGATTTAAGTACGAGTGCACAATGGATATCCCATATAGCTCTACAACAGATTTCTCAGCTCTGAGAAATCCAGGATCACTCTACATTTCCCTGTGAACATGACTTTCTTGTATAAAATGATATTTTTTTTTGTCTGATTCATGTTCTGTCATCAATAGAAAGAAGCAGGTGACTTAGGAGAGACAGTTGTATCCAATCTATTTTGCAGCAAAGACCAACCTCGCATATGTACAAATAAGCCTTGCTGCTTTGATAGAAGGCATGGCTTCACTGCTGGCCTGTAGCGACCTATGAAAGCAGCATGAGTGATTCTAATTCTTGGCTTACAGATGGCATCAGATCCAGACCATTACAGCTGAAACCACAAAGGAAACTGAAAGAGAGAGCTTACACAATTGCCTCAGCAATTCAAAGTGTTAGGTGACAAAGAAATACAGGAATCTGTGGACCAAAGTATTGAAATTAGTACTCTGTATTTAAAATTCACTGACAAAGCTTCAGAGTAAAGAAAATGATGCCCGAAGATTTATACTACAGTAGAAGAAAAGTTCTTCCTCGTAGAGGAAGAGCATATGAAGACTGAAGGTGAAGTTGCAAAACATTCCATAGCTTCTGATGCTTGTTTTTCTGATGTGCACGTAGCCAGCTTTTTAAATTTTCTATGATGAGGATGTAGATGAGGAGAGGTAAAAATATCAAAAATTGATGCATCCTGAGAGTTAGTTTGCCAATTTCCAAATAGCTGCTTCTCTCTCACTTACTTTAATGCAAGTGGTCTTAAGAGTAAAAGGGAAATTAGCTTTTTCGTGTGTGTTGCTTGCTAATCTTTCAGGGCAATATTTGAAACATTGACCCCTTATTTGTTTTGGAAACAGTTTTGGAAACTTAAGCTGTTAATAAGTGTATATTGTAATGGTACTAATTAAAGGTTGTAATGCCTTTGGGAGGTATAAACATCATGCAGGGTTGTGATGTTACACTCTTAATTAACAGTTTGGAAATGATTAAAAATAAGCTGCATGAGTCATTCTCTCTCATTTACAGACTGTAATGGACTGTGAGTGGTTTTACTGCAAGGCTACTGATCCACTGACCATATACTGGTTTATTTTAGCTTTAATTAATCTCACTATTGACTGAATTCTCAAAGTCATTACTAAAAGTTCTCAGCTAATCATTGTGTGTCTCTAGAGAAGTCTCCAGCTAGCCCCAAGACCTTCCCAAGCTCACAATCAGGGTAAAACATTTGTCACTATTTTGGTTATTATTATCTGTCACACTGTGCTAGATTAAGTATAATGGTGAGCTGAGATTTTTCTGAATAAGGATATAAATCAGCTGGACCTCTAATATTGGAGGAGACTCCAACTTCCTGAATACACTAACACAATTTCAATGTCCATGTGTGCCATACTGAATACACTGGAGTTTCTTTACTTACTCACACATCTGTTGTCATCAAGCAATATTCGGTCCCCCCTGCAGGAACAATTCACTCTCCCATTAGGAGTTAAAAGGCATAGGTCATGGCACCCTCCATTCAATAATGCACATGGAGAAAGTTCACCTGCAGTGAAGAGGCATCATTGGTATCATTTTATATTGAATTTCTGTTCTACTCTAGATATAGATCAATAATAAATTGCTGGGTTGCTTCAAACTCACAAAGGTATATTATAAAAAAGGAGAATTTAGGACTTCTGAAAACCTAAACATTCCAGAAGATAAGTACACTAGAAAAATATAAAACATAAATCACTAAATCGTCTTATAACATAACTTAGTCAAGGATGTCATGGCATCAGATGAAGCAGTCCCACTGAAAACTGCACTGGTGTGCAAGTTTAAAGGTGTTTCAGTGATAAAATAATTTCTCATTCCTTATATAATACTTGTTTATCTAGAAATATTATTTTCGTGGTAACAATTTTATTTGCATGTTCAGACATATGAGAGATGAAAGTGGAATAAAATTCTAGAATAAATATTTAATTAAATGGATCGTCTCCCTGGGGATAAATTAAGAGCTGTAGAAGTCACTTTACACATTGCAGATAATTTCAACATATTGAATAATAAAATCCTGAACACTTTACCTAGAGAACTGTAGGAAAATAAATATAGCTTAAGCATTACAGAAAACAGAGAAAAATTTTGAGATTATGTAATTAGGAAAAATAATTGCTCTCTCTTGGAACTTACAGCTATTGGTGTCATTGGCAACAGCAATGATCCCCATTGGCTGATGTGGAATATCAGAACGCAGAATCTTTGTGTCTCCTCCTGTGTACTTGTTGGAACGCAGGATGGCTCGTCTTCCCCAGTCTGACCAGAAGATATAATTGTCATAAATAGCCAGACTGAGGAAAGTCCCTGGCCCGGATTTGACAATCACCTGGAATAAATTAAAACACCATATCCTTACAATGAAGAGATAGCTTTTCATATATCCAAACCCAGTTTTGCTTCACAAATGAAAAAAGGAATAAGATTAGCTGAACTTAAATCAATAGAAATCATCCAATAAGAATAACATTTCACTAAAGAGGTGATCATAAAATGCTTTATAGTTTGTCTAATTATCTTTAGTGTTTGCAATGTGTCTGCTTGATATCTGAAGCATATTTGTATTGAATAATGATACAGTCCTTATAAACAATGGTATTTTTCAGTTTTACATCCCAAATCACCAATCCCAAAATATATGATTAATTTCTGATGATTTCACAGACATTTCTTTATTAAGAAATCACCAAGATACATAACAGATACTCACCAATCTCTCAGAATATTATATAGAATATAAAGACCTACAAGACCCAATTTCTTCATTCAGGAAGCGGACAGCATTAATGATTAAATCAGATGTACATAACTGGTGATAAAATATTAAAATACCAAACTTCTGCTCAGTACTCAAATGGTCCTGCCTCAGCAGGGGAAATAATTAATTCTAGACTAAATTCTGCTGTAGGCCTATCTAACAAACTTTAAAAACAAGACCTGAAAAGATCAAACCAGTTCCAAGTAACTTAACTGCCTCCCAGGAGAAAGCTCAGGAATATTTATGGGAATTGGATATTGATAGCATTAAATGCCTTTATAAAAATACAAGAAAAAGAAAGTTTCAAATCATTGACCTCGACTTCCACCTTAAGAAATTAGAAAATGAAAAGCAAATTAAACCCATCATAAGCAGTACGAAGGGAAAAATAAAGAACAGAATGAACACCAAAGAAATTGAAAACAGAAAAGAAAAAGTGAAAAGTTAATGAAACCGAAAATTGATTCTTCAAGGCGAATAAAACAAGTAATGCATTATGACAAAGTAGGTGTATCTCAAGAAAAAAGGTTGAGTTATCTTTTTTAAAAATGTAACTCACCTTATTAACAAAATAAAGAAGAAAACTCATGAATAGCTCATTAGATGGAGAAAAAATATTTGACAAAATCCTAGTAAAAAGAAAAACTCTCAGCAAATTATGAACAGAAAGAAAACCAGAAATAATACAGAGATGCCTGTTCTCTCTCACTATTTCTACTCAATATTGTAACAGAATTTCTAGCCAGTTCAGTACGGAAAGTTAAAAAGAAAAAAAAAAAAAGAAATCATCTGGATTGGAAAGGAAAAAAATCCTTTTATCTGCAGGCAGCATAATATTCTACATAGAAAATCCAATGAAATCTACAAAAATAAAAGTCACTATAATAAGTGAATTTGGTAATGTTGCAGGATACAAGATTGCTATAAATATCAATTCTATTTCTATACACTGGCAATGAAAACTTGGAAATGGAAATTTTAAAAGTACCTTTCATTAACGCATCAGCAAATATGAAATACTTAGGAATAAATATGACAAAATATATGCAAGATCCGGAAAACTACAAAATATTGTTGAGAGAAATATTTCTCAACAATATTTCCTGAGTACCTAAAGAGATACCCTATTCAAGGTTTGCAAGACATGATACGGTCAAGATGTCATTTCTTTTCAAATTAAAAAAACATATGTAATCTCAATAAAAATCTTCAAACCTTTTGTAGAAATTGGCAAGCTAGTTCTAAAATTTATGGAAATGTAAATGAGAATAGTCAAAACCAATTTGAAAAGTAAAAGCTTCAAAGCCAACAATCCCTTATTTGAAAACATTATAAAGTAACAGTTATTAAGATAGTATAGCATAGGTAAAAATATAGACAAATATATGAATAAGAGAGAATAGACAGGGCAAATAGATCCACACATGAATAGCTAATTTTTTTACAAAATTGTAAAGACTATTAAAAGAAAAAGAATATTTTTTTTTCAACAAATGGTGCTTGACCAGCTGAATACACACGTGGGGAAAAAAAAAGAACTTCCATCCATATCTCACATCATATTCAAAAACTAATTCAAAATAGAACAAAGACCTAAGTATAAATGCTAACACCATATTTTTAATTAAATCCTGAAAATGATGAACTGGGATACTTAGCTGAAGAGATTTCCAAACTAAATGTGGAAAATGCATCCTGTTTTCTCCGTGCAGCTTATAGTAAAATCCAACAGGAAATGAATAAGCTGAGAACTGAACTCAGGTATAAAGAAACCATGAATTGATGGTCTGGAAAATTCTGTGTTTCCAGAAAGTAACACCCAGAGAATAACGTCCCTTGTAAGAATTTAACCAAACATGACCAGTCATCCATTTCAGAAAAAAATTAGGATTGGAAATGCAGTTATCCAGAAAGGACTTGTGGAAAGTGCTATTGTCTGACGGTTGTGCCCATCAGAGTGTTGCCGCCTCAGGCCTTGAGAGGGTGAATGAAGACATTCCCCAGGGATTGGGAAGAGCCTGGCCACCACCCCATTGATCCGAAGGTGCTGAGCATGTGCCCCAGAGATAGCTCAGAGTTCAGATGCCACCTAGAAACTAGAGGGTGGGACTGAGGACAACATAGTCTCCTGAATGTTGCAACCCTCACTCCAATGTTTACAGAGAGCAGGGCTGCTGCATAAGCCCTTGAAAAGGGTGGGACTTTTACTCTCTCTAGACCTGAGTATTTGAAGAAATAATGACAGAAAACTTCCTAAACCTAGCAAAAATTTGAATATGCATATTCAAGCCAAGAGAACACCACAGAGGATAAACTTGAAGAAAAATATGCCACATCATATACTGATAAAGCTGTCAAATGCAAAGCACAAGGGCAGAATTCTGAAAGCTATAAGAGTAAAGCAATGTGTTATATACAAGGAAGTCCCAATTAGATTAAGTCTTGATATCTCATCAGAAACCACTGAAACAAGAAGGTAGTGTATCGAAATGTCAAACTCTGAAAGAAAAAAGTTGCCACCCAAGAATTTTATATCCTATAGGACTTTCTTTCAAAAATGAGGGAATCACTACTAGGCCAGCCAGACAAGCAAGGACACTGAAAGGAAAGGACAATAGTCAATGGTTCAAAGCAGCATAAAGAAATAAAGACCTCTGGTAGGATAAGCATTTGGTAATCATAAATGTCAGTATTATTGTATTTTGGGGGGGGGGGTATGTAACTGCACTTCTTACTTCCTATAGGTGCTAAGATGCAAATGTATAAAATGTAATAATATATCTATGGTTTTGGACGTAGAATGTACAGAGATATTGTTTAAGTATAAAAAAGGTAGGAGTACACAGGAGCATAGGAACAGTATATGTGCATGTTATTGAAGTCAAGTTGGTATCAAACTGAATATAATCATTATATATTTAAGATGCTCAATTTTAACCCCATGGTAACCACAAGGAAAATATATGAAAAATATATCCAGATAGAAATAAGAAAAGACTCATTATTTTACAATACAAAAAATCATAAGTGTTTGAGAGATTATGGAAAAATAGGAACACTCATTCATTGCTGGTGGGAATGTAAAATGGTGCAGCCGCTGTGGGACACAATTTGGCAGTTACTCATAGAGTTAAGTATAGAATTACCTTATGACCTGTCAGTCCCACCTCTGTGAATATATCCTAAGAACTGAAAGCAGTGACTCAAACAGGTATTTGTACACCAATGTTCACAGCAGCAGTATTTAAAACTGCCAAAAAGTGAAAGCAACCCAAGTATCTAACCAGTGAATGGACAAACAAATGGTATACACGTGATGGAATATTATTTAGTAATAAAAAAGAATGAAGTTTTGATACATCTGACAATATGGTTGAAACTTGAACACATCATGTTGAAGAAAATAAGTCAGACACAAAAGGACAAATATTGTATGATCTCACCAATATGAAACAATTAGAATAAGCAAACTCATATAGTCAGAATCTAGAATATAGGTTTGAATTCTCAAAATGTACTGAGTTTCTATTTGTGAGGATGGAAAAGTTTAGGTAATGGATGGTGGTGATGGTAGCACAATATCATGACTGTAATTAACAACACTGAATTATACATTTGAATGTGATTAAAAGGGGAAATTTTAGATTAAATGTACGTTACTAGAAAAAAATTTAAAATCACAGAACTGCACAACAAAAACAGTGAAACCTAAGTTAAACCATGGATTCTTGTTAATAGTAGATTTACTAGTAGCAAGGCTTAACTCAAAAAACTAATTAATTTAATTAATTAAAACATTCTGATTACTGAAAATAGACCCCCAGTACAGATAAACCTGGAATAAATACTAAAGGAACTAAGAATTTTTGCCCATGTAGAGAGGGGGTGGGGCTGACAGGAAAAAAAAAAGCAGGCTTTTTGAGCTGAACAGTACTAAATACTGGAAAAGAGCTGCACCCCAAGAAAGAGCGGCACATAGAGCCTGGAGGTATATAGATCCATGGACCAGCTCAATTTCTTGATTGACAGATGCAAGGAGTGGGATCTGACTCTGAAAAGGTACTTTTTCTTTTTTCTTTTTTTTTTTTTAACTTCTTACAGCTCATTATATAGAACAGCAAACATTCTCAGGCTCCAACAGTGCCCCAGGCAAGGGTGAGTCTAAGGCTTCTCTGGGAAACAGTCAATAGTCAGGTGAAAGAGGCTATCTCCCCCTCTAAAATGGGGGGCTGAGCCCAACTCAAGTGGAATCCTTCCTTCAAGAAATTCAGGACACAGGGGCTGGAAAATAGAGACACCACATCATTTTGCTGGTGGACAACCACAAGCAGACAAACACCACAAACTGGGCAAGAAAGAAAAAGCATAGAATCTAGAGGCGTCATAGGAAAGTCTGACAACCTGCTGGGTCTCACCCTCAGGGGAAACTGATGCTGGCTACTCTTTCCTCCTGAGACACAGGCTTGTCTGATTTGGGAAAATATGACTGGGGTCTATAGTATCTTAGGAGCCCTTCCTCAAATAAAAAGGCTCCATATTGGCAGGGTAAGAAACAAAAAAACAAGAACTGAAAAATTCTGATCAGTTAAATAGAACCTATGCTAATGGTCTAGAATAAGTTGAACTGAATGTCCAAGAACAGATAGAGAACAAAACCACCCAACAAGGAAACCCTATGTAAAGGAGTAGAAACAACCTCCAGAATAAATGAATTAAGGAAATCAAATGCTTATATGCTAGCAAAAAATAATGAGTTATACTAGGAAAATCAAAGATATGGCCCAGTCAAAGGAATAAACCAATACCTCAAATGAGATACAGAAGTTGAAACAACTAATTCAGGATGTTCGAACAGACATGGAAAATCTCATCAAAAATTAAATCAGTGAGTTGAGGGAGGATACAAAGAAAACACTAGGTGAACATAAAGAGGAACTTGAAAGTTTGAAAAAACAAATCATAGAACTTATGGGAATGAAAGACACAAAGGCACAACAAAAGAGATGGAAACCTACAACAATAGATTTAAAGAGGTGGAAGAAAGGATTAATGAACAAGAGGACTGGACATCTGAAATCCAACACACAAATGAAAATTAGGGAAAAGAATGGAAAAATATAAGCAGGGTCTCAGGGAATTAAATGACAACATGAAGCACACAAATATACATGTTGTGGATCTCCCAGACAGAGTAGAGAAGGGAAAAGGAGGAGAAAGACTAATGAAGGAAAGAATCACAGAAAACTTTCCATTTCTTGTGAAAGACAAAAAATTACAGATCCAAGAAGTGCAGCATACCCCAAATAGAATAGATTCAAACAGACATCCTCCAGGTCACTTATTACTCAGATTGTCAAATTTCAAAGAGAGAGAATTTTGAAAGCAGCAAGAAAAAATCAATCCATCACATACAAGGGACACTCAATAAGACTATGAGTGGATTTCTCAGCAGAAACTGTGGAAGCAAGAAGGCAGTGGTATGATAATTTAAAGATTCTGAAAGAGAAAAACTACCAACCAAGAGTTCTATACCCAGAAAAATTGTCCTTCAAAAAATGAGAGGGAGATTAAAATATTTCCAGACAAACAAGCACTGAGATAATTTGTGACTGAGACCTGGTCTAAAAGAAATACCAAAGGTAGCAGTACAGGCAGATAGGAAAAGGCAGGTGAGAGAGATCTGGAGAAGAGCATAGAAATGAAGATTATTAGTACAGGGAAAAAGAGAAGAAAAAAAAAGATATGACAATGAGCAAGTCTGAAGCTATTATGTGCCCCAGAAAAGCCATGTTCTTTAATCCTCATTCAATATTGCTGGGTGGGATTTTTTTTGGTTGTTTCCATGGCGATATGAACCACCCAAGTGTGGGTGGTAACTTTTGATTAGATGGTTTCCATGGAGTTGTGTCTCCACCCATTCAAGGTGGAGCTGCTTATTGGAACGCTTTAAGAGGGAATCATTTTGGAAAAAGCTTTAGAGCCATGAGATCCAATAGAACAGACAGAGCCCTGAGGAAGAAGTTGAAGAGAGGGCTCATGGAAAATCTTACCGTGGGCTTTTCTAACTGAGAATGAAACCCTGCACATTATTAGCCTTTGAATGAAGGTATCATTCCGTGGATGCTTTAGATTGGATATTTTCATTGTCTTGCTTTAATTTGGAGATTTTCAAAGCCTTAAAATGGTAAACATGGAATTCAATAAATTCCTCTTTTTAAAAGCTGTTTCATTTCTGGTATATTACATTCTGGCAACTTACAAACTAGAACAGACATAGAAAAGCCAATACACAAAATTTAGAAAAAGTACTGCCTTTAGAGTACCAACATTAAATGTTAATGGGTTAAACTCCCTAATCAAGACATAGACTGGCAGAATGAATTTAAAAACAGGACCCATCTATATACTGTCTACAGGAGATGCACTTTAGACCCAAGGATAAAAATAGGTTGAAAGTGAAAGGTTTGGAAGACATTTCATTCAAGCAACAACCAGAAAAAAGCAGGGGTAGCTAATCTAATATCTGACAAATTAGACTTCAAATGTAAAAAAATTAAAAGAGGCAAAGAAGGACACTATGTGTGATAGAAGGAATAAGTTAACAAGAAGAAATAAAAATTATAAATATTTATGCACTGAGTCAGAGTGCTCCAAATACCTGAGGCAAATACTGACAACACTAAAGGGAGAAGTAGACAGCTCTATCATATAGTTGGGAGACTTCAATTCCTCAGTCTCATTATTGGATAGAACATCTAGTCAGAGGATCAGTAAAGAAGCATATATTTTGAATAAAATGTTATATGAACTAAACTTAACAGACATTTATAGAAATTACACCTCACAACAGCAGGATAGACATTTTTCTTAAGTGCTCATGGGTCATTCTTAAGGATAGACCATATGCTGGGTCACAAAGCAAGTCTCTATAAATTTTAAAAGATATAATTATACAAAATACTTTCCTGGATCATAATGGAATGAAGCTGGACATCAATAACAGGTAGAGGGCCAGAAAATTCACAAATATATGGAGGCTAACCTACATACTCTTAAACAACCAGTGAGTCAAGGAAAAATATATAAGAGAAATCAGAAAATATCTCAAGACAAATGGAAATGAAAACACAACATATCAAAATTTAAGGGATGCAGTAAAAGCAGTGCTGAGAGGGAAATTTATTGTCTTTAAAAAAGTGCCTATATTTAAAAAGAAGAAAAAGCAAAAATTGGGGAATTAAGTACTCACTTGGAAGAACTAGAGAAAAAACAGTAAACTAACCCCAAAGCAAGGAAAAGGAAAGAAATCACAAAGATCAGAGAAGAAATAAATGAAATTGAGAATATGAAAACAATAGAGAAAATCAACAAAACCAGAAGTTGGTTCCTTGAGAAAAATCAATGAAATCAATGGACCCTTAGCTAGGCTGACAAAAAAAAAAAAAGGACAAAGGATGCAAATAAATAAAATCATAAATGGAAGAGGGGACATAACCACTGACCCAGCAGAAATAAAGAAGGTAATGGGAGGATATTATGAATAACTATATCTAATGAACTAGACAACATAAATGAAATGGACAACATCCTAGAAAGGCATGAACAACCTACATTGACTCAAGAAGAAATAGACGACCTCAACAAACCAATCACAAGTAAAGAGATTGAATCAGTCATTAAGAAATTTACCCAAAAGAAAAGTCCAGGGCCAGATGGTTTCACATCTGAATTGTACCAAGCATTCAAAAAAGAATTATTACCAATCCTGCTCAAACTGTTCAAAAACATTAAAGAGAAGGGAAAGAGACTTAACTCATTCTATGAAGTCAATATCACCTTAATACTAAAGCCAGACAAAGATATTACAAGATAAGAAAATTACAGACAAATCTCTTGAATGACTATAGGTGCACAAATCCTCAACAAAATACTTGCAAATCAAATCCAGTAGCATATTAGAATAATTATATACCATGACGAAAATGGGATTTATTTCAGGTATGCAAGGATGGTTCCACACAAGAAAATCAATTATTATAATATGCCATATCAATACATCAAAGCAGAAAAACCACATGATTATCTTGATTGATGCAGAAAAGGCATCTGATAAAATTGAACAATCTTTCTTGATGAAAATACTTCAAAGGATAAAAACAGAAGGAAACTTCCTCAACATGACAAAGAAAATATATGAAAAACTCACAGCTAACATCATCTTCAGTGAGGAAAGACTGAAAGCTTTCCCTGTATAAGACAAGGATGCCCACTGCCATGATTTCTATTCAACGTTGTGCTGGAAGTTCTAGCCTGAGCAATTAGAAAAGAAAAAGAAATAAAAGGCATCCAAATTGGAAAGGAAGAAGTAAAACTCCCACTGTTTGCAGATGACAGGATACTATATGTCAAAAATCAAAAAAATCTACAGCAAAACCACTAGAGCTAATAAATGAGTACAGCAAATTGGCAAGGTACAAGATCAATACCCAAAAATCAGTAGTGTTTTTATACACTAGTGATGAGCAATCTGAAGAAGAAATCAAGAAAAAAATTCTACTTACAACAGCAACCAAAAGAATCAAATAATTAGGAATAAATTTAATTAAAGATACAAAAGACCTACATGCAGAAAGTTACAAGAAATTGCTCAAAGAAATCATGAAAGACATAAATAAATGGAGAGGCATACCATGTTCATGGATTGGAAGACAAAACATAGTTAAGATTTCAATTCTATCCAAATTGATTTATAGATTCAATGCAATACCAATTAAAATCCCAACAACTTACTTTGCAGAAATAGAAAAACCAATAACCCAATTTATTTGGAGGGGCAGTGTGCCCTGTATAGCTAAAAACATTTTGAGAAAAATAAATTAACTGGGAGGTCTCATACTTTCAGACTTTAAAGTATATTATGGAGCTACAGTGGTCAGAACAGCATGGTACTGGCATAAAGATAAATATACTGACCAATGGAATCAAATTGAGTGTTCAGAAATAGACCCACTCATCTATAAACAATTGATCTTTGATAAGGCAGTCAAGCCAACCCAACTGGAACAGAGCAACTTCTTCAGTAAATGGTGTTTAGAGAGCTGGATATCTGTATGCAAAAGAATGAAAAAGGATCCATATCTTACACCTTATATTAAAATTAACTTAAAATTTATCAAAGGCCTACACATTAGAATTTAGACCATAAAACTGTTAGAAGTAAATATAGGGAAATATCTTCTAAATCTTGTAATAGGAGGTGGTTTCTAGACTTTACACCCTTTGCACATCAAAGAACTTTGTCAGGAAAGTAAAAAGTCAGCCGACACAATGGGAGACAATATTTAGAAACCCCATATCAGAAAAAAGTTTTAGTATCCAGAATATATAAAGAGATTCTTCAACTCAACAACAAAAAGACAAACAACCCAATTAAAAAATAGACCAAAGACATGAATAGACACTTTTCAGAAAAGAAAATACAAATGGCTAAGAGGCATATGAAAAGATGCTCAACTTCACTGGTTACTAGGGAAATGCAAATCAAAACGACAATGAGATATCATCTCACAACCACTAGAGTGGGCATTATCAATAAAACAGCAAACAGCAAGTGCTAGAGAGATGTGGAGAAAGAGGAACACTTATCCACTGTTGCTGGGAATGTAAAATGGTAAATGCTCTGGAAGGCACTTTGGCTGTTCCTCAGGAAGCTAAGTATAGAATTGCCATATGATCAAACAATCCCATTACTATGTATATATTCAAAGGAACTGAAGGTAATGACACAAACACATATAAGCACACAGATGTTTATAGTTGCATTATTCACAATTGCCAAGAGATGGAAACAACCCAATGTCTATCAATGGATGAGTAGCTAAACAAGCTATATATACATATGATGGAAAACTACACAGCTGTAAGACTGAATAAGCCATGAAGCATGTAGTAACATTGATGAACCTTGAGGACATTACGTTGAGTGAAATTAGCCAGAAACAGAAGGACAAATACTGTACAGTTTCACTAATATGAACTAATATTAATGAGTGAACTTTGAGAGTTAAAGTTATGAACTCTGGTTATCAGGAGACAGAAAGGGGTGAGATTGGGTATTTGGTGCTGAAGGAATACAGATTGTACAACAGGACTGATTGTAAAAATTCAGAAATGGATAACAAAATATTACCTGATGGTAGCACAATAATATAACCACACTGAATGAAGTCGAATGTGAGTATCATTGAGACAGAGGGCTCAGAAGGAAAGATAGAGGTTAAAGACTAAGATGGTATAACCTAGAATCCTATATAAAGACTAGGATGGTATGTAGGACTAAGGTAAATCAGACTACTGGGTAGAAGATGATATGGCCCATATTTTGAAATTTCAACCTCTATATGTAAGACCCAAGGGAGAGATGTTTATTTGGTGCAAAATTTATATTTTGGGTAACATATAATCTAATTTAACTTGTATAGTCAGTTTATTTGAACACCATAATTACATGCAGTCTTGAACAGGGCATGAAATCTTGTTGGTTTGTACAGGTTAGTGTGATGCCCCAATATATTCCAGAGTAGTTTGGGCATAGAATTAAAAAAAGGTATTTTGCAGAGTCCCCTTAGGGTACTGGGAAATATTCGTCTCCCCATCTGTGGAATTCCTGATATTCTTGCAAGCAGTGGGACAACCAATTCAATAGGCTGAGTCCCCAGTCTTGTGGCTCGCCCCTATGAAACTTATTCTTTCAAAGGAGAGGCCAAGCCTACTGATAATTATGCTTTAGAGTCACCCCCGGAGAGCCTCTTTTGTTGCTTAGATGTGGCCTCTCTCTCTCTAGGCCAACTTCGCAGGTGAACTCATGGCTCGACCCCCTACCTGGGACATGACTCCCAGGCATCAGCCAGGACCTGGCATCATGGGAATGAGAAAGCCTCCTTGACCAAAATTAGGAAGAGAGAAATGAGGCAAAATAAAGTCTCAGTGGCTGGGAGATTTCAGAGTTGGGGGGTTATACATTATACAGATATCCCTTTTTAGTTTATGGTGTATTGGAGTGGCTGGAGGGAATTTCCTGAAACTGTTATGTTCCAGTAGCCTTCATTCTTTAAGAAGACTGTACAACTATTTAGCTTTTACAATGTGACTGTGCGAGTGTGAAAACCTGTGTTGATACTCCTTTTATAAAGGATATGGAGAGATGAGTTAAAAAAAAAATAAGGATAAAAAATGAATAAATAATAGGGGGAAGTAGAGGTAAAAATTGGGTAGACTGAAATACTGTGGGTCAATGAGAAGGAGGGGTAAGGCGTTTGGGATGTAAGATTCTTTTTTTATTTTTTTTCCCCCTGGAGTGATGCAAATGTTCTAAAAATGATCACGGTGAAGAACACACAGCTATGTGATGATAATGTGGGTGATTGTGTAATATGGCTGGACCATATGTGTGTGGATATTTTTCAGTAAATATATAAAAAGAAAAACAAGCTAACTCCAGTCATCTCATTTCACTGGTTAAATTTTTATGTGGAACAGAGATGTGAAATCCACTAAATCACACCTTCCTATGTCAATGTTAAGACACTGTTATCAATGGTTCACCAGTCCTGAACACTGAAAGCCTACTTAGAACCTTCAGTGATAGTGCAGAAACTTTCTGCTAGCATATATTATACTCTAAAGTTTGGTAAAACACCATTATGGCATAATTTTGAGGCTCTTCCACTTTGAGCCTTAAAAAATTCCATGTTCTAAAAGAATAACTCATGTCCATTCAGAAAATGCATTTTTTGACCATCAGTCTCACATTTGTCCTTATAGATAGTTAAATTGGTTTCTTGGAGATACCATACAGATTTGAAATGTATGTCAGGATTCATATGTACGTGTCATACATAGTTGTATGCCTTTTGTACCTTGGGATTTCATCAATATTCTTTAATGAAAGCACTGGAAAGATCAAGGAATACAGGAATACTCAGTTTATAAGCCAGATAACATATTGCCAAGGCCCAGATGCTAAATGTTAGAACAAACAATTGAAAAGTCAAGCAAATGGGAGGCTTCTCAAACAATCCAGGTGATTGTATCACTAACACATCTTAAATGATATTTATGAGAAATACCTTGGCCCCTGCCATCACCAAGTATGACAAATTGCTACATCTTGCAAAATAATAGTTGCAGCTGACTTAGCTTGGTGTTGGGAGGAATTCAACTACTTCAAACTGAGAAATATTTAAGAATAGAAGTCTATATTTAACCTGTCTGAGTGAGTCTGTTGAATACAAAATGCCTAAATGTCATTGCCATTTACCTAAATTTTAAAGAAGCAATATTCAAAGCAGTCACCTGAAAAACTATCCTATTGTGTCAGTGACACTCTTAAAAACAAAAGTATAAACACACACATGCCATACACAGTTTCTTTACTCAATATTGATCTTCCATTCTTATCGGAAATTCTTCTAACAAGAAAATCCTCTGAATAACTCTCCTTCAAACAGAAATCATGATTGCCTAATTTTTTATTTCTTAGAACATCTCAGAAGCCCATCAAGTCTTTGGGAGATTGTTTTCAGCCAGGCTTGAAACTGGAAGTATCTGGCATGCTCAAATTAGGATAACTTGACTAGAGATAAATCAAGCGGCCCTTCACAAGGGTATTGTCTGGGAGTAGGGAAACTTTAATATGGTGGGGCATCATGGAGACATCTTGAGAGGAGCTACCAAGCTTTGTTAGAGAGGCAAAGAGGAGATTGGAAAAGAGTAGGAAGTTGGAAATTAATTTTATAGATTTTACACTTCCCTTCCTCTTATCACTCTATTGGCCCAACTCAACCAGATGCCAGAGGGCATACGAGTTAGTTGACTGTACAAGTCAGCCCCTTAAGCGGAGAGAACAAGTGGAGTAGAAAGAACCCTATTCTGAGACTCACTAGTCTTCCTTGGATAAATCTTTTGACATCTCACTATGCAAAATGAGATCACTGGAAGGCAATGTTTCAATGTTGCTTTTTTTCCAAGGGAACAAAAAGGCAATACATCCCCTTAGGTCACACAGAGAATGAGAAGTAAGTAATGAGGAGTAAGACCATTTCTAAATGGAATTTGGATAAATTTTTCACGTTTCGATTTTCTCACCTTCATTTATCATTATATTTATCAAAGTTAAAACATATCCAAATGCCTGGTTTAGACAGATTTTGACTGTTTGAGATACATAAGGTGATCTATATAGATGTAGCAATAAAAGGTAAAATAAAAAGCTGAATCCAGCTACTTCTGTTTTGAATTCTTTCCTATTATACCACTGCATACAAAATCAAGAGTGACTTTTTTTGTGACACCTTCCCTAGCTCCTCAAGGTAAAATGGCTTCTTTCTCTGCTCATCCAGAAGAGCTTTTAAACATCTTAATTATAACATTTAGAAGATATCATAATATCTCGTATTTATCAAACTCCCTGGCAAGAAAGAAAGTTCTGAAACTGGACATGGTATCTTTTCATTTTTTGCAAACCATGTACTTAGAATCTATTTAACTTTCAATTAGTATTTATTGATGTGATTAATTATTAAATGAGTGATTAAAAAGCACTTTACTTCTGCTGTATGGGTTTATTTCTTTTCCCTCTGTGCCTTCTTCTGCTTCTGTTTTTTAGGATACATCTATATAGACTTTCAACTCAGCTTGATACCTTATTTGCTTATATATGCAAAGATAAATGTTTTTCCTTTGTAAAATGGTATTACTAACATTTGTGGTTTTTTTTTTTTTGAAGTATTATAGACAATTCTTCTCAGGATCAGATCATAATCATATCACTGATAAATATTTCAATGCCATTACTCTCTAGATCACTATCTAAATACAAATCTTCTCACTTTTAAATCTTTTAGTAGTAAAAGAGAAGAAGGTAGTTAAGAATATATATATTAAAGATATATTTAATAAAAACATCATATTCCACATTCAGTATATCATATGGTGAGATACTTGTATTCCATTTTCAAATTGAGATTAATAGAATCAGACAAAAATCCAGTATCATTTTGGTTATTATGATATAAGGTGTTAAAAATTGTCCTACACAGGGTGGGCCACAGTGACTCAGCAGGCAGAGTTCTTGCCTGCCATGCCAGAGACCCAGGTTCGATTCCCGGAACCTGCCCATGCAAAAAAAATTGCCCTACACAAAGGAATAATTATATGCATGCACAAATATGTGTTTGTTTGTTTATGTTTATGTATAAGGGTGTGTGAATAAAAATGTCAAGGAGAAGGCCTCATTTTTCTCACTTAAAAAAAATATGCATCAAGGGGGTGAATAGGTAATTTAGAGGTAGAATTCTCACCTGCCATGCTGGAGAGGTGGGTTATATTTCTCGCCCATGCACTTCCAAAAAAAATAATTGAACAAATGGTGCTACAACAACAGGAGGGATAGTTTCATTGAAAAGGAATGAAATGTGCCCCCACCATACAGCACACAGAGAAAAAAGAAAATATATACACCTATTAGTGATAAAAAAGCCTCATTTGATTTGTTAAGTGTCTCCTGGAGAAATTGACAATATGCTTATGATCAAAGAGGATATCAAAAATGTTTATATAACCAGAGTACTAAATTTTATATATAGACTATCCCAGAGTCACTTTAATAAACATGGAAACATTTATAAAGTGCATATGTAATGGTGGCAAGGCAACTTATTAAAATGTACTTGAACTTTTATAAATATTTGATAACACCATTCAAAAATACTTTACTAATCAAATCAAAATACATAAATTAAAAAAAATTTAAAAAATTCAATAGAAACTATTATAAAATCTGGCCACATGACTATCTAAACTTCCATATACATATGTGTTTTACCTATGTGTATAGTTTTTTTCTCAATCATCTTCAGTGAAGTTTAATTTAAACAGAAAATGTGTTTTAATTCATTTTTAACAATAACAATAATTATGCACACATTTCTTCCAACCTCCAACACTCAGTCCCATACTACCCTAGGTCAGGTAAACACTGTCTTTTGAGATAAATGTTTTTAAAATATTGATTTTTTTTAATGGTAAGTCTTGTCCCGTTGTTAAGTGTGATTTTCTCTAATCCTTAACATTAAAAAACATGTTTTAGAATTCATTTCAACTTAAAATTTGTCTTATTCAATAGAAGGCTGTTAAATGAAGGAGAAATTCAAAACAAAAATTTAACAATAATGCAAAAGTAAAAACAAAATAATGTAGCCTCCTTCCTACATACATACATGAGTGAGTCTGCATGTCTATGTTTTTCAAATCCTCAAAAAGAGCCAAGATCCTTGAGCTATTTCACAAGGCCGTATGCAAACGTACCCTCTTTTATCTTTGGGTATTATCTCCTGCTACTCTCTCCCAGGCTCATTTGTGCTCTCTGCTCTAGTCACAGTATCCTCTTGATTGTGCTTCAAATATACCTAGCAATACATCAGGTTTTTATACTGGTCATTCTCCATGCCTGGGAGATTCTTCTCTAGGGTATCTACATAGCCATCTTGCTCACTCCTTTGAGATTTTCTTGCTCAAATAGCACTTTCTCATTGAGGGAAGCCTATACTGAGTTTCATACTGCAACCTGCAATGGGGTTAAAATAAATTATATTAGACGTCTTATCATCTTACCTGGGCTAGTCATAAATTTCCCTTTTGAGCCACTGTCCCAGTCAGCCCTGCCCTGGGCATAGCCTCAACTAGAAAGACATTTACTTCCATATGTTATGAATGAGAAGAGCCACCCTTGGCTCCCCCAAACAGCCCTTGCCACTTCTGCTGTTTGCACTGCACAGTGTAAAGCTGCCAGTCCCCAGCATCCATGGGAAAGCCCCACCCCTCCTCTCTGGGTCACAATAAAGGTGAGAGCCTGGGACCCATAAGTTCACCTTCCCTCCACCTCACGCTGACCCTGGGGGGAGCCTAGGTTAGTTAAGCCCAGGCCCCTCTCTGCTAAACTCATTCTCCCCTCTCCCACTCCAGGCCTTTCGACCTAATAAAGCTGTCCTTTGATGCATTCTCAGCTATCAGGCTATGTGTGTTTGTATCTCACCACCTAAAGAACTTCCATGTGACATACAAAATAACTGGTGCAATGAGCAGGATGATTGAACACTGTCCCATAGCAGCCAGGTGGGAATGCCTTTAGACTGCGAACACCATTTGGAAAGGCTCCACGGCTTGCTGGCATTCACTAGGGCTGTTTTGCTCCAAATTGTGGATCCATTAAAGTCCTGGGGGCTTGCAGAGAGTCATGGACTGGCTCCCTGGAGTCTGCTTAATTCATCCACCTGCCTTTGCAGGGCAAGAGCAGGGACAAAGATACCTACCACTCCCCCAAAAGGGAGCACAGAACTATGAGAAACCAGTGAAAATATGGTATAAATTAATCAGCTATCATCCTACAAAGATAATGAAGCACACATAAAATACAGGAGGGGCCATTCCCATGGGGTAAGGACTCCCGGGCCTGTTGTTGGCTGCATCTGCCAAATCAACTAGAGGCCTGAGGATGGCATCGTATTCACGCGGAAGCCTCCAATTCCTCGTCCTGTCTGAGCTGCATCTACCAGAGCTTGTCTAAGGGGAGTCCACTGTCCCTGGGTTTAGGGAATATTTTCCCTGCCAGAGCACATGAGGAGGGACAACACTCCTGACCAGGATAAGAAGGCACACCCCAGGCTGGCCAGAGGTATGCAAAGGTCTGTGATCCTCACGTTGATGCTGTCTCAACTGCGATTGCTTGTTATCCCCTGACCTCACACGTTGTAGAGGATCCAATCCTTGGTGCACGGTGGCCAATCATCTCACAGGCAAATGCAAGGGACCAGAGCACATTGTGCTTGCTCCACATAAGACCCCTGACAAGGGTTCCTTCCTACTGAAGAAAGGGAAGACAGCATTGTCATGTGCCTGGGCTCTCCTGACCGCCGCATCATATCAGCATGCTGAATTGCCCTGCTAGTCTACAATCATGGGGTCTGAGAGCCTTGCCCAACAACCCAGCTGCGCTGGTGTTGATACCTGCAGACCATAATGCCTCTGAGGTTGACTGGGACACCCTGGAGAGGGTGGTGGCGGAATATGAGACAGGGCAGAGGGAAGCCTCAAATTTTTCCTGTAACAACCTGATACCAATCAAAAGCAGTGGGTTGTCTGTCCGAAGTGCTCAAATGACCAATTCCTGATACACCAGGGTTTTAAGAGAAAGTTTATGCTAGGTGTGAAGCAGAAAATCAGACACCCTAGAGACCTAAAAATCTGTCTTTCTGAACTGTAGGAATTCTGATAGTTTTTTAGTATCCAAAGATGGGCAGATTTTAGGATAATGCACACAATGGCTCCAAATGATGTAATTGGAGTTTATCTAAATACTGGGCTGTGGAGATTGAAAGTTTTAACTACTGCACAGTTTAGGTGGGCCCTAATTTTGGTTAGATCCAGACTTCTGTTATCAAGATAACTTTGGACTCAGGGTGGATTAGTTCTGGGCTGAGCCAAGACCCTTCATTAACAAACATAAGGGGCTGTTAGTGATTACAAGACTCTAAAGTCAAAAAAACTGAGTAAGTGAGTACAAAATGGAAGTTAGTTACAAGGTTTTTACAATCGCCATGCACAAGATAAAGTCTATACAATCATTATCAGAGATTAAGTCCCCTGGATTACAGTGCAGAGATTTTAGGTATATCCCTCTGTCTACTCTAACATACCAGAAAGTAAAAAAAGAAGTATCTATATAATGATTCAGTAATCGTAATCTTTCTCTAAATCCTAAATTCTCAGATACAAACCTACAAGGTCAAACGACCCCTGGAGAGAAAGGATATTGAAACCGAAATCAGAAATTTTACCGACTAGAAATTAAAGACATTGTTAAAGATTTTGTTTAGCAGGAAGGAGAAACTGCAGCTGACTGGTTGCTAAGGGTATTCAGCACGGTTCCAAATCATTTGTAACTCCCAGGCAGATGAGATCATTTAGCAGGCATGGCTAAAGATTCCATAAAAGACTCTGAGCCCCTCCCCTGTTGGCTAAAGAAAAGGACACACTACCCATAGCAGGTTTTACTACCAGCAAACACCACTGGCAAACAATTAATGAGACCCCATTGTTACCTAAAATGATAGAGATGATGCAATGGGCATAGCATTTCTCTGTGCAGCACGAAAAAGAGACTAGGAATTCATCTCCAACCTTGAGGAGTCCCACCTTTGACACTTTACAGGGAACTCCTCCTCACAAATTTCCAGGCAGCTATACTTAGTCTTATCCATGAGGCTCATACTACCTGGAGGCTATGGACAGGGTGAAGGTATTGGCAGACTATGAACCAGATTCATGCCAGAGCCACACAGACTCACAGATCCTGGCTTATGAGTTCCAGGTGGTCACCCTACAGGGCACCAAATGGCCTCTCCCCTGGAAAACCCCTGCCTCTTCCTCCTATGTATCAAAGACCCAGTGCCCCACCCCAGTAGGAGTTGTGACTATTGCAACAATTCTTATTAAACAGCTACTCCTAATGTGTCACTTCTGCTCTCACTTTCCCTACTATGGGTAGTGATGCTTTGACAGGTTGCCTGAAATGAGACCAAATGCTTGGCTCTCCTGGTGGACCATGCCAAATGGTGACCCCGTGGGACTGTCCCTGCCAATCAGTGTGTAAATGCTACAATATCACCTGAAACTACGTATTGTGGGAGTCTCACCCATAATCTAAGATCTTCCCAATGAGGGAGTTATTGGTCATAGCTACCCACTTCCCACACAGTAGCCCTATTTGGCCAGTTTTAAAGCCTCAACCAGTGAAGGGCTGTTGACATTATTCCAACCTTAACACTTAAGTCCTGTCAATTAAAGGTCTATTCCTAATTAATTAAAGATAAACACAGGAGCATGGGCAATTGCTTTGCTGTGCCTGATTTGGCCAACATGGATTAATATGGGCCAATACCAAAAAAAAAAAAAAAAGAAAAGAAAAAATTCCTAACCACTGCCACCAACACCTTAACAAATGACATTTAAGAAAAATGCTTAATACGGTAACACCAGCAACATATAACTGACAACATATAACTGACAGCTGATTAAGGTGTGACTCAAAAGACGGCCTCCAAGGGGGCCCAAGTCATATGCACATCTCATTTTCAGAAGTGAAGCTGGGCTAACACACCCCATAAAATACAAGGGCCATCAAACTCTGTCAACTTCCTAGGCTTTATCTGATCCTCTAATGATGGCCAGTTTCCCACCATCATCAAACATAAGCACACTTCAGGCATTGAGATAATGCACTAACCCTATTAAGGTTATTCATATTCTAGAGCTAACACATTTCACATCTCTCACTCTCATTATAGTCCATATACAAAATCACACGTAGAGCTGCCGCTTTCCACTGGGAGAGCCCCAACATTGTGTTTTAGCGTTAGCATACCAGGCCCATTGGGAACTGATTTTAGATTAGAGATCTTGGTTACCTCTGAACATGCCTCTTGGAGACCTTGAACTAAGCGTGGCAGATCCTGGATTCTTATTGGGGTCTTCCAGAAGCAGTGGTGCTTACCAGGCCACAACAGGTCAGTCTAAACACACAGATTCCCAAAATGCTCCCAGCAGGACTCAGCACAGCCACTGAAGCCTCACCAGTAAAGCAGAAATGCCTACAGGAGAGGGCTAAACCTGACAAACAGGGCCTTTCCAAAATTGCACGGGGATGTGGCTTCCCCCACGTTTAGCCCCTTGACCATAGATCTCAAAATACTAGAAATGGCACCCCTACTGCCCCATCCTATAGCCAAGTAGGGCATCCTTTGGGACAATTGGAAAGGGAGTTGGCATATCATATCTTGCTGTGCTGGTTTGAAGCTTTTATATACCCCAGAAAAGTCATGTCCTTTAATGCTCATTCAGTATTGCTGGGTGGGACCTTCTTGATTTTTTTCCATAGAGATATGGCCCACCTAATTGTACGTGGTAATTTTTGATTAGATGATTTCTGTGAAGATGTGTCTCCACCCATTCAAAGTGGGATTGCTCACTGGAGCCCTTTAAGAGGGAAACATTTTGGAAAAACTCAGAGCCAACAGAGCCCACACAGCCAGGGATCTTTGGAGATGCAGAAGGAAAACACCCCAGGGAAGCCTTATGAAATGAGGAGAGAGAGTAGCAGATGTCACTATGTGCCCTCCCAGCTAATAGAGAGACCCCGAACTTCAGTGGCTCTTTTTTTGGAGTTAAGGTATCTTTCTCTGGATGCCTTAATTTGGACATTTTAACAACCTTAGAACTGTAATCTTGCATCTTAATAAATTTCCTTTTTAAAAGCGGTTCTGGTTCTGGTATGCTGCATTTCAAGCACTTGCAAACTAAAACACTCACCGATGGCAATGCTGTCATTGTATGTGAGGTGGCTTGCTGGAGGACTCAAGTATCCCACTTACTCAAGATGGTTGCTTGGGGTCTGCACAACTGGCAGAGGTGGAAGTGGTCTATTCAGCCCTCCAGGATGCTCTCAGCTGCCAGTTGTCCAATCTCTTCCTCTTTACTGATTCTTAGGTGGTGGCTAAAGGTTGGCAGGGAGATCAGACCAGTGGAAACAAAATACTTTCCTATAAAAAAGGCTCTTGTGGGGAGCTCCATATTTGAAACCAACTTGCATCCTCACCCATACTTGATACATTACACCAGAGTTTAAACACACAGTTCAATACATCTAAAATTCATTCCTACACAATATATCGATTGGGTCCCTCAGAGGCTGCGCCACCCTAAGCTTCCCTCCCACCTGGCAATTTGGGCTCATAACACCTCAGGCTGCAGAGGTTCTGATGCCCAGTGAAGTAGGCACATAAAAAGGAATTTGCTTCTAGGACCATCACTATGGTCAAAATACTTATTAAAGGCTGTAATTTGTCCTTCAAAAGCAAATATTGGCATCTCATAGACAGGATCACATTCTACAGAATAACCTCTTCTCCTACTGCCATATTAATTACCTGGGTCCCCTTCCTATCACTATTGGAGCCACCGGGAAGTTGAGATTATAGCCCAATCCTAGCAGTGGAACGGCTTGGGTCACCTGTAGAGGTGAAGCACAGCTACATCTGGTAGATGCCAATCATTAAAAAAACATGATCACCTTTTACCCTGCCATGAGTGCCTCTTACCCATAGGGGCAAAACACCCAGGCTGGTAAACACCAGACACAGAGCAAGCCTTGAGAGAAAGCATTTTGCAATCTCAGCAAGAGAGAAGCAACACAAAGTCCTGCTGTCATGATACAAGTAGCATCCTTGCCAACTGTTGCAATGTTAATGCTCACTGCGGCTCTACAGCTCTACATTTTAGTGCATCTGTAAACTGCATGGGGCATATGCTTATTCACCTAGCCTCAAGGCCTCATCAAGCAGTCCCAAGAATGCAAAAACACTACTTGACTAATTCTAAAATGATATCCAAGGAGGGGACAGAATAGATTTCTGGCTGTCGCTTCTCAACCACCTGCATAATCCCCCTATGCTATTCTATTTTTTTATTTATGAAGTTTTTTATTTATTAACTGTCTCACCTGCTAGAACATATGCTCCCTGAGATTAGGGATCTTTATCTCTTTTGCTCACTGATGTATCCTAAGCACACAGAATAGCCTCTGGCACCTATTATGCTCTCAGTAAGTATTTGTTGGATGAAAGAATGAAATTGTTAGCATCTGGGAAATGCAAATCAAAACCACAATGAAATACCACTTCATACACATTAAGATGGCTGTAATAAAAAAGACAGATACTAACAAGTATTGGAAAAGATGTGAAGAAATGTAACAATTGTACATAATGTAAAATTATACAGCTACTATGAAAAACATTCTAGAAGTTTCTTAAATGGTTAAAGGCAGAGTTTCCACATAACCTAGCAAATCCAGTCCTAAACATATACACAAGAGAAATGAAAATACTAAATTAAATCAACATGCTTAAACTTGTACAAGAGTGTTCAGAACATCACTATTCCTAATAGCCAAAGAGTGGGATCAACCCAAATATCTATCAGCTGATGAATGGATAAATAAAATGTGGTTTTAAAACATGAAATACATTTAGCAATAAAAAGAGATGAAGTGGGGATGCAAGGGTAGTTCAGTGGTAGAATTCTCGCCTGCCATGCAGGTGACCCAGGTTTGATTCCTAACCCATGCACTTCCCAAAAAATAAACAAACATGCGAAACAAACAAACAAAAATTCACCAAATAGTGCTGCAATAATGGGATACTCACATGGGAAAAGAATGAAATGTGACCCACACCAAATAGCATACAGAGAAAAAGAAAAAAGAAATGAAGTACTGATATATGCTGCAACCTGGATGAACCTTGAAAACATCATCCTAAGTGAAAAAGCTAGTCATACAGGACAACATATTACATGACTCCATTTATATGAAATACCCAGAATAGGTGACTCTATAGAGACAGACAATAGATTAGTGATTGCCTATGGTTAGAGAGATGGGAGAAATAGGGGTTAATGTCTAAGGGATTCTTTTTGTTATGAAAAAAATATTCAAAAATTGATTGTGTTGACAGGTGCACAATCCTGTGAATATGTGAAAAGCCACAGAATTTCACACTCTCAGTGAGTGAACTGTAGGGTATGTGGATTATATATCAAAGCTGAAGAAGGAGGTAAGGGAGAAGAGGGAGGAGAAGGAGAAGGAAGAGAAGAAGAAGAGAAGGAGGAAAAAAGAATGAAGTGGGGAAAAAAAAAGAATGACGTGGTAGAGCCAGGGTTTGAAAATGACTTGATTCAATGCCCTAACCACTGCACATGCTGTATCTATAAACTCATGAGTCAAATATAAATTTTGTTCTCAGCAAAGAATATAGGCTGCAACAACAAATAATATGTTTTATAGTTTTTATAGCTTCTGCCAAAAATATACAAATTATATAGCAATCTTATAAAAACTCATATATGATTCTGATCAGGTTTATAGATCTAACTGTAATTTCTGGGTAAGATAAGGAACAATTAAAACACTTTAAACAATGCCATGGTATTCATTATTCAAATTCAGACTTAATAACTCTATAGAAAAAATTGCTTGTTTTTTTACAACAAAGAAAAGTTGCAAACTCTGAAAACAACAAGACAGAAGAGAAACCCTATGGAGTAAACAGATTAAGAGACATATTGGTAGTTTACCATATATGGAATTTATCTGGATCCAACTCAAACAAAAATGAAAAACAGGGCAAATGATACACAAGTTTAGAGAATAGCCTAAAGAATCTACAAAAAAAAAAATAAGTGAGCTTAGTAAGGACACAGAAAACAACTGTTTTTCTATATATGAGCAAGTAAAAACTAGACAATGAAATTAAATAAAGGCAAATTATAATAACATCAAAAATATTAACTATTCTATGTTAGAAAAAAGTACAAGGTGAACCTAGAAAAACTTGTGCTAACAGAAAGTAAAGACTTTGTAAAGTAATAGTGGGATGACAAAAAGAGGACATGAGGGTCAACTTGAAGGGCTTCACCATGGCTACATATGGGATAATTTGAGTAACAAAGTCATCACTAGGCTATAACCCATAGAATAAAATAAATATCTGTGATTCCATACTGACATAATTAATTGAATAAATAAGTACATGGGGGGAGGTTAATTCTTCCTTATAGTAATTTCAATTAGTAAATGTGATAGAATTGATTGAGATAGACAATTACAAGTTAGAAAACACTACAATAATAATTATTTCAGACAAGGATCATGAATGAATGGTAAAATTAGAGGGCAAAACCATTATTAGACACTGGATATTTAAATAGTTTTCGAAGTTTTTCCCCCAAGAATAGCTGTTAATTTCAGAGTAACTTTGCAGGGAAGCCAGATTCTACTTTGACCAGGTGATCAAAGTTAACATCGCCATTAATGACACACATGAATCCCCTAATATGTACAGTAAAAAGGGCTACATCACTACTGTAATTTTCCTCTCAAAATTTATAACCTGAATTTAATCATTAGTAAACATCAGATAAACCCAAACTGAGGGGCAGTCTCAACAATAAATGGTCAATGTTATTCTAAAGTATCAAAGTAATAAAAGACAAAAGAAGTGTGGTGTGAAGTCTCAGATCAAAGGCAAATGTGGATATGGGACAACCAAATGTAATGTGGAACCCAGTATAGTATGCTGATTCAGAAAAATGAAATTTAGTCACACAATTGAAGAAATTTCAAAAAATCAAATGATCAGTTAATAGTATTATATCATTGTCAAGTTCCATGTTGTCATGATTGAGTTGCAGTTATATGACATACAAACATTCAGGAAAGTTGAATGAAGTGTGTATAGAAACCCTATACTATTTTTCAACATTTTCATAAGCTTGAGGTTGCTTCAAAGTTTTAAAGTTAAAAATAAAATAATAGCATCATAATAAACAAGAAATATTGAAGATACATTTAACAAACTATACACAAGATTTTTACATTGAAAACTACAAAATATTAATGAGAGAATTAAAGACCTAAATAAATAAGATATATCATGTTTATTGATCATAAGACTCATTACTATTAAAATATTAACTCTATCCTACTACATCTATAACTGCAGTGAAATCCCCCCCAAAAAAATTCTGCAGGATTTTTAATTGAAATTTTAGAATTCATCCTGAAGTTTATATGGAAATTCAGGGAACCCAGAATAGCCAAAACAACTTTGAAAAATAGAAATAAAGTTGGAAGACTTATACTACCTGCTTTTGAGACTTACTATCAAGCTATAGAAATCAACACAGTGTGGTATTGGCACAGGATAGACATGGAAATTCCAGAGATAGTTCTGTCCATTTAGCCATTTAATTTTTTTGACAAATGCACAAAGTTAATTCAAAATTAGAAACCATGTTTTGCAAAAAAAAAAAAAAAAAATACCATTACCAAAAAATAGTTTTATCATAGATTAGGGAGAAAACCTGTACAAAACACAGGTGTAGAAAAGGAGTTATATGTAGAACATATAATGAGTTCCTATGACTCAATAAGAACACAAATATCCCCAATTTTTTAAAAAGAACTAAAATTTGAACAAATATTTCATTGAAAATATATATGAATGACAAAAAGCACATGAGTAGGTGCTCAAATTATTGGTCTTTGAAGTAATGTAAATTTAAACTGCCAGGAGACATCACTATATATCCAACAGTTGGTGAGGAAAAAGAACAACCTGAATTCTCACACTTTGCTGGTGGGAATGCTCAAATTAGATAGGAGAATTGGTTTAGAGTTAATGACCTCAAGAAGCTAGAAAAAGAAGATACAATTCTATTTTCTTAAGTGAAACAAAATTTAAAATCATTTTAAATTGCAAGTAGAGAAACTTCTGTTTGCATTGCAATTTTTATAACTACCTCATGATATAAGATGGTAGATCCTTTTTTAATTCCTGGAATTATGGTTCAAAATGTAAACCATGGACTATAGTTAATAGTACAATTTTAGTAATATGCTTTCATCAATTTTAAAGATGTTAACAACAGCACGGTATAGGTGAAACCTGTATTTTATGCGTGTTTTTTTCTGTAAACCCTACAATTTCTCTAATCGAAAATAAATAAATAAGCACCAAATAAGCTGCAAAATTTACTTCTATTTAACAGAACCTGTTAAATAAAATGAAATAACTGACTGGAACGGGTATTTCCGAGAATGATCCCTTTTACCAAAAAGGCAAAAAACAATGATGGCAGGGGCTTTCTAAGTAAATGAAATGCACCCTAAGGAACTGAAGCCAGCTTCCATCCAACAGAAATAGCTTATCAGAATGGGCAAGCATCTCATATTCACATGTATCTGTACTCCCTGCTTTGTGAGATATCCCAATGTAAAAAGAAAACTTTAATGCCAGCTAATCATTGTAACTCCTCGTTTGGAAATTCCCTAAATTCCTTTATAAGCAGCTGTGACCTGATGACTACTGGGACTCTCACTCCATTTTCAGTTTGAGATATCTCTGCTCACGAACAATTTTTCTCTCAATAAACCCTTTTATGTATTTAATTTAAATATATGTAGAAGTTGTTTCTTTTGACAGATCCAGTTTCCCAAATCTAATCTAAGACTCCCAAAATGCTCTATTCTCTCTCTCTCTCTCTCTCTCTCTCTCTCTCACATACACACACACATACACACACACACACACACACGTAATAGCTGAAAGCCAATAGATGATGCAGATTAATCAAGACTCTAAAGACAACTATCAAGACAACTGATGAAGACATCTTGAAGATTTTTAATAGTGAAGCCTCCCATGAGATAAACTCTATATTTTCTCTTTTATTCAGCTACTGCTTAAAGAGTTCAAGCTCGATAAACACTTTTTTTCTCTTTTACCTGTCATGTATCATTTTTTAAAATTTTTCAGTGACGTATTTGAGAAGCTCAAACTAATATGAGAAGCAAAGCTGTTCTGACATTTCACAATTACACAGAGCAGCCTTGGGAAGGCTAGTATATTCTAGTGTCGCAACCACTCTCATGTCTACAAGTGTTGCTTGAGTTAAACCTACAAACCAGGGTGTTATGTAGAAAATGACTCAGAATATCTGATAGATTTCACAAGAAAATTTTACAAAACTTTCAATCGTGTTTTAATATTGAGTACTGCTTTCCGTCTTGGGTGTATCTGGGATTATGTTCAGAACAATTCATTTGGAGGCGTTTTGAGAGTATTTTAACAACTTCTTATATCTGAGTCCAGGGCAAAAGTCTTTTAAATGATGAAATACATGCTTCCTCCACATTTTACCAAAAGACCTAGAAAAAGTAAGAAGGATGAATGGATTAGATTGGAAAAAAAAAAAAAAAAGCTTTGGTCTGTTGTCTCCGTCAGGGTCATGACATTCTGAGGCTTCTTCATTGATAATAAACAAATAGACCATTTTATTTTTGGGGGTGGGGGCAGCTGGACAAGGAACCAATTGAGGGAAAGCTTCTTTGGATTTTCCAGCAATATTAAATTGACTGGCAGTCAGAAATACAGAGATTGACAAACTCTGCATTCACTGAAGGAGAATGTTATTCAAAGAATAACCAATTTTAAGGCAGTTTACTGGATTTGGATAATATGGGCTTTGAGTAGATGAACAAAGTAACATGTTACCAAAATAACTCTCCTTATATCCCATTTTTATACATTAAGATATCCTATTTTATCAAATTTTAAGTGACCCCTGAATCATTCAAACATTCTCTTCAAACTGTGTAACCTGGGAGCAAATTAATAATCTTTTAGCTATTCACTTGAGCAATATATTTTTGCCTTCCATAAATAGCATCCTAGATTGTTAAGAGATATCATTTGACTTGTAAGAGGTTTTCTATTAGAATGATATACCATCGTAATCAAATAAATCATATAAATGCTATTCCAAAATTGTAGTAGAGGTATTTTCAAAATACATTCATCAAGTTCATTTCAAATACTGCTGTGTATAACATTCAAAAGGCAAACACTGGAAATACGAGTATGCATGCTGTCAATATAAAAGTTTCTATTCTATCTAGTTGGAATGAAAACTGCTTGATTTTCACTAAGAGACTTGGCTGACTTCCAAAAGACTTAACCTGTTTAATATAAAAACCAAGATCCCTTTATCCCAGGCATCAATAGCTCTTCCTCAATTAAACAGCAACAATTTTGAAGATGGAGGCATAAATTAGTACAGAATCACAAGTATCTCACGCCACATATATGCTTTAATTAAAAATAAAATGAAAACAAGCCACCAAATAGAATCTAAGCGGCATCTTGTCCAAGATTGGAGGGAGTATTTCAAAGGGAAGCTGCACTGCAGCATAAGAGAGACTGAAATTGGAGCTTTTCTGTCCAACTTGAATCCAATGATAGCAAATGTTTCAGAAACATTGCTCTCCTGAAAGATCAAGTCATATATTTTTAAAAGTGTTCCTTTCAGGAAACATTGATACAATTTACCTGTAGTATAAGAAGACAGTATCACTCCAGAATCTCTATGTTTCTATTTCAGAAGGAAAAACAAGGCACAGAATGAAAAATAGATTTTGTTTTTTCCCCACTAGTTTGAAGTGAGAGTAAAAGAAGCCAGAAAAATATGGCAAAGGTACTCTATTTCCTTGTAATAACTTAGTGTACTTTCTGTAATATATGTGTTTATGTATATTTATATATATTATATATTCAATGAAGATCTTTTATATGTGAATTTAAAGGTTATAATTAATGTATTTCTTACAAGGAATTTGTTCCACATATCATTCTTTTTCTGAATTTTTTTTTTTAGGAAGAGACTATTTTCACAGTGTATTTTCTGTCATTTAATAATTAAATATTTGAAAATAAGGTCTTAAAAATATCCCATAATATTTCCTTATCAAAGCTGTAACAATTCTTTTATCCTTAGAAAACATTTTTTACATCAATAATTTCAAGAAAAAAATGAAAGGTTGCTATTTATCAGCTGCCTCACTATATAGGAAAAGCTTGTTTATTTATTTTTAATTATGCCATGATATATTCACTTCTGGAAAAATGTTACTTTCACATGAAGTTCTGGATATTTTTTTTAAAAATAATGAAGAAACTTTAGGTTAAAAAATAATCAGTCTTAGTAACTTCACTAAGAAAATTCTTTTCCAGTGTTTGTGAATTGAGAGGTTAGGAGCCTTTTACATGAAAATCAGACTGTTTGATCATTTTAAACACCTGCAGAATAGCAACAACTACCACTAATCATGAACATTTGTAAATTGAGGGAAATTACCCTTGCGTGAGATTTTGTAAAATATCTGAATGAAAAACACACCCTCTGAGTTCTGCTTTTGTTCCAAATTTACTCATTTTGGATCTGCTGAGGGTCATTCCAGGGAAGAAATGGTAGACAGTGAGCAGCCTGCTCCCGTCCTGTCAAACCTGCCTTTAAGAGCACAAAAGACAATGGAATCTACCTGTGGCCCTAAAATGAACTATTTCCCACTCAACCTGCTATTTGAGGGCCCTCTGAATAACAGGTTTCTGCTGTTACTATGATTACCCAGTCGAATAGTTCTCACTCCTGAGATTATTTAAGCAGGCATTTCTACCCAGAGGCTGTTGCGCTAACAAATTCTCACACTTAGAACTATTTTGCCTAAGGACAGATCAGAGTAAAAATAATTAATTAAGCCACGTATTTTAAATAGTTTTACAACTAATGCTTCTTATGGTGCATAAGTGAGATATTTTATAATAGAAAAGACGAAAAATGTGGGGATAAAGGGAGTAATTTCTATCTTAGTAGTTAATTAAAATTCAATGCTTTTCTCCCTCTACATGTACTATGCATCTATCTATATTTCAAATTCTGACACTTTGCATTTATTTTCCCGTAATTCATTTTATTAAGAATTTTTAATACTACAGCATTCAAATTTTCTCTAAAATGCCATATTCTGCTCTAAGTAAACATTGCCAGAAGTTATTATTTCTTTAATGTCATTTCTTCTGGATTTTAAGCTATTGCATAAAATTCATATTGCAGATAAACCTTCAGAATGCAAAGTACCTTTTCCTCTATTGGTTAATTACTTAAACCTTGTTTGACTACTTCTGTGAGCAAGGAGCAGCATTCTTACAAGTCCACTCAATATGGCCAAAATGGTATGAACACCTGCACAAACTTTTATTTTTCCTTTTGCTCAGAAAAAAAAAATGGCCATAATTCAGTAGTGAGAGGGTGTCAATGAATTATTAATAACTTCTGTGTAAATGAGGGTCATACAATTGGCTCCCTTGTACTAGGCAGGTATTACATTTTCCCACAAGGTTTTATTTTAGTTAATTTAAATCGAATCATTAACCACTGCAATTTTGGCAGCTGCCAGAGGAAGGTGACAAAAAATAAGCAGTTTTAATTGTTCAAGGACATGCTCTGAAACTATTTAGTATATAAATCAACTGCTCACATTCCTTTAGTTATGTTAGCTAATAAAATTTTCTCACTTTAACTGAATTTGCATAAGTAACTGATGGCTTTAGTATCACCCAAATGTTAATGCTGATCTTAAGTCATAGTGAAAAATATCATTAAATAAGCAATATATTTTCTCATGAATACATTTTGAGGCTTTGGGTATAATATATGATTAAAAAAAGGAAACATTTAGTATTCATAGAAAACAATCAGGTGGTAGCTTTCCCTTGTACAAAAAACGAAGATAGCATTTCTAAATAGTTTTGGTTAATTATTATATTCAGGCAGACTTTCTAACTTAGCTTCAACTTTTCATCGTAGCACTGATACATAGCTCTGGCTGGACAAGTCATGTATTTGACCTTGTGGGTACTTTCAGAACAGGATCTGTGATGAAGTGAAAAGGGTCCTGAGATAAGTATATATATTCTTGGGGGGTTGGGGGAGGTGGTGAGAGAACTAGATCTACAACTATGAGCAAATTATGAAACTCTGAGAGGGGCCTAGATGGCGGCTTAGTAAGGTGCGCACGTCTTAGTTCCTCCTCCAGAACAACTACTAAATAACCAGAAACAGTACAGATCAGCTCTTGGAGCCACGACAGAGACCGGACACACAGCGTACCCCAGTCTGGACTGGCTGGACCAACTGCGAGACTCTGCTGCGGTGAGATTCCCGAGCGGCGCACGCTTCACCGGGCTGTGGCGGCGGGCAGCCAGTGCCCCTCCCTCCCTCCTTCCTGGGCCGGCTGAGAGTCTCGGAGAGGCAAGTTCCCCAAGCCGCGGTGGCCGGCACCCCTCCCTCGCAGGCGGCTTCCCGGACAGGCTACGAGTCTCGGATTAGCAAGATCCCCAAGCCGTGGCAGCCGGCAACCGGCGCCCCTCCCCCACAGGCAGCTACCTGGAGGGAAAGGAAAGAGTCTCCAACAGTAGCAGGGACTGAGTCCAACCAAACACCAGTAGTGGCATTAATAAACAAATTCTGACTACTAAAAATAGGCTCCCAGCTCAGGCGAAACTGATCAAGGCGGAAGTCACCTATTGGGCTAACTGAAAAAAGGAAAGGGGGCAAAACAGAGCCTTCTGCAGTTGTTTCTATGGAGGCTTGGTGCCTCTGGGCTCAGCGCCGGGATTACACAGGTTGCAACTGCCCCAAACGCAGAAACAGGCTGCTTTCAGGGCTGTCTACCACCTGAACCTTCCCCACGGGAGGGGTGAAACGCATCTCAGGTGGAATCCCTCTCTCAAGGAATACAGATCCCAGAACTTCACAATTTGAAGCCATTGAAATCAGCCTACAGCCTTTCCTCTGTCTCCACTATGCTCACAGCAGGGAGAGCCTTCCAAAGTTAAAGGAGCCACAACATCTTTTGCTGGTGGGACCCGCAGACAGACAAGCGCCACATACTGGACAGGATAAGAAAAACAGAGCCCAGTACCTTCACAGGAAGGTCTTTCAACCTGCTGGGTCTCACACTCAGGGAAATCTGATTAAATGTCCAGATGCCAGCAAAAAATAACAAATCACACCAGGAAAATTGAAGTTATGGCCCAGTCAAGGGAACAAACCAATAGCTCAAATGAGATACAGGAGCTGAGACAACTAATTCTGAATATACAAACAGAAATGAAAAACCTCTTCAAAAACCAAATCAATAAATTGAGGGAGGACATGAAGAAGGCAAGGGATGAACAAAAAGAAGAAATGGAAAGTCTGAAAAACAAATCACAGAACTTACGGGAATGAAAGATACAGTAGAAGAGATGAAAAAAACAATGGAAACCTACAATGGTAGATTTTAAGAGACAGAGGTTAGAATTAGTGAACTGGAGGATGGAACATCTGAAATCCAAAAAGAAACAGAAACTGTAGGGAAAAGAATGGAAACATTTGAGCAGGGGCTCAGGGAGTTGAATGATAATATGAAGCGCACAAATATATGTGTTGTGGGTGTCCCAGAAGGAGAAGAGAAGGGAAAAGGAGGAGAAAAACTAATGGAAGAAATTATCACTGAAAATTTCCCAACTCTTATGAAAGACCTAAAATTACAGATCCAAGAAGGGCAGCATACCCCAAAGAGAATAGATCCAAATAGGCGTTCTGTAAGACACTTACTAGTTAGAATGTCAGAGGTCAAAGAAAAAGAGAGGATCTTGAAAGGAGCAAGAGAAAAACAATCCATCACATACAAGGGAAACCCAATAAGACTATGTGCAGATTTCTCAGCAGAAACCATGGAGGCAAGAAGACAGTGGGATGATATATTTAAATTACTAAAAGAGAAAAACTGCCAACCAAGAATTCTATATCCAGCAAAATTGTCCTTCAAAAATGAGGGAGAAATTAAAACATTCTCAGACAAAAAGTCACTGAGAGAATTTGTGACCAAGAGACGAGCTCTGCAAGAAATATTAAAGGGAGTACTAGAGCCAGATATGAAAAGACAGAACAGAGAGGTGTGGAGAAGAGTGTAGAAAGAAGGAAAATTAGATATGATATATATAATACAAAAAGCAAAATGGTAGAGGAAAGTATTACCCAAACAGTAATAACACTAAATGTTAATGGACTGAATTCCCCAATCAAAAGATATAGACTGGCAGAATGGATTAAAAAACAGGATCCTTCTATATGCTGTCTACAGGAAACACATCTTAGACCCAAAGATAAACATAGGTTGAAAGTGAAAGGTTGGGAAAAGATATTTCATGCAAATAACAACCAGAAAAGAGCAGGAGTAGCTATACTAATATCCAACAAATTAGACTTCAAATGTAAAACAGTTAAAAGAGACAAAGAAGGATACTATCTACTAATAAAAGGAACAATTAAACAAGAAAACATAACAATCATCAATATTTATGCACCGAATCAGAATGCCCCAAAATACGTGAGGAATACACTACAAATACTGACAAAGGAAATAGATACATCTACCATAATAGTTGGAGACTTCAATTCCCCACTCTCATCAATGGACAGAACATCTAGACAGAGGATCAATAAAGAAACAGAGAATTTGAATATTACAATAAATGAGCTAGACTTAACAGATATTTATAGGACATTACACCCCACAACAGCAGGATACACCTTTTTCTCAAGTGCTCATGGATCATTCTCAAAGATAGACCATATGCTGGGTCACAAAGCAAGTCTCAACAAATTTAAAAAGATTGAAATCATATACAACACTTTCTCGGATCATAAAGGAATTAAGTTGGAAATCAATAATAGGCAGAGTGCCAGAAAATTCACAAATACGTGGAGGCTCAACAACACACTCTTAAACAACCAGTGGGTCAACGAAGAAATTACAAGAGAAATTAGTAAATATCTCGAGGCGAATGAAAATGAAAACACAACATATCAAAACCTATGGGACACAGCAAAGGTAGTGCTAAGAAGGAAATTTATTGCCCTAAGTGCCTATATCAAAAAAGAAGAAAAGACAAAAATTCAGGAATTAACTGTCCACTAGGAAGAACTGGAGAAAGAACTGCAAACTAACCCCAAAGCAAGCAAAAGGAACGAAATAACAAAGATTAGAGCAGAAATAAATGAAATTGAGAACATGAAAACAATAGAGGAAATCAATAAGACCAGAAGTTGGTTCTATGAGAAAATCAACAAGATTGATGGGCCCTTAGCAAGATTGACAAAAAGAGGAAGAGAGAGGATGCAAATAAATAAGATCAGAAATGGAAGAGGAGACATAACCACTGACCTCACAGAAATAAAGGAGGTAATAACAGGATACCATGAACAACTTTATGCTAATAAATACAACAATGTAGATGAAATGGACAAGTTCCTAGAAAGGCATGAACAACCAACTTTGACTCAAGAAGAAATAGACAACCTCAACAAACCAATCACAAGTAAAGAAATTGAATCAGTCATTCAAAAGCTTCCCAAAAAGAAAAGTCCAAGACCAGATGGCTTCACATGTGAATTCTACCAAACATTACAGAAAGAATTAGTATCAACCCTGCTCAAACTCTTCAAGAAAATTGAACTGGAGGGAAAGCTACCTAATTCATTCTATGAAGCCAACATCACCCTCATACCAAAACCAGGCAAAGATATTACAAAAAAAGAAAACTGCAGATCAATCTCTTTAATGAATATAGATGCAAAAATCCTCAACAAAATTCTAGCAAACCGAATCCAGCAACACATTAAAAGAATTATACATCATGACCAAGTAGGATTCATCCCAGGTATGCAAGGATGGTTCAACATAAAAAAATCAATTAATGTAATATACCATGTCAATAAATCAAAGCAGAAAAATCACATGATCATCTCAATTGATGCAGAGAAGGCATTTGACAAGATTCAACATCCTTTCCTGTTGAAAACACTTCAAAGGATAGGAATACAAGGGAACTTCCTTAAAATGATAGAGGGAATATATGAAAAACTCACAGCTAATACCATCATCAATGGGGAAAAACTGAAAACTTTCTCCCTAAGATCAGGAACAAGACAAGGATGTCCATTATCACCACTATTATTCAACATCATGTTGGAGGTTCTAGCCAGAGCAATTAGACAAGAAAAAGAAATACAAGGCATCAAAATTGGAAAGGAAGAAGTAAAACTATCACTGTTTGCAGATGATATGATACTATACATCGAAAACCTTGAAAAATCCACAGCAAAACTACTAGAGCTAATAAATGAGTACAGCAAAGTAGCAGGTTACAAGATCAACATTCAAAAATCTTTAGCATTTCTATACACTAGCAATGAACAAGCTGAGGGGGAAATCAAGAAACGTATTCCATTTACAATTGCAACTAAAAGGATAAAATACTTAGGAATAAATTTAACTAAAGAGACAAAAGACCTATACAAAGAAAACTACAAAAAACTCTTAAAAGAAATCACAGAAGACCTAAATAGATGGAAGAGCATACCGTGTTCATGGATTGAAAGACTAAATATAGTTAAGATGTCAATTCTACCTAAATTGATTTACAAATTCAATGCAATACCAATCAAAACCCCAACAACTTATTTTTCAGAAATAGAAAAACCAACAAGCAAATTTATCTGGAAGGGCAGGGTGCCCCGAATTGCTAAAAGTATCTTGAGGAAAAAAACCAAGCTGGCGGTCTCATGCTCCCAGACTTTAAGGCATATTATGAAGCCCCAGTGGTCAAAACAGCATGGTACTGGCATAAACATAGATATATCGACCAATGGAATCGAATAGAGTGCTCAGATATAGACCCTCTCATCTATGGACATTTGATCTTTGATAAGGCAGTCAAGCCAACTCACCTGGGACAGAACAGTCTCTTCAATAAATGGTGCCTAGAGAACTGGATATCCATATGCAAAAGAATGAAAGAAGACCTGTATATCACACCCTATACAAAAGTTAACTCAAAATGGATCAGAGATCTAAACATTAGGTCTAAGACCATAGAACAGTTAGAGGAAAATGTAGGGAGATATCTTATGAAACTTACAATTGGAGGCAGTTTTATGGACCTTAAACCTAAAGCAAGAACACTGAAGAAGGAAATAAATAAATGGGAGCTCCTCAAAATTAAACACTTTTGTGCATCAAAGAACTTCATCAAGAAAGTAAAAAGACAGCCTACACAATGGGAGACAATATTTGCAAATGACATATCAGATAAAGGTCTAGTATCCAGAATTTATGAAGAGATTGTCCAACTCAACAACAAAAAGACAGCCAACCCAATTACAAAATGGGAAAAAGACTTGAACAGACACCTCTCAGAAGAGGAAATACAAATGGCCAAAAGGCACATGAAGAGATGCTCAATGTCCCTGGCCATTAGAGAAATGCAAATCAAAACCACAATGAGATATCATCTCACACCCACCAGAATGGCCATTATCAACAAAACAGAAAATGACAAGTGCTGGAGAGGATGTGGAGAAAGAGGCACACTTATCCACAGTTGGTGGAAATGTCAAATGGTGCAACTACTGTGGAAGGCAGTTTGGTGGTTCCTCAAAAAGCTGAATATAGAATTGCCATACGACCCAGCAATACCATTGTTTGGTATCTACTCAAAGGATTTAAGGGCAAAGACACAAACGGAAATTTGCCACCAATGTTTATAACAGCGTTATTTACAATTGCAAAGAGATGGAAACAGCCAAAATGTCCATCAACAGAAGAGTGGCTAAACAAACTGTGGTATATACATACGATGGAATATTATGCAGCTTTAAGACAGAATAAACTTATGAAGCATGTAAGAACATGGATGGACCTAGAGAACATCATGCTGAGTGAGACTAACCAAAAACTAAAGGACAAATACTGCATGGTCCCACAGATGTGAACTGACATTAGAGAATAATCTTGGAATATGTCATTGGTAACACAGACCATCAGGAGATAGAAATAGGGTAAGATAATGGGTAATTGGAGCTGAAGGGATACAGACTGTGCAACAGGACTGGATACAAAAACTCTGAAATGGACAGCACAGTAATACCTAATTGTAATGTAATTATGTTAAAACACTGAGTGAAGCTGCATCTGAGTTATAGTTTTATTTTATTTTATTTTATTTTTTCTCTCTATTATCGTTTTATTTCTTTTTCTGTTGTCTTTCTATTTCTTTTTCTGAATCGATGCAAATGTACTAAGAAATGATGAATATGCATCTATGTGATGATATTAAGAATTACTGATTGTATATGTAGAATGGAATGATTTCTAAATGTTGTTAGTTAATTTTTTTAATTAATAAAAAAAATTATGAAACTCTGAAATAAGAAGACTTGGCAGGATAATCTGTAAGAGCCCTTCTAGCTCCTGCAGCAATATTATCCAAACTGAAGGGAACTCTCTATAGGCAGGAAGACTGCCTTACAATCTTTTTCTAATCTGTCAGATATGAACAATCCATATAGAAATGACTGATTAAAGTAAATTAATATATTGTGTGCACTGTTATATTTTTGATCCATGTGAGGTAGATTTTCCAACAGAAATATTTAACTGCATTGATGATAACCTTGCCATAACTTCTCGTGTTCAATTATGCATTATTTTCATATGATTAGTTAGTTCCAATATTCTGTGTGAATTTCAAGAAGAAAGGGAAGGAAACAGTAGAGGAATAGGGTTTCAGCCAGGGAAAAGGTTAAAAAGAATCAAAGAGCAGTTTCAGCAAAGCAGGAAGGGGACTTTGGGGAAAGCATCATAAGAATGAACAAGACTTGATCTTTGCACCCCCGAGCTTTTGGAAAGCAGTCTTGGGCTAACCTGATTACATATGTGCACTTTTGATAAACCTCCACACTTCTGATGCTGAAGATAACCCAAGGAAATAATTCTACCATACTATAATCCAGGGTTTAAAAGAAACTGGCTACAAAGTTTCTGTTTGGAGTAATGGAAAAGTTTTGGTAATGATTGTGGTGAAAGCACAAATTGTGAATGTATTTAAGCCCACTCAATTGTTTACTTGAGAGTGACTAAAATGATTAATTTTAGGTTGTATATATGTTACCAGAATAGAACTGTACAACAGGAAGAGAAAACCCTAAATTAAACCATGGACTATAATTAATAACATGATTAAAGTAACAATGTTTCAGCAACTGAAACAAAGACACCACTTAATGCAAAATGTTAATGATAGGGAAAACCAATTGCAGGGGGAGGGAAAAAAAAGAGAACTCTGTACTTTCCACATGATTTTTCTAGAAACCTACAACTGCTCTAACTGAAGGAATGAAAGTGAAATGCTAAGAGTTTAGAAAAGGCAAAAAAACTGTAAATTCATAGTAAGTGATAAGAGTCCTTGCTTTCTGGGTTATGTTTGGTAATTTAATATGTAGCCTCATTCAAGAGCCATCTGAGAATAAAGATAACGTTCTCTGGTTCCAGGCCAGACTAAATGAATCCAGAATAAAGGTCACTGCAGACATTCCATCAAAAAGACAGAGAAAACTGTACATACTATATGCTATACTTTTGGATGCCAAATAAAATTGATTCTCCATTTCCTAGGTAAATATATATAGGATATGGAAATTAAATGGTTATTCAAAATAAAGACAAGCAAGATTGTCAGGCTTTCCTTTTGATACAAGTTGTAAGAATTAAAAGCAATTGGCCTATGTGGTTACATGAGAATTTGTGCTAATGGATCCAGCACATATGCTTGGGACACAACTCCTAACTCTATAAATTGTTCCCCAAACAGTCACACTGCAATTTTTACAGACAGTGCATTGCCTCTTATGTTCCTACTGCCTTTGGGAAAGCTTTTTCTTCTTTTATGAAGATCTGAGTCAGACAGAGATAATAAGGAAGCCAGCTGGCACATTTCCCAGTAAGACAAGGCAACCCAAAAATGTCATCAAGAGAAGTGTACATTGCCAGACTGTGGTTAGTCAGCCATCAATGTGAGTGAATTTACAACATTTAACTATGCCACCAAAAGATACTAGACTTTGAGAACCCAATCTTTCTTAGGCTCACATGTTCAAAATGATTTTTTTCATCATTTACATTACAAGATTAGTTTCTTATAAGAATAAGATCATCAGGGGGTATGAGGGTAGTTCAGTGGTAGAATTCTCGCCTGCCATGTGAGTGGCCGGGGTTTGATTCCTGGCCCATGCACTCCCCCAAGGCAATCAAAACAAAGAAACCAATAAAAACAAACAAACAAGATTTAAACAATGGAACTGCAATAATGGGCTTCTAACATGGAAAAAGAATAAAATGTAACTCCACCATATAGCACACACACACAGAGAGAGAACAAGGTCATCCTCTGTCCACTAAACAAGGGCTCCACACTTCCTGCCTAGAAATTCCTCCAAAGAAACTTGAACTACGTTTCAGATCATACCATTCCTAGTTTAGTGTAATTGTTTATGGCTTTTTCATTATAGTATCTTTACTCTAAAAGGAATCCATATTTGGAGAGGACTGTCAGTGGTGTTTGGCCTGTTCAGTTTTAGCAATACATTCACTCCTTTGGTTGAACTTCAATTATGTCATTTGTTCACCTCACTTTCTTATATCTCAAAATATAAACATATTGAAGCCTCTCCCTCTTTTCTTACAGGTTTCTAATAATGTTTGTTTGCTACTCCTATTCAACATATTCTTCTGAGTTTAACCTGGAATGTTTTATTTCTTTTAAATAATCATACTGTATTTCTCTCCTTCAATACAAGAATTTTCTGTTTTAACTACTTGCCCAGTACAATTAGTACTGAGTGGATAAAATATGTCTCATACAAATAGCAGCTTTGCCACACAAATTTAGTGCCATGTTACATCTGATCCAGCCTGTTATCAATTAAGATTTGCCAATGAAAGGTACAGAGGTCCACTGAGGTATCAATTTTGAAAGTTAAACATAGTGTAGTTCTCTAAGAAGTCACCTTTGGTATTGATCCATATATTTGATTTTTAAAAATTCATTTAAATTTTCAATATCCCTCAATATAATGAGCCTCAAAGTATTACATTTTATAACATTTCTATGATGACATACTTTTATTTGTACTATATTTCTGTGTTTACTATAGATGTTATGTTTTGCTAAGTCTGTATTTACTTGACACATTTAATGTCTTACTTTTAAGATTTTGATCAGGATTCCTTCTTAGTCTTCTAAACTTCAGTAATATATTTTAGAAAAATAATGATACAGGTGAATAAGATTATATAAATAAAAGGAAACAACAGAAAAATAAAATAATTTATTATTTCATGAAGATTTCTTTAACTTCCCCCTATAATTTCACTCAAAATAAATGGTATTTAAAATAAATAAATAAATAAATAAATAAATAAATAAATAAATGGCATTTATAAGTTTACTCATGAAAAGAATACCATCGACAACAAGAAAAAGAATAACTATTTTTGAACTCAGGAAGTGCACAGAAACAGCAGCCGGGATCCTGCCCACCACCCACCAGGCACATAGACTATAAAATCTCCAAAGCAGATTCCCAACTACATCCAGACACAAAAACCCAAGTCCACAGAGGCCCAGCAGGACTTAAACTATGGGGGAGGGTGGAACCAAAGTGGAAAGCCTGGAACAATTTTACAAAATGGAAGACTAGGGAGGGGACTGCAAAATCTTCCCTAGAAGTAGCAAGCAGTCTGGCTAAGGCTACTCAAATCAAGTGTTTGGGGACCCGAGGGACAGGGGAGGGCATTTCAAGGCCCAGGTCACTGAGGACAAAGAGTCTGAGAAAATGGGAACAGAGATCAGTTTCCAGCTCTGGGTCCTGTCCCCTCTCCTACCCACGAGGCAAATAGTAGTGGGAAGTTAGCTCCTTGCTGGGGAAAGGCAACAGACTGGAGCAACTGGGGGTATCCTCTACTGCAAGTAAAGTGAGGAACACAGCCCCACACAGAGTCAGATTCTGGCTAGTGAAGTAAGGGCACAGGAACCCCACTGCTACAGCCTTGCCTGATTAGACTCAGCCAGGAGTCAGAGGTTATTCAGCCCCACTTGGTCAGAAGCAGGCAGGGCTTAGAGGTAATCCAGCCCTGCCCTGCCAGACACTCCCTAAACTTGGGAGGAAACAGCTTCTGAGGGCAATTATGTCACTGAACAGTGCCATCTGCTGGGCAGTCTGGAAAGTGCAGGAGAATTGTAGGACTTGCCAGCATGTCTCTAGCCTTTATCCCAGGTGCAGTCAGAGCAGATCTACACACCCTGCATAGTATTTGGCTCTGCTTTGACTGAGAAATATGACAACCCAACTGTCAAAGCAGTGCCCTAATACAAGCTCAGGTTTTGCTGGACAGTGAAATGCAGATCACTTGGGGATGGCTGTTGGTTAGTGAAGAGGAAACAGTCCTGTAATTCAAGGCCCTTCTACTGACCAGAGTTGGTGGTAGCACATATGGAGAGTGGTGGCCTTGGCTGGATTGTAGCCTGGTAGGGCCTGACACAGTGTGCTGCTGTAGTTGGGAAGAGATCGGGTTGTAGGGAAGAGGTGGACCAAGAGTGCCATCTTCTGGGAAGACAGGGAAAGTGCACTCTGACAGACTTTTTATGACTTTCAACACAAACCCAAGCAAATATAAAATTTTAGATGAGCATGGGAAATCAATTCTGAAAATAATTTTAACAGGGATAATCAAATGCCTAAAAATTAGCAAAAAATCACAAAGCACATGAAGATGCAAGAAAAGATGGCCAAGCTAAATGGCTAAATTAGAAAAGCCAGGAGAGACACAGAATTTGGAAGAACTAATCAAAGAAGTACATACAAATCTCCAGAACAACTTCAATGAATTGGCTAAAGACATAAAGGATATCAAGAGGAAACTGGAAGAGCATAAAGAAGAATTTGAAAGGGTAAATAGAAAGATAGCAGATCTCATGGAAATGAAAGATATTGTGGATCAAATTAAAAGTACACTAAAGACACACAACAGCAGATTTGAACAAGCAGAAGAGAGGAGTAAATGTCTAGGAAGAGTATTTGAAGAGATAACTGGAGAAAATTTTCCAACCTTTATAAAAGGCATTAATATACAAATCAAAGAATTCCAATGAATTCCAAATGGAGTAAATCCAAATAATCCCACTCCAGGTCACATATTAATGAGATTGTTAAATATTGATGAGAAAGAGAAACTCCTGAAAACAGCAAGAGAAAAGAAATTCATCACATATAAGGGAAGCCACATAAGACTAAGTACTGATCACTCAATGGCCATTATGGAGGCAAGAAGGCAGTGGTATGACATATTTAAGGTTCTGAAAGAGAAAAATTGTTAGCCAACGTCCAAATATTTCAAAATAAAAAGTTTAAAAAAAAAACATGCCAGGATATACATTCTTCTCTAGTGCTCATGGAATATTCACAAGACAGATCATATGCTGGGCACAAAAGAGCTCTCAATAAATTTTAAAAGATTGAAATTATTCAAAGCACTTTCTGTGATATAATGGAATGAATCTGGAAATCAACAACCACCAAAGAAACAGAACTTTCACACATATATGGAGATTAAATAACACATTCTTAAACAACCAGTGGGTCAAAGGAGAAATTGGTAAATATCTGGAGACAAATGTCAGGTCTCAGAAAAAAAACTCTATAGGTAAAAGGAACACTGGACCCAGGGGCTCCTCAGCTTCTTTTGCAGAGCCAGATGGGACAACAAGACAAACAATCACAAGGTTTATATCTAAAAGATGCTTCAGAGTCCCAGACATGCTGGCACCTCAGCCACCAGAAGGTGAATGAAGCAAGAACAGACACGCCTAGAAGATAAACGATCATAAATCTATGGTCAAAGAATGTCCCTACTTGATAACCCCTGTATGTGCTGCAGCACATGACATCCTCCCCTCCCAGCACGTTTTTTCCCTTTAAAAGATCTGGCTCACAGAAAGAGAGTCAAAGACATTTTCTTTCTTTCCACTGGAAGGTCTCATTGGTTCTCACCTGCCTTCTCCCACCTGCTTTCTTCCTGCTTTCTCACTTCAACAAATCTGTTAAGCTTTGACTCACTGTCCTGTGTGAATTCCTTAATGACGCCATGCCTAACATAATGGTGCCAAAACCCAGGAACAGAGGTCAGACTGAGGCTTAGCTTTCAGTCCCTTGGGGCTATGGAAACAGCATCCCAGTCACTCTGTTCCCTGAATCGCATGGTCATTTTGGTTTCTATGGGCCTAATGGCTTGAGTTCACCAACTCAGACCATCTTGACATGACACAGGCTCACCGCCACAGCACTCAAACATCTGCAACAAATTTGACCCTAGGTAAGTGATTTTTTTCCTGCCAAGATCCTCCCATCGACAGTTTTGCTTGGTATCCTGGCAACACTTTAGCTGCCCCAGTGTGGTGTCACATCCCACCTCAGTGTGGTGCCCTGATCTGAAATCTAAGAGCTCAGTCAAAACTCTCCAGCTCCAAGATCATTTTTCTCCATTGCAGCTGTCAAAGTAGTTCAGGGGACACCCTGAGTGAAAGACTGCATGCAATTTCCTGATCCCTGACCACAAACCAGGGATGCCTGCTTTGTTGTTGTGACTGGATCAGGGATCTGGGTGGCTAGTCTCACTTAGAGCTATGCATGCCCATAAGCCACCAATGGAGCTGGTGACCATTAACCTCAAAGGGAGCCATTATACATAAGTCTCCATGAGCATACCTCTCTGAGCCTCCTGCCAGCAAAATCCCTAGTACATTGCAAACCTCCCCCTCCATTTTAATTAAAAGTTGGCAAATAATCATGGGTAACACCCAATCAATTCCTGATTCTACCTCTCTCACATATTTACTCCATCATCTCAGTAAATTACAATTAAAAAATAAAATAAAACCAGAAACATTTTTCTCTGCAATTCAGCTTGGCCACATACTCATTAGAGCAACAAAATGTTGACCACATGATGGCATGTTCCATTAGCAAACCCTCACAATGGCAAAATGGTCTGAAACTCCCTACTCCCAAACTTAACAAATTTACTAAAGTATTGACCTTCTGTGCGTCACTTTATCATGGTGTCTCCCTTATAAAAACCTTCTAAGCTTTCTGCACCTCAGCAGATCTCCTAAATGCTGAGGAGTCCACAGTTCTTTCCAAGCACCTCCACTCCCTTTCCTTCTTTCTCAACCCCTTCCCTTCCCACACCTTCCCTCTTCCTCTCTGAGAAATCAGTCAATTGCAGTGAATTTTCTAAAACTTAATAATCAAATGCACTATAAAAATTATTTGTTTTTTCACATTTTATGAAAAAAGTTTTTTTTCAACCTCTGATAAAAGGAATTGTGTTATAAATTTTGAATTGAACAAAAGCAATTTTATTCTACTTGGGTGTATTCTCCCTAAATCTATATAAGCTTACTGATAAATTAAGGTAGTATTATAAATATTTCATAAAATTCCTTTTAAAATAGCCTAACCAGATAGGTTAAGTTACATTACCTAAGCAATGTACCTGGCAATCATAACACTTATATAAAGTATAATAAAATTAAAAATGTGTTAATGCTTCAAATATTCTATTTAAAAAATCAAATAAGTTTCATAAGAATATAAATGGATTTTTATAACCATAATTACCTGGATTTTAAAGAATCTGACTTTTGTTACTTGGCTATTTGCTACCTCAATTTGTATAAGAATCTGGATTTATAGTAGCATTGTTAATGCAAGTCTTTCATGAATAAAAAAAACATAAGTTTTAGCTTCTAAGGGTTTATATTCTAGTTAGAATATACACCTATTAAGGCATAGTATAAAACAGTAGAAATAAAGAAATAAAAGTGCTGGAAGAATTTAAAAAGCAAAGAGAGAAGGAATGATCCAAGAATTCCTCATAGAGATGACATGTATAGGATCTTTAAATAAGAAGGCAGCATTTAAACAAATGGAACTCTAAACTAGTTTTTACAACCCATAACTTAACTTTGTGAACTAACACATACCTGGCATTGTTTAGCAGTTAGAAATATTGTTGAAAAAAATTGAGTTTTTTTCCTGGATATAAACCCCTTAAATATCAAAAAGCTGATTATATTACAAACTTGGGGCTTTTCTAACCTCTGAAGGTAATGCTCAATTGAACTGAAAAATTTTAAATATATTATGAAATAATCATTTATGTGCTATAAACATAAAATATATAGATGCCTGGCTATGTTCTAAAACCCATATATAAATATTTTCCCTTCCTCCATTATTTTATAATATCTCTATCTCTTCTACCTTTTATAAATATTGTTATTGGAAGGAAGTATGCAAGTTCAAAAGCTTTATGAATTTATTACCAAATTTATTTCTAATTATGTACAGTCTAGATAAATAAAAACTATAGTTAGAAAGGATATGAAAGGTAATATTAATGAAACAGATTTTGTTTGTTATAGTCATTGCTGACTACAAGCTGAGAATGGGTACACCAAATAATAGAAAGTTGGGGAAAGTGAATTTTGTTATAGTTATTTCTTATTATAAGCTCTGAATGATTATAGAGAGTTGTAAAGAAGGAGTTTTTGAAACTGAATTCTGTCTGTCATAGAATGATTATAAAGAGTTATAAAGAAGGAGTTTATAAAAGTGAATTCTGTCTATCATAGTCAGTGCTAACCAAAATTTAATAGGTCTGTTTATCATATATTTCAAAAAAAAAAAGAAAGCTTTTTTGTCAAGCTAAGTATTCATACAAAACTAAACTTAAGTTTTCTCTCTGCTAAAATAAAATGGACATCAGAATAATACCCTTATTAATGTTTATGGTAGCATTATCCTTTATTTCAGAAGACAAGTCTTCTCACTGTGAATGGATAAACTGTTACAAATGATTTGTTCTTTCACTTTGTATAAATACTTAGGTGCTAAAATAACTTAGCCTATAGCATAAGAAGTGTTTGGGAAGTATTACAATGGTTAAAAGGGATTGTCTATCTTGTTGTAGTTTAATTTGAATATATAAAATACTCATATATTTGAAGATTATATAAATTCCTAAGAATTTAACAATATTCTTTCTGTTGATGTTATATCCTGATACTCATGTGTATGATGTTAAGCAATGGTATGGTGTTGTTAGTCATCATTTTAGGCTTTCTAAAAATGCTACAGATCAAATGACAAATGACAACAGCCAAATTGTCATTTGTACTGCTTTGCTCTAATACTTCTCTTAAAATATATGTGCTCAACTTTAAAAGAAAGGTTGAACCAATATATACATTATATTTTATCTGCTGAATAACATAACTCTGGTAAATGTGTAAAAATGTAACAGAACAAAACCTCTGCTATGGTTTCTTAATATGAAACAACTGTCTAATGTTTCTATTTTTGAAGACAGCGTCATTGAACAATACTTACAAAAGTTAGAGCTTATATTGTAAACTTTGTTATCTTTAAATTTTGAAGTTCTTTACTCTTTGTATAGCCTAGTAGCTCCCTGGAACTTTTTCTGTGTGGCATCTGAAACTCAGAATTTAGTTCTCCGGCTCTGAAAGTCAGCATGAGCCCAAACAGCAACTGTTGGGAAGAAAAAAAAAAGCTAAAAAAGATAAAACTTTTATAAAAGATGTTATGAAACTAATCTTGTTGAAACTAGGGTAGATCAATATATAAGATCAAAAATGATCTTTTCTGTATTTTAAATCTTTAACTTTTATGGAATATGCTTATTTTTTCCAAAATTTTAATTTTCTATAGCATATCATCTAATTTAATCTGCCTAATCAATTAATTTAAACCTGATTCAACTTCTTTTTCAGAGCCAGATGGGACAACAAGATAAACAATCACAAGGTTTACAGCTAAGAGATGTCTGAAAGCCCCAGACATGCTGATGCCTCAGCCACCCGAAGGAAAATGAAGCATCACCAATATGAACCCCTTAGAAAATTTAAACTCAGACTCTTAAAAGGTAGAATATAGGGGAACTAGAGATAGACAGAAGCTACAGAAGGGAAAGTGGTTACCTAATATGTATAAACTTGTTAATGAGGTTGATCTTAAATGTATGAGAATGGATAGAAGTGTTGGCAGTATGTTAGTAGAATTAAAACTAATAGCGCCAAACTGTAGGTGAATAAGATTGAAAGGGGCTGTTTAAAGTCATGTATCTTACTGATTAGCACTATAAATATAAATAAATTCTTGCATGAGCTACTTCAAAGGTTTGATGCAAAAAGTTAATAATAGAGTGATACATGGGAAAACTAATTATTGCATGCTATGGACTATATTTAACAGGAATACGTCACTAGTACCACAGTAATACTCTTGGCAAATAATTGGGAGGCGGGATGAAAGTTATGGGTATTTTCTTAGTTTTCTCTTTGCTATAGGTATGTTTGTTACTTTTCTCTTTGGAGGAATAAAAATTGTCTAAAATTGAGAATGATTGTGATTGTACAACTAAGTGAGGGTACTGTGAGACATTGATTTTTTGGATAGAATATGTGCTATGTGACTATATCTTAACAAAAACTGCAGATTCAAAATAAATAAATAGACAGAAAGATTGAAGTGCTAGAGAAAATGTAGAGACAGAGGCAGACCTATTCAATGCTGGGAGGGCAGCAGAATGGTGCAGCCCCTTTGGAGGAGAATGTAGCATAGCTGCAGGAGGCTAAATAAGGGTTGTCGTATGAATAGACAATCTCATTAATGGGAATATACTTGGAAAGAATGGAAAGCAGGGACTCAAATAGACGTTTGCCTACTGATGTTATGGTGGCATTATTCATGATAGTCGATGGAGGTGACTGAAGGGTACTTAAACTGATAAGCGGAAGGGCGAAGTGTGGTTATACATACAATGGAATAGTGTGTGGCTACAGAAAGGAATGAAGTCATCAGGTGTGTATTGAGGTGAATCAATGTTATGAGGACATTATGTTGAGCAAAATAAGCCAGAAACAGAAGGACAAATATTGTATGGTCTTTTAGAAAATACTTATAAGACAATTAGACCCTAGATCAATTGTTCTCACAGCAGTGATGTTTATTCCTGAACTTTAAGTCTTATTTCTGAATTCTGAGATGCCATGCTCTGTGTATAATCTGGTGTTTCTCTGGAACTTTGGGTAGCTGGGTGACACCAAAAACTCAGAGCTGGAAATTGGCATTGATCCATACAGCAACTGTTAAAGAAGCCCCTCAAAAGATCAGACTTCAATTAGAGATAAGAGCAAAGCTGATCTGGTTGAGAGTAAGGTAAATAAGCATACTGGGTAAAGGTTGATATTGTCTGCATTTTAGAACTTCAGCTACTGTATGACACCAAGGGAAGAGATATTATTTTGTCCAAACTTAAATTTTCTGTAGCACACAATCCAACTTAACTTGTCTGGCTAGTTCATTTAAGCAACCAAAACACAGGAAGCCTAGAATTGGAAATGAGATCTTTTACTTTTATATAGCTTAATGTAATACCCCGATACATTCCAGAGTATGTTGAGCAGATAATTTTAAAATATTGGCAAAGTCCCTTGAGGAACTGGAGAAAAAAAATATGGAACTATAAACTTCCCCACCTGGGAAATTCCTGACACTCTCTCAACCATTAGGAACTCCCTAGTTAATCGGCCAAGCCATTGATCTTGAGGCTTGCTCTTATGAAACTTATTTCCGTAACGGGTAAGCTAAGCCTACCTATAATTATGCCTAACAGTAATTTCCAGAAATGACTCTTTCATTGTTCATATATGGCCTTTCTCTCTGAGCCCAATTTCTGCAAGTAAACTCACTATCCTCCCCACTATGTACAACCTGATACTCCCAGGGGTATAAGTCTCCCTGATAACATGGGACATGACTGCCAGGAATGCACCTGACCCTGCCACTGTGGGACTGGAAATGCCCACCTGACCAAAAGGGGGAAAGGTAATGTAACAAAATGAAATATCAGTGGCTAAGAGAGTCCAAATAGAGTAGAGAGGCTATTCTGGAGGCTATTCTTATGCAAGCTTCAGCTATATATGCTAATTGCCATGGTATGCCAAGCACCAACCAACAGTTTTCTCAAAAATATTAAATAATATCCAGGGCTCTATCTGAGGTTCTATAAACTTTCATTCACTAAGTTTATTTTTCAAAAACATAAAACATCCAGGTGGTTTCAATGTCAGAGAAGCCCTGAAACACAGAGGCACCAGTCTCTCCAAGAACATCAACAGTTGTATCCTCCTACCCCATAAAATTGGCACCCCTTTTTATCATGAAGAAGTTGGAATGGTCATTACCCAAACATCCCTCAAGACTGGGAGAAGGGTCAAATGAGTGGGAGAAGTTGTAACAGAGAAAATAGGATTTAAAATAGTGTGACTGCTGAATCACTATTTTGATATTTCTTTAAGGAAATACCTGAAATTGTGGAACTCTAATCCATACCACCCTTTGAAATTTGTGCTATAACTACATGTTAAAATATACTTTGAAATTTGTCACTTTTCTGCATATATGCTATATTTCACAATAAAAATATTTTTTGAAAAAGTATAAAAAAATAAAGAATAGGCTTCAGATACCAAATTTGTTATGGACAAAAACCCTAAAATTAGCAGAATCTAATTATATGATTTAGGTCTTTTTTATTTCCAAGGAAACCTAGTCTAGCAAAGCAAAACTTCTTTCAGTTTTTATTTCCTTCCCTTTTCATTTACAAAGATATAATCTTTGCAAAAGATAGATGAATTTAACTACTTCTAGTGCAATTAATATGTTGGTATTGATCAGACAACGTGGTATTATACAAGGCACATTTGTTACTGGACAAAGGTGGTGGATTCTTGTGCCCAGGCGCTCAAATGACCAATTGCGGAGACATGGGGATTTCAAAGAAAGAAAACGTTTATTACTAGGCACATAGCAGGAGATCAGATGACCTGTAGGTCCAAAATCTGTCTTCCCAAACTGCAGTAATTCTGGTAGTTTTATAGAATTAAAAGATGGGTATTGTTTGGGATAAGAAGCGCAGTGGCCTGAGATGATGCAATTAGTGGTGATCTATCGAGCATGCACAGATTGATTACATGCTTAGTCACAGAATATTCGTAAGAAAATGGTGACCTTAATATAATGATGGGTGCGATTTTTAGTATTATAACAAGGTATAGGTGACTAAAGTCTAGGGTACTGCACATGTGTGATGGGCCCATTTTGGTTAGATCCAGTCTCAGTTATTAAAATTACTTTGAAATTGCAGTGGGTTAGTTCTGGGCTGACCCACCCTTCATTAATAAACATTAGTTTTATTTTAATGACTACAAGACTCTGAAGTTGAAAAACTGGATAACTGCATCCAAATGAAGGTTTCTCACAAGGTATTCAGAATCACAGGGGCAGAAGATAAGGGCTATACAATCATTATCAGAGATCAAGGCAGCTGGATTACAATTCAGAAATTTCAGGTGTTTCCCTCCATCTACTTCAATATACCAGAAAGTAAAAAGGACTATTTATACAATGATTCAATAATCAAAATCATCCCTTAAATCCTAATTTCTTGGTTACACTATGTGAGAATGACAAAGGAAATGAACATTGAATAAATAACAACAACAAAAAGTCTTCTGCTCTCCTCTCTCATTTTCCCTCCAGCTATTCTGATCGCCTTAGCCACAGTTAGGATTTCTCCTCAGGCCTTTGCATTTCTAGTTGTCTCTGCCTGAAATGCCCTTCCACCAGACATCTACCTGGCCAGTTAGCTTCCTCACTTCCTTCAGATATGCACTTCAAAGTCATCCCTTCAGTGAAGAGTGAAGTCTTCCCCAAAACTTCTCAAAAATATCAATCCATTACTGCCACCCCACTCCACCCCCATCCCTACCCATCTTTTTTCTATATGGTACAGACGTTTTGCCTGTTTTGTTCACTGCTCTACTTTGGCCAGAGAAGGGAGATAAAAGAAAGGAGGTGAGGAGACAATTTAACAGAGAAATGGGAAGGAAGCAAAGGAGAGGGAGAATAAGAATCATAAACTCTTCAAAAGGGAGAAGAAAATAGCATAATATGACACTGTGGGAATATAAAATTTCTCTGGCTATCCCGGTGTTCCTGCAAAAAGCTGTAACCTCCTGAGACATAAAAATGTATATGAGATAAAGATAGAAAATACTAGCTTTCACTTCTGAAATACTGTACTCTTTGCATGTCATGAAAATTAGATCTGTAGCCATTTTTTCCTAGCTAGTTGCCCGACTGAAAACTTCTTTTATCTTTCCAAAAAGGCCAAATGACAGCCAGGGTAGTTTAAACCCCAAGGTATCAGGATGACTTGATGCCAATCTCCCGGGGTATTTACATATCAAAAGGGATCAATTCCATAAGTTGGGAGTATATGGAAGTCTTAAAAACTGCAGAGAGGCAGGGTTTCTCTGGCCCTTGGTATTATTTCAGAATGTTAGGGTAAGAGCCCAAGATCCTTTGGATAACAACTCTTATCCAGTCTCAAAGGAATAAAAGGGTTTTTTTTTCCCCCCTCCTTCCTTTTGGGATGGGAAGATATGGCCATTTATACACAGAGAAAACACAGTGTTCTTCATTCCTGTCCATTGTGTGCAACCCAGCACTCCCTTTAAAAGCCTCCACTGGCTCTCATCACTTTGCTTCATGTCTAGATGAGGGAGACCAATGCTTCAATATTTTTCTGGCTGCTGATCTATTGTAGATATCAAAAAAAGAACTCGTTTCCTTTCCCAGGTGTCTCTTGTTTCTGCAGCATTGATATATATATATATATATATATATAAACTCTACAAGTGGTCTACTCAGACCCTCACAGGTCTTAAAACAGATGCCAGTCTGCACAACATTAAATATTGGTAGGGGTCAAAGACATTTTTGTGATCAAATGCTATTATGCATTTCTCACAACTCTCCATGTACATACAAAGAACAGAGAGAATAGCTGACCATGTACATTATGATGAGTTCTTGTGTTCCCAACTGCTGACGTGTTCTCGGAGCCATGATGGAGCATATTTCAACCATGAAAAGAAAGGGATAATTTACACCTCAGCATAAATCCCAAGTTGAGTCATGACCAAATAAATTATTTCCTTTTTAAAGTGGGGGCATAACAGACTATTAGGTAATTACTTTGATTTGAAATTTGTCTGTAATTCCAATTTCCATGATAGTGCATAATGGCTCAGAGAAGGAATGAAAATAATGCAGATGAAGTTTGTATTTATGTATTTATAAAGTCGACAGGTACGCACATATGCACACACACACACACAAACTACAGCCCGAATTCACAAAGCCTAAATCATCTGAGTTAACTTAATTTTTTTCTTTTGTCTTATTTGAACAGTCCTTTGGGAGGGACTGGAAGTCTAGCTGAGCACTGGGACTTCTCAATTTTAAAGCCATTATTTCAAGTGTAGAGGGAGGGCTGCTCCAGAAATATCCTCCTTTATTTGTCAGTTTGTTTTCTCTCTTACTTTCCAAACTAAGCACTTGAAAATGAGGAAAGAGAAATAAAATACTGTGAAGCCCAGCTGTCTGTGGAACACATGTTTATGTCAGTCATCATGCTCATGATCTATTGCAGCAATAAATCAAAAGAACTGCACTGGTTGTGTAATTTATCACTGCAGTAGATCAGCAGGATGAGGCCTCCAGGAGTGTGAGTTACAGACCTGAACCCTGAATCATTGCTTTTATTTATTTCCTCTATTTAAGTCTGATATAGGAAGACAGAGTGGGAGGACTTGAAGTCAGAATTGAAAGCTTTGTTTGCATAATTTTCTAAACAGCTTTAGATAATGAAACCATGACGGCATTATTAAAAATTCTCACCTTTGATTTACTATTTTTGTTCAGATAAATGAAAAAACGAAAAAAACTTTAATACTATTCCTTTTTGATGCTGATTAATGTGCTGGTTTGAATCTATTATGTACACCAGAAAAGCCATGTTCTTTTAATCCAATCTTATGGAGGCAGACCTATTGTCGGGTGGGACCTTTTGATTAGGGGTTCCCATGGAGATGTGACCCTGCCCATTCAAGGTGGGTCTTTAATCCACTTACTGGATTCCTTCAAGAGAAAGAGACATTTTGGAGACAACTATGGAAATCAGGGCACAGGCACTTGGAGACAGAAAACGCTGTAGGAGATATTAAGCTAAAAGCTGATATCCAGAGTTTGCCCCGAGAAGCTAAGTCATGATCCACAGACATTTAGAGAGAAAAACATTCTGGAGACGCTAAGAGAAGATCTGCAGGACACAGAGAAAAAGCCACTGGAATCAAAGGTGAAAGCAACGAACCAGGAGTAAAGACCAGCAGATGCCAGCCACATGCCTTCCCAGCTGACAGAGGTGTTCCAGATGCCGATGGCCTTTCTTCAGAGTCCAGGTATCACTTTGTTGATACCTTAATTTGGGCACTTTCACAGCCTTGAAACTGTACATTTGTTAACTAATAAATCCGCTTGGTAAAAGCCAATCCATTTCTGGCATACTACATTCTGGCAGCTTTAGCAAAGCAAAACAATCAGGTTGTTCATTTAAGCATTTCCTTTTTACTTCTTCCTATTTCCCCATAGGTAAAATAATAAAATATTTGAACTCTATTAATATGAGGAAGCTACATGTATTTTGTGTTTCTTATTTGGTGTTTCTTTGCACTAATATTTTAATAGCTTGAGAGTTCTAAGGACAACATGAGGTCTTTTTTTAATAAACTACACATTAATCTTTTAGTCTTCAAACTTGAAGGATTTTTAATATGAGTTTAACAGATCAACTATTTTCCTATGACCAATCCTTCTGTGGCATCTATTGATAATTAAGTGTCCTTCCTCTCATTCAATAAGCATTTGTTGAGCTAGGTAAGATTACTTCATTCACTAAATCTGTCTCCTCATAAAGATGGGCCTGGCTGATATCATATGGGAATTTGTAGCGAAATCCTGTTATCCTGTAGGCAACCCTACACCCAGACCTTTGTCTTCCACTAGGAGCCAGGTTTTGCAAAAATTTAATATATTTTGAGAGATTCTGTGCAATATAATGTTTGAGGCTTGCTATATTACTTGTATTATATATTACAGACATGTATAATTCCGTGAAATATTTTGTACTTAATAGCATTTACATCCTTGCTACTTCAAGTATGGGAACATCTTAGAAATATGTAATCTCTAGCTTGGAACCAGACCTACTGAGCCAGAATCAGCATCTGCACTTTAATAAGATCGCCAGTTGATGCATACATGCATTGGAGTTTGAGAAGTACTTGTTTGTTAAGGAACACAGTCCCTGGTCTAGCAATATATAGTATACAGCAGATACACCTCCCACTTAATATAACTTTGGGTCTAGGATCAAGATTAATACTTACATTTAAGCCACAGTTAAAATACTAATGCTCTCCTAATAGCAAAATTCTTATAAGAAGACATGTTACAAATGGAAAAACTTGGACATTTATAACATATGGGCTTGATTTCTGACCCTGCTATTCAATGACTGGGCAACTTCAAATTGGTTAACCTTTCCCTCAGGTTCTTTATTGGCAAAATGAAAATAGCAATGGCTATTCTGGTGATATTCATATCAAAAGCACACTAAAACATTTAGAAATCCAATAAATGGCAGCTGTTAATTAAAACTTATTATGAAGCAGCTCAACCATACAAGAGCACTGTGATAAAAAATTGTAAATTTTTGGAGGCAAAAATTAAGTTAGTGTGCTACTGTCCCTGGTCCTGAATTCTTTCTTAGGGCAATATTTTGCAGTCTATAGTCAGTCACCTGAACACCACTATAGTAGACATGCCTTAGGTGAAACCTCAGATCCTTTCAGCTACATCTGGGTCTAGAACCTGTGATAACCTGCTTTTGCTACTGCTGATGTGATGATTAACTTCATGTGGGCACACCGTCTCCCTTTATGCCTGTATCCAGATTTTCTTACTACTTTCCAGGATGGCTTCCCTATGCCCCTGTAGTATTAGACACTAGCAAGACCTGCCTACTACTCACCAAATGCAACCTTGAAGTGTGGAGGTAGTTGATGACACATGGGTCAAATCTTTGAAAAAGAGAAAAAAGCCAGCAAAAATATTTGTCTACCTTCCTCAATACTACCCCACCAAAGAACATGTTTATGGAAAGTACTTTATATGGCCCCTCTGAAGATGGTCCCAGGAAATGAAGTAGTTCACTGCACACATACCCAGCACTGCAGCACATTCTTTTTCCTCCTATGCCTTCTCTTCCCAGCCTGTTCCTCTTTTCCTAATAAAGAATCAGCATATAAGCTTCTGCCTAATGTCATTTTCTAGGAACTAGGACTAAAAACTTCCTTCACATTTTTGTCCTTACCTGAATACAACTTCTGCTTCATTTATTCTGAATTGTTATTTAAGAAGACTCACTGCTATAAATGGAAATCCAGCACCTATTACCAGAAATAGAATGTAACTCTAAAAATATCTACAATGAAATTGGAACAATGCTATCAAATTAATAATTAAGTATTATTAAGCACCAAATGTTCTGAGCCCATTCTCCCTCCCTCTCTCTTTCTCTCTCTTCCTTTTTCTCTTCCTCTCTCTTTCTCTCTCTCTCCCCACAACCTCCTTATTTCTCTTTCAATAATGAGTATCACAGGGGTATTAAATATATGCTAACAATAAACTGAAACTTTCTTCCTAAATCAGCAGAATATTGGAACAGCATTAAGAACATAATAATTTTCATATATGTGATTAATTTTACATTGGTATTGTTTCTACTTTAGCATTTCATTCCAGTAAAATGAGCCCCATACTTTGGGAACAATGTGCCCAGTATAATGAAAGATAACGGGGACTCCCATGCAGACTTCCCCAGAAGTACTGAATCAGGCATGATAAGATACGGTGGTGTGCACATATTTTCATTCCACTGAAGATGGTTTGGGATTGCCAAAACTGTGATTTAAAAAAAAAAGATATTTCCATTTATAATAAATATGTTTGCACCTTGAGTAAATTTATCTTTCATGTTTATTGTAGCCTATAATGGTGGATTCCAATTTTAACTGTGTATAAAAATCACCTGGAGTGCTTTAAAAAATAACAACCATATCTCACCGAGGAATTCTGATTTAATTGTTCTGGGGTGGAGCTCAGGCATTAGTATTATATAAAATCTCTCCGGAGGATCCTAATGTGCATCTACTGTTAAGAAAATTGTTCTGCCTCCTCTAATATATCATTGATAAATTAAGACAAGCACACTTTCTTTTACTTCCCAAAGTAGCATTATTCTGTGTTATTATTTTTCATTCAGCTGACAAACTTTTTAAATGTCTCTACTATGCAGAAGCCCAAGAGGGAGCCAGGCTAGACAGTTAATTAGGCTGTTTTTCTAGATTACCAATAGAATCACATGGGGTGATTTGAACCTTACTCTTCACTAATACTCAACTCCAGCTCTCAGCCTTGGAAGTAAACACCTAGAACTTTAGTCTTCAGTGTCTGGAATTATCTTATTAGAACGCTAAACTGATTATGCATATTTGTAGATGCAAGCAACAGTTTGAATCTTAGTGGAAATATTAGCCCAAGAGGCTTTAGTACTCCTGTTTTTTCACAGTTCCTTCTTTAAAATGTATATAACTTTTAGTTTGACTTCTCTCTAAGATATATTACCTGTTAGCTTTATGTACATTTTCCCTCCATTTTTCTCTATCTCTTGATGTTTAATAATTATGCAATAACTCAGCTCATGTACCTTATGAACATCATTTAATTTTAAATTTGTCCTTTCAGTATTTTAACGATCTAATTGAATGTACTTTATATGTTGATAATAAATCATATTTCATTTGATGATTTATTTATTAGTATGTGCTAGAAGAAACTATTTAGCATTTCGATTTTCATTAGCTGGTTTATATTCTCAAACTTCTCATGCAAATAAAGGATCTTATGACATTTCCTTTAAGAACTTAGGGACACACACACACCCACCCACACGTACACAATCTATTTCTCTTATTAAATAGTCTTGTTCTCCTCTATTAAATTGAAGTGCTTTCAACTTAACAGAATGTCCTTAATGTTTGAGGTCCTTAATGCTGCTAGCTGCTGGGAAGCTTACAGATAAATTTATGCTTCTGTTAGTTACTTGCAGTCATACTGTACCTGAAATTATATTGCAAGCTAGTTTAAATCATTGTTTGCAATAGAGTTGAAAGAATAATAAGAATAATTAGAATTAGTTTGCTGTTTTTCTAAATGTTCTCAGAGAGTCAAACAAAGAAAAATCAAGACGTTGCCTTAAGCTTAGAAAAATTTATGTTGTTGGCTTTTTGTTTGACTTTAACAGGAAATACATACAAAATCAGGAGCAGAGCACCCCCTACGTGGGACATGACATCCAGGGGTGAAAGTCTCCTTGGTAATGTGTGAGATGATTCCCAGGGATGAATCTGGACCTGGCACTGTGGGATCAACAATTCAATTGTGACCATAAGGGGAAAAGAAGTGTAACTAATGAAGTATCAGTGGCAGAGAGAGTTCAAATACAGTCGAGAGGCTACTCCTGAGGTTGCTCTTTAACAAGCTGTAGTTAGACCTTGCTACCTATCATAACCTGCCAACCCCAACCAGGATCATTCCAGCCAATCCTAAAGAACACCTAGGGCAATATATAAGATTTCACAAGGGTTCCAGGTACTAGAGTAACTTTCCAGAAACCTACAACCTCCAGATGGGCCCTTGGACCAGAAAAGTCCTGACACCTAGCCCAGCCTCTCCAGAACATCAGATATTTCATCTCCCTACCCCATATTAGAATATAAACCAGCTAATGAAAATCAAAACGCTAAACAGTTTCTTCTAGCACATACTAATAAATAAATCATCAAATGAAATATGATTTATTGTCAACATATAAATTTAGAATGGCCATAACCCAAACACCCCTAAAGAGAGGGATGGAAAGATCAAAGGTGATGGTGGAGTTATACAGGGAAGATAGGATTTAACAAATGAATATGAATGCTGTCATTAAACTGATGTCTCTTTTAGTTTCCACTATCTTAGAGCAGCTAGAACTAAAAACCTAAAACTGTGGAATTGCAACCTATGTCAAACTCTGAAATATATTCTATAACTAATTGTGTTGCTGTGCTTTGAAATGTATTGCTTTTTCGTATATATGCTATTTTCCACAAAAAAGAATAAAAGAATGATGATAAATATATATATATTCCTTGTAGCCTCCAATTTTCTGCAGCAGCTAGAAGGAAAAATCTGAAATGATGGTTTAGCAGCCCATGACAAACTCTGGGATCTGTCCTGTAACTACTTGCTGAAGAGGACTTTGAAAACTTTTCTTTCTTCTTTCTTTGCTTTGTATATATGTTATACTATACAATAAAAAAGTTAAAAAAAAAGAAAAAGAGTACCTAACTCACAGGAAATAAATGAGTTGAAATATGCAAAAAATGATTTAGAGAATAATTGTAATGTAATCTTGAAATAATTTTTGTCTAAATAAAAATAGCATTGCAAATAAAAAATCAGTAGTAGAGCAATAAAAATAATTAAGTTCATAGAAGAGAAATAATCATATAGGTTAATTCAGAACATAAAACTTTTCATTTCCTTATTTTCTTTCTTATCTGATGATTTATTTCACCAAAGGACAGACATTTTTAAACTTATTTCTTTGCTTATTCCTGTGTTCAGCTTTTAAACAAAATCAATCTGGAAGAAATGTGTTTAAACACACACACATACACACACGTATATATGTATACATGGATGGCTTTTCTTAGCCATCTGTTCTTTTAATCTTTGTATGTGAATTTCTACGATGAGGCAGGTGGGGAAGGCTTGAAAATTTTGTCCAAGCCCTAACAAACTGAAAGCTTGTGAGAAATATTAAATCAATCCTTCAGTACCAGATTCAGATGCTAAAGGGACACCAGTTATTTTCTGGATGAATACACTAGTTGCCTTGGATACTGACCATCATTCTTCTTAAGAACATCTCTTTGGAGGAGTCCAGTTTCAGCAACACTTTAATTTGCACAACTAACCAAGCTGAACCATCACTGAAATGTATGTGGATTTAAATCAAGGGATTCTGTTAGAAAGAAACACCATTAACCCTACTGCGATAACACTCTTATCTTACCAAATGGGAATGTCAGTTGTTTGGACCTGAGAAAATTACTCCAGATGGTTAAGACGTTTGGAATTGCTATGTTTTGATTTGGGTTTTTTTTTTTTTTTAAAGCTATTTACTATTTATTTCACTTAGGGCAACATTTTGATAATTTCTGCTATAGTTTATTTATTAATTTACTCATTGCTTCAGCAAATATTTGCTGAATATAGCTATGCACCAGATTGTGGGTTATTTGCTTTTGGGGATACAAAAATGAAAAACAAATTCTCTTTCTTCAGATGCTAGTAATCCTATAGAAGAGGAAAGGGGGCAATTTATAATTTATTCTAATTGACATAATTTATGTTAATATAAATGAGCCTATATATGTATGAATGTAGTTATAAATTTAATTTTGTTTATATATTTTAATTTGGATAATTCAATAGAGATTTTAAGTGAATTAGCATTTTTTTGTAAACTATTGCAAGTACGAGATGGCTTATAATTGAATAGTTCCCTATGAATCCTCAAAATCCTTCTGTGAGGCATAGGGAGGTGTGTCCATTTTATAGAAGATTCTCAGATACGGAAAGGTTAAGACAATGTCTAACATATACTAAAAATAAGTCGCATACTCAAATTTCAAATCCCCACCAATCTCGACAATCTAAATTTTATACTTTCTGCCACATTGTAGTGCTTTCTGAAAAGCAATATGTTGTATTGACTGTCTCTATAATTATACAACCAAAATGTGGAATTGTCTTATTACCCATATTAATATTTGAACAAATGTATCTAATGGCTGATCTAGTTGAGTTCCATGTAAATACTGGAGATGCTTTTTTGTTAAAAAATAGGAGAATCATAAAAGCTTACAAATGGAATATAACTTTGATCCCAGCTCAAAATGTAGAATCTGAGGTTTAAAAAGATTAATTACTCAATACCACATGGCTCTTTAGAATTGAATTAAGCAATTCAATTAAGACCAATTTTCACTCCCTTCTTATTTTCATTCAGGCACTTGTATTTGGGCTTGTCATTTCATTATATGAACTCTAACAACTGTACTCACTCTTTGATTAATCTATACATTATAGAAAGAGACCATAACATTAAGACCACCCATTCCACCATCTTAATTCCACAATCTTTATTTCTCATAGGTGGAAGGCCAGTGCTTCAATTCCCTTTGTGCTCTAGAACATCATGCCACATCTTGGGTGCTTCAATAACTATTATCCAATTGAAATCCATTGGCAATACCTGGGCATTCAGTGGTGTTAGAGACTTATGGAACACAATCAGCTTATTTACTTAAAAGCATCTTATACAAAGGAAATGTGACTCTCACCATACAGCATACAAAAATAATGCATCTTATACAACAGTAAACTTGGCATTTCTTTTTTTTCTATTGTCAGGTTCTAAAATTTTCATGGATACACTGACTTCTACTTCTAAGAAAATGGAGTAGCCATACTCTTCTCCAGGACTGATGTTCCTCAATGGTTAAACATATATGGCAATATCCAGACCATGGAATACTGCTCAGAAATAAAGAAGAACATTCTACAACATGGATGAGTCTTCAGGCAACTATGCTGAGTGAGAAAGGCCAATCCAGAAAGGATACATACTGCATGATTCCATTTATATAGCTTTCTAGAAATGACAAAATGAAGAACATAAGTAGTGGTTTCCAAGGATTAAGGAAGGAGTGAGACAAGCAGAAAGCTTGTGTGGCTATGAAATGTTAACGTGAGGAATCATTGTGGTGATGACATCTGCTTTTGTTGATTGTATTTACATCTATATCTTTGTTGTGATATTGTGCTTTATTTTCCCAAGACATTGTCTACCATTGGGAAAAACTGGGTAAAAGACACAGTTGATCGTTTTGTATTATTTCTTACAATTTCATGTGAGTCTACAATAATCTCAAAAAAAAAAGTTTAATTTAAAACATACATGAGCATGAATGTTTTTTTTTCCTTCAATCACTGATAATATTTATTATCTATTATAACATTTGGATGAACCTTGAAGTTGTCATATAGTGAAATAAACCAGACCCAAAAGGAAAAATGCTGTATGATTTCACTAATAAAATACTTAGAATATGGAAATTCATAGAGAATTGTGGTTTCTGTGTCCACAGAAAGCAGAATTGTGGTTACCAGGGGCTGGAGGGGAGCGGGTGGAGGAGAGAGGGGGGAATTATTGCTTAATTCTTTGGAGTTTCTCTTCAGGATGATGAAAATGTTCTGGAAATAGATGGTGGTGAAAGTTATGCAACCATATCAATTTACATAATGCTACTGAATAATTGTGTACTTAAAATTGTTTAAAATGATTTTTATGATATGTATATTTTACCACAATAATTTTTTTAAAAAATCACTAAATTTCACAACCAACGATATCCAACTGATAATTTTGGGTATATGTTCTCTGAAGAAGGTATATATTTAGGTGTATAAAGAGGTCATTTTCAAAGAATTTAATTTGTAATATTTATTTCTTCATTAAAAAATACTTATGTGTCTAATATGTGGAACAGTGTATGATTTGTTTACTTAATTTTGTTTCACTTAATACATGCTAAATCTTCCCATGAAATAAATATATTTTCACATCACTATTTTTAATGAATTTGTAGAATTCTATTGCCTTCCTCTTTAATCACATTTCTCTTTAGTCACTTACTGTTCTAAAAGAGTAACATTACTAAATCCATATTATAATTTGAGTAATTATTCACACCCAAGGATTTTTAAAAACCACTGAAGTCAAAATTGGGTATAATCTTAATGTTGAATAGTGCTTCTTAAATTTAGAGAAGTGTCAAAGGCAATCAAACACCGAGTGTCCAGCAGCTCTTCAGAATTGAGTAGTCTGAGGATTTATTTGCAATATACCTGAATGCAGTTACTGCTGTGTGAAAGACTGTAGATATGTCAGTTCTTTGTTTTTCTTCCTCCCTCTCTCCATCCCTCCTTGCCCCCCTTCCTTTCTCTTTCTTCTTTCTCTTTTCCTTCCTTCCTTCTTACACCCCCCACCCCCCACCTCTCTCTCTCTCTCTCTCTCTCTCTCTTTCGTTTTTGTAATATGGAATAGTTTTTGAATTGACTAAGCCATTTAAATTTACTTTGTCAGGAAATGTACTTCTTTAGTCATCAAAGTCCATTTTGTAAGTTTCAGAATTCTGGCCCCTGAAACATTTTTTAGCTCCATTAAAACTATATTATCAATAAGGAGTAGGTATCATAGATATCTAGATGCGACAGAAAGAGATTTCTTGATTAGTTTATAGTTTAAAATAATTTAATTCTATAAGCAAAAGGGAAATATTAGTGCCATAAAATGAAGACCTCATATCCTTGTGATTGATTTTACTTATAATTACTATAAGTTTTATTTTGAAAATTGCTTTCTTATTTTTTCTCAAAATATATCAGAGTATGTGTTCATCTAAGAGACAAAATACCCTGGGTCCCTCTCATTCTAAAGAGAATTCTTAGAAGTTAGTTTGTCTGCCTGGGAATATACTCTGCTATACTTGGATCAAGTTTCTAAAAGAATGTTGGAGGTGAGAAAAATCAGCGATTGCAATTCCTAGGAACATAAATATCTCTTTTGGTAGGGTTTCTGTCACTCAGGCAGCAGATATCTTCCAAGAAATGATTAACACATACAGTGTAACTACAGGGAGAAACGCTGTAATCACCTGTCTTAGCCCCTGTCAACATTAGTTATTGTTTCAGCCACTGGAAAAACAGAAATGACAAGAGAAATGCAGGACATAAGTAAAAATGAAACAGAATGAAATTATTGTCTGTTTTCTATTTTCTCACTAATAACTAGATCACCCAGGAGTATTCAATTGTATATCCCTAACAGAGAATGTGCTCCTCAACAGTAAAATTATTTACATAGATTAACAATGCAAATTAATGAAGCACTATAAAATTAGGAAACTTCAAATAATTATTATATTTTTATCAATGTAAGTCAGGATTGAACTATGTGGATGTGTATTTTATTGTGCCTGCACTCTATAATAAAATAGAATTTAAAAACCTAACTGAGATCGGGGTTCTGGGAAGATGGCTGAATAGGGTAGATCGAGTTTAGCCCTGCTCCAAGGAAAAGGTAGAGAAGGGATGGGAGGGCAACTGAGACAGCGATTCAAGAATGCAACTGACCTGGGAGAGCCTTCTGCACCATGTTGGGTGGCCCTGGTTGCAGGGACTGAGGAGCTGAGAAGCAGAAAACTGGAGCCTAACACAGAAGTGCAGAGCCCAGAGGAGTGCACAGACGGGGATACAGGGACTAGGAAGTAAGTCAAGCTGTGTTTCTTGAATGCTGTGCTGGTTTGAAAGTATGTATGTACCCTAGAAAACCCATGTTTCAATTCTAATCCCATTTTATAAAGGCAGCCATTTCTTCTAAAACCTATTCAGTACTGCGTGTTGGAATCTTTCATTAGATTGTCTACATGGGGATGTGATTTACTCACAAGTGGGTGTTAAACAGGATTAGGTGGAGACATCTTTCTGCCCATTCCAGGTGGGTCTTAATGAGTCTACTGGAATCCTATAAAAGAAGAGGTGTTTTGGAGAATGCTTCAGAAGCAAAGGACGACAAGAGAGAAAACCATGAGCTTCAGAGAGAGCAGAATGACAGGGCCATGAGAAAGCCACAGCACAGCTGAGCAGAACCATGAGGCTGAGAACCCATGCCACCAGAGTCATTGGAGATGAAGAAGGAAAACACCCCTGGGAGAGCTCCACGAAATGAGAAGCTAGGAGAAAAAGCTGAAAGACCTCACCACGTGCTGTTCCAGGTGAGAGAGAAACCCTGAATGTCATCAGCCTTCTTGAACCAAGGTATCTTTCCCTGGATGCTTTAGATTGGACATTTCTATAGACTTGCTTTAATTGGGACATTTTCTCGGCCTTAGAACTGTAAATTAGCAACTTAATGAATTCCCCTTTTTCAAAGCCATTCTGTTTCTGGTATACTGCATTCTGGCAGCTAACAAACTATAACAAATGTGCTACCCTCACCACGCAGCCCCATGACCTGCCACTCACCCCACACCCCATGTGCCTGAACCCCTTCACCCACCCCCACTCCCCATGCTCCAAGTGCCCCCACCCCACCAACCTCCAGCGTGCACACCCACCCCACACCCACATCCCAAGTGCAGGCCAATCTACCTTTCCTGCATCCCTCCTGTGCACTACTTCCCCTCCTTGCTCCCTGAAAACTGTCACCAGCATACAAAGGCTGCTGGCACTAAACTTTATACCCAAGCTACTCCTGTCCCCACCCATAGTGTCACACAACCTCACCCCACTCCCACTGAACTTCGTGCATCAGTTTATGGGGTTCCTAGACCCACAAATGTGCTTGTCTCCCAGTCATGCCCCTCAACTCTGGGAATATCAGTTTATGGCACTCCTAGACCTGCACATGCACATGGCCTTTAGTCAAACTTCCCAGCTCCAAGAAAGCACTGACCTGCAGAGCCAGGTCACATCTGCCCCCCAGCCAATGAAGGCATAAGGCCAACCCATAGGTTCATAGCTCTGTGCATGCGCACAAAGGGCCCTGCACCCTTGACCAGTGTGCAACAGGGTTACACTCTCCCCAACTGGTGCACACGCACAGCTACATCATCCCTGGCCGCTGGGTGTCCACATTCACAAGCACCAGCATGACATCCCCAACCTGCACCTCTAACTGCACTGCAATGCATCACTGCACTGCCGTGCACTGTCCCATATCCTGCATCCTGCTACACATCCACACTGCAAACACAAGGCTTTAGACTACTGAAAGAAAAAACTCCCAAAATAAATCAATCAAGATTTTTATATGTGATGAAAACAACAGAAGATCACTAAGCATATCACAAGGCAGACAGATATAGCCCTGCTTAATGACCAAAATCAAACACCAGAGGAGATATAGACAGTGGAACAACTAATCAAAGATGTTCACTTAACTCCACTTAATAAAATAAGTGGGATGGGTAATAACATAAAGGAGATCAAGAAGAAAGTAGAAGAGCATAAAGAGGAATTTGAAAAAAGATATAGAAAAACAGCAGATATGACAAAGATTAAAGACTCTGTTGATCAAATAAAAACATACTAGAGGTGCACACCAGCAGCTTTGAAGAGACAGAAGAAAGAATAAATGATATAGAGGACAGAATATAGAGGACACTCAAAACAGAAAATGCCAAAAAAAGATGGAAAAATTTGAATTAGATCTCAGGGAAATGATAGACAAAACAAAGCGCACAAGTATAAGAATCACTGGTGTCCCAGAAGAAGAGAGGAGTAAAGAGCTAGAAAGAGTAGTTGAGGATATAATGGGGGAAAACTTTCCAACCCTTATAAAGGACATAAATACACAAGTCAAAGAACCCAACAAACTCCAAACAGAGTAAATCCAAATAGGCCTTCCATAAGACACATACTAAGAAGTCAATCAAATGTTGAGGAGAAGCAGAAAATTCTAGAAGCAGGAAGAAAGAAACAATCTACTACATACAAGAGAAACCACATAAGACTGAGTTCAGACTACTCAACTGGCACCATGGAGGTGAGAAGGTAGTAGTATGATATATTTAAGATCCTGAAAGAGAAAGACCAAAGAATTCTGTGCCCAGACAAATTGTCCTTCAAAACTGAGGGAGAGATTAAAATTTTCACAGACAAACAGATCCTGAAAGAATTTGTTAACAAGAGACTGGTCCTACAAAAAATACTAAAGGGAATTTGGCAAGTTGAAGACAAAAGACAGGAGAGGGAGGTCTGCAGAAGGGCCAGAAGTGAAGAGTACCAGTAAGGGTAATTTAAAGGATAAAAAGAGAGAGAAGGAAAAGAATATATAGATCTGACAAATAAAATAAAAAAGATAAGATGGTAGATTCAATAAATGCCTTTTTTTTGTAATAACTTTGAATGTTAACAGACTGAACATGCGAATTAAAAGATACAGTTTGGCAGAAAGCATTAAGAAATATAATCCAGCTATATGCTGCTTAGAAGAGACTCATCTAAGACACAAGGAATCAAATAGATTGAAAGTGAAAGAATGGCAAAAGATTTTCCATGCAAGTTGTAACCAAAAGAAAGCAAGAATACCTATATTAATATTGGACAAAATAACTCTAAATGTAAAGACATCATAAGGGACAAAGAAGGACACTATATATTAATAAAAGGGACAATTCACCAAGGAGATATAACAATCATGTATGCATATACTCCCAATCAAGGAGCTCCAAAGTACATGAGACAGACATTGGCAAAATTGAAGGGAGTGATAGAGGTTTTAACAATAAAAGTAAGAGACTTCAATATACTACTCTCCTCTATACACAGAATAACCAGACAGAAGATCAACAAGGAAACAGAAGTCAAACAATTTGATAAATGAATTAGACCTAAAAGACATACATAGGTCATTGCACCCCCAAACACAATGATATACATTCTTCTCTTGTGCTCATGGAAGCATTCTCCAGGAAAGATCATATTCTGGAGCACAAAACAGGTCTTTATAAATTTAAAAACATTGAAATTATTCAAAGCACTTTCTCTGATCATAATGGAATGTAGCTGGATCTCAGTAACCAACAAAGAATGAGAAAATTCACAAATACATGGAGATTAAATAACACAGTCCAAAACAACCAGTGGGTCAAAGAAGAAATTGCTAGAGAAACCAGTGGCCATCTGGAAATGAATGAAAATGAGAACAGAACTTATGAGAACTTATGGGATATGGCAAAGGCTGTGCTGAGAAGGAAATTTATAGCCCTTAATACTTATATTAAAAAACAATAAAGAGCAAAAATTGAGGACTTAACTGTCCACCTGGAGGAACTTGAGAAAGAACAGTAAACTAACCACAAAACAAATAGAAGAAGAGAAAAAACAAAGATCAAAGCAGTTAAATGAATGAGAGAACAAAAGAACAACAGAAAGAATCAATAAAACCAAAAGTTGGTTCTTTGAGAAAATCAATAAAATTGATGGGCCACTAGCAAGACTGACAAAGAAAAAAAGTCAGAGGATGCAAATAAACAAAATCAGAAACAAGAAGGGGTCCATTACCACAGACCCTGAAGAAATTAAAGAAATCATAAGAGGATACTCCAAACAACTATATGTCAAAAAACTTAGATGAAATGGAAAAATTCCTGGAAACACACAAACAGGCTACACTGACTCAGGAAGAAATAGAAGATCTCAACAAACCAATCACAAGTAAAGAGATTCAATCAGTCATCAAAAATCTTCCTACAGAGAAAAGCCCAGGGTCAGATGGCTTCACAAGAGAATTTTATCAAAAGTTCTAAAGAGAACTAACACAAATCCTGCACAAACTTTTCCATAAAACTGAGGAAAAAGGACTCTACCTAACCGATTTTATGAAGCTAATAACATTTTAATACCAAACCGGGTAAAGATGCTATGCTATAAGAAGGGAAAATTACAAACTCCCTAATGAACACAGATGCAAAAATTCTCAACAAAATATTAGCAAATCGAATCTAATAACATAATAAAAAAATATGCACCATGACCAAGTGGGGTTTATACCAGAAATGCAAGGGTGGTTCAACACAAGAAAATCAATTAATGTGATATAGCACATTAACAAATCAAAAGGGAAAAATCACATGATCATCTTGATTGATGCTGAAAAAGTGTTCAACCAACTTCAACATTCTTTCTAACAAAAACACTCCAAAAGATAGGAATCAAACGTAACTACCTCAATATGATAAAGGGAATATATAAAAAACTTATAGCCAGCATCATACTGAATGGGGAGAGACTGAAAGCTTTCCCCTTAAGATTAGGAATGAGACAATTTTGCCCACTGTCACCACTATTATTCAACATTGTGCTAGAAGTTCTAGCTAGCATAATTACGCAGGACAAAGAAATGAAAGGCATCCAAATTGGAAAAGAAGAACTAAAACTTTCATTATTGGTGGATGACATACTATACTTGGAAAATCCTGAGAAATTCACAGCAAAGTTACTTGAGTAAACAAATTCAGCAAGGTGGCAGAATATAAAATTAATGTGCAAAAAACAGTAACGTTTCTATACACAAGCAATGACTGAAGTGAGGAGTCAATTAAGGAAAAAATTCCATTCAAAATACCAACTAAAATAATAAAGTACTTAGGAATGAACTTATCTAGAGATGTAAAGGACTTGTACACAGAAAACTATACAACATTGCTAAAAGAAATTTAAGAAGATCTAAATAGGTGAAAAGACATTCCCTGCTCATGCAAAGGAAGCCTAAATGTAGTTACCGTGTCAATTCTTCCCAAATTGATCTACAGATTCAACACATTACCAATCAAAATTTCAACAACCTGCTTTGAAGGCTTGGGAAAGCTAGTTTCCAAATTCATCTGGAAGGGAAAGAGACCCCGAATAGCTAAAAGCATCCTAAAAAAAGAACAACAAAGTGGGAGGATTAACACCTCCTGACTTTAAAACCTATTACAAAGTCACACTGGTCAAAATAGCATGGTACTGGCACAAAGATAGCAGCATTGGCCAATGGAATTGTGTCGAGTGCAGAAACAGATCACCAAATCTATGGTCAACTGATTTTTTTTTTTTATTAACGGAAAGAAAGAAAAAAAAAAAAAGAAATTAACACAACATTTAGAAATCATACCGTTCTACATATGCACTCAGTAATTCTTAACATCATCACATAGATGCATGATCATCGTTTCTTAGTACATTTGCATCGGTTTAGAGGAACTAGCAACACAACAGAAAAAGATATAAAATGTTAATATAGAGAAAAGAAATAAAAGTAGTAATAATAGTAAAAAACAAACAAACAAACAAACAAAAAAACCCTATAGCTCAGATGCAGCTTCATTCAGTGTTTTAACATGATTACTTTACAATTAGGTATTATTGTGCTGTCCATTTTTGAGTTTTTGTATCTAGTCCTGTTGCACAGTCTGTATCCCTTCCGCTCCAATTACCCATTATCTTACCCTGTTTCTAACTCCTGCTGGACTCTGTTACCAATGACATATTTCAAGTTTATTCTCGAATGTCCGTTCACATCAGTGGGACCATACAGTATTTGTCCTTTAGTTTTTGGCTAGACTCACTCAGTATAATGTTCTCTAGGTCCATCCACGTTGTTACATGCTTCATAAGTTTATCCTGTCTTAAAGTTGCATAGTATTCCATCGTATGTATATACCACAGTTTGTTTAGCCACTCGTCTGTTGATGGACGTTTTGGCTGTTTTCATCTCTTTGCAATTGTAGATAATGCTGCTATAAACATTGGTGTGCAAATGTCCGTTTGTGTCTTTGCCCTTAAGTCCTTTGAGTAGATACTGTAGATCTAAACATTAGGTCTAAGACCATAAAACAGTTAGAGGAAAATGTAGGGAGATATCTTATGAATCTTACAACGGGAGGTGGTTTTATGGACCTTAAACCTAAAGCAAGAGCACTGAAGAAAGAAATAAATAAATGGGAGCTCCTCAAAATTAAACACTTTTGTGCATCAAAGAACTTCATCAAGAAAGTAGAAAGACAGCCTACAGAATGGGAGACAATATTTGGAAATGACATATCAGATAAAGGTCTAGTATCCAGAATATAAAAAATGATTGTTCAACACAACAACAAAAAGACAGCCAACCCAATTACAAAATGGGAAAAAGACTTGAACAGACACTTACCAGAAGAGGAAATACGGATGGCCAAGAGACACATGAAGAGATGCTCAATGTCCCTGGCCATTAGAGAAATGCAAGTCAACTGATTTTTGACAAGGCCCCCAAATTCTCTGAACTAGGACAAAATAGTCTTTTCAATAAATAGGCATGGGAAATCTGTATATCAATAGCCAAAAGAATGAAAGAGGACCCTTAACTTATATAGCCTATACAAAATTTAATTCAAAGTGGTTCAAAATCCTAAATATAAGAAATAGCACCATGAAGCTTCTAAAAGAAAATGTAGTGTAGCATCTTCAAGACCTTGCAATAGGAGTTAGCTTCTAAATTTTATATCCAAAGCACAAGCAACAAAAGAAAAAAATAGATAAATGGGAGCTCCTTAAAATCAAATGCTCCTGCACCTCAAAAGACTTTGCCAAAAAGGTGAAGAGGCAGTCAACTCAATGGGAGAAAATATTTGGAAATCACATATCAGACAAAGATTTGATTTCCTGTATATGCAAATAAATCATACAACTCAGCAACAAAAGAACAAATAGCCCAATTATAACATGGGCTAAAGATATGAATAGACATTTGTCTGAAGAGCAAATACAAATGGCTCAAAAGCACATGAAGAGATGTTCATTTTCATTGGCTATAAGGGAAATGCAGATCAAGACTACATGAGATACTAAATCACACCTACAAGAATGGCTGCTATTAAATAAACAGGAAACTACAAATGTTGGCGAGAATGTGGCAAGCATGTGGAGAAATTGGGACACTTTTGCACTGCTGGTGGGAATGTATAATGGTGCAGGCCCTATAGAAGACAATATGGTGGTTCCTTAGGAAACTAAATATTGAGTTGCCCTTTGACCCAGCAATAGCACTACTTTGTATATACCCAAACAGCTGAAAGCAATGACACAAATGAACATTTGCACACCAGTGTTCATAGCAGCATTATTCACAATCACCAAAAGATGGAAACAAACCAAATGCTGATCAACGGACAAGTGAATCCACAAAATGTGGTACATACATACTATGGAATATTATGCAGCAGTACGGCAAAATTACATCCTGAAGCACATGACAAGATGGATGAGCCTTGAGGACATAATGCTGAGTGAAATAAGCCAGACATAAAAGGATACATACTGTATGGTTTCACTTTTTTGACCATGGAACAAATAAAATTAGAGGCTTATAATGCACAATATAGGGGACTTAGAGATCATTGAAGCTAGAAATGGGTGAATGGTTAGCTAATGAGATTGGACTCCAATGTAAGGAAATAAATAGAAGTGAAGGCAGCTTTCTAATGGACCTATAAGTAATATTACCATATTGATGATGAACAAGATTGAAATGGGTTGTATAGACCTACATGTCTCATTGATTAACATTAGAAATATAAATTAATTCTTGCAAGAACTACTTCAAAGGTATGATTCATGTACAAAGATTAAGTCCAGGGTACAGGGGGAAAACTGCTACTGTGTGCTATGGGCTATGTTTAAAAGGAAAACATCAGCACTACCACAGCAACAGCAGAGGTAAATAATGGGGAGAGGGTCAAGAGTAAAGAGGAGGTTTAGATTTCCTGTTTGGTGATGGTGCATCTATTGGTTTTCTTTTTCTTGGGAACAATAAAATTATCTAAAATTGAGAGAGTGGACTTTGGGCCCTATACATGGTCCCTGATGAATGTAGGTGGCTGAAGGATGCACTGACTGCGAAGTAAATTGGTAAAGAGGATGTATACTTATAAACGAATGTTGTGCTGCTACAAAAAAGAGAATGAAGTCATGAGGCAAGCAACGATGTGAATGAATATGTGGGACAGTTGGTGAGGTAAAATAATCCAGAAACAAAAGAACAATGGTATGGTCTCCCTTAGAAAATGCTTACAAGAAAACAGGGGCCTAGATTGTAAACTTTTATAGCAAATACATTTATTATGGAGTGTTAATTATTATATCTAGATTTCGAGAGGCTGTTTCATATATATATGGATTTTGAGAGGCTGATTTTGAGAGGCTGATATTTAGAGATAAGAATGAAGTCGATCAGGTTGGGGTTAAAGTAATTCAGAACACAGCGGTAAGGAAGACAATGTCTATATTTTAGAACCACACATACTCTTTGAGACCAAAGGAAGAAAGGTTTATTTGGTCTGGAACCAAAATTTTCTGTAGCATATAATCTAACTAACCTATCTGTATAGCTCATTTGAACAAGTGAAACGCAGGGAGTCCAGAATAAGAAAGAGGTCCTTTAATCTTGCAGAGCTTAATGTAATGCCTGGATACATCCTAGAGTATATTAACTGATAATCAAAAAGAATTGGAAAAGTCCCTTAAGGGATGGGAGAAAAAAATATGGAACAATTAAACTTTACCATCCGGAAATCCCCTGATACTGTGTAAAACTTTAGGGATACCCAAATCAATAGGCCATGCCCTTGATCTTGAGGCTTACTCTTGTGAAGCTCATCTAGGTAGCAGAGAAGCTTAGCCTACCTATAGGCATGCCTAAGAGTTACTTCTGCAGGACCTCTGTTTTTGCTCTGAAGTGGCCTCACTCTCTCTAAGCCCAACTCCAAAAGTGAAATCATTGCCTTCTCTTCCATTTGGGACATGACATCCAGAGATGAAAGTCTCCCCGGCAACATTGGAGATGACTCCCAGGGATGAACTGGCCCAGACATCATGGCATCAACATTTCCATTCTGACCAAAAGGTGATAAAAAGCACAACTTATAAAGTATCAGAGGCAGAGAGAGTTCACATAGAGTCAAGAGGCTACTCTAGACATCGCTCTTACGCAAGCTTCAGTTAGACATTACTACCTATCATAATCTGCCAAACCCCAACCAGGACCATTCTAGCCAGTTCTAAACAACACCTAGGGCAATATATAAGATTCTGCAAAGGTTCCAGGCACTAGAGTAACTTTCCAGAAACCTTCAACCTTCAGATGCATCCCTGATCCAGATAAGTCCTGAAACCTAGCCCAGACTCTCTGGAACATCAGATAGTTCCATCTTGCTACCCCATATTAGTGGCAAACCCTTCCAACATGAAAAAGTTAGAATGGCCATAGCCCAAACACCCTTAAGGAGAAGGATAGAAAGATCAAAGGTGATGGTGGAGTTATACAGGGAAGGTAGGATTTAACAACTGAATATGAATGCTGAATCATTAAATGGATATCTCTTTTAGTCTCCAATATTTCAGAGCAGCTAGAAGTAAAAATCTAAAATTGTGGAATTGTAACCCAAGTCAAACTTTGAAATACATGCAACAACTAATTGTGGTGCTGTGCTTATAAATGTATTGCTTTTTTGTATATACGTTATTTTTCACAAAAAAGAAAGAAAAAAAGTTGATTGTGGTGATAAAAAAATATTTAAGTCTTCTAGCTTCCTATATTCTAGAGAAGCTAGAAGGAAAAATCTGAGAGAGTCCTATGGTAGCCCATGAAAAACTCTGGGATCTGTCCTGTAACTACTTGTTGTAGAGTGCTATGCAACAATTGTTTTTTTATATCTTTGCTTTGTATACATGCTAAACTATACAATAAAAAAGTTAAAAAAAAAAAAAAAAACCCTAACTGAGTTTGATGGAAGAAATTAAAAAAAGAAATTAATGGAATGGAATTGTCAAATTTTGGCCTTAGCAGATATTTAAGTTATTAAATATATTAAAAACAATTTTTTTCTAATTTCTGTTTTCGTTATTTGAAATAATTTGTTTCCTTGATATGCTGACTTTTAAGGGATAATACAATATTCCTACAGTCAGGTAAGCAATTTTCAAATAGTATGCTGACCTTATTAAATCTGTACAAACACTAAGTCCATGGAACACCATGTAAAACAATGAATTTCTGAACACAGCAAAGCAGTATACTGAGTTCATTGCTGAAGATTCATAAAAAAATATATAAAGGATTTAAGATTTAATGCATTAAAAGCCTATCAGATTCTGTTTAACTATAGTTTCAAAAATATTCTTGATGACAAAGCAATTCCTATAAATGGTCAATAGAGGAAGCATTCTTCAAACACACTTTGGAAGAGCCACAGCTTCAGACAGAGTTTGTGGCTTACAATGTCTGAAGTTTTAAGAATCTTTCCCAAACTCAAAGTCAGTTAACTCAAATATAGGTTGTTTGCTTTTTCAATAAAGAAAATAAACTCGAATATTTCAGATTATAATGGCGAGCCGATTTTCAATTAATCAAGTAGCATCAGGACATTTTAACTGTCTACTCTTCCACCTGTTCTTTTCACTCAAAATGAGGAAATACACAGGCACACCTCAGAGATTCAGTTGTGAGTTCAGTTCCAGACACTACAATAAAGTGAATTATATGAATTTTTCCACCAGCGCATATAAACCTTCCATTTACACTATAATGCAGTCTACTAAGTGCACAATAGCATTTTGTCTAAAAATACAATGTACATGCCTTAATTTTAAAATGCTTTATTTGTTAAAATGCTAACCATCATCTGAGCCTTCAGAGAGTTGATATTTTTGCTTGTAGAGGGCCTTGCCTCAATGTCGATGGATGCTGACTTATACAGGGGTGGTTGAGTTAAGCAGTATGTTTAATGATATAGGTTATGGGTTAGCAAATGCCCCTAGCCAGTTGTCTGTTTTTTGTAAATAAAGTTTTATTAGAACACTCCAAAACCCAACTATTTACATATTCTCTGTGGCAACTTTAGCACTATCAGGGCAGAGTTCAGTATGTGAAACAGAGATTATGTGTTGGGCAAAGCTTCAAATAGTTACCCTCTGGCCCTTCAAGAAAAAAAAATCTGCCTTGTGTTCTCAATGGGGTTGGGGAGTATCATTTTGCTGCTCATACATGCCTTGGGGGTGGGAGAGGGGTGAAGATTTCTCCAGCGGTATAACCAAGACCTAACCCTCACCAGCCTGAACTTTCCCAGTTCAGGCTGCAGCTCCTCACAGATTGAGGGAAAGGCACTGAAATGTTACCATCCTGCAGGCCCTAAGTACCTGCTGTAGGGGTTCTCCAGGGACAGCAGAGCTCTGCCACTGATGAGCCATTTGTAACACAGAGAAGAGGGACCTGGAGGGGGGGGGGGGATTAAAATGGGCTTGAAGGAACAGAGGATTATTTCATTCTTTCAAGTTCTCTCTTTTTCCTAGGACAACTAACCAATTTCACTTCAAGTTGAACAAAACACATACATACATATATATTGAAACATATGCAAAGCACTCTAACAATTCCAATTCAATTAAGAGCTAGGAGAAAGTTGTTTTACTGTCCCTCAGGATTAAAATTTATAAGAGTTGGGCTTCCTATGGTAGCAAATAGTCTTAAACAAAGTTTTCAAAATATTTTCTTTTTTTCACTGAATAGGTTAGTTATTCAACTGGGATGGATTCAAACAATTAGCTATTTTGAAATCACATGATATGCACATTTCAAGAAAGCATAAAATATATGTTTTTCAAAGGTATTTTTGGCTAACTTACATGTCTTTGAGATCCATCGTATTCACACCTTTCAATCTTCCCGAGGCTTCCATCTGAGAAATACAGCTTCTCTGCGTGGTGGTCAATGGTGAGCCCATTGGGAGTGAGGATGTCTGTACTAACCACGACTTGAGCGTTTCTCCCAGTCAGTGTAGATCTCATGATACTTGGATGTTGTTCATTCCAGTTAGTCCAAAACATTAAGCTAATTAAAATGGAAACGATAATAATAAATTAAAATAAAGTTTTGTTTATAGTAAAAACATGAGTAGAAACACAATAGCAAGCTATTTAAAAAGAAACAAAATTGACTGCCTCATTTTCTATAACCCTTAACAAAGTGAAAGTACAAAAGGGAAATTTGCATATTATATTTGATTGTACATTTTTTCCAAATTTTTAAATGAAACCTGGAAACTATTTCTGAAAGAAAATTATTATGTGCTCTCCCCCAAACAGTAATTTAACTGAATTGAGTTAGTTTGATACATAATGAGGATTTATTTTAATCATGGTTAAAACAATTGTCTTAAAAGTTCTATGAACTGAAAATATACTCTAATCTATAAAATATCATCATTTAGCTGATTCAATGTGATCATTTTGTGCATCATTATTATCCTAGCTTTATTTCTCTTCTTCGTATTGAAATTCAAAATCTGTTGCCCATTCCAGGTTTATTTTTCAGATTTTGCATTTTCTGTTCCATATGTTTCACAAAAATAAAATTACTAAATCATTGCTATCTTCTTTAATTTCCTCTTTCTCTTATCTCTTTGTAAGTCTGACTTTTCACTTTACAGTGTTGTTTCTAGAATTCCAGGTGTTACTCTCAATCCTTAAAGTCAATATCTGCTACTTGTAAGTTTTTACAGAAAGTTTTAATTTGACATTTGCCAAACTGTACTTTGAAGAAACCCTAGGAGTCTATGGATGTCTTAAAGGGTCACTGGAAGGGAGGAAGAACTATGGTTCCAGTTTCCAATTTATTAGCTCCTAATTTATCTATAGGACTGCCCCTAACACTTTATTTGAAGATAGATTGTTACTATTTAGGAGGGAAGGAAGGAAGGAAGGAAGGATTTAATACCTGAAAAATTTTGTTCAAAATATACTGACTCTCTCTCTCTCTCTCTCTCTCTCTCTCTCTCTCAAACAATCAAAATAATATTTCGCATTTACCATAGTTTGGCAAATATAAATGCCATTTATAAGTATTTAAAGGCAACATAGCTTCATAGTTGATAAAATCATTCAATGTTAGTATTTGAATGTTGTGTAAAATCTTATAGCTAGATAATATTTAGATTCACAAAAAAATCTATTTGCTTACATTAAAAAATAAACCACCCATTGAGAAATAGTAGGGTGCCTATGCTTTTCTGTTAAAAAAAATTTGAAGGCATTTTCATTTATTCTATAGAACAGAAAAGTGGTTCTAAATAAGCAAATACCAAAAGAATTCTATTCTGTGAATTAGTAAATTTGGGAAAAAAATGTCATTCCATTTTCTTAAATATGCAATAGCTTTATCCACATGTAGTGAATTTTAAAGTGAAAAATTTGGACAGTTAAACATTTTACAAGTAATGCATATAAGATGAGGTATTGAAATCACAATTCTTTACTTGCAATATTGCTCTAGATGTTTGGATTTAATATGACAGCATTTTAGAAGTATTAGTGTTTCTCTCATTTAACTTCCTTCTTTCACTGATGAGAAAACAGAAGCCCAGAGAGGTTGTCTAATTTACATTTGCACAGTTAGTTTATTCAAGAACCAAGTTTTGGACTTAAGTAACATAACTTTCATCAAGAACTTACAATTTTATTTAAACTTTGCTGTTAACCAATATGCAATAGTGATTTAAAGACATCAATATATAATGATAAAAATGTCTTTTTTATACTTTACATTTTAATAATTTATAATTTTCCAGTTAAAATATTTTTGTGTCTAATTCTAATTTACAGCTCACCACAAGTATGATGAGCATATACTTTTTAGCCTAAAGAATTTTAGCCAAAATAATTATGAGCTTAAACACTTATCTATTAAAATTTATCATATATCATCAGTGATCTTCCTTTCGTTTCTTTCAAAATGGACTTCTAAATTCCTTTGAAATACTCTCTTTTATTATTACTACAGGATGTTCATTATTGTCCCTGAGATTTTGATGAATTGCCAGGATAAATGTAGCTGAACCAACAAGCTGCATGTTGACATGGCAGTGAGAGGTACAAAACCAGCTCTTCCCGGGAAGCAGAAAACATGTCCATGCAAACTCACAGTGATGGGGCTGCATGCAGAGTCATTTCATCTTTCAACCTCCACAGTCTCACTCATAAGATGAATATATATAATTAAAGAAATTAAGTCCAATCTCCTAGCTCTATAAATGTGTCCAAATGTATATTCTTTTCACCTTGAATCATGTCGTTCTTTTCCCTGATAGGTGGTCAAAGTCAAAGCCAGGGTCAGGGTCAGGGCTTATTAGTCATCGCATTTTATTCTTCATTGTTTTAGCCTTACCACACCTAAAAAAGAGCTAGCTCTTCTATTTCTGCAGCTGAAAGTCAGAGTCAACCAATTTTTCTTTTTTTTTTTTTAATACATAAAAAAGGATGCTCTGGGAATTCACAGCTTTACCATATAGCATAAGAATGGCATAGAAATCTATATTGATGTCTCCTTAACCTGAGCCCTGTTCTCCAGTTTCCTATAACTGCTCCACTTATGACATTCTCAGCTTTTTTTTCTCTATTCTGTTTTGTTTTCTATTTACTCAGTACTATAGCCTGAGCATTTCCTTTTGTCATGAATTCTTCACAATATTATTTTAAATGCCTGCACAATATATTGTCAAACTCATGTAGACTACTTAGAATGAATGCAAGTCTCTAATGTAGGAAACATTTCTGCATATAAAGTTACTTTTGTCGTTGTTTGTTTCTTTTCTCAGCATTTTAGTTGGACACATCCTAGATATAAACATTATTTTATTAAAGAATAAAAACACCTTTCAAATTTAAAAACATGTCAATATATTTTTCCAAAGTGAAAATTAAAATCAGCTATGCATTAATATCTTGTTCATATTCCTTTTCCAACATTGTATTATCTTTTTTATTTTCCTTTTCATCATTTAAATTTGCTTTTACTAGATCGCTCAAGGAGGTGAACCTTAGCATTTAAAAGGTCCAGATTTTAATTATGCAACTTTATACTGCTCACATTAAAAAGAAGTTTTATAAATTGTGAAAAGAGAACTTCAAAGGAGGCCTTTATTTTTAAAGTTAATTAATATTTAAATGAACATAGATTCTGATTCTTTTTTGGGGGGGGTACATGGTCCAGGAATCAAACCTGGGTCTCCCGCATGAAAGGAGGGGATTCTAACCACTGAACTACCCATGCACTTAGATTCTGATATTCTTTTGACTTGCAATTATAACACAGAAATAACAATGAACCGCTTCTTACTTTTGACATTCGTCCAATGCCAGAACATGGGGGTGGTCGTCCTCTGACATCGTGATGACCGCTTCCCTGTCAAACGCCCCGGGCCGAGCCTGGTCCACTGTGTGTCTGGTGATGGATGAGGTGGTGGAGCTGGTCCAGTACAGCGCGTCCCAGGCCCGGTGATAGGCAAGGCCTTCCACGGACCCCACATCTGTTGGGAGGAAGGAGAATAAGTTAATGTTTTTATTTACAATGAACATAGCTTCCAGACGTAAAAGGCATTTAAGTTATACATATACCAATATGTTATTTGTTTGCTTTCATTTCTCCACAAGCCTTCCAAAAGAAAATTATAATAACTGTGAAGCCTACAGTAAATGTCATGAATAGCTGATTATGCACAACAAAATTTAGCTGTGAATTGTTACGTATATATCATAGCTTGCAAAAAAGATGTCATTTATAAAACTGAATCTTGTCATCCAAAAGCTCAATTAATTGCCTTTTATTTAAGAAAACAGTGGCTCTTTTTTTCTGTATCTTAATTAATTTTCAAAAGTATCCAGTGCACAGAAATTTAGGGATGCTTGTGAAAATCATTTCAAAGATGTCATTTAGGTATAATCATAATGCGTTTATCTCTTGACACTATATCTGGAGATGTAAAGGAAAAGCATATTAAAACCACAATCACAAGAACATCAAAAACCCAAATCCAATGTCATACTTATAACTATCAAACAATGGTATATATGTTTTAATAAGTTAGTGCTGCAAGTTCTTTGTTTCTCTTCAACCAATGTAGCATAAAAGCAAAATAGAAGAATGAATTGATTGACAACTAAGGCGATGATTCAAATGTTGTTACAAAAAGATCACAATAATACCTAATTGTAAAGTAATCATGTTAAAACACTGAATAAAGCTGCATCTGAGCTATAGGTTTTTTGTTTGCTTGCTTGTTTGTTTTTTTGTTTTGTTTTGCTTTGTCTGTCTGGTTGTTTGTTTGTCTTTTTTTATTGTTATTATTACTTTTATTTTTTTTCTCTATATTAACATTCTATATCTTTTTCTGCTGTGTTGCTAGTTCTTCTAAACCGATGCAAATGTACTAAGAAATGATGATCATGCATCTATGTGATGATGTTAAGAATTACTGATTGCATATGTAGAATGGTATGATTTCTAAATGTTGGGTTAATTTCTTTTTTTTCTGTTAATTAATAAAAAAAATTAAAAAAAAGATAAATTGTGGTGCACAGGTTCTAATACATAAAAGTGACACTGAAAAAAATCAGAATAATTATCTCTTAAAATTGTGTCAGTCACTAGGATAAGAGAGTAATTTTTTTCTTTATTTACCATACAAGTGCTTTGAATATATATTTTAATAACATATAGTTTTTCCTTTGTGGTATCTGTTTCCCACACAGTTATTATTCTCAGCATTTTTAATTTAAGAAATGATGTATATAAGTTTGCTAGTCACACTAAAAAAATGAGTATGATAAACAAAGACCAAACCTTTGCATTGTACTTGTATCAAGGTACTTCTAAAAGGAATTATTCAGAAACTCAAAACAGGTAAATTAAGGTTGTTTTCAGATTTAATATGGATAGATATTTAGTTTGAAGGTCAATAGGATTCAGTGGAGTGCAAAACACAAATTGAAGTCTTTTAAACCAAATTTATTTCAAGCAATTACATTTTTATCATTTGTGATTTTTCCATAGGTCACACAGAAAAAATCCACTAATAATAAAAGTAATAATTATCAATTATTGGTCACTGTCTTTCTGCTGGGAAACATGTCAACTGTTTTATACAACATTTCATTTTGTATATAAATAAATAAATTTGTTTAATTGCTCTACTTTTTCCAAGACGGAAACTGAAACCAGTGGTCACAGGACCAGCAAGATTTTTAACCCAGGTTCATCTACTTCAAAAGCACATGTTTTTAATAGCACCGTTACTTAGAATTGGATTTATAGTACTTCTCATTTATTCTGAACTACATCAAACTGGAACTGAACAAATTATTCATTAGTTCTAATTCATCTGATAAAGGGTAAATTATATCACCAATAATTTACCATGAGTAACCTACTCTCACACAGTCAACAAAGTTATTTCCAAGAAATTAATGGGCATGTGGAGTGTGGAAACTTAAGCCAGAGATGATGGAAGAAAATTATAACACAGTAATTATAATACAGTAACACAGAAAATACACCACAGTAAATTAGATGAAGCTATTTTTAGTATAAATCATATGGTGTTTCATTTGGGAGGAGTAGATGGGAGATTGATGATATTGATGAAAGCTGTATCAGTTATCAACTAGTAAATCACCCATTCCACTGTATTTTTTGCACTTTCAAGTCATTTAAGAAATGAAGTTAACTCTATTAGCAGAACGTGAAGCATCATATCTCCTTCATCATTCACAAATGGAATGAAAAATGGCAAAGCTCTGAATAAATTCAAGCAAATCAGTATCATTAATCCATCTTCACTATGCATTTTCTCCTTCTAGTGATTTTGACAGATCTTGCTCCTGGCCACTTTTTCCTTCCAAATCAGCAAAAACCACTTAGTCTCACCATTGAGATGAAGCAGATGCTTCTTTTTAATGGTTGAAACAGTTCCAGGATTTGTTAGAGTATGTAATACAGTTCTCTGTCTAGGTAAAATCTCTTTTATTTGTGTAATAGATGATAACCCAAAGTACATTTAATCATAATCTGGTATTACTTTTTAAAGTATTTCAGTAATATACCTCATTTATTTTTGTCTTCGTTTCAAAATGGTCTTTAATTCCTTTCAAATTTGTTACTGGCATTAGTAAAATATCAGATTAAAAAATATATTAAATTTTAAAATCATGAAAAATGTTTTAGTTGAGATAATATAAGACAATTAATTATGGGCATTTTACGGTGATTTAACAAGAATGTGGGGGTATATGGTGTGTGTTTGCATGTATGTGTTTAAACATTGAGGTTCCTGAATCAGTTGAACAGTTAGAATAAGAACCAGTGATTATTGGTACTGTCAGAACAATTACGTTGTTTGAAAATAAGAGTAAAATGCTCATCTTTCCAATCAACCAAACCTGAAACATTGAGTAGAGTAAATCAATACAGACTTAAGTATTCTCAGAACTCAAGGATATAGACTAGGAATAATTAAGAAAGTAATTATAACAGCACTATTGAGCAGCTCTGCATTTCCACTATGGCTAAAGAAGAGAATTATACTGGAAGTCTGACGTATAACCTGTAAAGACACCACCATTTCACTCCAAGTGCACACTTAAAAAATAAATCCTTTTCTTTTTTTACTTCGAGTAGGGAATTGGTTTTGGCCAAGCATAGGTTTTGATACATGTTTGTAAAAGTAAGGAGAGGTGGCCAACTCATCAAAAAACACAAGGCAGGCAAATACCTCAGAACCATGGAAAATTTCTTTTCCTTGGTCCTAGTTTCCATAGCAACCAGTGGGCTGACTGATCTTGATAGGCCCAAACACAGCTGCTGGAAGACTTCATAGAGAATTCACCTTCATTTTATCACCAGTGAAGGGATAACTGCTCCTCCTTTTCTGTACAGTGTTCTAAAGGAAGAAAAAGAGCATACTAAAGGGGGAAGCAGGAAGGACGTGCTTGGTAGAAAGCCATATATACCACACACAAAATGTTGAAACAGAGCGATGTTAAGAAAGTAAAAATCTGACCTACAATTCATCTGCCTGGGATAAGAGATGCAGATCAAGCCAGATGCAGGGTTAGTAGGGAAAGAAAGTTTCTCCCCAGAACATGTTGTAGCTGTGAAGTGTCATGATGACATCCTCATTGATTGAGTATTGCCTTGTTACTCATGGCTTGTTTTCTAAAATCATAGACTAGAGAGAGTTTGCTATTTAAAATTATAACAGTAGTAGGAAACATTTCATCTTGTAGGGAGGGTCTAAGGCACTCTGACACAGAGAAGAAGCCTCAATTTCCAACCTAGTTACAGACCATAATGAAGAGGTTTCTGGACATAATAACGTCTCTTAACTTTGCTATTTCCAAGAAAACAGGATCCTGGGTACACTTTGCAATTTAGACGTGATGAACTCTTTATACAAAGCTGTCTTTTGTTTTAAGCCTTAAAACAACAAACAAAAACCGCTTCATTTAAATTTTGCCTAAACACTCCCCTTCCCTAAAAATCCTATAATAATTCTGTTCTTTCAATTTTCTTTCTTTTTCCTTCTTTCTTCCTTCCTTCTTTCCTTCCTTTCTATTCTTTCTTTTTTCTTCTTCTTTCCTTTCTTTCTCTTTCTTTTTTCTTTCTTTCTCCTTCTCTTTTTTCTTTCTTCCTCCTTTCCTCCCTTCCTCCCTCCCTCCCTCCCTACCTCCCTCTCTCCCTCTCTCCCTTTCTTCCTTCCTTCCTTATTTTTTGGTGAGCTACCCATGACTCTCATGTACTCTCCTTCATGGCAATGAAACAATAACCATCCTCAGACTATTGTAATATAATTTGATTGTGATACAGTCACCCACCAAATAATCCATCCAAAGAATACAATCAATAGCTTACAGTACCATCATATAGTTGTGCATTCACCACCACAATCAAGTTTTGGACAGTTTCATTAGTCCAAGAAAAAAATGAATACATAAAATTTAAAAGAACACCTAAAACATCCCATACCTCTTATTCCTCCCAATTATTTTTTGCCTTTATTTTATTACTCATCTGCCCATACACAGGATAAAGGGAATGTCACGTACATGGTTTTCACAATCACACAGTCACATGATAAAAACTATATAGTTATACAATCATCATGAAGATTCCAGTCTACTGGATTACAGTTTAACCGTTTCAGGTATTTCCTTCTAGATTTTCTAATACACTAGAAACTAAAATGGAATTTCTACATAATGCATCAGAATAACTTCCATGATGACCTTGACTCTATTTGAAATCACTGAGCCACTGAAACTTTGTTTCATTTCTTTTCTCCCTTTAGGCCAAGAAGTCATTTTCAATCACACAATGTCAGGGTCAGGCTTATCCCCAAGAATAATGCCCCACATTGCCAAGGAGGCTTACATTCTGTCCTCAAATTATTGATCTACATGTTTAATTGACAAAATCTAACATCCTTTCATCAAATAAAATACTAAGTAGTTCTAGCAATAGAAGATAATTTCTTCAGTCTGCTTAAGAAAACCCACCTAACGTTATATTTAATGGTGAAAGACTTCACCCCAAGATCAGGAAAAAAACAAGGATATCTACTCTCACCACTTTTATTCAACATTATACTTGAGACAATAGGCAGGACAATTAGCCAAGAAAAGAAAAAGCATTCAATTTGGAAAGAGTAAGTAAATATCTCTGTTTGAAGATAATATGTTCTTTATATTGAAAATCTTAACTAGCTCAATAGAAAATGATTGGAATAAATGATACCTCACTAGAAAACAATTAGGACTAATAAATGAGTTCAGCCAAGAAGCAAAATACAAGATTATTATATTTATATGCATGAGAAATGAACTCAAAAAAAATAAAATTAAGAAGGCAATTATATGTACAAAGCATTAAAAAATAAAATATTAAAAATAAATATAGCATACATTAAATTTTTCACTGCGAAATTACAGAACATTGTTGAAAAATTAAAAAAGACAAATAAATGGAAAAATATCTCATGTTCATCAATTGGAAGACATAACATTATTAAGATGCTAATATTTCCAAAATTGATGTACAGAATCAAGGCAATACATATCAAAATAGGATTTGACTTCTTCCTAGAAATTGGCAAACTGAACTTATTTAAAATGTATATGTAAATACCAGGGATTCAGAATAGCCAAAACAATTTTTTAAAAGTAGAACAAAGTTAGAGGACTCACATTTCCAAATTTAAAAATGTACTACAAAGCTAGGGTAATCAAGGCGTGGTACTGGCATAATGATAGACAAATATATCAGAAATAACCCTTTATGTTTATTGTCCACTGATTTAGGATGAGGGTACTAAAAATACAATGAGGAAAGAATTGTTTTCTCAACAATTGATGCTGCAACAACTGTATATTCACATGCAAAAGAGTGACCCTTGTCTCAAACCACACGTGCACACACATATGCAGCATTGACCTAACTGTGGAACTGGAATGATAAAACTATTAAAATAAGAAATAGAAGTAAATCTGGAGTTTTACAAAAACAAATAAATAAGTTGAACATCATCAAAATTAAAACTTTTGTTCTTCAAAAGACAACATCAAGAAGTACAAAGCCAACCCACAGTATGGGAGAAAATATTTAAAAAGCACTTATCTGATAATGAGCTTGTGTTCTAGCTTGCTAGCCGCCAGAATGCAGCATACCAGAAATGAATGGCTTTTAAAAGGGGTTTTTAATAAGTTGCTAGTTTACAGTTCTAAGGCTGAGAAATTGACCCAATTAAAACAAGCCTATAGAAATGTCCAATCTAAGGCATCCATCCAGGAAAAGACACCTTGGTTCAAGAAGGCCGATGAAGTTCAGGGTTTCTCTCACAAGTGAGAAGGCACACGGCAAACACAGTCAGTGCTTCTCTCTCAGCTGGAAGGGCACATGATGAACATGCCATCATCTACTAGCTTTCTCTCCTGGCTTCCTGTTTCATGAAGCTCCTCAGGAGGTATTTTCCTTCTTCATCTCCAAAGGTCGTTGGCTTGTGGACTCTCTGCTCTGTGGTGCTGCAGCATTCTCTGCTCTCTCTGAATCTCTTTCATTCACCAAAATGTTTCCTCTATTATAGGACTCCAGAAACTTATCAAGATCCACCCAAATGGGTGGAGACATGTCATCACTTAATCCAGCAACCAATCTCGACTAAATCATATCGCCCAGGCGGATGATCTGATTGCAGTTTCAAACATACAGTATTGAATAGGAAATGGGATTTTGATTAAAACATGGCTTTTCTAGGGGAAATACATCCTTTCAAAACAGTACAGCCTGTATCCAGAATATATAAATAATCCTCATAACTCAACAATAGACAAATAGCCTAACTGAAAAATAGGCAAAAGATGTGAATAGACATTTCTAGAAAGAAGGTATACAAATGGCTGATAAGCACTTGAAAAGTTCAACATCATTAGTCATTTAAGGGTACAAATCAAAATCACACTTTATATACACTAAAATTGCTATAATAAAAAGGATAACAAGCATGGTGAGATTATAAAGAGGTTGAAATGTTCATACATTGCTGGTTTGGATGTAAAATAACACAGTCTCTTTGTAAGGCAGTTTTCAAAATGTAAAATGTATAGCTACCATATAGTCTGCCACTTCCACTCTTAGGTATATACCCAAAAGAAATGAATGCTTTTATTGCAGCTTTATTCATGTAGTCAAACAATGGAAACAACCTAAATGTCTACCAACTGATGAATGGATAAACAAAGTGTGGTAAATCCATACATGAAATATTTTTTGGCAAATAAAGGAATGAAATACTGAAATATGTTGAAACATGGATGAATCTTGAAGACATCATGCTAAGTGAGGAAATCCAGTAATAAAAAACTACTTATTGTATGATTCCATCTATGTGAAACAGTCAAAATAGGTAAATATCTAGAGACAGAAAGTATATTAGTAGTTTGCCTGTGACTGAGAAGCTTGGGGGCAAACAGGGACTGACTTACAATGGGCACAGAATTTCTGTTGGGGAAGAATAAAATGTTCTAAAATTAGACTTCTGATCAACTAAGATGGTGGCATAAGATACTTGAGTGTTCTATCACCTAACAGAATCTTTGAATAATTGGCAAAAAAATGGCAGAGCCAACTTCCTCAGAATTCTAAAAACAATAAAGGGTTGTAGTAACAGGACAAACACCAAATCAAGAAAATAGCTTAAAACCAGTAGGAGAAACTCATGGTGCCCTCGCTGACCTCTCTCACAGCTCTTTCCCAGTATGGTGTGGACCTATCTTGCTATCTCACTGTGGGAATTTGGCACTGATATTTTGAACATACCCAAAAAAGACATTAAAATATGATCTTCAATAAGCTCGAAGAGCTAAAGAAACTGAAGCATATCAGGAAAATTAAAATGAACGAAATGAGAATCTCAATAAATTGAGGAAGATTATAAAATGAAACCAAATACATATACTGGAGTTGAAGACTACAACAACCAAAGAAAAGAAAAGAAACAAAAAGAAAAATCCCTACAACATTTTAATAGCAGATTAAAGCTGGCTGAGGAAAGAGTCAGAAAACTCAATGATAAAGACAACTGAAATCATCTGGGCCAAGGACCCCAAAGAAAAAGTAATTTAAAAAGTGAGGAGAGTTTAATAGAAGGGTGGGTCAGCATCAAACATAAAAATATAAACATTATGGCAGTCTTAGAAGAAGCAGCAAGAGAGAAAAGGGCAGAAGAAATATTCAAGGAAATCATGGAAGAAAATTTCAAAAATTTATCAAAAGACATAAATATACGCATTCCAGAATCCCAAGGAAGCTGAACAGGATAAACTCAAAAAGAAATACACCCAGATACATTTTAGTCAATGTTAATGCACAGGCAAGGAGAGAATTCTATAAGATTCAAGAAAAAAAACAGCACATTATGCATAAGGAAGCCCAAATAAAATTAAGTACAGACTTCTCATTAGAAATTATGGAGAAAAGAAGGCAGTGGGATGAAATAATTAAAAAATGCCAATCAAAATTTTTATATATACAATGATACTATATTTCAAAAATGAGGGAGAAGTTAAAACATACCCTGATACATAAAAGTTGAGGTTGCTCATCACCATCAGACATGTTTTAAAGTAATAGTATAGGGACTTGATCAGACTGAAAGGAAAAGACCCTAAATGGTAGATTGAAACAGTAGAAAGAAATAAAGATTTCTTGTACAGATAATAAATAAAAATGCAGAAAAATTAATGCCAACTCTATAATTGGCACGTACAATATATGAAGATATAATTTGTCATAAGTATAAAAAAAGGTGTGGAGACAGAGTACAGGAATAGTGTTTCTGTATGTTACTGTAGTTAATTTGGCACTGATCCTAATGTGATTGTTACAGATTTGGAATGTTAAATTCAAGTCCCATGATAGCCACAAAGGAAATACTTAAGAAGTGTAAAGAGAAGAAAATGAGAAGGGACTCAAAATGTAACACTAAAAAAAAAAAAAAATATCAAGGAATTTATGAAAGTAGCCATTAAGAGAAAACTGAGGGACAAAAAAAGGTATAAGAAAAAATGTTAAAAGGGACAAAGAAGGACACTATATGCTGGCAATAGCATCAATTCAAAAAGAAAGATATGAGAATATATGTGCAACTAACAGCAGAGCACCAAAATATCTGAAACAAATATTGATAAATTTAAAGGGAGAAACACATGATTCTATATTAATAGGAGAACTGAGTACACCATTTTCAATAATACGTAGAACATCTAGATAAAATATCAGTAAGGAAATAAAAGACTTGAGAAATATTATAAACCAATTAGACCTAATATACATATATAGAACACTTCAGCCAAGAGCAGCAGAATACATATTTTTGTTCAGTGTACATGGATCATATTCCAGGATAAATCATATATGTTAGGTCACAAAACAAATCTCAAAAGATATGAAAAATATTGGAATTGTACAATGTATCTTCTTTGACCGCTTCTCTGAAGAAACTAGGAATCAATAACAGCAGGAAAATTTGAAAATTCATAGATATGTAAAAATTAAACAACACACTTTCAACCCCAATGAGTCAAAAAAGAAACACAAGGGAAATTAAGAAATATCTCAAGTGGAAAACAAAAGCACAACACGTGAAAACTATGGGATGTATCAAAGGCAGTGTTGAGAGGGACATTTATAAACTTAAATGCTTACACTACAAAATAAGTAAATAAAGTTCTCAAATACGAGAATGAACCTAACACCTGGAGGACTAGAAAAAGAAAAGTAAATAAACCCAAAGTGAAGAGTAGCATGGAACTAACAGAGATTAGTGTGGAGGCAAGTGAAATAGAGACTTAGAAACAAGCAAACAAACAATTGAGGAGATCACTGAAACCAGAAGTTCCTTCACAAAAATCAGTAAAATCAACAAAACTTTAGCTAGACTGACAAAGGAAAAAAGAGAGAGGGAAAAAAATAACTAAAATATCAAATGAAAATAGGAACATTACTACTGACCCCACAAAAATAAAATGGACTGTAAGAGGAAATTATGAACAATTGTATACCAAAAATTGGATAACTTAGAAGAAATGGACAAATGCCTAGAAACACAACAACAATGACACTAGAAAATATAGGTCTATATTATATGGAGAGAGAGAGATTGGCGAATGATGGTGTACATATATGATCAAATATTGCACTGCTATAGAAAGGAACGAAGTTGTGACGCATGTAATACTGTGAATGAAACTGTGGGACTTTTGGTGAGGCAAAATAAGCCAGGAACAAAAGAGCAATTATTATATGGTCTCCTTTAGAAAATGCTTATAAGAAAACAGGGCCTAGATTGTAAGCTCTTACAGCAGTCACATTTGATCTGGACTGGTAATTACTATCTCTGGATTTTGAGAGGCTGTTTTATATACGTATAACCTGGTTTGGAGATAAGAATGAAGACAATCAGGTCAGGATTGAGGGAATTCAGAACACAGGGGTAAGGAAGACATTGTCTATATTTTATAACCTCACCTACTCTTTGAGACTAACGGAAGGAAAGTTTATTTTGTCCAAAACCTAAATTTTCTATAGCACATGATCTAACTCAACTTGTCCGGATAGCTCATTTGAAAAATAGAAACACAGGGAGCTCAGAATAATAATGAAGGCCTTTAATCCTTCACTTTTTTTCTTTTTTCTTTTTGGAATGGGCAGGCTCTGGGAATTGAACCTGGGTCTCTGGCATGGTAGATGGCCTGTAATCCTGTTTAGCTTAATGTAATACCTGGATACATCCTAGAATATATTAAGCAGATAATCAGAAAGTATTGCCTAAGTCCCTTGAGAGATGGGAGAAAAAATATGGTACTACTAAACTTTACCACCAGGGAAACCTCTGATACTGTGTCAACATTAGGGACACCCAAATCAATAGGCCAAACCCTCGATCTTGAGGCTTGCTCTTGTGAAACTTATGGATATAGCAGAGAAGCTTAACCTACGTATAGGTATACCTAAGAGCAACTTCTGGAAGACCTCTGGGCTGGTTTGAAAGGATGTATGTCCCCTAGAAAAGCCATGTTTTAATCCAAATCCCATTTCTTAAAGGCAGAATAATCCCTATTCAATATTGTGTGTTTGAAAGTGTAATCAGATCATCTCCCTGGAGATGTGATTTACTCAACAGTGGCTGTTAAACTGGATTAGGTGATGACCTGTCTCCACCCATTTGGGTGGGTCTTGATAAGTTTCTGGAGTCCTATAAAAAAAGAAACATTTTGGAGAATGAAGGAGATTCAAAGAGAGCAGAGAATGCTGCAGCACCATGAAGCAGAGATTCCATCAGCCAATGCTTTGGAGATGAAGAAGGAAGACACCTCCCGGGGAGCTTCATGAAACAGGAATCCCGGAGAGAAAGCTAGCAGATGACGCTGTGCTTGCCATGTGCCCTTCCAGCTGAGGGAGAAACTGTGACTGCGTTCGCCTTTCCAGATGAGAGAGAAACCGTGACTATGTTTGTCATGTGCCTTCTCGGATGAGAGAGAGAGACCCTGAACTTCATCGGCCTTCTTGAACCAAGGTATCTGTCCCTGGATACCTTTGATTGGATATTTCTATAGACTTGCTTCAATTGGGACATCTAAGACACTGAACTCTCTCAGCCACTGACACTTTATTACCCTTCTTTTCCCCCTTTTGGTCAAGATGGGATTGTTGATCCCATGGTGCCAGGGCCAGCCTCATCCCTGGTAGTCAACTCCCACATTGCCAGGGAGACTCACTCCTGGATGTCATGTCTCACATAGTGGGGAGGGCAATGATTTCATTTGCAGAGTTGGACTAAGAGAGAGTTAAGCCACAAATAAGCAACAAAAGAGGTCCTTCAGAACTGGCTGAGAGAGTTCAAATACAGTTGAAAGGCTACTCTTAGGCAAGCTTCAGTTAGACATTGCTACTTATCATAACTTGCCATAACCCAACCAAAACTATTCCAGTCAATCCTAAAGAATACCTAGGGCAGTATATAAGATTTTACAAATTTCTTGTGCACTAGGGTAACTTTCTAGAAAGCTACAACCTCCAGAGGGGTCCCTGGACCAGATAAGTCCTGAATCCTAGAGGTCCTCAGCTTCTCCAGAACATCAGCTAGTTCCATCTCCCAACCCCATATTATTGACAGCCCCTTCCAACATGAAAAAGTTAGAATGGGCAAACCCCAAACACCCCTAAAGTGTGTGAAAAAGATCAAAGATGCTGGTGGAGTTATACAGAGAAAGCAGGGTCTAACAAACAAATATAATTAATGAATTATTATATCGATATTTCTTTTACTCTCTAGTAGCTTAGAGCAGCTAGAAGTAAAAACCTAAAATTGTGGAATTTAACACATACCAAACTCTGAAATCTGTTCTACAACTAATTGTTGTGCTGTGCTTTGAAATGTATTGCTTTTTTGTATATATGTTATTTTTCACAAAAAATGTCGAATGTGAAGACGAAAAAAACAAAATTTATTCCTTCTAACCTCCAATGTTTGGGGGCAGCTAGAAGAATAAATCTCGGATGATGGTATGGTAGACCATGACAAACTCTGAGATCTATCCTGTAACTACTTGTTGAAGAGGGCTTTGAAAACTATCGCTTTTTTTCTTCCTTTGCTTTGTATATTTGTTATAGTATACAATTAAAAAGTTAACAAAAAGAAGGTCTCAACATCTTAATTGCAAGTAAAGAGATTGAATCAGTAATCAAAAACTTCCCAACAAAGAAAAGCCCAGGACAAGATGGCTTCACTGGGGCATTTTAAAAACCTTCTGAAAAGAATTACTACAAATTCCATTGTGCAGCTATAAGAACAAATGAAGTGCTGATACATGTAGCAACATAGATGAAAGTTGAGGACATTATGTTGAGTGAAATAAGCTAGGAACAAATATTATATGGTCTCACTAATGTGAACAAGTTATAATGATCAAACTCTGAGAGTATAAAATCTAGATTATAGGTTACCAGGAAATAGAAAGATGGTAGAGAAGGGGCAGATGATGCTTAGTGGATTCAAAGATTTTAATAAAGTTCATTGTATGTCTGGAAATGAATGGAGATAATGGTAGCACAATACTTTAAGTGTAATTAACAATGCTGGATATAAGTATGGTTGAAAGGGAAGTCTAGGGTCATGCATGTCACTAGAAGGAAAGCTAGAAGATAAAACATGGGACAGTGAAGTATAGTGAAACTTGTTATGGATGATAACTATAGTTAGTTAAGGAAATATAAGAAAAGTTCTTACATGAACTAGAACAAATGTGTATCATATTTAATGTAGTTAACATAAACTAAGGACTATAGTCAACAGTGACATTGTAATAATCTTTCATCAATTGTAACAAAGATACGATACCAATGCTAAGGGTCAATAATAGGGGAATATAAGGGGTATGTTTTCTTTTTTGAGCAATGGGAATGTTTTCAAATGGGTTGTGGTGGTGAAAGCGTAACTGTGATTATACCAAGGGCCATTGATCACACACTTTAGGTAGATTGTATGGTATGTAAATAAAACCACTAAAAAAAAATGAATGAGAAGATTTCACTGCAGACCCTAAATCCATTAAACTAATAATCAAAGACCCAAGTGTGGGGATAATAGTTAACAGTACAATTATAAAAAGTTCTTTCGTGAATTATAACAAATGTACCACACTAACACAAGACACTAATAATAGAGTGGTATATGGAAACTCTGTATTTTATGTATTTTATGCATGATATTTCTATAAACCTATAGCTCCTCTAACAAAAAAATATATAATTTTTGAAAAAAAAATAGGAATCATCACCAATTATGTTCAAACTCTTTAAAAAAAAAATTGAAGAGGAGGGAATACTCCCAATTCATTATATGAGGCCAGTATCACCATAATACCAAAGCCAGATAAAGATATCATTAGAAAAGAAAATTCACAGGCTATTATCACAAGTATATAGAGACAAAAATGTTCAAGAAGATCTAGAAAACCAAATCCAATAGTACATTGTAAGAATTATATGCTATGATCAAGTGTGAATGCATTCCAGTTATGTAAGGATGGCTCAATATAAGAAATCTATTATAGTATAATTTAATACTAAATTAATACAATGAAGGGGAAAAAAAGACACATGGTCATCTCAATGTATGCAGAACAAGCGTTTCATAAATCCAGCACCCTTTCTTAATGAAAACACTCAGGAAACTAGGAGTAGAAGGAAACCTTCTCACAAGGACCAAAGGCATAGATGAGAGACCTACCACTAACATCATACTCAATGTTGAAACACTGAAACCTTTCCCCCTAAGTTCAGGAACAAGACAGAGATGCCACTGTCAGCACTGTTATTCAATAGCGCACTTACTAGAAGTTGTAGCCAGAGCAATTAATCAAGAAAAACAATTAAAAATGCATACAAATTGGAAAGAAAGTAAACATAGGGAAACATCTTGGGTACTATGGGTTAGGCAATCATTTCTCAGATTTTATACCTAAAGCATGAGCAACAAATGAAATAATACATATTGGGGATTGAATCATGTCTCCTATAGAAGACATGCTCAGGTTCCAATCCCACATCCTGTGGTGTGACTCCATTTATAAATAGGACGTTTTGAAGATGTTATTTTTAGTTAAGGTGTGACCAATTGTATCAGGTCTTTACTGAAGACCTTATAGAGAAAGCTATAGGGAAGAAGCCAAAACGTCTCAGGGAAAGATGCTAGAAGTCAGCAGAACCCAGAAGAGAAAAGAGAAGATACTATTGTGTGCCTTTCATGTGAAAGAAAGAGCTAGACCTAAGGACCACTGGCAGCCAACCTATGAACACCAGAGTTTACAGGGAAGAAGCATTGCCTTGCTGATGTCTGAATTTTGGACTTTTCCTAACCTCAAAACTGTGAATCAATAAATTCCTGTTGTTGAGTCAATGCACTGTATGGCATTTACTTTAGCAGCTAGGATATTTAAACAGCTATTGGTGGAGTGCTGCTATTACACATATCTAAAGTAGGGGAAATGGCTTTGAATTAGGTCATTGGTAGAGTCTGGAAGAATTGTGAGGTATTTGATGGAAAAATCCTAGAATGCTCAGTCAATGGTAGAAATATGAATGGTAATGTGACCTCAATGAGGCCTCAGCAGGAAATGATGAACGTGCTATTAGGAATTGGAAGAAAGGTGAGCCTTGCTACAAAGTGGTAAAGAACTTGCTGAAACTGTGTTCTGATGATGGGTGGAAAGGAGAACTTGCAAGTGATGAACTTGAATATTTAGCTAAGGAGATTTCCAAGCTAAGTGTGGAAGATGAGCCTGTCTTCTACTTGCAGCTTAAAGTAATTTGAGAGAGAAAAGAGATAAGCTGAGAACTGAACCTTGAGGCTCAAAGAAACCAGAAATTTATGATTCTGAATATTCTCATCCTATCTAGATAGCATGCTCTGATACCAGGCCAGAAGCAGCTATACCAGGGACTTCCCTGAGCTTTCAGAGAGTGAGTCTCCAAAGGACAGGTCTCCACATAAGATTTTAACTAAATGACCTTTTGCTAAATAGGGTGTAACTCAACACAGATCCAGTCTACCATTGCAGTAGAAATCAGGATTGGAAAATGCGGTTAGCCAGGAAGATAATTGGAAAGTATTTTGTGTAATGGTTTGGACCCTCTGAAATGTCAAACAAAGCCAACAAAGTTTTTGCAAATTGGTATGAACAGAAGCAATGTCTGAAAGGGACAGAGAAGGGGCAAACTGATGGAAAAATGATTTCAAGGGCAGAAGCATGAATCCTAGTTTCGGACTGAAGCGATCTCAGGCCAAAAGAGCAGGCCCACCCATGTGCGTGGAAAGAGCAGGTCGGCCCTTTGGTGGGGGCAGGGCAAATGGACAGTTTGGATTTGCTTAGGACTCATGATTTCTATTTTCCTTCCAATTCCTTCCTTCTAGAATGGGAATGTTTTCTTCTATGCCTGTTTCATCATTTTATATTGGAATCAAATAATTTTTTTCTAAGTATCACAGGTCCATCAGACAGGATTTTTGCCATAGGACAAACCATCCCCATGATTAATTTTGATGAGACTTTGGATTTAGCATTATTCTAAAAAGATTTATGGCTCTGGGATGTTACAATGGAATGAAAGTATTTTTCATGTGAGAGGGACATGTCCTTTTGGAGTCCAGAGGACTGACCACTGGGAATTGAATCATGACCCCCAAAATAGACATGCTCAGGTCCTAACACCTGGTCTACTGGGGTGTGAATCCACTTGTAAATAAAACATTTTGAAGATGTCATTTTTAGTTATGTTGTGGCCAGCTGAATCAATCAATAAATAAGATTTCAACAAAATTAAGATTTTTGTGCATCAAAAGACTTTATGGAGAAAGTAAATAGATAACCTACAGAATGGGAAAAACTATTTAGTAACTGTATATCTGATATTGGTTTAATACCAAGAATATAAAAAGATATCATACAACTGAGCAAGAAAAATGCAAACAACCCAATTAAGAAATGGGCAAAGGACTTGAATAGAGATTTCTACAAAGAAGATAGACAAAGGCCAATCAACACAAGAAAAGTTGCTCAACATCATTAGCTATTAGAGAGATGAAAATCAAAACTATAAGGAGAAAATATTTCACATTCACTGGAATGACTGTTATTAAAAAATAATAACAAAATAACAAGTGTCAGAGAAGATGTGGAGAAATAAAAACCCTTATACATTGTTGATGTGAGGATGACATGGTGCAACTGCTGTGGAAAACAGTTTGGTGGTTCCTCAGAAAAGTAACCATAGAATTATTACCATATGACCAAACAATCCCAATTCTAGGTATATACCCAAGAGAATTGAAAGCAGGGACTCAGACAGACATTTGCACACTGAAATGCATAAGTAACATTATTCACAATTGCTAAAAGGTGTAAGCAACAGAAATGTCCATCAACAGATGAATGGATAAACAATTTTGTATATGTACAACGGAATACTATTCAGCTATAGAAATGAATGAAGTTCTAATATATGTGATAATATGGATGAAACTTGAAGACATACATAGTGTTGAATGAAATAAACCAGACAGAAAGGAATAAATTATTTTACTTATATGAAGTCATCATAACATGCAAATTCACAAATTCAGAAAATATAATACTGGCTACCAGAATCCATGTGGGGTTGGGAAATGGGGACACAATGCTGAATTGGTATGGAGTTTCTGTTTGGGGTGATGGAAGAGTTTTGGTAATGGATAGTGGTGATTGTAGCACAACACTGTGAATGTAGTTAACATTACTGAATTGTAAAACCGAAAGTGGATAAAATGGGAATTTTTTTATTGCATATTTGTTACCAGAAGAAAATATATTTAAGAAAGACCAGATTACAGAGACAATCATAATGCAAATTGTGGACTGCAGTTATGAGTATAACTAAAAACAATATTGCTTTATCAATTGTAACAAAGGCATCACACTAATACAAAATGTTAATAATGGGGAAAACTGTGTATGTGTGTGTGTGTTTGTGTATATGTGTGGAAGGAGATGGGTGGCAATTCTGTTCTAACTGCATGAATTCTCTGTAAAACCCACAATTGCTCATATTTTAAGAATAAGACAAGTTAATAAAAATACAAAAAGTTCTAAAACTATTTATGTTGATGGTTGTACTACTCTGTGAACATACTCATTGAATCATACACACAAACTTGTGCATTTTATGCTGTATGCATTATGTCTCAATAAAGTTTTTTGATTTGTAGATCAGGAGTATATCCTGAGGAAATGGAATAAAATGTGAAAATAAGCATCAAATGAGATGATGTAAATAAAAGATGAGGAAATTTAAGTTCTAGCTTATAAATGGAAGCGTTTTCATTATGAGTCTAGGTCAATGAAAGACTATCTAAATAGAGTTGCCTGGACATTACTCAAAATTCTTTTAAGATATTTTAGATATGCTTTCATTAATTGCCAGTGGAGATATTATAGCAGATTAATATGCTATCAATTTATCTCACATCTACCTTGTTAGAATGCTTTACTAACTAATGATCGATTGAACTATTTTCTCTTCTGTAACAGTTCACTTGATTAATGGACTGTAATAGATTAAAGCATGGATTGGATACTAAGAATTATATTATCTTTCCTTTGGTGTAAGCTTTTAGAATCAATTTTGTGTTTGTTCACATCAATAAATATGTCTAAAAAGACATTAAAGTGATTATATGATAAATCTTTCAGTTATAGGCTTTTATTTTTTACTTCCTCAGATTATTTAAGGCTATTAGCAAATCTCACATGAGACTTGATATGCACCAATAAAGGGTACCAGCCAGGAAATGGTTTAGTAAGATGTCCATTCTGACTGGGAGTGGCCCAGTGCCAGATGTCAAATATCTGGGTTGTCAAATCTGATCAATCTTAAACCGTAGCAACAGCTCCTTATCTGTCCCCTTTGCCCTTAATTCTCTGTTCTTCAATCTCTTAACTGTCATAAAGTTCATTTTTTTGACCATTCTAACTTACTAAAAACAAAACAAATGAACATCTATATTATAATCTAAAAATTTAAACAAGGAACAACTGTACCAAAAATTATTATTTTCTGTGACAAAATAGCTAGAAATTTCAGGGAATCTGCTAAAAAACTAGGAAGAGTTCAGTAAGATGATAGGCAATAAATAAATAAACCAAAGTCAACAGCTCTATTATATACAAAAATAGCCAGTTAAAAAATATAATGAAAAGAGGATGCTGTCTTAGTTTATCAGGCTGCTATGAAAAATTACATAAAAGGATCGACTTAAACAATAGAATAGAAATTTGTTGTCTGATGGTTTGGGAGGCTGAAAAGTTTGCCTCCTCACAGAGTTAGTAGCGTTGTGGACTTGCCATGACATTACTTAGGGTTCCTTAGCTTGTATCTCTGGCCTCATGTCCTCCCCTATTTTTTCTGGGTTCCATTGACTTCTGGCTCCTTCCTGTGGCTTTCTCCCATTCTGCCTGAATTTCTTCTGCTTATAAAGGACTCCAGTAATCTGTATTAAGATCTACCATCATGCAGTTGGACCATACCTTAACTAAAATCACATCTTCAAAAAGGTCTTATTTATAATGGGCTCTTCACGGATTAAGAATATGTCTAAATTGGGGTACATAACTCATTGTTTCCTTCAAACATAGCTATAAAACTAGGTCATTCTTGACCACCCGAATTTGGCTCTTCTTGTGTCTAAATTATTGCAATAAAACTACCTTTCATGAAGGTGTATCCATTGACTTCGGTCCCTCACTTCTCAAACAAGAGGAAATTCAACCCAAAGGGTTTGAGTGGAGAAAAATTCTCTACCAAATTGTCTTTCATCATCATTTTCCTATTTATCTAAAACACATTTTTCTAAAAGCAAACACGTTTGCAGAGAGGCAACTCTATCTTTAACAAAGACATGCTTTTATTTTCATTCCCAAAGTATGTTTAGTTCCCTTGAGCCAGAGCTTCTCAAACATTTCACATCAAAGACTCTCACTAGAGGAGTCTTTGCTTTCCATTGCATAACAAACAACCCTATTTATTTGTTTTCCCAGAACAAAGGAACAATTTGCCCTGAAAGAATACTGAAGCATTTTGAAACAGTTTGAAGCTTTTAAGTGCTGTGTTTTTTTTTTTTTTTTTTTTTGAGGTCTTATACAGTGTTTTGCTTTTTTTTTCTTCCAGATTTGAAAACATCTGAGTTCTGAGTTTCAGCTGAACTCCAGAGGCAGGCTTAGTGGAAATTATATGAACTCAGACATGCCTCAATGAATGTCTCTATCTACTGCAAGCACAGAAATACAAGCAAAGAAATGACTAAGAGTGTGGATGAGCATAGCTGTGGCAGTCTTCCAAGGGTAATGGGAGATAAATACTGAGTTTATCAAGAGTAAACTAACATAGGCCTGCTAAGAGCTCCCCGGAGGGGCAGGAATTCCAGGGTGCATCAACTCCTCAGTTACGTCATATTTAGTCTTCCAGGGAAAGACCAAGAGAACGGATATACACACCCACTCTCTGAGAAATATAATTAAAAATTACCTTGAAACTCATTCTTGTATTTCCTTTATGAGAAGTGAGGTAAACCTTCTTCATGGACCAGAACATTCTTCGAAAGAGGTGTCTCTACCCATTGTCAGGTGTCTAGATAAGAGCCTTCATTTCCCTCAAACAATTTATACAATGCAAAGCAATCTCACCATACGAATTCATTTATTTGCAGTTAGAGTAGATGATATTCTCCATAGTATGACTTGAGACAAATTTGGAAGGTGTTCTTTCTAGTTTCTCACTTTGCATCATTAGATATGTGTTTCCTTGGGTTAAGGCCATCCTCAGGCGTTCTTTGCTTACATGTTCTTCGGAAATGACACTCTCCAAAGGGTAACATCAAATTATTAATTATTAATATGTTGTTAAGTATCATTGTATCTGATTACTTTTAATGGAAAGTAAAAAAGTGATCACCTTTTCATGCAGGAGAAGATGAGGAAAAAGCCTCAAAAACACAACCTTGAAAGAGGCATAGAATTGAGGGCTTTTGGGAATCTAGGAAACAGCACAATTATACATGGACTCTGAACAAAAATTCAGCATTATACCCAGTGTATGATCTATTCTCAAGTAATTAATTAGTCATTTCAAGAAAATGCATTTGGTATATATTTGCCAATTGTGCATCTTTGTTAAATAATAAATGAAGTGCATGCAATTAGTCAGACAGAATCACATACATGCAGCTTCTGATACTGTTGTGATTCTGAGTTAGCATGACTTTCATTGCAGAAGGCACAAGGGCCCTCTAAATTTAACGGAACCAAGAGGTGTTAAACTGTTTACTTCTGTACCAAACCACTTCACCTAGCTATTAATTTATGTATTTGTTCTTCTACTTTTAAAAAAATTCTTTATTTAACTCTTTCCTTCATGCTAAACATTTGGTCTAGCATTGCCAGTGAACATTTTTTCTTCATCACTTTTTTTTCTTCTGATTCAGAAACTCACTTGCTCCTTCAGTCCTGTGCTATGTTTTAACTATAACTGTTTCCTGTTGCCTGATTCTGCCTTTAGTTTTTATTCCACACTAGGTTTTGCTCTGACTTGAATCAGTGTCGCCCCTCTATGCCGCTGTGATCCGCAGTTGAATTATCTGCTTTACCTTCTTCTCTTCCTCTTATTGATAGATTTTTATTTAGCAGAGTAGAGAGGAAGGAATATTATCCCAGGACTCTCTTCACTGCTTTGATGAGTATCAGCTGATTGGTCTTAAAATTATGAGCTAAGTACAAGCTAACCTTCATATTTTGATGTCTCATTTGTTCATTTTCCCATTTTGTATAAATAACATGATCCAATATCTATATTTTTAAACTATATAGAAATGATTCAAATTGATGACTATTTTCAAAATTAGTATAGCAGAGAACAAATAAGTTTAAGGAAAAAATAGTTTTTATGACGTTAAAAATCAGGAATATTAAACAATAAATTGTCTTAATTTTGCAAGTCTGAGTCCCTTTTCCTTCAAAAACATGTCATGTAAAATAGTTTATCTCCTGAAGAAAAGCTGAAGTGAGGTCACTTGCTGGAGTTAATAGCACAAACCAAGAGAAGATAAAAAGCAAAATGTCGTTTAGAGGACACACCTTTTTAATATTAATTTGAGTGTAACATGATTCATAGTGCAACATAATTTTGATTAGTCCTTAGTCTTTAGATTTTACAGCTTTTGTTATCTAGTATCTAAGAAGAAACTAATGAGACTGACATTTAAGAAATTAATCTTTCAGCAGAAAAAAATCCAAATATTTAAACTTTATAATTTGGAAGGTTGCACGAAAAAATTATTTAAGAAATATAAACTCTATTCATGACCAAATGGATAAATTTAAGGAACCAATGTCATAATAAATAACCTTCTCTTCTCGTAAGTTTTTAAATGTGTGCATCTTTTCCAAATATTTTAAATAGATATCATTGGTATTTGAACAAAGTAAGCTGGAAATAATAAATTGGGAAATTAATTTTTTTCAAAAGAATTTTTTATATGAAAATTCATTAAAAGTATGTTCCTTAGCTTCCCACCAACCTACAAGCCTGCCTCCATTGCATCTTGCTCCCTCCTGATAAGAAAAATATCTTTTTTCCAAAAGCAGGGAATTCCTATACTTGTGCTTTGGCTTATATTGTCCTTTCACTTTTTCTCAAGGATATTGCTCCTTTTGGTTCCTCTGCTCTTTCCTACACCAGAAAGCAGTCCCATTTTACTAGATCATCTTCATAAACACACAAAGTTATAGTTCCTTTGATCCCATAAGCTGCTTCCAACTGCTATGCCATGTTTCCTCTGCAAACTTTTCAAAAGACATGTTTATATATCGCATCCTCATTTCCTACTCATCTTCAACCCACTAATGTCTATCTTCTTCCGAAACAACTACAATGAAACTACTCTTCAAGATAACCATTTATTTCTCAATAGCTAAACACAATGCACATTCTTTACATCTCAGCTAGTTCCTTAGCAACTGTCTGCCTTCCACTTGAAACCCATTCAAGAGCTTTTTTATATTTTTACTTACATGCTCCCTCCTGTTTTTTTCATATCTCTGTCTCATTACACTTTGCTAGCAAACCCTCTGCCCAATTCTAAATACAGGTAATTTTTTAAGGCTTCATCCAGGACTCTCTTCTCTTCCTTTTCTACCCTCTCTGCCTATGTGATCTCATCTATTCCAATAGATTTAAGGACCATGCATTTATTTCTAGTCTACACATCTAATCTAAATTCTAGACTTTTATCCATCTAGCAATTAATATATCTTTGGATGTTTCAATGGCATCTCCAAAAAATATGCAAAATAGAATGACCCTCAAAAAAGTATTTTTACTCCCAGCCTTCATTATCTAAGTAAATACTATTCATATTCATCGAGTTACTTAAACTAGAAACATCATCTTTGAATCCTTACTTTTCCTTACATCAGAAATACACTCAATTTGAACACTAAAGATCATCTTAAATCATTTCCATTTCCACTGTTATTACTGCCATAACTTCTTGCTTGAACTTCTGTCCCCTAAATAGCCTTCTAAATGGCATTCTTTCAGGGTCAATCTGTTCTCCATTCAACAATTCAAAGTGATTGTGAAATATATATCTTATCACTGCCCTACTTGAAATCCCTCAATCATGTCTCATCACATTTGGAATAAAATTTGCTCCTGGTCCCTGCCAGTCTCTTCCACCTCATCTAGAGACACTCTCCCACCTTCATTAACTATTCTTTAACCACACCGGTCTTTCAGGGGCTTAAACTTACCAAAACTCAGTGCCTTTTTCTTGACACATGGAGTTTTCTCGGCTTTCCTCTTCTCAGGATCTGACATAGCTTGATTTAAAGTTGCCCATCCTCCTCTATTTCATCTTCTCTGCCCATTGTTTGTTTACTTCACAACATACCAGAGCTTTATTTGTTGTCTGTGTTCCTTTTGTCTGACTTAACTCACTAGAATGAGGTCAGAAAACATGCCTGTCTTGCTCTCTTTTGTAGAACCCACTTTTAGCAAAGTTTCAGGTACAGAGCAATTAGCTGAAATTACATGGGATAAGCAAATATGAATTTCTTTTACTATAAATTCATTAAAGACAGGGTCCATGTATTTAGTCTTTATTTCTCATGTGTCCAAGACCTAGTATATTGAAGAAGCATTTAAAGTAGTAATCCAAAGTGCAAACTCCAAATTCAGCCAATGGTTTTGAATTGCTGCACTATCCCTTTAGTAGCTATATGATCATGGACAATTTGTTTAATCATTCTGTATTTTTTATTTTTTGTCTATAATATGGGAATAATATTAGCACCAGATTCATAAGGCTCTTGTAATCATTACATGAGTTAACACATGTAAAGTGTTTAGAACAGTACTTATGACAAGGTCAGGGCTCAGTATGCATCATTATTAGCACTACATTGCTTTACACAAGGCTAGCAGCCTATTATGCTTAGTCAATTGTGTAATATCAGCACTGTTGATGCTCTTTGGATAAATTATTGCTCCCATTTTTCCACAGGTACAAAATTAGAGATAAGAGCAATTACATGAGTGGGTTTCTGAATTCTAAGAGGTCACAGTCTACATTCATAAATATAATTCTTTCTTTCTTTTGAGAAGTTGGATTGCAGCTTATTTGTTCTTCAATCCTTAGAATAAACTCAGCCTTTTCAACCACTTTTTGTATCTTTGAGTCATAGTATTAATTGTAGGATGATAACATAAATTTTGATTACCTTTTAGGTGGAAAAGTGGTGGAACTATGGGAAAAATAAACTGTTAGAAAATGTTAAATTTTGATAAAATAATGTGAAAGAGAAAAGGAAGAGAGGCAGCAAATGAAGTAAAGACATGGAAAGAAGGGATTCTGTAAAGAGATAGAATGTTAATGAAGCAAAGCAATAAAGTCTGTTCCTGGTGGTGAGAATCATAGATTGATTCTCCTAGGCAAAATTTTGTAAAGAAAGAACTAAGATTAGTCAGAAAATTGAAAGGGATATAAGAGAGAGAAACATTTGGTTTCTAGAAAATTTGTAGAGTGCTGTGGCATTCGAATCAATTCAATCTGAAAATGTGTTAAGAATTTTACTTAAAAGACTTCATTATTCTTTGATATTTGAAAAACCATGAATATATTCAGGAATTTATGTTTTCTATACACATATAATAAAATTATAATTAATATTATGCATCACTTGTGCACGCAATATTAAAATGTCACATGGAAGAAACGCTATTTAGCCTACCAATTGAAAAATTCAATAGGAAAAATAAAGGTTCGCTCTATAAAATATTCCTTTTTGAAATAGGATTTAAATAAAAAATGACTTTAAAAATGTTTAAGTGGAGTGTATAAACATAAACTCATTTAACTGATTTTTAAAGAAAAAAAAAACAGGATTAAATTCCCTGTAAATATCCAAATCATGAGCAATTATAATAAGGAGAATAATTTACTGAGTACTGGTTGTACTATATACTCTCCCTATAAATAGAGAGATACACAAAAGGGCAAATTCTATACTCTATTACAAGGAAAACCTTTTTGTTTCCCCAGGAAAATGTTATTAACCAAGTAGGAATTGCGTGATTCAGATTTTAGGAGTTTTAAGAATTCATGTTGCTTTTCTGAACAAGTTTACATGACTACATTTATTACTTGAATCACATAGGCTTTCTAATTAAAATACCTTTGAATTTCCACCTACTCTCTAATGTTAATTGTTTGAGTCCGTGTAATCCATTTGTTGATTTCTATTTCTCACCAGCATTTTCTACCTTAATCTCTGAACAAACGTAAAAAAGATGATTCTGTTTCCACTCTTTGCCTCCAACCCCATCACCCTTAGTGCCTTTAAAGTTATTTATCAGACCTTTTAGCTATTTATCCTCAATATTCCCCAATGGCTAAGATTTTCTCTTATAAATGTCACATATCAGTCAAGGACACTGTGGTTTTAAATTTGTTTCTCATCTTCTTATTATATCCCCTATTTTATTTGTCAGTATCTCCACTACAACTGAACTTACTTTTTATTTGTACCTTAGTGTTTGAAGACTTCAATTTCCATCATACAAATAATTACATACTCAGAGTATGATAGCTGGTCGACTAAAAACACACTTACTATGGTCAACTATTTTAATGATGTCCTTCCTGCTAGCCTCACCTCCTATATCTTTTGAGACCATCAATTATAATTCCTCTAATGCTGGGTCCTTCCTTAAATTAAATTTCTGTACTTCTCTCTTAGGTAGTGAAGATTATTGGAGGAAGGAACAGTCATTTTGCACAGCTTTTGCTTTTCTTAACCCATTTCAGCCATGTCTTGTTGATTTATTTGGAACTCTTTACAGTATTTCACTATTTTCTTCCTGTAATTTTCTTGCTTGGCTTTCAGGATCTGCACAACCTTTCTCTTTTCCTAGCTATGTTACTAATACCTTCTCCTATTCTCCATTATGAGCATTCCTAAGTGAACAGAAGATGGTTCACATCTCCAAGTATAAGCATCACCCTGATGACCCAAAATCTCTGTCCCTAATTCTATATAAATCTCTAATTCCATCTCCAGGAGAAAATTTACGAGATTTAAGTTTGCTTTGTAACTTTATGGAGCACATATTTTCTTCCTACTAGTATTATCTATCCCTCACACAAAACCTGTTTATTATGGTTAAATAACTAGAAAACCATGTAGGAAAAGAGTTGAAGAGTTTACCTAAGGAGCTTATTTTGAAAGACAATAGATTGTTTAAATATCTAGCTTTTATTTTTCTTTGTTGCAAATAAGACCAGAGCATGAGAGCTGAAGTACTTAGGAAAATAAAGTAGATGTTTCAGTGCTGTGTAATAGAAGAGAAGAAAAAGCTAGGAGGTAATGCCTGGAAGGATTAATTTCAGGAGAAAAATATTGATATCTACTTGAGATTTTCTGTGTGGTATTCAATGCAAGTCTCTTATACCCACTTTCCATGAAATCTTCAGTATATTAACCACTACTTATTTAGGCTTGTTGGCTGAAAACCTTCCTGATGATGTGGATTCAAGGTGGATGCAATGCAAGAGCCTGAAGTTACGCCTTGGAATTTGAGCACATTTAGGCCATGGTTACAGATTTAAAATATGTTCTCTTATTATAAAACATGGAGAATTTTTTTTTTAAAGAATGCCACAGATGTCTTTTTTTTTTGCATTAAACTTTTGTATTCATTTGTTAATGCTGCCAGAATGCAATACACTAGATTACAAATGCCTTTTAAAAAGGGAATTTAATAAGTTACAAGTTTACAGTTCCAAGGCCATGAAAATGTCCAAATTAAGGCACCAAAAAAGAGGTTATTTTTACTCAAGAAATGTGATGCCATCAGGAATATTTCTGTAAGCTGGGAAAGCATGTGGGTGGCATCTGTTGGTCCCTTGCCCTTGGGCTCTGTTGCTTTCAGCCTCTTTTTCCTGTGGGGGTTCCTCGCTTTGCTTCTCCAGGGCTGGGTTTCATCTCTTGGCTTCCCTTGGCTCTCTCCAGGTTCTGCCTTGCTCAGCATCTCATGGGAAGCTACATGGCAATGTCTGCAGGGCTCTGCCATGTCTAGGCATCTGATCTCTCTGTTGGCACTCTAAGCATCTCCAAACATCCACGTCTCTGTCAGCTCTGAAGCAACTGTTCTCCAAGTGTCGACATCTGAGGTTTCTTCAAAATGTTTCCCGTTTAAAAGACTCTAGTAAACTAATCAAGACCCACCTTGAATGAGTAGAGTCATATCTCTATCTAACAAAAGGCCACACCCATATTTGGGCCTGTTACATCTCCATGGAGATGATCTAATCAAAGGGGTTTCCACCTTACCATATTGAATCAGGATTAAAGGACATGGCTTTTCTGGTGTACACAATACTTTCAAACTAGCCCAGCTGTCAAAGAAAAATAAAATAATCTTAATGCCTTTCTCCTGCTCCTCCAACCACTGAAATTCCTTTTGTTCTAAAAGAATGTGCTAAGAGAAATACCTTCTCAAAATACCTTCCTCAACCTAGGTCCTTCTTTCACCTCTTCTCTTTACTCTAAATACCATAATACTTCTATTTCCTGAGTATGTTGCAAGCTACTTAAAGATTCCTTACTTGTCTACACAAGAGCCATTTTTCTAGGTTCGGTTCCTAGAATACAGAAAATCGGCACCATATTGTCTCAGGTTTTTTTGCATCTCCAGGACCTCATGATGATCTAATGAGTGTGGCTGTTGAAGTTCTAAATGAAATGCTTGAAAAAATAGTTTTAAAATTAAGTGTAGTTCAATTGCTGTGGAGGTGGTGGTAGTGGTGTGATGTCTGGCCCTTTAAATTTTTCCTACTTAGAAATAGCCAAGTTACTATTTCAAAGTCACTTATCACAGAATTAAAATGTTAATAATACTATACATTTAGGTCTATACTTTTTTCCTTATTGTGAAAAGTTATAAATATGCAGTCTATAGCAGAATTCAAAAATTTTACGCTATTTTAAACCCAAACCATTTTAGAGGCAAACAAACAGTATAAAATAGTGCTTTACTTAAGATAATGTTGCCAAAAAATAAAATAAAGTAATTATTTGTATGGAAAATCTTGTATTGCTATCATAAAGACTTTCCTACTTCAGCATTGTCAATTAAAATAGTCTCTGTTCAATCTACAGTTGATTGTTGTCATTACTTAAAACTCATTCCTTAATTCACAAATACCATTTTTAAATTATAAATTCATTCAAGGGATCAACATATGGAACTACAGAAAGTGAAACCTAAGGAGCTACCATTACAACCCATTTAGAGAATGAGTTGATGCAGTTTCAAAATGTGTTGAGATTTCTAAAGAAGCTCCATTTATAAATATGTTCCAGGTGCAAGTTATTCCTTAACATTGTTGCCAAAATTTGTTAACTGACTATTATTATTATAATTTGCCAGCAGAAAATTATTTTAACAAGTGACATTAACTTCTTAGGAACCAAGATTATGTCCTTAATAGTTTATGAAACAAAGTCAATAATTTTACCCTCTATTTACACTATCAGTTCATATGCTATTATGTCCTGTTCTTTGATTTCTTTCATTGTTCAATAAAGTACAAATCTTGAACGCCATTTCACCTATCAAATTGTTCCATGAAAACTGAAGGAAGTAGTGACACTGCCATAAATCTATCACATTCAGGGAATAATCTACTTCATTCAATGACATCTACCTCATTCAAATAACAGCTATTAAAGTTTATCAAGCATACTTACGCTTTGTCAAGCATAGTTGCTTTTGTCAAAAATGTGCTAATCCTGACTTAATACATTTGGTAATGATGTGGAGACTCAATAGCAGCCAAACTTATAAGATATCTAATTAATAGCTAGCATTTATTGAGTACTTACTATACTGTAGGCATCATTTTAAGAGCTTACATTATTTAATCCTCAGAAGAACCCTTATTCACTTTATAAACATTTGCTCATGTATGACTCTGTTCTTTTGGTCTAACCTCACAAGCTGTCTCTTCCTTCTGCTCAAACTCTCAGAATACAAAGACACAATGTGCACATCTTAAGTTGCATCTTACTCTAAAGAATACCACACAGCTGCTTTTCATGTAAGAGGTGATAATGCTGATTAGCAACTAAGGGGAGTGTTTTACTAAATTTGGAATAGTCTACTTAACAAACCTATTTACAAATGCAAATTATCATAAAATTATATCTATATTATAATGTCAATATGCCCCAATAAAGTGACATAATTTATTCAAACACTGACTATTTAAGGATTCTCCTGTCTGATCTGTTTTTCTCTTTCCACACATTAAGTTTATCTTTGCACTACAAATGACCCAGGGAAAATAAAATCTCATAAAAGGCTATACACTCAGATACATTAGCAGTCCACCGCTTTATCAAATACAGTTTTTTTGTATGCTGTATGGCGGGGTTACATTTCATTATTTTTCCATGTGAATATTCCACTATGACAGTGCCATTTGTTGAATTTATTTTTCTGTGTGTCTTGTTTATTTGCTTTTTTAGGGGAAAGGCATGCACTGGGAATCAAACCTGGTCTCCTACACGGTAGGTGAGAATTCTACCACTGAACTACCCCCACAACCTATCACATATAGTTTTAAAAGATGCTCAAGTGTTTTGGCAGGGTGGGGGACCACTAATAGCATTTGTATCATTAGGAAAATAATTATAATTTGTTTTCATAATATATTAAAAGTAAGTTCTCTTTTGAGAATTCTAACACTCCTCATACTCATATTTATTGTTTCCTTAAATTGAATATCTTCAAAATCTTACTTAAATGGAAACATTTGTTAAATTGTTGAAGATTCTTTACATTCTTTAGACATAAGGGGAAAAATATACCTAGGTACGCAGAGTAGAATAAAGGTGTACTACAAGCTCAGGAAATCCTGTGATCTAGATTTTAGTTACTGCTTTTTAACCTTATTTAAAACACTTTTAGCATTAAGAAAAATGTCTATTGCTCATTGGGTTTTTTTTTCTGAAAGTATGCATTAGTTTTAAATACTCATTTACCAACTTCATGATTATTTACTATTTAGTGATAACAAAATAAGTAAGTAAGAGATGAAAAGGATTTATATTCAAAAGTTCATTGCATACATGTATATGCTACTGGAGAATATGGAATTTAAAAAATAATGGGTTTAGCTTTTGAAGATAAGAAAATAAATTACAAACAGGGATAGGAATATGAAAATAAGAAAAAATAGAAGACAGTTCTATAGAAATGAAGATTCCACAGAAAGATGTAGGAAAATAATGGTATAGAAGAAACACAAATAGCAAATCCCTCAACGAAAGGGCTGGTACAGGATGCAAAAACAAATACATTTTTCGGACTTTATTTTTTTATGCATGTGTAAGATGCAATATATACGGACAACTTCCAGGATCTTGGGTGAGAAAAGAAAGAATTATGTGTCAGGAAATGGTTATAACTGAAAAAAAGTCAATAATCCTTTAATGCTAAATTTGGTAGTAAGAGTTGAGAAATTAAGTTAGAAAAAAGATAAGCTTTTAGAAGAGAAAGGAATAATTATTTGTTCTCACCATGGCAGAAGTTAGAAAAGCAAAAGAAAAATTGTAAAAAAATTGTGAACATAAAACTTGCTTATATTCAGAACTGAAGGATTTAGGATATACAACTGTAGGAAATCCTGCCACTACCCAAATCTGTAAAGTTTGTTTACCTGTTGAACTGGATGTCAGAAGTGCTGGGGAAGAGGAGAGCTGGAAACACAGCCAACCAATATTACCTAGTCCCCTCAAACAGTTGAAAACCAATCATGTAATTTTGAGTCTGATTTGTGACTGGGGTAGGCCTTAAAGATCTTTACCAAATGAAAATCTAAAAATATATTGTGTGAGAGAAAAAAATGTATTTTCTGTTGCAAAAGTGCTATCCAAAGATTTCTAAGTAGGTATTTTCATGGAAATGAGCCCAAAAGTCAACTGCTGCTTTATAATCTCTGATGTCATGCATTTTCTACGTATCACTTCTCATCTTAAAGTGTCCCAAAACTGAATATTTCACTACAATTTCAGTATGGATTCTTTCTGTCATTCTAAATGCCTTTATTGATAACTATTTAGAATCTGATAGTATTCTGATAGTATATATATATATATATATATATATATATATACATACATATATATATATGTTTTTCCTTTTCCTGTTTGTTTTTTTGAGGGAAGTAAATTAATGACAGAAATGCAAAGATGGATATGGTGCAATGACTGAAAATCTGAAGCACTGGAAATCAGGTGAACCTCTGGGCTGTGAAATCCTGAGCAGAGACTGAAAACAAAGTTTTAGTCCAGTTTGTGTTTGTTATTGGTGGAATGAATGATGAGGAGGGACTCACTTTATCAGCTTTTTTTCCACATTTATAAAATAGAGTGTAATAGCCAACAGTTACTTAACTTCTTACTGTAGGTATGTTATGAAGATAAATGAGATTGTTTCTATGTAAAGCTTATGGCTTTTAGGAAAGTAATAGCTTTATGGAAATAAATGTTGGTGCTATTATGGCAATGCAGAGTCTTTCTATATATTAAAGTTAAACAAAATAACATTCCATCTTCTTATCACTTTGAGGATTGCAGAAGCCTCACAGAGAAAATGAAGATACTTATATCTTTGAAATAAATGAAAATGAGAAAGGTTGTTATCAAAAAATGAGAAAGTTCATTATCACAAAATAAGTCAAGATTATTGACTTATCAATTAAATAATAAAATAAGTCAAGCTTATTGATTTATGGATTAAATAACTACTGTATGCCTTCAGTTTAAGCATTTTTAAATATCATAAATTTCTCCTATAAGTTTTAAATCTATTCTCTTTTCATCCAATCAGATGAGTTCACGTTTCTTTCTCCTTTACTCTCCTTGTCTTTTCCCCTTTGATATTTGAAATTCAAGAGTCACTAGAATAAATCATATTTCCTTTAAGGATTAAGAATCAGCATTTTATTCAAAATATTGTGGTAGTGTTCTGAGATGATGAATCTTAATAAAGATAGTAACATAGACTGTCACATTAATAGTGCAAAGCTATTTGTCCGTTCCAGAACAATCTAAATGTGGTGACATCAAAAATGACAGTTATTGAGTAAGTTAAGAGAGATGAACATGACAATGAAGGCTGTAAAGTTCAATGAGATTAAGTTGGAATTTATCTAGTCTATCAGTCAGTGTCATTTATGTACAGCCACTGTACAGAGAATTGTGCTACATGCTTCCAGGGATGGAAGCTTCCAGAAGCACTGCAGGCCTTTTTTTTTAAACAAGACAATAATACCCTCTGCTTAAATATCTGGAACGAAATAATGATATAAACTATGCATTAATTTACTTATAAATCTAAAAATATTTAAATCAGTTACATATAATCATTAAACCTCACTGAAATACGTTCTATGGATATTTATTCTAATGTTTCTTAGTATGGATCAATATGATATTCTGTAAAGAGAGTATAAATGTTTTCAAAAGACAGTGATGCCACCAAACATTTTCCTTAGAAAGAAGAAATTTTCAAATTATAAACATTGCATTTTGTAAGATGTGAATGATATTTTAGAGAGCAGAAATGTGAAATATAAATAAGTATTTATTCAATTTTGTTATCCCCAAAAATCAGTTTAGAATATTATGAACTACATATTTACATATATGAAAATCATCCTGTACTCTAAAACTAACATATAATTAGAGGGAAAAAATAGGAGTGCTTATGAAGTTTGAGGATTGTTTTAATAGTATACTTCCACTAAACAATTCCTGGCTTCCTAATTTCTACCTTAAAACTAATCTGAAAATTGAAGTGCCTATACATAGATTGAAATAAAATTATTAGATTATATTTTGCACTGATAGAAATTATTGGTACTAACAAAAAGTCCTTTGAGTTAAGAAAGCATGGACAGAGAATATCAAGAAAACACTTTATTTTTCCCCACTGGAACAATGAATTAAAATACTGAAGGTGTTGGATGCTTAACATCTCGATTAAATTTATTCTAGCCATAAAGCAACAGTTTATGATTTTCAAATGAATAGCATACTTAAATGAAGGGAGCATTAATACAATATGATATTAATATACAAATACTCACATTATTCACCTGCCACTGACATTCTGAATTAAATCAGTAATGGGGTGTGTAACTGATTAAATATCTACACAACAGAAAGCAACAGCTTATGATTTAAAGAGGTGCTGGTAGAATGATCACATCATTTCACTGCCAAACGCCATCTATCACTTTTACTGAATTTAACAAAGATGGATTACATCCCCCAGATGAGATGCAGCCTCTCCTGTCATGCTGATCTTCACCTGACTTTCCTAGAGAAGACAAGCAACACATCAATAACTGAAGTCATATAAGGAATTCATTATTTTTCAACACCTAGTAGAAGTCCTGTAGGACATTATAACAACAGATTGCCTCAATTCAATGAAATCTACTAATTCATACTTCCTTCTAAATTAACTTACTTTCTCTTTAAAATTAGTTAATTCATCAACTTTAAGAGACAGCAGCAATTTGATGTAAAATATCACCACCCACTATTACTTTTCTTTTTCCACCTACTATTACATTTTAATCCAAGACAGGTTTAGTACCGACGAACTTCTTTTACTACGAACTTTCTGTACCATGTCCTGTATGCTTCTTGACTGAAGTTATAAGCTCTCGAAGTTCATTACAAATGAATGACATGAAATATTGGTTTTAAGGTTCTTGTCTTCACACACGGAAACAAAGTGAATACCATAAAAATATGCATAAACAATACATTCATTTTACCACTTCTACGGTTGTTTTAATAGTATTTCTCCATTAAACACCTGCCCGAGTTTCTATTTACCATCTCATTTAGCTTTCACAGTTTACCTCTGTGGATACTGCCTGTCAACTGCTTCAGCAGTCCAATCACTGGAGACTGGATTGCTTTCTGTCAGTCTGCTTGGATAATGTTATGGTAATAGATAACAGGTGGTCGGTATTCAAAGGCTGAGGTGAAGATAATGTCTCACAAGCTATAAAACATCTGAGGAAACGCTTTAGCGGTTCACACTTACTACTAATTGCACCATTAGAACTTTAATTAATTCTTTACCCTTCCACTATGTTCCTTCGATGGCCATAAGGCAGGAAATCATTCGTAGCAGATAGAAAAAATCTAAGAGACAATGATGAGATGTAATAAAGAAAGAATGAGTGGCAGAATGGATAACATTTTGTTCTGAAAATAGAGTAGAGTTTGATTGCACAATCAGTTCTGTATTTGATAATGCCCCTAAAAGAGGATCATTTTTAAAGAGCACCTTAATTCTAAGAACAATTTAACCACTACTCACATTTAAACTGACTCTCCTCAATTGCTAACTGTGTCTTTGAGAGTATTTCAAAATGCCTCCCTTCTGATTTAAAGGCATCAGTAATCAAATCCTCACAGATCAGAAATGGGTACATGAGACTTGAAAAGGTTTTACTCTAGCGTATTCTGTTTATTTTTTAAATATGGCTTTAAAACAAATTGTATAAAAGAAGGAAATAGGGCATCATATTCAATGTCACAGGCTGATGCTTCAGCTCAGGTCAATTTCTACCTTGACATCTCTGGGTTTCTAGCTTCCAAGTAGAACATCTTCAAACACATCACATGGGTGTATAGTTTTACATTTCAGTAGCTTCCAATAATCTGAATTTTGTAATTCTACCTCTTGCAAACAATTTTCTTGTTAACCACCAACTTATTTAAATTATGTACAGTTTATAGTAACTTATTTGAATAAAAAAATCTTTTGAGTAATAAAGTTGATTTCTATAAGGGAAACCAAGAGCTCTTAGAATTTAAAAATTTTAGAAAATTTAGAAAATTTTTAAATAGATTATGTATTTTTTTTATTGATTTTCCTTCTTTTCTAGGACGCTGGATAGAAATTGAACTATTACAAACACAATTTATGGGAAAAGCATACTGGTCAACAAAGGTCAAAGTAGTCATCTAAAAGAAGATCAAAATTTGCACACCAATTTAATATATTATGTTAATATGAAGAACCTACGGTTTTATTTCCAGCTAGTAATCTATTTTTTTTGCTTTGTTCTCTTAATGACATTACTGTTCCAAATATTTTTTAAAAGTTGTAGAGACTAGCAAAAGGCCAAGTCACTTGACAAAACACTTTGATTCTGTAAGCTATATTTTAAATACAGCCAACTAAACCTTGCTAAAATTGAACCAATGACAAAGTTGCTTGTTGTCAAGAGAAAATTCATTTCTGGTGCAATGCTAAGTCTTCTTATTCAATCCTAAGGGAATCATTCTAAATTCCTGGAGAATTATCAGTGCCTGCAACTCTTAAGCATTCAGGCCTACTCCCAAGGTAAATCGGTGGTATTATATCATCAAGACTGGTTCTAAGCCTTAAAACTTGTTCATGCATCCACCTTCCCTGAACTTTACAAATCAAACATTTACAAATAAATCTGTTTGTACCTGCAGCCCCTTTTGCCAAATTACCATGCTCTTTGGACCTGATAGTGAGCAATTCTTTTAATAACATCAAATGCGACACCATGGCTCAACTATGATACATCTAGCAAGCCTGTCTCAGTGCCCTACCAATCTTGTCCAAGTTTAATAGCTGGTAATCTATTAATAACTGCTCATGAAAAGATGCTCATCATCATTTTTCATCATAGATTCACAAATTAAAACGATGAGTTAAAATACATACATATGCATAAGAAACTGATAATACCAAATGCTGACAAGGGGCAGCAAGAACTTTCCTTCATTGCTGGGGGGAATTTAAAATGGTACAGCCTCTTTGAATGACAGTTTGACAGTCTATTTCAAAGCTATACATAGTTATACCATATGATCCAGCAATTTTACCCCTAAATATTTATCCAGCTAATTTGAAAACCTAAGTTTGCACAATAACCTGAACATGCATATTTGTAGTAGTTTTATTTATTATTGCCCCAAACTGGAAGCAACCAAAATGAATGAGCACTCAAACTGTGGTACATTCATAAGTTGGAATAGTATTCAATGATGAAAATAAATAAGACATAAAGCCTTGAAAAAGCATGGAGGAAACTTAAATATACATTGCTAAGTTAAAGAAGTCAGTATGAACAGATAAAATAATGTGGGATTATAATTACAATTATGTTACGTTTTGGAAAATGTAAAATTAGAGCCAATAAAATAATCAGTTATTGCCATGGGCTCAAGGGTAAGGGAGGGATAAATAGGTTACACACAGGAATTTATCGAGGATCAAATTTATTCTGTATGATACTGTAATAGTGGATATGAGACATTCCGAATAAGCTTGCAGTGGAGAAACCTGACAACACTACCTCAGCCAGGTGACAAAGGCCAACACCACAGTCATAAATGATGGATGCTTGTCAGATGTGATGAAAGTAGAACTTTATCTCTGCTGCCTTCCTCTCAAAAGCCAATAATTCCAGTTTTATTAGGAGGAAAACATCAGACAATTCCTAATCGACAGTCATTTTAAAGCATTTCTGGCCAGTACTCCCCAAAACTGATGAGGTTCATTAAAAGCAGGGAAAGTCTGAGAAAATGCCACAGCTAAGTAGAGTCTAAAGAGACACAACAACTATATGTAATAGGATATCTTGAACGGGATGTTGGAACAGAAAACGGACATTAGGATGAAACTAAAAAAATCTAAGTAAGCAATTTAGTTAATAAGTATAATTTATCAATATCGATTCAATAATTATTAAAATATATCATATATTAGTAATAGGAATGACTGACAATGAATGGGAACTCACTGTACCATTTCAATTTTCTTGCAAAGTTAATTTTGGTTTCTAAAATTAAAGTCTATTTTTATAGATTCCTCACCTGCCATGCCAGAGACCTGGGTTCGATACCCAGTGCCTGCCCATGCAAAAAAATTAAAGTCTATTTTTTAAAAATTAAAGGATCAGTTTTGAGTTCTAGCTTTACTTCTTATTCATGAAACTGTGAGCTACTTTATCTCTTAGGGCCTCAGTTTTCTCATTTGGGAAAGAAGGATAATTTTTGAAGATCTATTTTATAGAGTTACTGTGAAGATTAAATGTATATCTATGTAAGGCTTTTAGTAGAATTTCTGGCACATGAAAAACATGCAAAAGAAAGATTTTATTGTAGCCAACAAGGAGAACATGTGGGTCATCTCCATTTTTCTACCAAGGAAGAGATAAATTGAGGTGAGCTTTACATAAGAGCAACGCCCCAGTATTGGACCTCTGAGTTAAAAATAGCTTTTTATTACATTATTATTTTAATATCCACATACATTTATTATCCTCTTTTGTCAGGTATAACTTGGATAAAAAGGGTTACAATTCTTTACTTTGGCTTGTGGCTGTAGTGCTTTTTGAGCTGAGGTATCTGAACTTCATTATATCTTTCTGTAGGTTAGAAATTGCACACTCACCCATGTGTAGTCTGAGTTTTATACTCTGCAAGGCCCCATGAGCTTTATTATAATAGATGGATCCTTCCTTGGGCTAGTTACTAATCATGACTAAATATGTGGTATAAACAAAGAGAGAAAGATGAGGTCCACATTTTTTGGTGCCTAGAATATACACATTTATCTAAGAGAAGACAGTTAGGACATCTGATTAGTAATTTAATGAGATAAACTCCTGTCTTTGACCATGAAATGACATGCTGAACACTATAAATCTGACAAATCTTGGTAAATCCTCTTTTTCGTGCATCTGCTTTAGGTCATTCTTAGTAATTTACACAATCATTCCAGCCTGGCCAGTTATGTGAGGAGTGTTTATAGCACAAATAAATTTCTAGTTCACAGGTGTTTTAAAAAAAACAAAATAAATGCAGACGCACTTTGGGAGGGAACAGTCTCTGGCAGCCAGTGTCTACAAATAACTGGTATTGAGCTGAGATTATTGAATCCAATATATTAGATGAAACTAGGAGCTTTGTGAGCCACTTTGAAAAATAGTCTTTCACAATCAAGAAATTTCCTTTAGAGCTCCCCTGCAAAAATCAATATTGATTCTTATATAAAGGTTCCGGAACACTTGGCATGGAAGAATCTCTGTCTTTGGCTGATTACGTATACCAGCATAGCACGCATTATATAGTTAATTCAATAATAAGCATTAATTCCAGGTCAGCAGACATTTATCAGCTAATGTTTTCACAAAAATAATTCTCAAATGTGCCACATAATGCACAGCCAAAATGCTGGAGGACCACTTTTAGAAATAAAAATATGATTTCCAATAATTTTTACCTTTTTTTTTACATGCAAAAGTTATTCACGCATTTAATGACTCATTAAAAATATGTTAGTGTTTTCTATCTGCAAGATATAATATAAGGCAATAAGGTCACAATATAAATTCTAATCCTATTCTTTAGGAGCTCAACATTTATTATATTGCGATACATACGTACACAGACACACATACATACAAACACACACTATATATACATATGTATATATATGGCTTACCTATTCTTTTGTAATTAACAAACAAAACATATCACATCCTCCACCATTTATAGTAATGTCCTTATAATATAAAATTCTCTAATGGAAGTTAAAGTAACTGAAATAGCATTAAATAAGTGTTCAATTAAGAGTAATTGTTATAATAAAACAAGTAATATTGTACACTGTTTTTCTAATGATCTTAAGTTTCCCTGAAATATGGGAAATAAATGCATTAGCCACAGGTATAGCCTACCGCTCCATATTATGCTTGAAGAAAAATATTTTATAAATTTGATGGAAGAAAACTCCACAAGACTAAGATATTACTTGCTGAAGTAAAAAACCACTTGGCCTAGAAGACTCCCAATGAATAAACAGAACCACTAGTATTGTGGGAAAATAAGTAAAAAAAAAAAAAAAAAAAATTCCTGGCTCACTGACAGCTCATAGTATTAAGTGGTTTTGGATTAAAAAAAAAATGAAATGCTTTATTGTGTTTTTCAGAAGTGTCTACAAAGTTATGGAACCCACATACAATTTAGATATACAATATGGATGTGAGGGGGAACAGAGGTCACTCTGGGGCAGAATTTTCAGGAGTTAGTCCTGCCAGTAAATGGCAATGAGATTCTAGCAATAAATAAAAGGGAATAGTGCTCTGGAAAGAAAGTAGGGGATAAATTGTTGTTAACCAGAGGATGGATGAGAGCTCTAGCCTGCGATGAGCTCTTCAACTCCACGGTTTAATCTTCTACTGCTCATGCCTCCGTCAATATGAATGGTAATTTCAATAACTCCAAGTAGTGGAGCTTCAGTTGCCCATGACAAGAGGATGCCTTGGGGAGTATATAACCTCTCATTCTGTCCTTGAATGTGTTTATAGGATTTCTTCAGCTCTATCTCATAATGTGTTTCTATACATAAGAAAATGATGTAAGTTATTAAAGAAGCCAAACACCCTTAAAGCTATGCTTGGCCCCAAAGCATCCTTGTTTCTACACAAAAATTATATTAAAGTTCAAATTCTTTTCTCAATTTTTTGTCGTCCCAGTTCTCCTGCCCAATAGGGAACTTATTCAGGAACCATGTGTCACTGCTGGAGAACTTCCAGGACACCAGCGCCTGCTACATAACATAGAAGATAAGGCTTGCCCCCCTTTCTCCCTTTAGCTGCTGCTGAGTGACCCAGTATATAAAATATGCTTACACATATATGTATATATAGACACATAAATACACATACACACATACATTCCCCAATGAGAAAAAAAAAAAACTCCAATCAGTTCTCAATTCCTCCAAGAATAACCTGTCCATCCTTTATCATTGCTCTTTTCCTAAGCTGTAAAGACCACAAAGTTAAAGGCAGGCCTTAAACTTTGGCTATGTATTATATTCTTGACAGGTATTTGGTTTCATTTTTAAAGGATGGATAGACATTGCTCCACCAAGAGCCCATGTTGTACAGCCACATCAGAATTTCCAGCAACATCAACTTTTTGATAATCATGATGTAAAAATTTCAGTGTTACCTAGGTATCACATCAAAAATTCTTTGGAGAAAGTATTGCCAGTTGTAATTTCAATGACTATAAATTTAAAAAAAATCTTCCATCTTGCATTTTTTTTGGCCATTGTTAAACACTCTTGAGACATTACAGGATCCTAAGGGGTCTCACTCTCTACCTTCTGCCATACCAATCCAAGGCTCATGTTCGCATGGATAATTGAGTTGGTTCATTTGAATGGTATTGACTGAATTGTTCATGAGTTTCATTCTGATAGGCAAATTTGGAATCAGATGTTTTCTCCTTTCAGTATCTGTACAATGTTTACCACATCCTTAAATGTGTGCAGGATGACAGCCAGAGCTATAGCAAGTCTCTCTGTTCCATTTTACTTTCCTATATTTTTTTCTCCGTGAAGGAAGTAGCATTATCCTTCAAAAACAATGTCAGATCATATCACCTGTCTGCCCTAAATCATACAGTGGCTTCCACTGTTAGTTAGAGTAATTACAAAGCCCTTACACGGCCTGAAAGACCCAATATAGTCTGACTGCTAGTCACCACTATAACCTCATCAACTTCTACTTCCCTCTTGCTGATGCTTTCCCAGCCACACAGGCCTTCTTGCTATTTTCCATTTGTCAAGCATATTCCAAGCTCAGGGCCCTTCCACTTGTCCCCTCTTCCTGAAAGATTCTTCAGCTTTCCTCAGAGCCTAATGTTTTCTGCTCAAATGTTATGTTCTTAAAGGAGACTTTGCTGACCACCCTATTTGAACTGGCAATACTTGCTTCCATCATACACTATTCTGTGCCTTGTTTTCTTTTGCATCAAAAAACATACAACCATTTGAGGAATGCATTTAATTCAGTTTACCAGCAGTGCTCCACCTTATATATGAGCTCCAAGAGAGCAGGGAATTATCTGCGACTTTATCCTGAGTCCCCATAAGGCAGCCTGACACATTATAGACATTCAGTAAATATTGCTTGAATGAATGAACAAAAAGTGAATTAATAGGGCGGGCAACAATGTTTCAGTGGTAAATTTCTTGCCTGCCATGCCAGAAACCTGGGTTCAATTAAAATTAAAAAGTGAATTAATAAAAATTTGTTCTGCCTATCTTCACACTTGATCTTAGTGTGAAGGCTGAGAAGTGATGTTCTGCATATCTTCTGAAATATCATCTTCTATTTTTCTTGGCTATGAGTTATCAGCCACATGCTATGGACAGAACTTGTGCTCTATGCTGCTCCTCTTGTTAATGTGATATATATTCATATACTCTCACTTGTCAGGTCACTTTAATGTCAAATTTGAACTATTCAAGAGGCTTTACAACAAAACTCCACGGAAGACAAAATTATAATTTGTCGTCTATGCTATCCACAAAACTGTAGTGTTCAAATGGATATTAAAACTCTGCAATCTAAGTAGCAAAGCCTTTAGCAGATGGTTGTTATTTCTATGAAATTTAAACCTTGCAACAATGACTGATAGTATGGGGGAAATCAGCCTTCCCCAAATTCCATTAGTACATCAAATGCCTATTCTCTAATAAATAAATGGCAATGAATACAAGTTTTCACTGTGGCAAAAGTCTAAATCATACAGATATTTAGAATAAAAAGTTTTACATGTGTGTGTCTCTATATGATCCCTTTATAATTGAATGAACTCCTTTTAGCATCTGGATGACAAATGATGAATTTAATGGAAATAAAGTTTACAAACTTTTCCCAAAGTAGTCATTTAAGTTCACCTATTTCTGTGATAAATATCACAACTGGTCCTGGTGATTTTATGGTGGTTTTATCCTCTTTCAGAATATTTTAAGTATCTTGGAAAAAAGTTCTTAAAGCCTTACATTGTACTCTGTATTTTACTAGAGTATGATCTCTGTAGGGGCAGAGATACTATCTTATTTTACATTGTATCTCCAGTGACAAGCATGGCACCCATGCAGTGAGGTTATGCAGAAAACATGAATATATGTATGGTAGATTGAGTTATGTACCCAAGAAAGGGGCATGTTCTTCATCTTAATCTCAATCCTGTGGGTATGAACTCATCATAAACAGGATCTTCTGAGGATGTTAGTTTTAGTTAAGGTTTGGCCAACTGGATCAGGATGGATCTTAATCCTAATACTGGAAGGCTTATTAGAAAAAAAAAAGCCTCAGGGAGGAGCTAGAAGCTGGAACTTGGCAGAAACCTGGAAGAGAAAGGACAGGACATCGCAGTGTGATGGGAAACTCAAAGAACCCAAGGATTGCTGGCCAGCCAGAAAACTACTGACCCAGGATGGTGCATTCTGGTCAATGCCTTGATTTGGGTTTTTGGCCTCTGAATCCATGACCCAATAAACTCCTATTATTTAAGCCAAACAACCCATTGTATGCATTTGTCATAGCAGCCAGGAATATAAGACAATATGTCTTTACTTCCTGGTAAGTAATTCTTCTCTCATTAGGTCAAAGACATGCATATGATAACATATATAAGAGAAATTTTATTGAGGAATTGCTATAAGAAAAAAACAGTTAGTGCTTAGTTTTTGAAAATTGACTCCGAAACTTCCATCAGAAATATTTCTAAAAGTCAAACGTAAGATAATGGGTCAATTGGGTTTAGTTGAGAAAAGGTTCAGGATATTAAATCCATGCTAGATCAATAAATTTGGAAAAGAGTTGAAGAAGATACAGATTAGATACAAGAAGATACAAACTTTCTCAGAGATCATAAGAAGCACTGTTTGTTCAGACAAAGAAAATGAGCAGGCTGTGATGTTCATGGAGGCTTCTGGGGCCACAGATGAGGACTGTCTGACTGGGAGGGCCACAGAGTCAGGGCTGAGAATCTGCTGAGAATCTGCCCCACTTGCCTCCTTAGTCATTTGAGAGCAAAGCTAATATCTGAAGACCCCTTCCCCCTTACTATAAAAGTGAGCATCTCAAGTCTGTACTGAGGAGCTGCTACAGCTGTTCATCTCACTCAAGTGATATGTCCCTATCCATTGGCTCACTTAGAAGTAGACTGTGTACCCTGAGACTGTGGTGACCCCATCTGAACCACCCAAATGGTCCCAAGATATTTGTATGGCCCACTATGAAGGAGAATAGATTCCTAGATCGTCATATGGATGATGGTCATGTCAAAGAAAAGCCTGGATCCTCATTACCTGATGAGATCAGAGACTAATAAAATAGACCCTGGATTCACCTTACATAGAGAAGGAACAAAACGTATTTCCTGAATATTCAGTGCATGTGTTCTTTCAGTGGCATTATAACCACAATTCATATCTAAGTGTTTCCAGACTCTATCTATTTATATGGAAATAGATGAGAAATTATTTTTTAATTGTGTGCCATCTTACTTTATTTTTTTTTGCATGAGCAGGCACTGGGAACCAAACCCGGGTCTCCAGCATGGCAGGCGAGAACTCTGCCTACTGAGTCACAGATGCCCACTTAAGACTTTTTTTTTTTGGCAGGGGGAGTGCGAGTGTATGGTCTATGTGTCATCTTACTTTAAAAAAAATGTTTTAAGGTGGTCATGAGCACTCGTGAGTGGTTTATGTGACTAAATAGACATAAATAGACTAAATATATATATATATATATATATATATATACACCCAGGAAGGCCTATGTTCTCTTAATATTGAAATTATAATTATGTACCACTGCAAATTTTTTTCTTTCTGAATTATTTCCTTAATAGCTGGGATCCTTAAGAAGGTGGCCATATCAAAAAAAATTGTTCTCTCGTTACATTTCATTGTTTCTATTCCCATCAATAAAAATATATTGACTACCTCCTTTTCATAAGGCACTTGGATAGATCTGGAAGAAATACTGTTTTGAAGGTAAGAATAAAAATGCTGTTGTAAAGGATTTTTTTTTAATGACAGAACAAGAATGTAATCTGATTGTTGGCAGTTACTGTATTAATTATACGAATGCAATTAAAATATAAATGTAAAAAATATAATAGTAGGCTGATGTGAATAATAACCTAGTGAGGCCTTAAGAACCCATTCATTTAGATAAAGTGAAAAACAAAATAATTTGCTTCTATTTTATGGAAAATGTTGTAATCCAGGGTTTCAGCTGCTCACAAAGAAATTCATCAAAATCACACAATTTTGCTACCTAAGTATTAAAACTGAATGCATATTATCACTGTTTCAATGGCACAATGTTCAACCTAATAAAGAGCATGTTAGGATATAACCTATTGCATTTTCCATTCTTTTAGAAGCCAGTAAACCCAGAGGGTATGAATCAGTTTTATGCCATAGTTTCAGCTTATCTCAGAAAAAAAAAAGTAGGAGAAACAAGAGGTGGAAGATAATGTCCAAAATAATGTTGAAAAGTTTGTAGCCATTTTTCACATAGCTGGTATTATTAAAGTACATTGGATCTTGGGCTTCTCAGCAACTTTCTCTCTATTCCTCTAGTAATATTTATAAATTCATTTTGCAGCTTTGCACTTTTTCTCTCTGCATGTTGATTCCCCAGCTGTCTGATCTTCTGCTATTACTATTTTCAAAACTATTGGAGCTTAAAAAGACAGCAACAGCAACAAAACTGTGTGCCAGAGCACTGGTGTACATACTTGGTTATATAAGAAGCCAGTAACTTATATTCCCTAAAGGGGATATTTATCATATGTGAATGAGGAAGTGTCCTTTCATTCTTTTGCTTATGTCTCCCAATGTTTGGCAAATAAAATTATTATAAGAGCCATTATTCTGACTTTATTGTTTGATTTTTCAAAAGTTCAAATAAAGGTGCCAAATACTTAATTTTCATTTTAATAAAAAAATAGCACTAAACTATGCAAACTGCTCTTCTCTACTATGTGACCTCATGCTCTTTACCACACTGAAGTAGGTACTTGAGCGTTAACAGAGATCACAAAGCAGCCACTCAGTGTAAGTATTCTTTTTTGTCATGTTTGTTTTCTAAGTACATAAATATTTGATAAAAAAGGCATTCTGAAATATTAACTGTTTCCTGTCTAAACTGCTAAACAGACAATATTCCTGATCACTAACACACATATTTCCACTTTTTCTGCACACTTACGAGAAATGATATTTGATATTATTGTAAAATTTATTGATGGCCTTTTTATTTTGCCTTTTAAAAAACCAAATTCCTGATTCCATTTATATCCAGAGATAGAAATATGGTTTCCAATATTATTTCATTAACTTTAAAAATCTTTAAATTGTCTTCACTTTCTCAAGTCTATTTGCTTAAAGTTTAACCATAGGCCAGGTTATAGGATACTGCAGGAATGAATAATACTTCTGGAAAGTCACATACTCATATGCATTGGAGTCTTACAAATACATTTTAGATTTAGATATATAATATTGTAGACTAGCTTAGAGATAGAGAAGAATTGCTTTCAGGTCCCAGGTCTTCTGATCATGAGGTGTATAACTTGCTTTCAGATTTAGCTAACCTGCAAAATTGTTAATAATATTCATCTTTTAGAAATGCTGTGAAAAATCAAATTGAAATAATATGTATGTTGGGAGCACAAATTTATTTGTCTCATATTGGGTTCACTCCAGAAAGTACACTTATTTAACTGAATGCTGCTGAAATCCTCTGAATTTTTTAATACCAATCTTAAATCTTAATTTGGCTTAATCTCAATCTCTGTATGGTTTGACATGCATCAATAAACTCAAGTAATATAAAAGCAGATATATTGAAACTTCAGAATAACAAATCAAATCAAAAGTCTGAAATTGAAACTTCAATAGGTAAAATGAAAAAACTCACTAGAAGGACTCATAGCAGATTTGAGCTGGGAAAAGAAAGAATCAGTGAACTTGAAGAGAGTTGAGATTATCTAATTATTTTCTGATATAAAATAGGGAAAAAAGAAGGAAGGAATTTGAAAGAGTCTCAGAGACCTCTGAGACACCACCAAGTATACGAAGATACACATAACTGGAGTCCTACATGAGAAGAGAGAAAGAAACCAGCAGAAAGAAAATACGATTAAATAATGACCAAACAATGCCCTAATCTGATGAAAAGTACTAATCTGCACATACAAGAAGCTGAGCAAAATGCAAGTAGGATAAACTCAAAAAGTTCCACTCCAGGTTTACATCATAGTAAAACTTTTTGGGAAAAGAAAAAAACAGACTGGCAGACTTAAAAACAGAAGGAAAAAAGTAACTCATCACTATGCAAGGAATCCTCACTAAGATTAACAGAAACCAAGAGGCAATGGAATGGTACATTCAAAATGCTGATAAAAAGTAGTGCCAAATAAGAATTCTAAACTTGGCAAAACTATTCTTTAAAGACAAAAGAAGAATCAAAACCTCCCCAGATAAGTAAAAATGAGAGAATTTATCACTCACAAACCTATATGAAATACTGATGGAAATCCATCAGTCAAAAAATGAAATACAGGGACTCAAATCCACGTGAGGAAATAAAAAGGACAAGTAAAGATAAATTCAAAAGAAAATATAAAACACAATATAGATGCATTTTGTGGTAATTTTTTCTCTTACATAATTTCAAAGGCAACCTTGTGGAGCAATAGTTATAAAACTGTGGAGATAGGATTATAATGTATTAAAATATGACTTGTGTAACAATAACAGCACAAAGGAGTAAAGAGGGAATGGAGCTGTACTGGAAGAAGGTTTTATACGGTATACACACTAGGTTGCTAGTAATCCAAATCAGATTAAGTTATGATATTAACTGTAATCCCAGGGCATACAATAAGGACATATATACATATATATATATATATATATATATATATATATATATATGGAAATTAACTGGAAAACATCTATTTAACACAAAAGAAGGCAACAATGGTGGAATAGAGGAACAAAACAGACATGACATATTGAAAACAAATAGCAAAATAGCAGTTGTAAGTCTTATCTCATCAGTTATATATTATATAAAAATTGAGTAATCACTCCAACGAAAAGGCAAATACTGGCAGAATGGATTAAAAAGAAATGACCCAAATATATTCTATCTGTAGAGACATACCTTAAATAGAAACACACAAATAGTTTGAAAGTAGAAGAATGGAAAAAGATATAGCATGCAAACAGTAGCCAAAGAGAGCCAGAGTAACTCTACTGATATTTGACCAAATAATCACTAAGATAAAAAAAAGTTGCCATAGATGAAGAAGGATATTTTATGATGATAAATGTCCAATTCATTAGGAACACATAAAAATATATGGACCTAATAATAGAGCCTCTAAATACACGAAGTACAAATTCACAGAATTGAAGGGAGAAATAGACAATTCAACAATACATTTTGGAGACTTCAGTATCACACTTCCAAAACTGAACAGAACTTAGGTTCTGTTGGTAAAAGACCAATAAGGAAATAGTCAGACCTAATGGACATCTATAGTAGTCTCCATCTAGTAATAGCAGAATACATGTTCTTCTCAAGTGGACAAGGAACATTCTTCAGGATAGTTTGTTACACCAATAAAAAGCCAATATATTTACAAAGATTGAATTCATACATGTGCAAATTCTTCAACTTCAAAGGAATGAATAGAAAACCCAATAATCAAAGGAACTTTGGGGAATTAACAACTATATGGAAATTTAAAACAACACACCTAAATTATCAAAGGATTAAAATAAAAGAAATTAATAAATACTTTGAAATGAATGAAAATTGAAAGCGCAGTATAACAAAACATATGTAATGCAGCTAAACACAGCACTCAGAGTGAAATTTATACCAATAAATGCTTTCATTGAAAAGAAGTTTCCAAGAAAATTCAGTCAGGGAAAAATAGACTTTTCAGCAAATGGTGCTAGGACAGCTGAGTATCCACATGCAAAACAACAAAGTTAGAACCTTAGTATGTACTTTATATAAAAATACCTCAAAATTGATCTAAGAATAAATATAAGAATTAAAACTTCAATAGTCTTAAAACAAAACAGAGGGATAAATCTTCATGATCCTGGATTTGGTGATGCTTCCTTAGATATGACACTAAAAGCACAAGCAACAAAAATAAAAAATAGATTAGTTGGACTTCATCAAATATAATTTTTTTGCTTCAAAGATACCATAAAGTTAAGACAAGAGACAACTGATGGAACAAGAAGATCTGCAAATCATATTTATGTGAAAGGATGCGTATCTAGAATACATAAAGACCTCTACGAACTTAATCATAAAAATTCAAATATCTCGATAAAAGTGGGCAATGGATATGAATAGACATTTCTCAAAAGAAGATATTGCAAATAAACAAAAAAGATGAAAAGATGCTCAAGAGCATTAGTCATTAGGGAAGTGCTAATTAAATTAACAATAAAACACCACTTATCCACAAGGAGGGCTAAAATAATAATAATAAATGAAATGATAGATAATAAAACATGTTGGTTAAGATGTGCAGAAATTGTAATTCTCATATATTGCCGGTTGGAATATAAAATAGTGCTGTTACTTTGGAAAGCAGTACGGTTTGGCAGTTCCTCAAAAAGTTATGCATAGATGTACCGTATGACTCAGCAATTCCACTTCTAGGTGTGTATTCAAGAGATAAAAACAATTGTCAATGCAAAAACTCATATTTGGAAGTCTATAGCATCATAATTCATAATAGCTAAAAAGTAGAAATAGCCCAATGCCCATTAATGGATGAATGGATAAATAAAATGTGGTATATTGATACAAGTAAATATTATTCGGCAATAAAAAGTAGTGAAGTAGATACATGGTGCAGCATGGTTGATTGAAAACATGCTAAATGAAAGAAACCAGTCATAAAAGAACATGTAATATATTATTCTATTTATATGTAATTATCAAAACAGTAAATCTACAGAGCTAGAAAGTAGATGATTGGTTGCATAAGGCAAGGGGAGATGGGGGGATTAGAGGTGATGCCTAAAGGGTACAGGATTTCTTTTTGGTTTGATGAAAATATTCTAAAATTGAATGCAGTGATGATGGCTATATTAAAAAACATTGAATTGTACACTTTAAATAGATTAATCATATGATGTGAATTATATCTCAAAGGTAGTAACTAAAAAGATGAAAGATCACAGATAAAAAGTTATTAGTAATAAAACTTCCCAACAAGAAAAACCCAGGCCCAGATCACTTCGGTGGTGAATACTGCCATTTAAAGAAAGAAATGTTTACAGAATTAATGCCACTCCTTCAAGACTTTTCAAAAAAATACAAAGGAAGATGACACTTTCCAACTCATTTTATGGGGAGAATATCACCCTGATGCCAAAGTCACACAAAGTCACCAAAGACAAAAAAAAGCATAAACCAGAGAAATCTACTAATCAATGTTTCTCTTTTTAATTTAAAAAATTAAAGGTATTCAGATTCAAAAGGAATATATTCAATTTTGCAATTTATTTGCAATTGTTACACTCTACAAAGTTGCTATGAATATTGCATTATCTGAATTTGAACCATTACACTAAGAGGAAATACAGGGTTTGGTTTCTGCTAGTCTCTACTCACATTAAAACCATCAAAAAATACTAGCAAACTGAATCCAGCAATGGATAAAAAGGTTTATATACTATAACTAAATGGGATTTATACCCCAGAAGGGTTTAACATCTGAAAATCAATTAATATGATTATTGTAATCAATTTATGACTTATATCAATAGAATAAAGGCCAAAAAATGAGGATCTCAATAGACTCATGCAGAGAAGGTATTAGACAAAATTCAACAGCCTTTCATGTTTTCTCTAAGATCAAGAAAATACAAGGATATTTGCTATCAGTATTTCTATTCAACTTTTTTTTTTTGGCATGGACAGGCACCGGGAATTGAACCCAGGTCCCCAGCATGGCAGGCAAGAACTCTGTCTGCTGAGCCACTGTGGCCTGCTCTCTATTCAACATTTTATTGGACAATTTGACAAGAAAATAATGAAAGGTATTCAGATTCGAAAGGAATAAATATATTCAATTCTGCAATTTATTTGCAGTTGTTACATTCTACAAAGTTGCTATGAATATTGAATTATCAGAACTTGAACCATTACACTAAGAGGAAATGCAGGGTTTAGTTCCTGCTAGTCTCTGCTCACATTATTTTATCAACTGATCAGTATATAAGCTTGTTTTATGCATGTTTCTATTTAAATAAACTGTACATTTTTGTTTTCTCCTTGAACTTTAGTGATTCTCTAGGAAGTTCTTTGTTTCATCAGCCTTTTAGAGACTGTCTTCACTTACCCTCCCTTTAGAATTAGTATCATTGCCTTTGGGACATTTTAGAGCAACATTATAAATAAAACCTCTGAATATAAATTCAAGCAGGTCTAATCTTAAATTCCATTGGGGGCACAATTGGTGTCCACTAAATAAGGCATTGATTCATTAACATTGAAGTCATGGTCAAGCGCAGTATAAATCATGCCTAAATGAAGCTTACATATCACCCATATTTTCTCTATTAGGCACATCACAACCTTCTTGGACTTGGGAATACTAGACAGCATTTTAGCACTATGTTTGGGGAGCATTTTAAATGGCAAAATCACCCCCCCCCCCAAAAAAAAGCACAAAAATACAAAAAAAAGTGTAGCACTAAATATACCACAAAAAGACACTTGCTAATAGTATAAGGCTGAAACAAGATGGAAGAGAATTGTTCTGTCTGACGTTAACTGGGAACATATGCATCAGGTGTCTAAAATTTTTCACTGCTTTGCAAATGACTATGAAACTAATTCTGGGGTTGCAAATACATTTTAGAGTGCTTGAATAATAAGTAGTGACTATAAAATTAATTTTATTAGAACAGACATGATCAGGTAAGCAGAAAATCCTAAGGAATCCACAACATTTTTATTATGACTGATCCAGTAAGGTTACAAGATAGAAGATTAATATATAAAAATAAATTGTGTTTTATACACTAGCAATAAAGAATATTGAAATGAAATTCAGATAAAAATTTTATTTATAATAGCACACAGAAGAATAAAATCGGAATAAATTTTTTAAAAATGGAGGACTTTATACTGAAAATTAGAAAACAGTACTGAAAGAAATTACAGAAGATATAAAGAAATGGAAAAAACACCCCATGTTCATGGATTGGAAGACAATACTGTTATGATAGCAGCAGTCCAAAATTCATCCATAGATTCAATTCAATCACTATCAAAATCTCATACATATGGAAAGTCAAGGGACCCAGAATAGGCAAAACTGTCTTGAGCAAGAACAGTTTTAGAGGACTTATACTTCTTCATTTCAAAACTTACTATAAAGCTACAGTAATCAACACGATGACCATGCCATAAGAACGGACATAAAAGCAGAATGTAATTGAGAGTTCAGTTACAAACTCTTACATTTACAACTGTCCCCCTAAGATCAGGAACAAGACAAGGATGTCCACTATCACCACTATTATTCAACATTGTGTTGGAAGTTCTAGCCAAAGCAATTAGACAAGAAAAAGAAATACAAGGCATCAAAATTGGAAAGGAAGAAGTAAAACTATCACTGTTTGCAGACGATATGATTCTATATGTAGAAAACCCAGAAAAATCCACAACAAAATTACTAGAGCTAATAAATGAGTACAGCAAAGTAGCAGGCTACAAGATCAACATTCAAAAATCTGTAGCTTTTCTATACACTAGTAATGAACAAGCTGAGGGGGAAATCAAGAAACAAATCCCATTTACAATCGCAACTAAAAGAATAAAATACATTCAAATGATTTTTGACAATGGTTCTAAGAAAGTTACTTAGGGAAAGAATAGTCTCTTCAACAAGTGTGGCTGAGAAATCTGGATTTCCACATACAAAATAATTAATTTAGACCCCTACCTCACACCATATACACAAATTAACTAAAAAAATGAATCACAGACCTAATTAAACATAAGAGTTCAAATGACACAATTGTTAAAGTAAAATACAGGAGAAAAATGGTGAGTTCTGGAATCGGAAAAACTTATTATATATGACTTTACATTTATAAGTGAGAAAAGAAAGAAATTCATAAATTGGACTTCATTAACATATAAAACTTTTGATATTAAAAAAGACACCATGACAAAAGTGAAGACAACTCACAGAATGTGAAAACATAATTGCAAATCATGCATCAGATAGAAGATATGTACCTAGACTATACAGCTAATACTTGAAATTCAATAATAAAATAATAAATCAATTTAAAAATGAGCAAATTATTTGAATAATAATTTCTCCAAAGATATTTTATAAATGGCCACTAAGCATATGAATAGATGCTCAACATCTATATTCATTAGGAAAATGCAAATCAAAATCACAATGATAAATTTTCTGTAGCACATAATCTAACTCAACCTGTCTGGATAGCTCATTTGAACAATTGAAACACAGGGAACACAGAATAAGAATGAGGGACTTTAATCCTGTATAGCTTAATGTAATGCCTAGACACATCCTAGAATATGTTAAACAGATAATCAAAAAGTATTGGCAAAGTTCCTTAAGGGATGGGAGAAAAAATATGTAACTATTAAACTTTATCACCAGGGAATCCTCTGATACTGTGTCAAATATTAGGGATACCCAAATCATTAGGTAAAGCCCCCTTAAGGCTTACTCTTGTGAAGCTTATATAGATAGTGGAGAAGCTTAGCCTATCTATAGGTATGCCTCAGAGTTACTTCTGGAGGACCTCTTTTGTTGCTCAGTTATGGCTTCATTATCTCTAAGTCCAACTCTGCAAGTGAAATCATTGCCCTCCCCCCTACATGGTACATGAAATCCAGGGGTGAAAGTTTTCCTGGCAGCATCAGAGATGACTCCCAGGGATGAGTCCAGCCCTGGCACCATAGAATCAACAATTCCATCCTGACCAAAAGGGGGAAAAGAAGTGTAACTAATAACATATCAATGGCAGGGGGAATTCAAATAGAGTTGAGAGGCTATTCTGGAGGTTTCTCTTATGCAAGCTTCAGTTAGACATTGCTTCCTATCATAACTTGCCAAATCCCAACCAAAACCATTCCAACCAATCCTAAAGAATACCTAGGGCAAAATATAATATTCTACAATGGTTCCACATACTAGGGTAACTTTCCAGAAACCTACAACCCCCATATAATTCCATGGACCTGATAAGTCCTGAAACCTAGAGGGCATAACCTCTCCAGAACATCAGCTAGTTCCGTATCCCTATCCCATATTATTGACAGCCCTTTCCAACATGAAAAATTTAGAATAACCACGGCCCAAACACCACTAAAGAGTGGAATACAAATATCAAAGGTGATGATAGAGTTACGCAGAGAAGATAGAGTTTAACAAATGAGTATGATGATTGCTAAATCATTGTATTTGATATTTCCTTTAGTCTCGTATGCTATAGCATGCTATAGCAGCTAGGAGTAAAAACCTAAAATTGTGGAATTGTAACCTATCCAAACTCTGAAATCTGTTCTACAACTAATTGTGGTGCTGGGCTTTGAAATTTATTGTTTTTTTCTGTATGTGTTATTTTTCACAAAAAGAAGAAAAAAAAGTGATGATAAATATATATATATATATATATATATATTCCTTCTAACCTCCAGTGTTCTGGAGCAGGTAGAAGGAAAAACCTGAGATGATGATATGGCGGCCCATGACAAACTCTGGGATCTGTCCTGTAGGCACACTTGTTGAAAAGTGCTTTGGAAACTGTTGCTTTCTTCTTTCTTTGTTTTGTATGTATGTTATATTATACAATACAAATTTTAAAAAATAACAATGAGATACCATTTCATATCCACTAGAATTGTTATAATTAAAAAGATGGATGATTTTAAGTGTTGGAGATGATGCATACGAAGAAAGGAACACTCATTCATTGTTACTATTAATGTGAAAAGGTGAAGGCATTTTATAAAAAATGTGCTTGTTTCTCAAAATGTTAAACATAGTGTTACTCTATGACCCACCAGTTCCACTTCTAGACATATACACAAGAGCACAGAAATCAAATGTTTACATTAACACTTGTAAATAAATGTTCACAGAAGCACAATTCATAATGACCTTAAAATGAAAACAACCCCAACGTTCATCAATTGATGAATAGATAAACTAAATGTGGTATACACATTTAATAGACTATTATTTGGCAATATTGACATATGCTAAAACATGAATGAAATTTGAAAAGAATATGCTAAGTTAAAGAACCCAGTCACAAAGGCTAAACACTGTTTGATTCTACCTATAAGAAATGTCCATGACAGGGAAATCTATAGAGACAGAAAACAATTAGTTGTTGTCCATGTCTAATTGATTTATGGCGAAATGAAGCATGACTGCTAAGGTTATGAGGTTTCATTTGGTGATGATTAAATTTTTCTAAAATTGACTGGGAGTGGATAATTGCATAACAAAAATCACTCATTTGTGTGCTTTAAAATGGTGAATTATAATGTGTACAAATTATACATCAACAAAATTGTTCTTTAAATAATGGTACCAATAGCAGGAGAAGACCAGCAGTGGACACCAAAGAAAGGACAAAGAACAAAGCCTTAAAATGGTAGACTTGATTTGGTAGCTAAGAATATTTGTTCATGAGAAGATGTGAAGCTCTCAAAAATTATTCTAGAAAAAACAGCAGGGGTTAAAGATATGTATGTCTTGGGTAGAGAGGAAGGTGTTACATTATAAGAATTTAACTTCAGGATTAGGGAAGAAAAGAGAAACACTTCCTGTTACTGATATTGTAATATTAAAGTATACAAATTTACATATATATACCTTCAGAATATATATATATACACACACATGCACACACATATATATATATACTTATATGGAAAAGTACTATGCATATTTTAAACAGTAACATTCCTTTAGTAGTCTCCAATTGAATCCTTTTCACCTGTTATATAGTGTTTGTTCCTTCTCTACTTTCCTCTGGCTTTCAAATGTATCTCTAATGTCTAGTAAGAAAAAGAGAAACTTAAGCAGGATGTTTAGACGGAATTATTTTGATACAATGACATTTTGAATGGGACTTTGATGAAAAATAATAAAAAGACATGATAAAAATAAGCAAAACAAAAGAAAATTGATACTAAAACTGTACTCAATAAATCTCAATATAAATTTTTAAAATGTTTTGAAAATTTATAACTTAATACCACTGAAAATTAGAAATGTTGGCCTTCGAAACAGTAGATTTCAGAGATACAATCAGCACAAAATACAGTAGGTACTGACAAAAAAACACGTATATGGTAAAATTTGTTAGTGAGTGAAATTAGACAGAAAAATCAAGGCCACATGATAAAATGATGATTTGCAATTTGTTCTTTAGGAATATTGATCTTGGTAGAATTAATGACTAAATGAAAATATACATTACCACATTCTTTAATCTATATAATTAGATAGGAAATAAAAATTGAATTAAAGAATCAAATCTTTATTACATAATTTACATGAAAAGTAATAGATTCCAATAAAAGTAATTCAGCAAAACTAAAAATATATAAAATAATAGTAATAGCTTTATGATCCCACCCTATAGAATATTGATCAAGGAATTTTCTTGAAAATTAGACACCTGTCAAATTGATTAAATTGTTGACATACATATATAGAAAGCCAAAATATCTTAGATGTCAAAATGGAATGGTGAAAGATGAAGTATATGTCTGACACATGATAGAAGGAGTGAAGAGTTCAACTTACGGTGTCAACCAACCCTAATTCTAAACTTTGTGACCCCAGCTGTCATTTGACTGAAGCACATAAAAAGTCAGGGTACTTTATTTAAATGGTGCCTGATGAAAGTTCTTGATGAAGTCTCTCCCAATAAAATGCCTCAAAAAACTCAGAGGGAGTGCAAGTCAGTATTCATACCATTGTTAAATTTGAGTAGCATTAGAAAATTTCTTCCCAGTATTATGGAGAGAATCCCTGTAAATACAAGGCCGATGGACCCGAACTGTCAAACACAATCAGGAACAGGAAGTTACACCAGAGGAAATGGAATAAATATGCCAAGGTAGAAGACAGTATGTACTGCTTCCCCAGCAGTTAGTTACTATTAACAGCAAACTGGTAGTCATCTACGATTGCATGTGTTATTTCTCAAAGAAACTACTTCCACCCCTTTGCCAAACAATGGCCTTTAATAATTTTTTTCTTCGTATATTCCAGGTAGCAACCAATCAACCTGGTAGTAAGTTTACGAGGTGAGAACTGGCAGAAGTTCACTTACCTTTAAGAGATGTTGTTCTCCAAATGGTAAATGTAATGAGGAAAGAAATGAAAGAAGGGGATTGTAGTTTTTCATATACTGCCTAAAAACAGCATATCACAGAAGCAGATTTTGAGATTAAGAGAAAATAATTGCACAATTGCAGTAGATGAATGAATCGTACACAATGAAAATGAGTTTCGAAGAAGTGCACATTCCCTTGCCTTTGAACTGTAAATTTGAGAAAGTCATTTGAGTAGAATCAAAGTCAATCAATATATCCTGATTATTCTCATATAACAGTTTGCCTTCTAAGGTAGAAAAATGATAAGAAAATAGATAAAACAGTTCTGTAATGTAGTAATTACAGAGGGGAAAATGAATGTCTAAAAGTCTTTCAGAAAAGAAGATGCTTCTGAATATAGATAATCACAGAAGAACAAGCAGAAATTTGCCTGAAATCTAAAGTTCATAGAATGCAAGGATAAATTAAATGTAAAAACATTTATGATGGAGTGATAGAAAGTCAAAAGGGGAAAAAATGTTAATAGTAAGGTCAAAAGGGAGATGTTTGCAATAAGGAAATATTATAAGAAATCCAACAATGCAAGTGCAAAACTGAAATCTATATTTGGCATAGTAAAGAACATAATTATCATTTTCAAACATTGAATTACTGATGGGAAAGAAAAGTTTCAGACACTCTCCCAGAAAACGTTATAGAGATGAAAAATATAACTCAAAATACAGAAGATTTAGAGGGAACTTAGAAACCACTGAATTATAAAATAACACAAGAGAAATAGGAACCAAGGCTATAAGCAAAGATAATTTTTAACTATACATAAAGAAAAGAATCTGCAGAGGAATAGTAAAGAACTTTAGATATTATAGGAAAAATAATGAAAGAAAAACTATTCTTAAACATATTCTGGATAGTATATTCAATGACTGTATTTATATGAACTTCAGGACAGGAAAATAAAATCATATACAAATTTAACAATAATCAGTCTGACATCATATCTGCATAGCACCAAATTTTAGAAAAGGATAGTATGTTATAAACAGAATTTGGGGATCTTAGAATCCCTTCTTAGAATCTTAGAAACAGGCAAATTTGCTTCCATGTACACAAGAAATATAACAACATTATTACATACAGGAGGGACAGAAATAAACCGTACAAGTACTGTTTTTAGATATTTAGTTGAGGACACAGATCAGTCATAGAGAAACAAATCTATCTGAGTAGCATGATATTAGATAGAAATAGGTATAAATTATTTTTTGAGATCATTGAAACCAATTAAATATGATGTTTAAAAAAACTGGTGGTAATATTGTCACAAAATTTAATGCATGTGTCAAAAGTTATTCTTAATAGTCTTTAAAACATGCATCCCAAAATTCTAGATTTAAATCCCTACATAATATTGCCAAAGACTAAGAACATCGAGGTTATTGGATGAAGTTAGAACCAAAATTTGGATCATTTATTTTATTTTGCTAGGTCTCAAAAATTCTGTAGTTCCTCATTTAATAGCTCATCCTAAGGAAGCAATTTTTGCAATTATTATTTATAATTTCAAAAATTGAAAACATACTAAATGCCTAATTATTACCTAATTAGGTAAATTATGAACACTAATTTGATAAAGAATTATATGGCCATAAATATCAATATTTTAGAAAGATATTTAATGACTTAGAAACATGCAAATTAATTGTAGGAGGAACATTAGAATACAGAAATATTTTTGTAGTTTGATACTAGATTTTATTAAGCATTTGGCATTTATAGCACATATTTACGTATAAATGTACACATACATACATGCAACTTGTTATAGAAAATAATTAACTCTAAAACTGCTTATAGGGAAATAGTTTGGTTGTTATTAACTTCCATCGTAAATAAAGGATACAGTGATACTTTTATTAATGGGAACCTCTGCTCTAGTTTTGAATGTTAATGATATGATACTACAGTTACATACATTAGATAATGAGTGGTAATACTGTCAACACACTAACAAAATTAACTATTCCATGAATGCCTGGGGATTTGGGCTGTAATTTCAGCATTTAACATTTGGCTGTTTCTTTGGCAACAGTATGTATAAGCATGAACTGGGTAGTAATTTTCAAAAGAAACATGGGAGTCAACTTTGGATAAACAAAGGATGAGATTTTTATATAGAACAGATATGTATGCCTAAACAAAATTGACTGTAAATGCAGAATGGTAGTGGAAACTTATAAATACAAGACTGGTAGTGAATGTCATTTGTATATCAACATTTAGACAAAGATTTCCAGTTAAAAACAAAAGATCAAATATAACATGTATTACCACGCCCTTCCAAAAGTCCATGTAAATGAGTCCATGTGAATGAAAGCACGCACACACACACACACAGTTTTGGGAAATGAGATGGTGGCAGAGACGTCACTGAAACAACTACTCTAAATTGGAATTTTGACTTACTAGCGAAAAACCACTTAGCAGACTTGAGAAAGATGAATCTTAAAGTATCTACAGTTTTGCCCACTGCAGGACCCTGGAAAGGTCCAAGAATTGGACATCAGGTATCATTGATGGTGGGGTGTGGACGGTTCTGAAGAATAGAAGGATTGGTTAGAAGTCTTATTGAGAAGCCTTTATATGTGGTAGAAGACCAGAGATTTTAGTCTAGAGAAGATGAATCAGAGAGAATTTGGATTTTGAAACACTGGTCAATGATAAGTGTAAAAAAACGAAAGGAGAAGAGAAGAATTAAGGGGGAAAAAATGTCAGTATAGATACTAATGAACAGCTAATTATTACCATGCAAAAGAGCTAGAGTTCCAACATGAAGTCCCGGATGAGAAGAAAGGAGCAAAAGACAGGTACAACACAAAAATAAAAATAGGATGTTATACGGCACATCCCAAAAATAGCTTTAAGAAATTAAAATACGAGAGAAGAAAATTTAAAAATTAATAGGGGCGGGCCACGGTGGCTCAGTAGGTAAGAGTGCTTGCCTGTCATGCCCAAGGACCCGGGTTCGATTCCCGGTGCCTGCCTATGTGAAAAAAAAAAAATTAATAGAACACAAAGAATCACATATTGTATGATTTCATTTATATGAAATATCCAGAATAGGTAGATCGATACAAACAGAAACAGACTGACAGTTCTTGGTGGTAGGGAGGGAGAAATGGGAAGAAACTAAGGTTCTAGGTTTTATTTGAAATGTTGGAAATGTTTTAGGACTAATAGTTAGAGGTGATGGTTGCATAATATTTGAAAATGTGCTAACTAATTCACTTCAAAATGGTGAATTTTTTGTTGTATAAATTTCATCTCTATAATTTTTTTTAATATCAATATAAATCTTGGAAGATAAATTTGAGGAAATGTCCCAGAATATGCAACAATAAGGCAAATAGATAGAAATGGAAAATTTTTCAGATATGCAAGGTTTTTAAAAAATTTACTTCCTTGAATATTTTTTGGGAAGCTAATGAGCTGTGAAGAGAATATGGTGGTAAAACAGTCATATTTACTATGGAGAGAGACAAGAGATAATTATTACTTATTATTTCCCTGAATTCCAGGGAAATCAGAAAGTTCTATAGGGAAATATACTACATGGTTCAATCATCATTAATATTTATATGGTAATAATAATAATAATACAAAGTGTGACATTCGAATAAAAGGATTTGATTAAATGAATTAAAGGCTGGGGTAGGAGATGTGTGTTGGGTTGGTAAGTGGACAAGCTATGTAAAAAAGCCAAATCCTTATTACTTATTTTTGGAAGTCCATGGCAATATATAAAACTCAACTACAAAGAAATAGGTGTGTCAAAGATTTATTTGATATATGGAGGTAAATATGACAAGAACCAGTAAAAAGGGTTTAAACTAGTTGCGTTTGGGAAATGATAGCTGGGATTGGGAAACAATGGATGGGTTATTGCTATTTTTATAGAATGTATGGAATTAATTTTTAAATTATACAAAAATCTTCTCTTGATTATAAAATAAGTAATAACTCTGGATTAGTATTATAATCAGACAAAGAATGAGGAAAAAACTGAGGAGATTCTATTAATGATTGTGATATAAAATACTTCATCTGTCATGAACATTATTTAAGTAACATGAGTAATTACTCAAAGAAATATCCTGGTATTGAAAATATTTTATGAGAATTAAAAATGTAAAGGAAAATACCTCCTACTCTTTATCAGATATCTTAGAAGTTGTTAATGCAAACTTGGGGTACTGATTAGATGAACTGACTAAATGGGTTTGATACATTTAAAAAAAAAAAAACTGTACCATAACACTTTTTCTGTACATTTTTAAAAATGTTGAATATTAGTCTCCCTCCATCAGTGTGAAACATTTTCCACTAAGTGGGAACAGATGGTTTTTATTACAAATTCAGAAGATTTTTTTCCCCCATCACACAGACTGAAGTTATAAATGGGATTTCCCTGGCTTACTTTGTTTTTGGCCATATGTTTAAGAAAAATTATGCTTATTCATAAGAGACAAGAAGTGATACTAAACAAAAATGGGTTTATTTGACATCTGAAACATACTGCAAAGGGTGTTTTACTATCATAAAGAAACATCTGCTCGCTGTATTGTTCATATGACTTGCTACTAGATTGCCATGGGAAGTGTGACACGGCATTGCTTTTCCCCACACAGCATTACTGTCAGATAACATCAAATAATTTCCACCCCAGATTTCTTAAGTAGACACTGTAGTCCTTGGGATTTAAATAAGAGAAACTTTTATGGATTCATAAATTTATTTGGGATACATACATAGAATTAAGACACCTCATATTTCTCTATAATTACAGCCCCTTGAATTATGCTCAAGATATAGCCAATGTCAATGAATGATTTCTATTATATTCAAAAGAAATAATTAAGAATTCCTAGTTTTATCAGTGAAATAGGTTTACTTAACTTATTCCCTTCTTTAAAATATACAATTGTGGCTTCTAAATCGTGTAGCCATTCTTCAAATGTCTTTTCCCTAATCCCACCAACTAAATGAATTAGTCTGTGCTTTGGGTTTTGTTTTCGTAAGCTTCTGGAATGCAATATACCAGAAATGGATCAGCTTTTAAAAAGAGAATTTATTAAGTTGCAAGATTATAATTCTAAGGCCCTGAAAATGCCCAAATTAAGGCATCCAGAGAAAAATACCTTAACTCCAAAGAAAGGGCCAATGAAGTTCAGGCTTCTCAGCTGGGAGGGCACATGGCGACTTCTGATACTCCTCTCCTCATTTCTTAAGGCTTCCCTGGGAGTGTTTTCCTTCTGATCTCCAAGGATCCCTGGCTGTGTGGGCTTTGTCAGCACCCAGCTTTTCTCAAAATGAATTCCTCTTACAGGCCTCCAGTAAGCAACTCCACTTTGAATGGGTAGAGACATAGATCCATGGAAAACATCTAATCAAAAGTCACAACCTACAAGTGGGTGGGTCACATCTCCTTGGAAACAATAAAAAGATCCCACCCAGCAATATTGAATGAGAATTAAAGAATGTGGCTTTTTGGGGTACACGACCAGTTTCAAACCGGCATAGGCATAATTGTATTATTTCATTTATTCATGAATTTGTTTAAGGGTGAGAGTCCCTTCAAGACTAATTGTGCCTATGAGGTGTAAAACAATCTCCTAGAAGGTAGGGCCTGAATTTTATTTACTCTATTTCATCAGAGCCCAGAGAAGCAAGCAGCTAATAAAGAGTACTCAATAATTCTTAAATTAAAAAAATGGGCAAGATATACATTTCTTTACTGTTTTAATGCCCAAAGGGATGGCAACAAGTTTAAGTGGTTTTATGTCTCACTTGGTAGATGGGAGACTCAAATGTCATAATATAATAATTCTGGGATGGTGAGACATCTATGTCAGACCACAAACAGAGAATCAATCATGCTTTGTGTTTCACCCAATCCTTGGTGATGCTAGAATTATTCTCATCACTGTCACAAAAAGCCCAGACCTATTGTTAAAAATGGAAATCTGCCAACAGGTTCTATCCTGTAAAAACACCTTGGCCGATTCTGTGACAATATATGATAACTGGAGATGTAGAAATTTCACATTTTTCGTTTTATTTTAAACAGATGTATTAATTCTGAAAAATTGCAATTGCACATTGTTTTGGCACTATTTCAGGACATTGCCTTCCACAATTTGCAGAAAAGGATTGAGAAAACCACAATGCACATTTACTTGTTAATAAAGTAGATTATGCCAGGAAAACATAAAGGAAGAGAAAAACATAGAAGGGTTTATTTATTTTTTTACAAAGGCAGTATGAAATCATCTTTAAAAATGTTATTTTTTCATCACATCCACCATATAAGTTCTGGCATAAAAATTCCTATTTGTTGCTCCCTTACTCCTTCCCTCTTTCTAATTTATGTGTCTGATTTATTATAAAGAAAAACACTGATTTCACTTTCAAGGGATTTTCAATAATTTGTAATAAGTATAAGAAAAGAGTTTATGTAAAATAACAAGAGAAAAAGTTAAATATATTTCTTAACTAGAAAGTTCAAAAAACAAAAACAAAATATTACCTACGAAACTCCCAAAGCATGTACCCTTCAAGAAAAATCACAAGTTTAATGCCCTTTTGAACTCTAAATTAAGGTCAGTTAGAAATACGAACTGACAATAGTTTAATCAGAAACAGGAGCATAAAGTTAGGAAGTATCTCACAACATTGTCAGTTTAAAAAATGGTGTCTTTTCTTTCTCTCTCTCTCTTTTTTTTATTTTTATTTTTTGCATGGGCAGGCACCGAAAATTGAACCTGGGTCTCAGGCACAGCAGGCCAGAACTCTGTAACTGAGCCACCACTGACCATCCCTTCCTTATGTTTAATTCCAATATGTTGTCCAGAATCTCTATGCCTGGCACTTTATCTTGTGAAAGGTAGTAGGGCTGATAGGTCCCTAGGCTGACATGATACGTGCACCCTGTTTTCACAGACACACACATACACACCACTGCCACTAAAAAAATAAAAATAACAAAAAATAAGTTACTTAAAATTGAAAAATAAAAGTATATAGACTATTTCATTTAACTGTTTAATTTAATTTCACAGATAGTGGAAACTGTATTCCATAATATAAGGATTTGGCAAGCCTGCCCGAGAACGTGCCCTGTTGATGAGGAAAGGAAGGGGCCCTGAAAGTCAGGGATTTTTTTGCATTTCTTTATATCAAAGCTCTGGGATAAATCTTGTGAAAGTTACATTACTGCTTAACTAATTTTGTCCACTTATTAACTAAATAAACTTTTATTGAGGACAATTCCAAGTTGGGTATTGTGTCTTTCCTGAGGGGCATAAAATAGGGCTTTTTCTTTAGTTCAGTGGGAAAGAAAGTATGGAAAGAGGTGACCATAAGGGCACTAATATATGAAGACAAGGAAGAAGGGGGACCACTTCTACCTTGGAATTGCCACTATCATATTATTGTTTTAGTAAGATGTTCTATAATACACTGAAAAATTCTTCACCCAACAAATCTAGGTGTACTGTAGGACTGTATTGGAAAAGGGGGATGGAAAATGTGGGATGTATGCATAGATATAACATTCAGTTCCCAGCTTAGACAAACCAATTATAAATACATGTATGAGCCGGATTCTAAATGATAGCTGTTAACAGATTATTTGAATTTAAGCATGATATTATTAAGATATGCTGAAAGCCATAGTGCCTGTATCTCTTAGAGGGAGGGGTTGAAATATTTACCAACAAAGTGATATAACTGTCTGGAATTTGCTTCAAATTATCTAGGGGTACAGGAATGAGATTGTGTAGATGAAGCAAAAATGGCCATATGCTGATACTAATTGAAATTGATGGATGGATCCCTGGGGGTTAATCAAACTTTTCTCTTCATTTTTGTGAAGTTTAAAAAGTTAAATAATACATCCATAAGTTAAATGCATTTCTAAAATCTATAAAATTTGACATTTGGTACTTAAACACATGCTATTTTACTTGGAGTATTTTCCATATAGTTTCAAAAATATGAGTTGGTTAACACTCAACAAAATGGCAATGAAAAATTGGAATGAAAAGAATAAAATAAACATTTAATTTCTGTATACTGTGGAATAAAAATATCATCTTTTACAAAATAAAAATAAATGAATGCCATAGTAAGCACATTTGATGTCAATTTTATAATAGTCAAAATGAAGTTTATATGTTAATTTTTATTATGTATTTGTTGCTTCAATAGCTGCTAATGGAAGTCTATATATTACCAATTCAAAAAATAAGCTGATGTGTTCTCATTCCTCTCATATACTGCAATAGAGGAAATATTCAACAATCTTTGGAAATAAGGTAAGTTTATAAAAAATGCAATATACCTCTAAACATTGATCATCATCATAATTTTACTCTCATATTCTGAATTTTTATAAACAAAAATTGTTTAAAATATTCACAAAACTAACTAGTGTTATACTTTTAAATTCACCCGGTTATTTTTCTTTTATACATATACAATTTGAAGTTTGAAAATTATAAAGATCAAACCTTTAGATTTATTTGTTGATAACAAGATAGTACATTAAGTTCAAATAAGGAATTTCTTATGGAATAGTGGCCACTTTAAAATTGTACGTATGAACGTATGTATTTGTATTTCTAGTCCAAGGTGGAACCTTAACTGTCTAGGGTTCTTTGTGAGTTCTGTATCAATGTTTGGTGAACTGAAACATGTTATATAATGGGGTTGTTTATACACTGTAAATCTACTTTCAGTAAGCTGGAGATGTGGTAGATAATAGGTTGTTTATGATTTGCAAATCTGTTCAGTGAGCTGAAAATTTGTCAGATAATGGGCTGTTTATGAATTCTAAATCAATATTCAGTGAGCTGGAACTATGTTAGATAATGGGCTATGTATGAGTTATAAATCTGTTTTCAGTGAACTGGAAACACGTTAGATAATGGGTTGTTTCTGAGTAGTAAATCTGTTTCTGTGAGCTGAAAACATGTTAGGCAATGGGTTGCTCCTGAATTATAAGTCTGGGTTTTAGTGAACTGAAAACCTATTTAATAAAGGATTCTTCATATGTTATAAATCTGTTTTCAATGAGCATGAAAGGTGCTAGAATAATGGGTTCATTTTTACTAGAAGATTCTACTTTATGGAACAAGAAACATGACACCTAATAGATTCTTTATGAGTAGCAGATCTATGTTCAGCAATTTAGATATATGGACCGATGCTATTTTGTGTACATAAGCACTGTAACTTTAATCTATTTTCCACACGTTGCTCTCTGCTGAATAACGGTTCTACTCAATTGTGGGCTGTGGAGTGGAAAGCTACTAAATGTCTGTTTTCAGCAATGTGGAGCCAGACTAGTTTTTGAAGTGTATTGTTTTTTGTTAATTTTTATCACTTTTCAAAGTCCCCTGGTCTGCAGGTAATGCTATTAAATATAAAAGTCACAGTTTCTGGCTTCAGTGGACTTACATTCACACACAGCTATGTGCCAAATAAGAAGTGGGGAAGATTCAATGGAGCAAATACAGAAGGAAAACCACTTATGTACTGACTATGGGCTGACATACAAAAGAAGAAAGTTTAAATCTCAGGGGGAAACAACACAAACATAAACAGCGAAATGCAATGTATAAAAAGTGCTAGGAAAAAAAAAAAAAGGGTTGGGCCACGGTAGCTCAGCAGGCAGAGTTTTCACCTGCCATGCTGGAGATCCAGTTTGATTCCCTATGTCTGCCCATGCCACACACACACACACACACACACACACACACACAAAAGGTCCAGAAAGCATGACCCAAGTAAAAAAAAAAAATCTATTTTAGGATTCAGGAACTAGTCAAAAATGGTCACTATGAAAAGTGAGGGGCAGATTAGAAATAGAAGTGATTAAGAGTCAAGAAAACTATATGCTTGTGGTATATTTATTTCTAATCCTTTTTTCCATTTACAGATTTTCAAATATCGCTCTAGTGATTTTTGTATTTGTTGATATTATTTCAGTTTTTAGGAAATTGATGTACTATATGCATACTCATATATATTCACTAGTTTTTTTTTCTCAGTTTTATCAAAGTATTATAGCTTTTTTTTGGAAGTATATGTTATTAAAAGTCTCTTAACAAAAACCTGCCATTCTGTAATGTCTCAACTGTCCCGTCCCCTGCAAACAAAAAAAATTCTGTTCTGCAAAGGCAATTTTTTTTCAATTTTTAAAATAATTTCTTCTGGGATTAATCTTCACATTTATAAATAATGTGCTTATACCTCAAGAACTTTTTTAAATCAATTTTTATACTATTTATGTTGGGACAAATTAATATTAAAAGACATGATACCTATACTTCTTTGTGAATACTCCCAATTTGTTACATGCCAAGTTATGTTGCTCATTGTACTATGAATATACTGCCTTCTTGATTTTTTTGGTTTTTTTTTCAGGTAGTAAAAAGCTGTCTGGGTTGTTTTTTTTTCTTTTTTTAGTTGCTTTATTTTCTAGATTCTGTCTTTTATTCTTTGTATGTGCTACATTAGATCAGTATAAATACAAGATAAAATTATACTTTAGATGCTTATCCATAAATAATCCAATAAAGCCATTTTTCTGCTGAGAGCTCCCTTGTAAAGCCTTCCAACATTTTTTTTGTTCTGGATCAGGAGTTTTTCTAGTCTTGATGCACAGCATTCATCTTGGGACCTCACTCTGGTCTTCTATATGTGTAATATGGGATTCTCATATATCACAAATACTATTCTTTTTCTTCTTTGTTTTATTACCTTCTTTTACAAGAAGCACATTCTTGAAAGCTTTCTGAAACAAGTGCATCAGAATTAAAATTTTGGTGACAGTGAATGTCTTTGCATTGATTGACAGTTTGACCAATTATAGACTTCTACATTGGAATTTATTTTCTCTCCAACGCAGTGCTTTAGAAATGATGTTGAGAAATTAACTTTTATTGATTCTTGTTCCATTATGTGCAATCTTTTTTTCTTCCTTATAAAGCTTTTGAGATTTTTTTTAATGCTCAGCAATTTTTCCCCTTATGTTGGATACTCAGTGAGCTCTTTCAATATATACATCATATCCCTTAGAAATGGAAATTTTAACATAATATTTTATCTCGTCATATTTTAGATTTCATATATTGAACATGTCTTTTCTCTCTCCTGATTTCCATCTCTTTATCTTTTCTTTTATTTTTCAGCATTTTCACAGTTTAGCTTTTCAATTCTTCAATTAAAAAATGTCAATTGCTGTCATATATTTGATTTTCAAAAGCTTTTTATTTGTTGATTATGCCATTTTATGGTAATCTATTTAAGCTTATGGATACATATCTTCTCCTTTCCTACTATTTCTTTTCTATAGCTTCCTTTTTGTCTGTTAGTTGGTTTTGGTTTTTCATTTTGAGGCATTTCTCAAAAGATAGGTGATCTTTGGCTCATTTAAGAATGAGCTATTATAAAACTGACCAGAAGCTTTTTGCAGACTGTGCAATTTATGTAGGGGTCCTTCAGTATCATACTAGTCTTTTCCCAATTTAACTTCAAATAACAATATCTTGAAATAAAAAAGCTGAGACTAGTCACTTTCTCTGAATAAAAATAATTTCCTGTGTCCTTCCTGGGCTGGAGTCAACTTTAGGGACAAAGGAATGAGACACAATGCTGGAGTTGGGGAATTCAAATGTTTTCTTTTCAGTCCTGTAGCTTCACTTCTGGAAAACCAGGGCCCTTCGAAGTCCTGTGTTTCTCATGGGTTCTTCAAAATCAATGAGCTCATTTCTGGTTTCTATCCCTCCTATACTCACTTTTAATTGTAATTTCCACTAATTTGTCAAGGCACTTAATAGCCTTTTATACTCTGCCTTCCAAATTTGTTGATATTTCATATCACTGATGTAAATTTTCCTTGTCTTTTTGCTTTCATGGGTTTTCACATTCCTGTTTAATATCTTTACACTCATTTCAATTACACTTAGAAAGGAGGAGGAGACAAATGTGGTCTAAAATCAATTTTGCTTTGTTAATAATAAGTCATTACTCATGTTTTCTTAATCCTCTAACCCTGTTTGCAACTCTGAATTTTTTTTGCCTCTGCCTTTTGTCCCTTACCACTATCAGAAGCCAAAGTTAATCAAATCACATAGTCCACGCATATAATACTAACATTATGTAGCAGTCATGATTAAGAAATTTAAAATGGTGAATAAATACTAACAATTGAATTACATTTTCATATTTCTATCTTAATGTTTTTCACCTTAGCAATTCTAATGTATCACTGGATACAGAATGATATCACAAATGTGCTAGAAAAATGTGAAAATGAAAAGTAAAATAGGAGAGTAGTTTCCTCCACTTTCTAATGGAGCAATTCCAATTAGAGTACAGGATTCCTATAAATAATGGAATTACATGATCAGTATTTTAAGATTATGGGCCCACAGAGAGAAATTTAGTTTGAAAATTGTTCACTGGAATAAGTCTCATGAGTTAGCAACCTAGAGAAGTCTGAGCTAATTTCTTTCAGATAATTATTCACTATTTATTAAAGTTTTAGGCTTGAAACAAGTTCTACCTCATCTCTACTTTAAATATGGTATACTCTCCAAAGGTATGTCTTGTCTTTAAAATGCCCCAAGTTGTGATAAAATTTAGGGAATTCAATATTCTAACTTATGTGACATTAAAAATATATAAGAAATAAACATTAGAATATATACCTAATTGAAATGTCTATATCAATAATCTGCATCATTACCTCAGTTCTCTTCATCATCATTTATTACTAAAGTTAACAAATTGGCTATGGCTTTTTCTAACAATAATAAAAGAAAACCATACAAAAATATTTGAGTACAATTTGGTATAGAAAAAGCTAGATTCAAGGAACTTGGTCAATAACAAAATAATTAATAAATTATAGTACATCCACAATATATAATAGCACTCCACTATTGAAAGTAATAAATACTAGTTCACCTTATTATTCTTATGTGTTGCATTTTTGAGTGAAAAAATAGAGATGATAAAATAAAGGATTAAAAAATCCAGCTTTTATTCATATATAGTATATAAACATAAGCCTTTATATAATATATAAGTTGCTATAATTATATGTTAAGAAAATAATACTAAGAATAAAGATTTGGTACTACATGTGTTTCATTTAGATGGAAGAGGGTAATAATGCAAGGTATTTCCGGAGGAAAGGAAGGGGGAGGGAACAATTTTAAAAGCAAAGAGATTATTCTGTATAAAATTTATATAAATGTGTATAAATTATAAAAAAGTGTTAGAATATTTATTGATTCATAAGGCTTTCCACAATATATGGATAAGAAAAAAGCAGATTAAGGTTTAGAGAATGCTATAAGTTAAAAGACTTAGATACATTGCATGTACATACATGTGTGTGTATGTGTGTGTGTGTGTGTTTAAACTTATCCATATGTTTTGGTTTGCTAAAGTTGCTGAAATGCAATATACCAGAACTGGGTTGGATTTTGCAATGGGGATTTATTATATTACAAAGTACAGTTCTTAGGCCATAGAAATGTCCAATTCTCAAGGTATCAAATATATGATACCTGGACTCTGACGACAAGCTGCTTACATCTGGGACACCTTTGTCACATGGGAAGCCACATGGCTGATGTCTAGTGGTTCTTCACTCCCTGGTTTCATTGCTTTCATTTTCTGGTTACAGTGGCATTTTCTTTGTGTCATGTCGGTCCTTTCTTAGCTTCTCCAGGGCTTTCTATATTTTATTCTCATACAGGAATCCAGTAAAAGGATTAAGACCCACCTTGAATGGGCTGGGTCACATCTCAATTGAAATAACCTAACCAAAAGGTTCCACCCATAGGAATGGATTAAATGAACATGGTCTTGGTACATAAAAGCTCCAAATGACCACACAATATATATGTAAATATGTGTCTGTATGAAGAGGGCTATGATCATTTTAATCCTGGAGGCTTCATATTAGCAGGTGGAAATGGAGGGGAGGATTAGGAGAAGAGTGGTCATATTTGCTTTTTTATAGGCTTTTTTTTTTTTTTTTTTTTTTTTTTTTTGGCACGGGCAGTGTTCTAGTTTGCTAGCTGCCAGAATGCAACACACCAGACATGGACTGGCATTCAATAAAAGGGGATTTATTTAGTTAATGTATAGTTCTTCAGAGGAAAGGTAGCTAACTTTCAACTGAGGTTCTTTCTTACATGTGAAGGCATGGGGTGATCTCTGCTGGCCTTCTCTCCAGGCCTCTGGGTTCCAACAACTTTCCTCAGGGTGATTTCCTTCTACATCTCCAAAGGCCTGGGGTGAGTTGCAAGTGCTGAAATGAGGTATGCTGAACTGCTTGGGGTATGCTATGTTGAGCTCTCTCATTTAAGCACCAGCCAATTAAATCAAACATCATTCATTGCAGCAGGCATGCCTCCTAGCCAACTGTAGATGTAATCAGCAACAGATGAGGTGCACATGCCACTGACTCATGTCTATAGCAATAGAACTAGGCACCTGTACCTGGCCAACTTGACAATGAACCTAACTACCACAGGCAGGCTCTGAGAATCGAACCCAGGTCTCTGGCATGGTAGGTGACAATTCTGCCACTGAGCCACTGGTGCACCACCCAGTCATTATTGTTTTTATACAACATTTTATTGTATTGTTTTGCTTTTTTCAGAGAGAAGTATTATTATTACTGCTGGAATTTGGAAAAATCAAGAAAATATTTTTAAAACTGCTATCATGTTTTTGTTCTTTTATATATTTAAATAATTTAATGTTATTTCTGCCATCTACAGTTCAATATTATTTTACAACCTTAAATTCATTTAAACTACTCCAACTCCAGGTAGAAGAGGAAGATATTTTTTAATGGTAGAGAAAATTTCCAATAGATATTTATAAAACAGAATTACATTGGTGAAAGAATGCTGTTTTCAATGGAATAGGCAATTTTTTTAGCACAAATAGAACTCAAAATTAAAGATTTTGAAAAATTCACAATATTTCCTTTAGCAAACTCTTTTTATCTCGGCAGTATCTGTTTTCAAATAAAATTTGTAAAAGTTGCCGTAGGCCTAAAATATCAATTCTCAGAGGTGGCTCCATTCCTACAGAGGAATATTTAGAACATTTTCCATCAAGTGTGAAAAAATTACAAAAGCTAATAATTTTAGTTGGGCTCTGTTCTAGTTTGCTAGCTGCCAGAATACAGTATAGCAGAATAGGAACAGTTTTTAAAAAGGGGAATTTAATAAATTCTAAGGCCATGAACTGTCCCAATTAAAGCAAATCTATTAAAATGTCCAAATTAAGGCACCAACAAGAGGTTACCTTCACTCAAGAAAGGCCGATGAATTTCAGGGTTTGTCTCTCAACTGGAAAGGCAAATGGTGAGCATGGCAAAGTCTGCGAGCTTTCTCTCCATGCTGCTTGTTTCATGAAACTCCCCCAGGGGAATTTTCCTTCTTCATCTCCAAAGGTCTCTGGCTGCCTGAGCTCTGCGGTTTGCATGGCCCTGTGGCAGCTCTGTTGCTCTCTCCAAAAGGCTTCATCTTTTACAGGATTCCAGCAAACTAATCAAGATCTACCTGGAATGGGTAGTCACACCTTCCTCTCATCAAAGGTTATTATTGGGTGAGTCACATCTTCATGGAGATTATCTAATCAAGTTTCCACCTATAGTACTGAATAGAGTTTAAAAGAAACAGCTGCCTCCATGAGATGGCTCAGGATTAAAACACGGCTTTTCTAGGGCATATAATCCCTTCTCCTGGCACCCAGGCACCAGAATGCTCTGGACTGCAAAATATTGATAACAGAAAAGTAAGAAAGTAGAAACTTTCAAATACATTAAATTAACTTTATATGACTTACATTAGAGCATTATTTAATAATAAAATGCATATTTTAATATATGCAGTCAATATTGAGAAACAGACAATTAAATACATAGTTCGTATAATAATATATTATTACTATTCACCTCAAGTTTTAATCTAGAAATCCAAAATTGTTAAATGCCTTGTGATATAACTCCATGATAATGCAATATGACAGTCACTGTGTTGGGCTTTAAACATACAGAAAAACATTGGAAAATGATTAAAATTCTGATACCTGCAATGCATTTCTTTAAAAAGATTAATCTGCCTAATGCAGTAAATTAAACTATGCACGTGTTTCTTCTCACTATAATTTCCATACACAAAAGCAAACTTCACAATCTTCACTTTTATATTTAAGCAAGCAAATCAACACAGACTGGTTGATAGGAATCAATATTTTGCACCTTTGCAACAGAGAATAAAGTTCTGTAGAATAAGTATCTGTTTAATCACTGCAACCACTTGTACTACATGAGACTAGCAAGGAAGTTTGTTTACATGCATTATTCTAAAAGAAGGTCATGCTATGACATAATGTGACAGTGTCGAAATGCAAATGCTTCATTTGGACATTATTTTTATTCACAGAAAATTGAACTAAGTTGTCAGATATTTCCTTCTCCCTTGACACCTAAAATATCATGAAAATGTGGTAACTGAAGATTCATTCATATTTAATCATTTCAGAAATGGCTCAATTTGAAAGAAAAATAGCATTAAAAATTCACATGGCAAAACAGATCCAAATTTATGCTTAGCCCTGTATGTTTCTGCAACCTAGACTCTGAAGAAATGAGTGAGCGACTGTAATACTTAAAACCTGACAACATTCTTATTCTACCAAATCAAATGTCAGACAAATAATTTTACAAGTTTCAGTCAAATATTTCCCCTTTACCTATGGCCTACTTTAGTGGTCACCTCTTTTTTAATCAACACTTTGAAAATGTGTCCTCATATTGCAGAGTCTCATGGGATCTAAAGCAAAATATACCTCTGTGTAAAGCTCACGTACTGTCCACCCTGAGAAAACAATCTTACATGCAGATTGTGAATATATGATGCCAAATTACTTGGTAAGCAAGGACATCTGTATATACCATGTAGAATTTCATGACAAATTTTCTTGTTACAAAAAAATTTTTCTTTCTAATAATAATGTTTTATAACTTCTTTAGATCAACTACCAGAACGTTTGCTTGCCAGAAAGTGTAAGTTTGCCACCGCCCTGCCTAATTGTAATCTTTCCAATACATGTGAACTTTTCTTTATTTATTGGAGATTCATACTTTATATATTCATTCTCAGCCTATTCATTCCAAGGGACCACTTCAGTGAAGTAAAAAACTTTTATATTACCACCCATTCACTTGACACATACACATACAATCCCCTCCACACACACATATACAAACACACAAACACGCTATAACAAAACTGCATCCCAGAGAGTCAGTGGGAGAAAGACTCATTTTGATGAGATGTAGATGAAGAAAGTCTTAATGTGTTGCCGCATTACCAGTACTGAAACTCCTGTCTTATCTAGTTCACTTACAGACTGAAAAGACCAATACAAACACATCATGGCAACCACTTGAGAATGTCACCTCACAGAGGATTAATTTATTATTATTGTTCTTGTTATTGCTGGACTAAAAATATTTCAATATAGACATTTATACAGCAATCTCCCACTCTGAAATTGTAAACATCAGTCAAGCACCTTGATATCATCAAGAAACTGACATTTCCAAGGCTTTGTTTTTAGAAAACAACTCACAACCCATTTTATTTAAAAATCTTGGTTTTTAAACTGGTGCCACTTAAACAAGGGTTCCTTTAAAGATTGCATTTTTCGGTCAGTCAACAAGGCAATAGTATAGGTATCTAAACAAGGAAGTTACTTTTTACATGCAAAAGTAGAAACAAAAACCATAAAACCTTATGTGTTTGCCCTCAGAAAAGTACCCTGTTCCAGTCATGAAGCCTCAAATAAAGCTAGCCCATTCTCTTCACAATTTACTCAAAATCAAACTCTTTCCTTTACATTAAATAGGCAAAAGTTTTCCTAAAAGTGCCTTGCTTAAGTGCATAAGATAGAGTATATTTATTATATTTCCAGAAAAAATTTAATTCTGAGACACCTGATGTGTTTAAAATGAAAAGTTAGATAGGGACAAGCTCCAAAAAATGAGGTAACTTGGCAGACTGAGATTCTAGATAACATCTGCCTCCTAATTACAAAGGAAAGTACAAAGCCTATTTTGGTTCCTGTTATATCACCAGGCCTGGGACAGAACAGGCAAGCAATAAATATTAAATGAATTAATGCACAGGAATATACAGTCCAGAGAAGCCACATACTTTAAAACTAGGAACAATGCATTTTTTTAGATTTTCAGTTGTGTTCGCCCTGAGACATCAGGCAGTGGAGTTTTACAATGTAGGCTTCATCTACACTGAGAAAAACAATAATTTAACTAAAGGGGAAGTTGGTACCTGAGTGTAATTAAGCCTTAGTTTGTTAAGGCTTCAGGCTGGAATGACTGCTAATATTGTTTCTTCTTCTTGCTTCTAAGTTCGCACCCATCGCATATACCTTGCATACTGGGGGGAAACTTAAGAATGCTAATGCCTCTTTATGCCATTTCCCTGTTCTTTGTTTAGCCTGTTTGAAATATTTGAAAATTCCATGGCCGTTGGCTCAATACGTTTCAACATCCATATTTTCCCCTTCCCCCCCCACCCCCCCCACCCCCGCACAAAAGTCCTTTTCCACTTGCACAGTATTTTCGTTCTCCTTAGCATACATATAGATACAGTTCAGCAATAACTTTCTTTCTTGGCCCTCAGAACTGGAAGTGATTTCTCCGTTCTTTCATAGTACATATTTTGTAGTCACTGAGGACATCAATTACGCTCTGCCCTTTTTAACAGTTATTTAAAAATTTGTCTTATTCTCTTTCACTATATAAAACAAACAGGTTCTGAGAGTAGGAACTGTACCATATTCATTTTGGGATTTCCTTTTTCAGGAAGTAACCTGCTTTACAAATAACAGGGAGCCACACAATGTTTAATGACCTAACAACATATATGAAAACTTAGGGAGAAAATAAAACTGCTACTGTACATAATAAAGTCAAGTATTGGAATATTTCTAATTAAATACATATGCCTTTTATTGTTTTTTGTTTGTTTGTTTGTTTGTTTTTGCTTTTTTGGCATGGGCAAGCTCTGGGAATCAAACCCAGGTCTTCAGTATGGCCAGGTGAGAATTCTGCGACTGAGCCACTGTTGCACCACCCCATGTACCTTTTTATTATATATTATTTATTTTTTCTTACATAAAATCACTTTCATTTGAAATTGCATCTGAATTTCAAGGCAACAAAATTAGAACAAATTTACTAGTGGAGACTTGTAGACATTTTGATAACATGATTCACACTGACTAAAATTAGATATTATGCTCCTTAAAAGTTATAACACACTTAAATTTGTAAAAATCTTTATGTCTATTAAATATTTGATCTTCTGAAATTGCTATTGTTTGTATAGACAGCATTCCTCATGGCCCAAAAAGTATTCCATAGATTAAATTCAACATAACTTTTCTTTATATATCCATCCAAGTAGCTTGTAAACTGACTAGGAATTTTTAATATGTCCCTATATTTGGCTTAAAATATTTGCTTACACCATGCTTGTCAAAACAAAACTAAAGCTGTTTCCAAGAACAAGGGAGAGATAGAGAATGACAAAGGATTCTGTGCAACTGATAGACACAGAATGAAATATAAAGATTTATTTTCCATAAATGGTAGCTCACAGAGGAAAAATAAAATTCCAGAATTGAGAACTTTGTAGTAAACATAATATGTTAATGTTATGGATAATGTTTAATGGATAATGAAAGGAATGAGAAAGGTGACTGCTATGGTAAATTCTTGTTAAGAACTTTGAATGCCAAGTAAGGAGGTTTCTTTGGTTGAGAGTATTTTGAACAGTGTTTTTAAATCTTGAAAAGGAATGCTACTGCAGTGCATCAGAAAGAGAATAGAGCTTGCCATTAGGATAACTGAGTTCAAATGTTTGCCTGGCTTTGTCATACCCAAGCCATGGATATGAGAATAGTAGTTTAATTTTCCAGATTTTGTTTCTTCATTAACAAATATTAATATTGCCATCTGTCCATGATAGTAATCTAAGAAATTTTTAATGAGACAATTTACAAACTTTTATAAGCCACAAAGGGTGATTTTTTTTTGTACATGGTATTCTGTTAATGATCAAACAACTCTATTAGATCTGTAGCTCTATAGATCTGACAGCTATATTACAGTAGATTGAAATGGCAAGTGGAGGGAAGGCCATTAAGGAGGATTTTGTAATAGTTCAGGAAAGAACAAATGAGAAACTAGAAAAGTTATAAAAAAATTGAGAGGAGAAAGAGGGATCAGTGGAATATGAAATTAAATGGATGGTGCAAAAGAAATGAATCATATTCTAGGTTTCCATTTTCATTTGTCATCTAATATTCAACAAATACTGGTTAAGTTCTTACTATAAAATGCTAAATTTGCTAGGAAACAGGCAATTGCTAATTTTACTGACAGATACCTTATACAGAATAAATTGTTAAAAAGGAGCATGGAATTTCTTCTCACAGTTTATCAATGTTTGTGATATTATTAAAAAAACTTTTGGAAAATGGTCAAAGGTTTAGTAAATTCTTTGTCCTCAAAACTGTTTAGGTAGTCTCAAATTGTTCATGCTTTCAAAATATATCATTCACCTAGACACTGGGAGTCATACACATATTAACTCATATCATAGCTAGAGTTTGTGAACTGAACAATATTTAACTATTGGAAAATTAGAAGATTTTTCCCTACTTCATGAAACTGTAAAATACTACAATATACATTAGCTTTAGAAATGAAGGGTATAGTTTTCTTAACATTAAAAGCATTGGCTCTCGATTTTAGTCAAGGATCAAAGCTTGACCTGTGGCATAGAACTTGGCAAACCTCTTTAAGAGTGCTTCCCCATGAGAATTAATAATATTACTTCAAACTGGTATATGTTTAAATGGAATAATGCTTAACATAGAGCCAGGCAAACAGTAAGAACAAAATTTATATTGATTATGTTCAAAAGGACTTCAAATTGCAAGTGGCAAATTGATTATATGCATTAATAGACACTCCAACCCAAAACGTCACTGATATGACATAACACTGGTTTCTTTAAGTAATAGGCTCAAAGGACCAGCACTGGAGAAAATGTGATTGATAGAAAGCAGATAGGAAAGTGTCACAGTAGTAGTGGTTTATCAGCCTTCATAACACTGAATGGTAAGGAAGCATTGAGTAAACTCAATTTCCCAAGTCTGAGGAATATATAACACTGGGTACTGCTAGAACCAGAGGTAAAGTTGGTGCTAAAATTAGAAGAATTGGTGGAAGGTCTATTTAGAAGGCAGTAAGTCTCCAGATAATGCACATATTTTATATGACTGGGCATTGCAGATACTCTTCCTTATCCCTTTAGAAGACGGGGTATTTAGTCCCTAGAGGATAAAATAGAATATCTCTGAATTGAGGACCAAAGCCATAGTTAAGAGTAGCAGTAGCATGATTAAAATACAGGATTACTTGGAATTTGCCATATTAAGTATTGAGACACTCCTTTTTTCTAATTGCCTCCAAAACTATGACAGCTAGAACTGTATCTTCCAGCCAGGGATTAGAAGAGTTTTACCAGGACATACCTGCTAGTATAAGAGAAAAGATATAGAGATAGGATATTTGGAATTCCCTGAATATGAAAAGGTCCTATCTAGATCATTGGTAGTTAGTTGACAGGCACACACACAAACCCACTACAATTGCCTGCCATATATAGAGAGTTTCTAATAATTTGTTCAGTGCTCAACCATGAAATATGAGTCAATTGAGCCTCACACATTTAAAGAAAACTTTAATAGAAAATAGACTAATTAAAACAAAACAAAAAAATATGTAGGAGCCACTTAAGAAGAATAGAACCTATCCATGGAGATAAAAAGTTCAAAGAACGGGGCCACAGTGGCTCAGCAGGCAAGAATGCTCGCCTGCCATGCCAGAGGACCCGGGATCATTTCCCGGTGCCTGCCCATGTAAAAAAAAAAAAAGGTTCAAAGAATGTATTACATTCTGAGAGAGGTAAGAGAATTATTATATCCATAAAATAAGAATAAAATAATATAAATAGGAACAGATACAAAACAAAACAAAAAAGATCTCTTAAAAACCAGGAAAAATAAATAATAGCAGAAATGAAAAATGTGTTAGAATAGTTGGACAATCAAGTTAAAGAATAAAAAAAAAAACAGAAAAAAATAATGGGGTCCACTGATTCTCAAACAATGAATAAATATAAACCTATATCAGAACTTATCATCATGAAATTTCAGTACTTAGGTAACTAAGATTATCAAAATTCTTGTTATTTGAGGGGAAGGGGTTTCATAATAGGATCAAGAATCTTCTTAAGAGCAAAACTGCAAGCTAGAGGACACTGGAGTTCTAATGGAAAATGATATGCAAATTATAATTCTATACCCAGCCAAATTATCAAGAAAAGTATGAGGGTAGAAGACATTTTTACACATAGAAAGTCTCAAAAGCCTTATCTCTCATGCACTGTTTCCTAGGAAACTTCACCAAAATTAGAGGGAAACCCTTGAAAATGTAAGACAAGATACAAATAAAATAGGAGCAATGCAATAAAAGAAAAAAAGGCAAAGAGAATCTCTATAATAATGGTGAACAGATATCCAAGATTATCTTTTTGCAGAAGTCAGATCTAATCAAAATTATGATATAACTATATTAGTATGATAAAGAGATTAATAATGGGGGTCGGAAGTCAACATATAATGCTTGAAATCAATAAATAATGCCTAAACCTAAAAATTCAAACACTTGATACATAAGAAAATAATGTAGATATGGAAGTAAAAGGAATCAATAAACTTGTTTAATATGATGGCCTATGGTGAGCAGCTGCTGTTTTTTTAAATAACAAATCTTTTAGAATTATATGACTCTAATCTGTGTATAAATTGGTCTATTGATTTTCTATTGATCCCATAAGCAATTGACCAAATTTAGTGGTTTAAATCATCATTAATTTATTATCATACTGTCCTGGAGCCCAGAAGTCCAAATCTGTATCACTACACTAAAATCAAGTTATTGGCAGATCTGCATTTCTTCTGGAGGCTCTAGAGAGAATCTCTTTCCTTACCTTTCCAGCTTCTAGGTCTCCTACATACCTTGACATCTGCTTCCATTTTCAAAATATATCGTTCCAACCTCTGCCTCTTTCCTTACACCTTATAAGGACTCTTGTGATTATGCTGGGCCCACCTGGATAATCCAGGATAATCTCTCAATCTCAAAACCCTTAATTTATTCACACTTGCAGAGTCCTTTTGCCATTTAAATCAATATATCCCAGTTGGGAATCAGCACAAGCCCATTTTTGAGAGACTGTTATTCAGTTTTCCTTCTGCCCCTCACCACCAAATTCATATCCATCCCACATGCAAAATACATTTATCCCATGCCAAGGTCTCCAGAAGTCTCAACCCACTACATCATCAACTGAAGTTCTAAGTATCAAAATCTCATTAGCTCAAATGTCACATATAACATCATTTTAATAATCAAAATCAAATATGGATGACATTCTGAGTATTTTCCATCCTGGGCAAAAAATTCTCTTCATCTGTGGAACAATGAAACTAGAAAAACATTTATTTGCTCTCAAAATACAATGCATATAATGCCAATTATATGCATTCCCATCCAAAACGGTAGAAAATGGAAGGAGAAAAGTAATTACTAGTCCCAAGAAATTTTGAAATCCTGCAGGGCAAACTCCATTGTTTCAAGGCCTTGGAATAATTGTGTGTGATTCCAGGTTCCACCATGTGGGCCCTCACCTTTATCTTCTCAGTCATCTTTCCTTTGTGACTTGTTTGCTGCTATCTAGATTTATCCCTGCCTGTGAATTTTGGGAGTTTGAAAACTTCTTTCATTTCCTCCTCTCTCCATCCCATTCAACCCAAGATAGCAGTGTTTCTGCTAGTATAATAGTCTCAAAAACTTTATGCATCTCCATAAATGTCATGGAGATTTACTTTATTTTATAAGAATCCTCACAGGTATTTTCTAGATAATTCTATCTCTAGCTGAAACAGCTGAGGGAATCCATGGGTCATGCACCTAATCTATTCAAAGAATCCTCTGTGTAACAGAACACTGTACCTTATGTTCTTTTCTCAGGCACTAGCACTAGTGAAATGCTGTCTAGCCACATCCTTGATTTTCTCTCTAGAGCATAGTTTCCTGGTAATGAATCTCCTAATTTTAGTATTTTTTGCAATATGTGTTAACTGGGAATTCCCCAAATCATCAAATCTTGGTTCTTTTTTGCTTAACAATATTTCCTAAAGTTATTTCTTTCCTCTCGCATTTTGCTATAAGCAACAAGAAGAAACCAGGTCACATCTTCAACACTTTGCTTGGAAATCTCCTCAGCTAAATATTCAAGTTTGTCACTTTATGTTCTGCTTTGCTCATAAATGGAGGGCCCAATTCAGCTAAGTTTTCTCCCACTGATTAACAAAGTTCCCCTTTTCTCCAACTGCCAATAAAATGTTCCTCATTTCCTTCTGACCCCTCACAAGCAACACCTTTAATGTCCATATTTCCAAAACCAAAGTCTGTGATGACTTAACAATTCTCCAAGACAATATAACTCCTCACTGCCTTGAGTCTTCAGTAGCAGAATACTTAATATCCATACATCTATTAACAGTCTGTTCAAGATAGTCTAGGCTTTTATTATCATTCTTCTCAAATTTTTTTCAGGCAGTATCCATTTCCCAATTCCAAAGCCACTTCCACAATTTTAGGAATTTCTTACAGTAGCACCCCCCTTTTAGGCACCAAGATCTGTATTTGTTTCCTGTTACTGATATAGAAAAGCACCATAAAATTAGTGGCTTAAAATAACATGCACTGATTATTTTTCAGTTCTGGAGGTTGGAAGTCCAAAATCAGTCTTATACCCAAGGTGACAGAGCTGGTTCTTTTGGGAGGGTAGGCTCTTATAGCTTCTAGAGGCTGACAGCATTCCTTATCTGTGGCCTCATCCTGCCAATCTCTTTTTCAGTTAGCATATCCTTTTCACTCTCTGCCTCTGAATCCTCCTACCTTCCTCTTATAAAGACCCTTGTCATTTCATTGGGCCCACCCAGACATTCCAGGATAATCTCCATTAGTTAAAGTCAAATAATTATGGACTTAGTCACATCTAAAAAATCTTCATACCAACATCTAGATTTAGGGTTTGATTGAACAACTGGGGACTATGTCATAGCAAAGTTGACACATAAAACTGACCATCATGCTTGATAAAAATTTTTAAAACTAAGCTTAAAAAGAATAGTTAGAAATAATAGTAGAGTAGTAGTAAGTTAAATGAAACTGCATTAAAAAAATCAATTGGCCATAGATGCGTGGGTTTATTTCTGAACGCTCAATTCTATTGCCTTGGTCTGTCTTTATGTCAGTACCAAATTGTTTTGATTACTATAGCTTTTAATGTGTTTTTAAACAGGGAAGTATGAGTCCTCCAACTTTCTTTTTAAAGATGGTTTTGGCTATTTGGAGCCCCTTGCCTTTCCATATAAATTTGACGATAGGCTTTTCCATTTCTACAAAAAATGGAACTTTGATCCATTGAACTTTGATCATGATTGCATTGAATATGCAAATGTTTTATGTAGTGTTGACATCTTAACAATATTAAGTCTTCCAATCCATGAATATGGAATGTCTTTCCATTTATTTAGGTCTTCTTTACTTTCTTTCAATGATGTTTTTAAGTTCTCTGTGTACAAGTCCTTTACATCATAGGTTAACTTTATTCCTAGATGTTTCATTCTTTTAGTTGCTATTGTATATTGAATTACTTTCTTGATTTTCCTCTTGAGTTGTTCATTGCTAGTATATAGAAACAAAATTTGATTTTTTTTCCCATCATAAACAGTTATTGAGCATTCAAAGTATACTAAGCATAGTAGAACACACAGAAAACATTGTTCCTGCTCTTGAGGAGTTTACATTCCAAAAGAAAAGAAAATACAACTTTTTAAAAATGGTACTTTTGCTTGGTATTTTCTGCAAAGTACTGAGGAAATAGTTTGTAGGGTGAGCTTTGGGTACAATTTAGTCCCATCATTATTTAAACAAAAGGGTAAAAGGAAGGATTTAAAGGCAGACAATGACAGACCATTCAAGTTAGATAAACACGATCTCATCAACTAAGAGGAGATTTGCTGAAGTAATTAGGTTGAGGGAAATAGTTTGTGGGATGCAATCAAAGGAAATATAGTGTAGTATCTCAGACATTGAGTGGAGTCAGAAAGATAATGCAGCCTTTTTCCAAGTACATGGCAACCACATAGGAATGTTCATGACAAGACAAAAGAAGGTTAAAAAAGGAAGGTAATCCTGTCCACCTGACAAATAGAAAGACTAAAGGATCAGAATTGAAGGCAGGCTATAAGAGTCTCAAGAAATTCTTAAAAACCAAAAGTGAAGCACAAAACTTACAGTTAATGCTACTCAACATCATGCTTTTATTGATATATATTCACATAACCTGTAATCAACTGAAGTGTACAGTCAGTGGTTCACAGTACATTCATACAGCTGTGCATCCATCATCACAAACAATTTCTGAACATTTTCAATTCTCCAAAAACAATACAAATTAGAATAAAGATGGAAATAGAAATGAAAAAGAACACTGAAAACATCACATGCCCCTTATTCCTCACCTATTATTTATTTATTTTTTTGTCCTTATTCAGTTGTTCATCTGTCCATACACTGGTTAAAAGGAGTGTCAACCACAGGGTTTTCTATAGCTATACAATTGTCTTCAAGAATCAGGACTACTGGGATACAGTTCAACAGTTTCAGGTATTTCCCTCTAGCTATTCTAATGCACTAAAAACTAAAATAGGATATCTATCTAATGCATAAGAATAACTTCCAGAATAACTCCTTGACTCTACTTGAAATCTCAGCCATTGAAACTTTCTTGTTTCACTTCTCTTCCCTCTTTTGATCAAGAAGGGTTTCTCAAAAGCATGATGCTAGGACCAGTCTCATCCCCAGGAGATATGACCTTTGTTGCCAGGGAGATTTCTACCCCTGGGAGTCATGTCCCACATAGGGAAGAAGTTGCCTGCTGAGTTGGCTCAGAGAGAGATGCCACATCTGTAGGAGGTGAATCTTAGTGATTATTATAAGTAGGCTTAGCTTCTCCTCTGCAAGAATAAGTTTCATAAGGCCCCAAGATCAAGGGCTTGAACTGTTAAATTGGTAGTCCCCAATGCTTTCAAGAATATCAGGGATTTCCCAGTTGGGGAAGTTTAATATTTCCTATTTTTCCCCAGTCCCTCAAGAGGGCTTTGCAAATACTTTTTTATTTTCCACTCCAAATACTCTGGTATGTATTGGAGCATCTCACCAATCTGTACAAACCAATAAGATCTTACTCTCCATTCAAAATTCCATGTAATCATGGTATTTGAATAAACTGACCATACAAGATAAATTGGATAGTGTGCTACATAAAATATAGATTTTTCCACCAAATAAAAATCTCTTCCTTTGGTCTCACACAGAAGTTGAAGTTTTAAAATCATCATTATATCATCCTTTACCCTTTAGTCTGATTTACCTTAGTTCTAACAAGATTGGCTTCATTCATATCTCTAATTAAAGTCTGATCTCTTTTTCAGTTTTTTTTTTTAACAGTGTGGTGTATGGAGTAATGCTGACATTCAGTGCTGCAGAACTCTAGCTCTTTATCTCAGGTGTCACACAGAAAGCCCAAGTTCCAAGGACTGACCAGATTATACACAAAGAGCTCAGCATCTCAGAGTTTAGAAATAATTGTTACAATTCAGGAATAGATGTGATTGCTATAAGAGTTTATAATCTAGGAACCTTTACAATAAGTCTTTCCCTGAAAACCTATGCTCTCAGGTTCAATTCTTAATTTACACATTATAGTTAGTTCATGTTAGTAAGGTGTTATAATGCTTGCCTTTTCATTTCTGGTTTATTTCACTCAACATACCGTCCTCAAGGTCCATTCACCTAGTTGAATGCCTCACTATTCATTCCTTCTTGCAGCCATTCAACATTCCATTGTATGTATAGACCACAGTTGGCTGTTCAGTTCATCAGTCAATGAATCCTTAGGCCACCTTCATCCATTGCAAATTGTGAATACTGCTGTATAACCAATTTATTTTTGACAAGGTTGCCAAATCCACTCAATAGAGAAAGAAAAGTCTCTTCAACAAATGGTGCTGGGAAAACTGGATATCCATATGCAAAAGAATGAAATTGGGATCCCTAACTCACATCATATATAAAAATTAACTCAAAATGAATCAATGTTCTAAATATAAAAGCTAAAACCATAAAAACCTTAGAAGAAAACACAGAGGAAAAATTCCAGGACCTTATATTAGTCAATTCTTTGAAATAACAGCAAAAGCACATGCAACAACAAAAAAATGGATAAATTGGGCTTCATCAAAATTAAAAACTTTTGTGCACTAGAGAACATCATCAAGAAAGTAAAAATACAACCTACAGAAGGGGGAAATATATTTGGAAACCATATATCTGATAAGGCTTATATATATCCAGAATATATAAAGAACTCCTACAAGTCAACAATACAAAAACAAGCAACCCAATTAAAACCTTGGCAAAGGACTTGAATAGACATTTCACCAAAGTTAAACAGATGGCCAATAAGCGCATTAAAAAATACTCTATATCATTAGTCATTACAGAAATGCAAATCAAAACCAGTGAGACACCACTTCATACCCACTGGGATAGCTATTACTTTAAAAATGGAAAACATTTTGGTGAGAATGAGAAGAAGTAGGAACTCTCATATGTTCTTGGTAGAAATGTAAAATGGTGCAAACACTGTTGAAAACAGTTTGGTGGTTCTTCAGAAAATTAAGTATAGAATTATGATATGACCTGGCAACTCCATTTTAGAACTGGAAACAGGGGCTCAAACCGATATTTGCACTGCATGCTCACAGAAGCATTGTCCACAATATTAAGTATAGAATTATGATATGACCTGGCAACTCCATTTTAGAACTGGAAACAGGGGCTCAAACCGATATTTGCACTGCATGCTCACAGAAGCATTGTCCACAATAGTCAAAATATAGAAGCAACCCAAATGGTATAAACATATAATAGAATATTATTCAGCATAGAAAGGAATGAAGTTCTGATTCTCTAACATAGATGAACCTCAAGGATATCAAGCTGGGTGAAATAAGCTAGACACAAAAAGCAAACATTATATGATTTCTCTTGTATGACCTACCTAGAATAAACAAATTCATAGAAATTGAAAGTAGATTACAGGCTACCATGGGCTGGGGAGGTGGGAAATGGAGAACCAATGTTTAATGGTCATAGCATTTCTGTTTGGGGAGATGATAACGTTTTGGTAATGAATGGTGGTGATGGTGGCACAATTTTATGAATGCAATTGGTATCACAGACTTGTACACATAAAAGTGGTTAAAAAAAGAAATTTTGTGATGAATGTATGTTATTCAAAATAAAAATTTAAAGAAAAAACTTGCATTAATTTTTCATACAAATTCATCATGCATTTTATATATTTACAATAAAAAATTTCATAAACAATTCAACTTTCATAAACATCAATAAGAAAAGATGTGAATCAAAGCAAACACTGCCTCTATAAAGTTATATTTAGCTAAATTATATTATTTCAAATTTAATCATGTTTATTTCATGCCACTATTAGTAAGCTTAAAGTTACCAGTCCTCGATTATGATGTTTTAATGAAGTATAATTTCATTGCCAGAAAAAGTTATTTAAAAATTAGATAAACATGAAGCCAATGTCAGTTCTGATTGTAGATAGCCATCTCAATGTTCCAGTTACTCTAATCTAAGTTGGCCCAATTGATTAAAAAAAATGTACAGAGAAAGAGATCTCCTTTACAAGACAAATTGTGAGACATGTAGGATGAATACATTAAATTTAAATAGCTTTTGACAAGAAAACCCCATTAAGCTTTAAATTAAGACTATGTTTTCTCAGAAACAATAGTCAGCATTCTGTGTGAACACTTTTAGGTGGGAGTTACCCCAGGTTTCACAAGTTTGAACATTTTTCTCAATCTAGTATAACTAATCTATGCTAGGTATAGGTGTGGGAGTACTTCCCATAGCAAGTAATCACACCATAATTAAGTCCTAGGCAAAACAAATAAGAATACAATGTGCATTCTATAGCTCTTAGCAGGAAAATCACCTCCAATCGATTGGCTTCAAAACCATGCCTTTTAAAAGCTAGAGGCATTTCTGGATAATTCTGCTGTTAATATCTGTTGTTCAATTAATAAATGTTACTTTTAAGCACTGCGTTTAAGGATACTTCTAAAATTCACCCTCTTAATTATCATGCATTGCCTTCCAACTACTACCCCTACATGATCGCAAGGCATACAATCATGTAAAGGATATTTTGAACTTCCTCCTCACAAAATAACTTTTCTGTTTCTATTACAATATTAGCTTTTTGAAATTAGATCGATGTTATCATTTTGCATTTTAAAAAGGCAAAGAAATGTAGTCTCATGTTATGAGATTTGATTGGTTAAAAATAGTTTTAATTATCATTGTTTTAAATAAGGTATTTATCAGCTTATGGGCCCTATATCCAACAATTACTCATTTACTCACATATATTAGAGGCTATACCCTTGCTCACAAAAATTGTGAGATGTGAAAGGCCACAGAAAAAAAAATCAATCTCTTTAATGTAGCAAATATTTATTGTGCACTTTATGCATCAAACACAATCCTAACAATTGGGATACAGCAAACAACATTTTAATGCATTAGTTTAGCCAAAACATGTGTTTCATTCCCAAATATCAATATACCAAAATGCTGATGCACCGAAATTTATTTTTTGTTGAATAGCATAAAATCATACCATGCATATAATACTGCGTCTTCTTAGGGAAGAAATTTATCCTCATATAGAACTAGGAAAGGCTTATGTATAAGAGTAGTGTGAAAACTAGTAGAACAACCAGTTGCCGTGGACCAAATAGAGTCATAGAACTCTAGGGAGAAACAGGTTTTCAAAAGTAGAAAGTGGTCACTGATTTCACATGAAAATAGGTCACTGGCTTTACCAAGTAGAAAGACATCAGTGCCTGTTGTCAGAAAAATGAAAGAGTACATGTCTTATTGCATTGGTTTAAGGAATGAAGAGAGTCAGTGCGTGTAGATTACCTGTTCAAAAAATTTAGTAGTCAAAGGAAAAGAAGAGAGCATAGTGGGAAACAGGGCAAAGGAAGGATTACCGTTGGTCTTATTTTTAATATGAGGGAGAAATGAGTATACATTTAGGTTGCGGGGAACTGCTGGACAAAAATAAATGAAACATGAAAGGATGGGAAGGACAAAAATTGATAAAACAAGGAGATGATGGGTTCAAGAGCTGAGGCATAATGTTTAGATTGAAAGAACATCTCAAAAAAGGGGGGGAGCTTAAAAATGAGTAGATTTAAAGATAATAGCCAACGTTAATTGAATACACACACATACACAGACACACACACATCTGTACCGGGCATTGTTCTAAGCACTTGATACATTGATACAGTTTACTATTATTATCCCCATTTTACAGATGAGGAAACTGAGCCATGGAATGGTTAAGTAATTCATAGAAGTCACACAATTACTAAGAGTTAGAGCCATGATTTGAACCAAGGGAATCAGTTTAGAGTCCAGAATCTTAATCATCATCCTCCATTGAACTTGATTAACTCTGCAAGTGGTGATGAAAGAAACTGAGGAAACTTACTGAAGACCTCTATTTTTTCCCTGTAAGAGAAGAGAAGTTTTTACTGAGAATGGTGGCTTCAGGTATGAAAAGAAATTTAAGAGATGGTGAAGAAAGCTATGGAGTTATATGTATAAATATGTGCTTTGTGTATATTTTTCTCCCACAGAATTTCTATCCTTTGGAATGAGAAACTAAAGAAATTTATGGAAATCAGCATGTATTTATTAAAAAAATCATATTACCGAATTTCCTGTTCAGGTTATAGTGTTCACTTTTTTCCTTTGAGACTTTCAGAATCAGCACAAGTCTCAATGCTTTAAAGCCCTCAAGACATATTAACATTGAACCTGGACACGATATTCAGGCATTTTTCTTTTCCTTTAAGGCAAAGAAAGGAGGTATTCTGTAATCGACAAGCTCCAACTCTACCATATGTTATCCCCTAAAAATAATCCACTGACCCTGCCTTCATATATCATTAAAGAACTTGAAATTTTTGTCCATCTGTCTGGTCAGAGCAAGAGAGAAATTACTTCCGTGGGTTTTGGGTTTCTCTCATTGTCTTTCACATTTTTAGCATTCTAAAATAAAAACCAATAGCAATGAGAATTGATACACCGATATTCAATATTTTTATCAACTAGAGATTGAAGTTTTTGAGAATCAAGAAAAACTAAGACAACAACCCTTCTGCATTCTGACTTGTCAGAATAGCAATCAACTTTCTCCTGTGGCTGCTTGAGAGTGGTGAGATTCACATCACCTTCACAATTAAAGAACTGTTCTGATTGGACTAGTTCATATGCCAGAGACAGTATTAAGTACTTCATTGTCATTGACTTCATTAATCTTCATACAAACTGTTAGGTCAGTGCTTCTACTTTCCCTAAATTTCCCTAATTTATAGTCAAGGTTAAGCAGATTACATCACCTACAATGGGTGAACAGAGCCCAGACTTGAATCCAAGACTTACTAATTCCAAAACTTATACTCGTAACCTCAATAGAACACTGACTTTCCAAGTATCTCTAGGCTTCAATGAGCATGATTATGATAATTGAAATAATAATGATGAGGATTCTCCAATAAATGTGACACTGATCTGATTATGACCAAAATGAGTGACAAATGTCAAAAGACCCTAGTTTTAGGATGACAATGGGCTAGGAAAGATTTAGATGTCATTTGTGTATCTTTAAATATGATTGGTACACTTTGACAGAAAATATTAATTCTAAGAGTCACAGAATTGTACAAATGGCATTATTGATTTTATGCAGCTTATTGCATAAAATCATTTGCTGCATTAAATATATGTGAAAAAATAAGCCACAAGGGGCATAAGTAATTTGATGATATGGTTCTATAAAACTTTGTCAGCACTATCAGACAAAACAGTTACCTCATAAAGAGAACATTTATTTGGCTTATGGGTCATGTTCTCAATACTAAAATTTTTTTCCGGTATTATTATACATATAAATTGCATTATTTCTGACTTTCCAAATGAGGATTGTAGAAGAAACACTGAAACACATATGCCCATAATACTTGGTATATATTATGTGCACAATAAATATGGTGGAACAAATTGGATAACGGAAGAGCAAAAGAAAGAACGAATTCACAAACAGCAAACTCTAAGTTAAGGATTATAGTTAATAGTACAATAATAAAAATGTGCTATCATCAATTGTAACAAATGTTCCATACCAATGCAAGGTGTTAATAATTAGGTGCTATTTGGGAATTATGTTTTTTATGAGTGATTGTTCTGTAAACCCACAATTTCTCTAATAAAGAAAAATAAATGAAGGAATAAATATCTTCTACTAGCTTATTCACATTTAAAGTCAAGAGTAACTACTCATGTTAATAAAGGAAATTTTCATATCAGTGAAGTAAAACACTCTAACATTTTCTATGAAGTGTAAATAAATATGATTTCCATGGATTTCTAAACCTAATGTAAGAGTTTCTTTTAAAGAGATGAGTGAAATAAAATTACTATTAGTTATGAAAGCATAGTGATTTTAATATTTTATATCAAATGAGATTAAGCAGCCCTCTGTACTTGGAAAGTACTAAAAGAATATTTGACAAATTAAAAATTGAATAAGTCAAGAACAAAAAATACTCTAACATTAATGTATATGGGGAGTTATTATAGATTACAATATTATCTTGTGGAAAAGTATACTACATGACAACTAATTGTGATTCTGTCTTCTTGATAAGTGATAAGAAAATAGCAAGTTTAAACCAAGTTCATTTTTTTGGTAGAATTATTTAAATATAGACACTAAATTCATTTCTAGATTTACCACCAGACTCATCACTTTTGCATGGAAACCAATAATCAAAGAAAAAAGAAGCATTTGTATGTACCTCCAAGTAAGGTAAATAGTGCATAAATTAGATTCATATGCTGTGCCCAAGAAATTTTGTGTACTGGGGAAATAAGGATGGCACATATGTTTATAATTGTGAGCCACATTCTGAAGTCTCTACTATTTTAAGAAACCATTAGCCATCAGATTATTTTAAGCAAAACAAATCTTTGTTGTCTAAATACTATTCTTGCATAATAATAACTTGATGATGCATAAGCAAAAGTCTTCACCTTAACCCTTATGTTTGTTGGTCAGAGTTTATTGTAATGCAAAATAGCTGGCATTCCTGGCCATCTGCTCCTCAAAGCCCCTTCATCATCCTGGTTGGGAGAGTTATCACTGTACTGAGATTGACTTTAAAATTCTATTTATACTCATACCACAATTATGTCATATTAACTTGTAGTTAATTCTGCAGGTAAGTTTTTTCTTTCTAGCCCAAAAATTCCATGAGGGCAAGCATGACTTTCAGAGAGCATATGATTCCATGATTCCTTCCTTAGGTGAATCTTCACTGATTGCTTCCCGCATGCCAGGCACACTGCAGCCAGGGTCAGACTGCCCCAACGGCATTTGCAGAACAGTCAACACAGTGTCCTGTGAGCCTATAATAGACTACACAGGAGACATACTGATGAGCAAAGACAGTGCCTATCTGCAAAGAGCTTAGAAGATATTTAAGGATAAAAATAATAAAAAAGAGCAATACTGTAATCAGGCTAAGTATAAATTGTTTGTGAGAACGTTGGAAGATACGCTTATTACTGGCTTGAGATGAATGTGTGTGTGTGTGTATTTGTGGGTTCGAGCAAGAGCTGAACCAAAACCTGAAGTTTGAACACAAGTTAACTAAGTGAAACACAGCTAATAATATATCACATCCAATGTTTATCTAGAATCAATAGAGAATAACCTAACCAGCACCATTCAATACATCAAAATTGTTTGGTGAGTATATATTTAATACATCTGAATAAAATACTTTAACTCAGTACACATTTTAGAAAATATGAGACAGAGTCTCCCTTATGTCTGTATCTGTGTAGTTCATATATGCAAATTAAACAAAAAGAAAATACAGCCTTAGAGTACATGTAGAAAATCATTCCTTGCTTTGTACTTAACATTTAAATAAACCATTTGTCATTAATACCACTGCTTCAGAATGACACAGTGTGGTTATATAATGTACTTTATACAAATATCAATCTGAAATTTTGTTACTTTCCAATTTTCTTTCTTGTATCTTGAATATAGTACATTTTAATAATAGCAACAGAGGAAAATCAGAGAATGAGGAAATGTTAAGGTGCTTACAAAATAAATGTCTAATGCTATATAAGAGGTATTTAATCAATTATTGAATTTGGCTTCCAAGTACAAATACCTCATTCATACCACCCTGGTGAAAAATTACTTGGGATGTTATGCTTTTATTTTTATAATTCTGAAATAAATGTTCACCTTCTCACTGAACTCTGCTCTCTACTTAAGACTAGCAAAGTAGGAAAATTATTATGTGTATCTTTTGAATGGTGATTAAATTAATTTCAATGTCCTCTATCATCTACCATACTAATGGGTACAACCAACAGCACTTTCACAGACATTCACTGTTCTAGAGTTAAGCACCCTGTCATTCTAAGCATGCAGGATACCATCAAATAATCTGGTTTGCCAATTCATCTCACTATGTCTGGCCCATTCAATTTCTACATTTCTGCATATGACAAATGAGCTGGTTTGAACCTGTGGTGGACCCCAGAAAAGCCATGTCCTTGAATCCTCATTCAGTATTGCTGGCTGGGAGCTTTTTGATTGTTCCCATGGAGATATGGCACACTCAATTGTTGGTATTAACTTTTGATTAGATGGAGATGTGATTCCACCCACTCCAGGTGGGTCTCCAGCTTACTGGAATCTTTTAAAAGAGGAAGCATTTTGGAGAGAACAGAGCCACAAAAGAGTCCCTTCTAAAGCCACAAGAACTACAGAGTCCACCAGGCAGGGATTGTTGGTGATGAAGAAGGAGAACACACCCAGGGAAGCTTCATTAAACAAAAAGCCTGGAGAGAAAGCTAGCAGATGTCACTATGTTCACTGCGTGCCTTTCCAGTTGAGAGAGAAATCCTGAACTTCATCAGCCTTCTTGAGTGAAGGTAAAAAACCCTCTTCTTGGTGCCTTAATTTGGACATTTTATAGACTTGCTTTAATTTGGACATTCCCATGGCCTTAGAACCGTAAAGTAGTAACTTCCTAAATTCCCCTTTCTAAAAGGGACTAAAAGCCCCTATTTCTAAAAGCCATTCATTCTATTTCTAGTATATTGCATTCCGGCAGCTAGCAAACTGGAACAACAAATATAGAACTCTGCATTATTTAAAGTTTTGGAATTTTTAGACTTTCATGAATTAATGACAACTTATTTTATTAGCCATCATTCTACACACATAGGCTTCTAAGCAACTACCTTATCCTGCAGGTTCAAAAGGGACAGGGCAGAAGAACCTATTAAAATGTGCTTTATTACACTACACAACAATTCTTGTTTCTCTGATGAATACTTATTTACCAACATTACCTTTTTCTTTTATGTTCTTTTATGGCTTGATTTAGTATTTTTTTTTCATATTGGTACTTAGCCACATATGATTTATCAGCAGTTCCTACAGTGCAAGAGAGGTAGGAGGAAGAGAAGTATTTGGATGCTTGGAAAATCAAATGCTGCAAATAACAGGAATTTGTGGTACCACTTTAATATATCACTTTCTATTGTCTATTCATCTTTACCACCACGTACTTTTGCTACTAATACAAGCATACTCTATTATTAAGGCACCGTTATTATTATTATCATTATTATTTTGCCTTGTAATTTCAAGAAAAACCTCCTACATGTTCACAACATGTATTGCCCAAGTGCGTATACTCAATAAACACTACAAGATGACTGAAGAACTCTGGAGCTCCAAATCCTTCTCAGCTATAGAGGAGCCCTTTCCTTAGGGATCATCTACTGTCTTCATTTACAGTATTTTAAAGTTTGAGGGAAGAAGTCCAACTGTTTCTCAAAATCTTTGCATACAACAGCAGTCATTTTGCATAGTAGCCAGAATCTACCAATTTTTCATAATGAACAGTTTTAACAAAAATGAGTGAATTGAGTTTAAAGCAGTGGCATGATAATTGCACACCCATGTTCATAGTGGCATTATTCATAATTGCCGAAAGATGGAAACAATTCAAATGCCTATCAACAGATGAGTGGATAAAGAAAGCGTGGTATATACATACAATGGAGTATGAAGCAGGAAGATGAAATGAGGTCCTGAAGCATGTGACAACATAGAGAAACCTTCAGGACATAACACTGAGTAAAATGAACCAAACACAAAAAGATAGATACTATATGATTTCCTATTATGACCCTGGTAAAGATAAATTCAAAGTCTTATAATGTAAAACCAGGAGATACACTGAAGCTAGAGCTAGGTGAACATTTAACTACTGAGGCTGAATTTAAATATATGGGAATGCATAGAAGTGATAGCTCATTAGTGGGCTCATAAATACTATTGTCATATTAGAGGTGAACATGATAGAAAGAGGTTGTATAAAGCCTTGTATCTCAACAAATAGCAAATAAATTAAATATAAATAAGGTTTTGCATGAACCACTTCAAAATTATGAATCTTACACAAAGAGTCAACAATAGAGGGGTATGCGGGAAAACTAATAATGCAGGATGTACCTACAGTTATCAGGAAAATATCATCAATTCCACAGCAATATTAGGGTAAATAATTAGAGTAGGCTCAAAAGTTAAGGGAAGTCTTTTGATTTTTGTTTTGGTGAGGGTGTATTTACCTGTTATTTTTGCCTTTGGAGCAATTAAAAGTGTCTAAATTTGAGAGTAAGGATGATTATACAACTGAGTACGCTGTGAGGCATGGATTTTTATTTTGAACATAATCCATAATACCCAATGGATAGAGGTGGCTGAAAGGTATAATGGCTGAGAAGCAGAAAGACAAACTGTGATGTATACATATGATAGAATATTGTGCAGCTACAGAAAGGAATGAAATCATGAGGCAGACAACAAAGTGAATGAAACTTGAGGACATTATATTGTACAAAATAAGCCAGAAAACAAAAGAACAATATCGTATGATCTCTTTTAGAAAATACTTATAAGAAAATTGGGGCCTAGATTGCAAGCTCTTATAGCAGTCACATTCATTCCTGAGGTTTAAGTGTTAGTTCCAGAATTCTGAGATGCTGTGCTATGTATAACCTAGTATTTCCCTGAATTTTGGTGCTTATGTGATATCTAAGACTCAGAGTTGGAGTTCTGCAGCTCTGAAAGTCAGCATTGCTACATAAAACAACTGTTAAAAAAAGCCAAAAAAAAAAAAAAAGAGATCTAGCTTAACTAGAAATAAGAACCAAGTCAATGTGGTTGGGACTAAAGTTTATCAGGATACAGAGTAAAGGATGACAGTGTCTATACTTTAGAACTTCACCTACTGTATGAGAGTAAAGATCTTGCTCCAAACCTAAAGTTTCTGTAGCACACAATCTAACTCAATCTGTCTGGATAGTTCGTTTAAACAATGAAAACACGCGGAACACCGAAAGGGACAAGGGCTTGTAATTCTGCATAGCTTAATGAAATACCCAGATACATCCCAGAGTATGTTGGGCAGATAATTAAAAATTATTGGCAAAGTCCTTAAGAGACTAGAGAAAAAATATGGAACCATTAAAATTTACCACCTGGGAAATCCCTGATATTCTCTCAAACACTAGGCACTCTGAAGTTAGTAGGCCAAACCCCTGATTGGGAAGCTTGCTCTTATGACGCTTATTTCTGTAGTGGAGCAACTAAGTTTACCTATAACTATGCCTAAAGTTACTTCCACAGAACCTCTTTTATTGCTCAGATGTGGCCTCTCTTTCTCTTTAAGCCCAACTCTGCAAGTAAACTCACTAACCTTCCCCCTACATGGGGCATGATGTCTAGGGGTTTAAGTCTCCCTGGCAACATGGGATATGACCCTCAGGGATGAGCCTGGTCCTGGCACCATGGGGTTGACAATGCCTTTCTGACCAAAAAAGGGGAAACAATGTAATAAAATAAGGCATCAGTGGCTAACAAAATTAAAATGGATTCAAGAGGCTATAATGGAGGTTTGTCTTATGCAAGCTTCAGTTAATATTGCTGATTGTCACAGTTTGCCAAACTCTAACCAACATCATTCCTGTTAATGCTCAAGAATACCCAGAGCTGTATTTGAAATCCTACAAAAGTTGCACACACTAAGTTTACTTCTCAGATGCCTAAAATCTTCAGGTGCTTCCTAGACCAGATGAGTCCTAAAACCCAGTGGTGCCAGTATATCTTTAAGAACATGAACCAGTTCCATCCCCTTTTCTCATATTGTCAACACCCTTTTTCAAAATGAAAAATGTTAGAATAGGCATAACTAGAATAGCCCTAAAGATTGGGAGACAGATCAAAGGAAAAGGAGAAGTTATAGCAGAGAAGTTAGGATTTAGTGAATGAGTATGACTGCTGAATCATTGCAATGTTATTTCTTTTTAGTCTCCAGTGTCTTAGAGCAGCTGGGAGGAAAAACCTAAAATTGTGGAACTGTAACCCATAACAAACTTTGAAATCTGTTCTATAACTATGTGTTACAATATACTTTGAAATTTAGTGCTTTTATGTATATATGCTATAGTTCACAGCTTTAAAAAATGAGTGAATTAAGGAAGGGAATGTAAAAAAGACTCTAATAGCTTATGCTAATTCACTGCTTACTAAATTCTTGACACTATTCTATCCCTGTTAGAATTATCACCTATTTGAAGCTTATAAATCCTTTCAGAATGCTATCACCATTATCTTTTATTCTAAAAGAGGAGATAGAGGCACAGAGAGGTTGAATAATTTACCCAAGGATATAGCTTATAACTGGTGGACAGGAGCATAGAGTCAAGTTAAATCCTAGCTGTAGAGTTCCTGCTTTCAACCAATAATTTGCTTCTCATACTTTCTAATAGAAACTTTAGGCTCTGCACTCTCTCTAACTATTGCCACTACTCAACCAAGCAAAGAAAGAATTGTTTTTACTCGGCAAACTAGCTAATTTTAGACAAGTCTGTATCAACCTAATTATGTGGCTAATATACAGCGAATCTGTAATGAAAGCTATGTTATTTTTATTACCTACTAAGTGATGAGTTCTGTTTAGAAGATATGCAGAAAAAAGTCTATGCAATGAACACTGCCTAGAAGTACTTGACAATACTTTGGGGAAATAATATAGACAAAAATAAAAGAAAATAAAATGATTTTGTAGTAAATAAGGACGTGATAAGGATACGGAATGCACAGGGAAGTTCTGAATGGTTTTTAAAAGAGATCGAGATCTCCGTGGGCTGCAATGCTAAAGGAGACTGTGTTTCATGGTTTGGAAAGATTTGAGCTGAACTGTGAAGGTCCCCAAGGACATGGAGTAGTTAAAAGGCCAAAAAATAATCATTTTATTCAGGTTGGCAACAGAAGGAAATCTGTAGAGTTAAGAAAGCATACGGCATGATCGTGAGATACCAGGATCTTAGTTGGCCTAGAGGACAGGGTTATATAAAACCTGGAGACATCACATAAACCCTGGAGAGGCAGGTAAAGGGATTAAATTTTAAATGCATCAAACAGAGAGCCAAAAAATATTTTTTAGAAACAACTCAATGAAAGTATGGTTGCATTTTGGTAGACAGAAACTTCTAGAGATTCAAGGCAGGGAATCAACTGGAATGGTGAACATTAGTAATAAAGGAATGAAAAGCTGGCCTACGTAGTGAAAATGGATAATTAAAGGACTTGATGAATGGCTCAGGAGGAGTAATATAATAATTTAGATGTGAGGTTGGATCCTGATTGAGAAGAAAAGTAACGATTTCATTAACAATGAAAATAAGAGGGGCTCTACGGGACAATGACTTAGGCACATTGATTGCGATGTAACATTAAGATTTATAAAAGGAAAATTTCCATAAACCTCTAGAGATTCACATTGTTTCATTAGGGAGATTGTCAAATTAGGAAATTTGGACTTTGGGAATAATAAATAATAAAGATTCTAGTATATATCATCACAATAACTGAGCCCTACAAAAGAGAAAATAGATTCCTAATTAGGGAGGAAATTTCTGAGGGAACTGTACTTTTGCAGTCTAAAAAAGAAAAGATAGGGAGTAGCAGTCAATAACAGAAATTTGGTAGGGATAGCATTAAATGACTCATTACTTTTTCCAGATTTGGTCAAAAAAAAAAAGTATGTGGGCAACAGAGAATTAATTAGAGTGAAATGGGAAATGTAGGATAATAATTGTGAATTAGGTAAAGAAAAATAGATTAATATACGTAATAGGCAAGCATAACATAAGTAAGTCATACTTAGAAAAACTCAGTATACTTGAACTCAGTTCAAAGGCTTTAGGTAGAAGAAATGCCAAGAAGGTGAGATTCGGCCTATGGTCAAACTGCAGTGAAAGGTGAAAAGAGAGGATTATATGTCAAAAAATGCTATTTAAAATTGTACAGGGGATTGAGAAATGCTATAAAGCATCAGTAAGAAGAATGATATCATCAAGAAAGATTATATGAGCTGAAGGAAAAGAAGAAGGAAAACCACTGGGTTTAAGTTTTAATATCAGGTATATAGATGGTGGAAAGTATTGGCTAGTACTTTATTTTGTCAATACGTCAGTAAAGCTCAATGCTACACATTGAAAATTCTGTTATGGAAATCCAAAAAAGTAATGGAACAGCTAACCATTCATTTCAATACGGCATGAGATATTCTTGAGACCATTACTCTCCAAGAGAGTGACAATCTAAACCACATTCTCTACTATAGTAGCTGTTGTAAATAAGGCTAACTACCAAAAATTTTGGAAGAAAATTTCTTTATCATTATTCTACTTTTATAAAGTTTAAAAAGGATTTCTATTTGGAATGATGGAAAAATTTTGGTAATAGATGGTGCCCCCACCCTACCAGCCCCCAGTACATGTACCTGCTCCACCGCCCCCCCAAGTGAAGCCCAACCCACCTCTCCTGCACACCTCCAGAGCACTAACTCCCCCTCCCTGCTCCCTGAAGGCTGTTGCCAGTGCATAAAGGTTGCTGGTACTGACCTCCATACCTAGGCTACCCTCCCACATTCATAGTGTCGCACAGCCTCACCCTGCCCTCCCTGAGCTCAGCACATCCATTTACAACACTCGCAGGCCCACACATATGCACAGGCCCCCAATCACATTATGAAACCCTGGGAATCACACTTGAAGCAGTCCTACGACTGTGCATGAGCACAGCCCTCGGCCTCATTTCTCAGCTCTGAGACAATGCCGACATGCCTAGCTGGGTCACAGCTGCCCCCAATCCCACGAAGGCATAATGCTGACCTGCTGCCACAGCTCTACACATGCGGACATACCTGTGCCTTAGACCAGTGCACACCAGGGTTATGGCCCCCAGATCAGTGCACCCACAAAGCTACATCCTCCCTGCTGCCAGGTACCCACATTCACAAGCATCAGTGTAACATCCCCAAACTGTTCCTATACCAACCCTGGAACAAATCACTGTACTGAGTCCTCCATCCTGTGCCCTGCTTCCTGCTGTACAACCATCCTGCAAACAACGCCTTAGACTACTGAAAGAAATCAACTTCCAAAGTAAATGAATCAAGATATTTACATGCAATGAAGACAGCAGAATATCACTAAGCATATCACAATACAGACAAATATAGCCCTGCCTAATGACCAAATTAAACAGCAGAGGAGATACAGATGTTGGAACAACTAATCAAAGATGTTCGTACAACTCCACTTAATAAAATAAGTGTGATAGAAAATGACATAAAGGAGATCAAGAAGACAGTAGAAGAGCAGAAAGAAGAATTTGAAAGAATAAATAGAAAAATATTGGCATAACAGAGATTAAAGACTCTGTTGACCAAATAAAAAACATACTAGAGGCACACAACACCAGATTTGAAGAGAGAGAACAAAAAACAAATGATATAGAGAACAGGATAATTAACTTTGAAGATTCAAACCAGAAAATGGCAAAAAAGATGGAAAAAATTTAATGGGAACTCAAGGAAATGATAGACAAAATAAAGTGCACAAATATAAGAATCATTGGTGTCCCAGAAGGAGAAGAAAGGAGTAAAGGGCTAGGAAGAGTTGTTGAGGGTATAATAGGGGAAAACTTCTCAACCCTCATAAAGGACATAAATGTACAAGTCAAAGAAGCCCAAAGAACTCCAAACAGAATAAATCCAAATAGACCTTCCCAAGACATATACTAGTCAGTCTGTCAAATGATGAAGAGAAGCAGAAAATCCTGAAAGCCTCAAGAGTAAAAACAATCTACTACATACAAGGGAAATCATATAAGACTGAGTTCAGACTACTCTACTAGCACTCTGGAGGCAAGAAGGCAGTGGAACATATCATACCATCTCCTGAAAAAGAAAGGCTTCTAGCCAAGAATTCTGTACCCAGCCAAACTGGCCTTCAAAATTGAGGGAGAGAATAAATTTTTCACAGACAAAGAAGTCCTGAAAGAATTTGTGAGTAAGAGACCAGTCCTACAAGAAATACTAAAAGGAGATCTTCTAGCTGTAAAAAATAGACGGGAGAGGGAGGCCAGGAGGAGGGCAGAGAATCGAAGAGTACCACTAAAGGTAATTTAAAGAATACAAAAAAAAGAGGGAAAAGAATATATAGATCTAACAAATAAAATTTAAAAATAAGATGATGGAATCAAGAAACGCCTTTTCAGTAATAATTTTGAATGTTACGAGAATAAACTTACCAATTAAAAGATACAGATTGGCCGAATGAATTAAGAAACATAATCCAGCTATATGCTGCTTACAAGATACTCATCTTAGACACAAGGATACAAGTAGATTGAATATGAAAGGAGGGAAAAGATTTTCTACGCAAGGTATAACCAAAAGAAAGCAGGAGTAGCTATACTAATATCAGACAAAATAAACTTTAAATGTAAAGGCATCATAAGAGACAAAGAAGACACTATATACTAATGAAAGGGTCAATTCACCAACAAGATATAACAATCATAAATGTTTATGCTCCCAATCAAGGAGCTCCAAAGCACATGAGACAGACATTGACAAAACTGAAGGGGGCAAAAGACATTTCAACAATAATAGTAGGAGACTTCAATACACCACTCTCCTCTATAGATAGAAAAACTAGAGAGAAAATCAACAAGGAAATAGAGAAGTTAAATAACCTTTAAATCAATTAGATCTAACAGACATATATAAGTCATTGCACCCCAGAACAAAAGGTTATACATTCTTCTCTAGGGCTCATGGAACATTCTCCAGGATAGATCATGTGCTGAGGCACAAAATAGGCCCTTATAAATTTAAAAATATCGAAATTATTCAAAGTACTTTCTCTAATCACAATGGGATGAAGCTGGATCTCAATAACCACAAAGAACAAGAATATTCACAAATATGTGGAGATTAAATAACACACTCTTAAACAACCAGTGGGTCAAAGAAGAAATTGCTAGAGAAATCAGTAGCTACCTGGAGATGAAGGAAAATGAGAATAGAACTTATGAGAACTTATGGGAAGTGGCAAAGGCTGTGCTGAGAGGGAAATTTATCGCCTTAAATGCCTATATTAAAAAACAAGAAAGAGGGTGGGCCATGGTGGCTCAGCAGGCAGAGTTCTCATCTGCCATGCCAGAGACCGAGGTTTGATTCCTGGTGCCTGCCGATGCAAAATAATAATAATAATAATAAATTAACAAGAAAGAGCAAAAATCGAGAACTTAACAGCAAACCTGGAGGAACTTCCAGAAAGAACAGCAAACTAATCCCAAAGCAAATAGGAGAAGAGAAATAACAAAGATCAAAGCAGAGATAAATGAATGGGAAAACAAAAGAACAATAGAAAGAATCAACAAAACCAAAAGTTGATTCTTTGAGAAAATCAATAAAATTGATGGGCCACTAGCAAGACTGACAGAAGAAAAAAGAGAGAGGATGCACATAAACAAAATCAGCATGGTACTGGAACAAAGACAGAAGCATTGACCAATGAAATCGAATCAAGAGTACAGAAATAGACCACCAAATCTATGGTCAACCAATTTTTGACAGGACCCCCAAATCTTCTGAACTGGACAAAATAGTCTTTTCAATAATTAGAAGAACTGGATATCAATAACCAAGAGAATGAATGAGGACCCCAATCTTATACCCTACACAAAAATTAACTCAAAGTGGATCAAACACCTAATATAAGAACTAGCACCATAAAGTTTCTAGAAGAAAATGTAGGGAAATGTTTTCAAGACCTAGTAATAGGAGGCAGCTTCTTAAACTTTATACCCAAAGCATAAGAAACAAAAGAAAAAATAGATAAAAATGGGATCTCCTCAAAATCAAATGCTTCTGCACCTCCAAAGACTTTGTCAAAAAGGTGGAGAGGCAGCCAGCTCAATGGGAGAAAATATTTGGAAATCAAATATTGGACAAAGGTTTGATTTCCTGTATATACAAAGAAATTGTACAACTCAACAACAAAAGAACAAACAATCCAATTATAAAATGGGCTAAAGATATGGATAGACATTTTCTGAAGAGCAAATACAGATGGCTTAAAAGCACATGAAAAGTTGCTCATTTTCACCAGCTATAAGGGAAATGCAGACCAAGACTACAACGAGCTACCACCTCACACCTGTAAGAATGGCTGCTATTAAACAAACAGGAAACTACAAATGCTGGAGAGGATGTGGAGAAACAGGGACACTTATTCACTCCTGGTGGTGATATATAATGGTTCAGCCCCTATGGAAGACTGTTTGGCATTTCCTTAGGAAACTAAATATTGAGTTGCCCTATGACCCAGCAATAACAATACTTGGTATATACCCAGAAGAGTTGAAAGCAATGACACATACAGAATTTGCACACAGATGTTCATAGCAGCATTATTCACAATTTACCAAAAGATGGAAACAAAACAAATGCCCAACAATAGATGAGTGGATCAAGAAATGTGATATATACATACGATGGAATATTATGCAGCAATAAGACAAGATGACATCCTGAAGCACATGACAAGATTGATGAGCCTTGAGGACATAATGCTGAGTGAAGTTAGCCAGGCACAAAAGGATAGATACTGCAAATGAGTCCACTTTTATGACCAGCATAAAGGCATAAGCAGAGTCGTAAAATACAGAAGATAGGGGACTTAGAGATATATAGAAGCTAGAAATGGGTGAACTGTTAGCTAACGAGGTTGAACTCCAATGTAACGGAATAGATACGAGCAAAGGTGATTCTCTAGTGGGTCTAGAAGTAATATTACCATATTGAGGATGAGCAAGATTGAAAGGGGTTGTAGTATGTGTCCCACTGACTCACACTAAAAATATGAATGAGTTCTTGTAAGAATACCTCAAAGATATGATTCTTGTATGAAGAGTGTTTAAGTCCAGGGTACGGGGGAAAACTGCTATTGCATACTATGAGCTATGTTCAAAAGGAAACCATCAGCACTACCACAGCAACAGCAGAGGTAAATAATGGGGTGAGGGACAAGAGTTAAGAGGAGGTTTAGATTTCCTATTTTGTGAGGTTGGGCTTATTGGTTTTTTGTCTCTTGGGAACAATGAAATTATCTAAAATTGAGAATGTTGATGGACTGTGGACTTTGGGTGCCCTACGTGATGCCTGATGAATGCAGGTGGCTGAGGATGCACTGATGGAGAAGTAGATTTGCAAATGATGGTGTATACTTAGGAATGAAGGTTGTGCTGCTACAAAAAGGAACAATGTCTTGAGGAATGCAACTATGTGAATGAACGTGTGGGACATTTGGTGAGACAAAATAAACCAGAAACAAACAAACAAACAAAAACAACAATGGTATGGTCACCTTTAGAAAATGCTTATAAGAAAACAGGGGCCTAGACTGTAAACTTTTAGAGTAGACACATTAAGTCCAGACTGGTGATTATAATTTCTGGATTTTGAAAGGCTGTTTTATATACATAACCTGATATTTAGAGATAAGAATGAAGCCAAACAGGTTGGGGTTAAAGTAATTCAGAACATAGGGGTAAGGAATACAGTGTCCATATTTTAGAACCACACATACTCTTTGAGACCAGTAGAAGACAGGTTTATTTGATCTGGAGCTGAAATTTTCTGTAGTGCAGAATCTAATTTAATCTATCTGTATAGCTCATTTGAACAATTGAAACACAGGGAGCACAGAATAAGAAAGAGGTCCTTTAAACCTGTACAGATTATTGTAATGCCAGGAAACATCCTAAAGTATATTAAGCAGATAATCAAAAAGTATTGGCAAAGTCCCCTGAGGGAGGGGAGAAACAATATGGATCTATTAAACCTTACCATCAGGGAATCCACTGATTCTCTGTCAAACTTTAGGGGTATTGAAATCAATAGGCCATGCCCTTGATCATGGGGCTTACTCCTGTGAAGCTTATGTAGGTAGCAGAGAATCTTAGACTACCTATAAGCACACCTAAGAGTTACTTCTGGAGGACCTCTATTGTTGCACAGATGTGGCTTCAGTCTCTTTAAGCCCAACTCTGCAAGTGAAATCGTTGCCCTTCCCCTTACATGGGACATGGCATCCAAGGGTAAAATTCTCCCTGGCAATGTGGGAAATGACTCCAAGGGATGAATCCAGACCTGGTACCATGGGATCAACAATTTCATCCTAACCAAAAGGGGGAAAAGAAGTGTAATTAATCAAGTATCAGGGGCAGAAAGAGTTCAAATAGAGTCAAGAGGCTACCCTGGAGGCTGCTCTAATGCAAGCTTCAGGTAGACCTTGCTACCTATCATAATCTGCCAACCCCCAACCAGGACCATTCCAGCCAATCTTAAAGAACATCTAGGGCAATATGTAAGATTCCACAAGAGTTCCAGGCACTAGAGAAACTTTCCAGAAACCTACAACCTCCAGATGGTTCCCTGGTCCAGATAAGTACTGAAACCGATCCCAGCCTCTCCAGAACTTCATATAATTCCATCTCCCTACCCCACATTAGTGACAGACGCTTCCAATATCAAAAATTTACAATGGCCATAGCCCAAACAACCCCAAAGATTGGTATGGAAAGATCAAAGGTGATGGTGGAATTATACAAAGAAGATAGGACTTAACAAACGAATATGAATGCTGAATCATTAAATTGATATCTCTTTTAGTCTTCAATATCTTAGAGTAGCCAGAAGTAAAAACCTAAAATTGTGAAATCGTAACCCATGTTAAAGTCTGAAATATGTCCCACAGCTAATTGTGGTTCTGTGCTTTGAAATTTATAGCTTATATATATATATATATATATATATATATATATATATATATATATATATATATATATATATATATATATGTTATTGTTCACAAAATAAAGAAGGAAAAAAGTCAATTGTGATGATAAAAAAGTACTTACGCCCTCTAGCCTCCTATATCCTGGAGCAACTAGAAGGAAGAATATGAGAGGATCATATGGTAGCCCATGACAAACTCTGGGATCTGTCTTGTAACCACTTGTTGAAGAGTGTTTTGAAAACTATTGCTTTTTTATTTCTTTACTTTGTATATATTTTATACTATACAATAAAAAAAAGTTTAAAAATATATATATGGGAAAAGTAATTCTAAATAAGTAAGAGAGACTTATTCCTTCCATAAATACATAAAATATCAAGTGCTCTTTGTAATTAGAAATCTTTCTAACAAGTTACACAAAATTTTGATAATTGCTAAAGCTTTATAATGGGTATTTGGGGCTTTGTAATTTCTATCTTTTACTATGTTTGAAAATTTCCATAAAAATGGCTTTATTTTAAATAAAAAAAAAAGAAAAACTAACTGGGGGATGGAAATTTGTACATTGATTTCTGTCCTAGGAAGTCTATATTCATGTCATGGTTTATTTTAATATCCTCTCACAGGCTTGCACCCTTACTCTCATTCTCTTTGGCATTTTTAGCATTTCGATTCATATACCTTATACTAGAAAACTCAGAGTAGCAGGGTGAATATGTCTTGAACAAGTTTGTAAATAAGGCTTCTTAATTTCTGATACACTTTATTTATTCCTGCATGTAAGCCTAAAAGACTTACATGAGCACATCTTAGCAGGTATATTCTGTTGCAATGTTTTGGTTTTTCCAACAGTGACAAATAATTTCACTCTTAGAAGTTTTAATCATCTTTCCAGATGAACCTTGTATTCACTTCTGTTCTTGCCTATATCTGCAGGCACTATACTATTTGCTTAAGAATTTTTAATTCATCATACAGATCTTCAAAGATCTACTTATAATTCTTAGTACATTGATTTCATCTACTGAATTCATACCATAAATCTCTCAAAAGGAAAAGAAAGGGTGAGCCATGGTGGCTCAGTGGCAGAGTTCTTGTCTCTCGCCGCCATGCTGGAGACTAGGGTTTGATTCCTGGTGCCTGCCCATATGAAAAAAAAAAAGGAAAGTTCTAATGTGTATACTTTCTTCTATTACATTCTATGAAAGATGCCTCTTCTAACTCTGTACCACAGATATATATATATCTATATTTTATATATTTAATATATATATTAAATATATATATATATTTTAGTTGTCATTTAAAACTTACCTCATTCAAGTCAAAACCTCAAATTACAAGCTTTCCAGTTATATTGTTTATAGAAACACAGGGGATGATTAAAGTGACTTAATAGTATCTAATCATTCGGGACTTGTAAGAAAAAGTCAGCCTTATTTGCACTAACTCTGAGAAAGCTTATACTCTAAAGAGTGACAGAAACAGTTTGGTGCCATTAAATCCATAACCCCTCCATGGTTTTGTTGTATTATCTTCCCACAAGATAATCCTTTCCTGTCCCATTTCATTTATTCCCCATCAAATAGTGATAGATTTATAGCTTATGGAAAGAATCTGATACCATTATCATAGCATACTATTGATTGCCAAGAAATATATGACAAATAAAACAAAAAAACAAAAGTGAATTTTTAAAAGGCAAGCCAAATTTTAAAGTATTCTTTAGGAGATAGGCTAGTAATAATTGTACCGATTGCAAAAGTAGCCAAAAATTCTTCCCTTCCATGTACGTGCATTCCTTTGCAGTTCCTCCCATCAAAAAGAGAGTCTATTTCCCCGCCCGCTTGGCCATGTAACTTTCTTTGGCTGATAAGACCTTAGCAAATCTGGAACAATGGAAAATTTTTATGCATTGAAGCTAGCACATTCTTGGAACCCTGGGAACATCCCATACTAGCTTGTTGGATAATAAAAGACTTCTGGCCCAGTCATCCCCACTAACTAGCAGACAACCTATGAACTGCCGAATATGTGAAGGAAATCATTCTTGACCATCCGGCCACCATCTGACCCACGAGCTAGCCAGAGAGATCAGTAGAGGAGACCCAAACCAGAAGAACCACCCCACTAAACCATAGAACAGTGGGTTTAGATAGGTGGTTATTTTTTAAGCCACTAAATTCTGGAGTGGTTTGTCATGCAGCCAAATTTGTTTGCTAAAAAATACAAGCTATTAATTTCTAGCCTAGAGACTAAGGAAGAAATATAAAGTTTAATCTGATAATTAATATAGGAATAGCCCTGACCAGGGATAGGAACCTCACTATCCTCACCCTGTCTCTCTTACTGAGCCCTTACTCCACAGTAATCCAACCTGTGAAGGACTCGGACTCATATCTGAGTCATTGTGCACACCCCCCAAGATCACCTAGCATCTCTCTATTCACTTGCCAGCCATTTACCCTTTCCTAACCAGCTTCACTAAATGCACCAATTCTAGAGCTCACCTTAGGTTTCTAGTGAAGGTCAAGTTTCTATAACCATTGGTTATAAATCTCTTTCATATGGATACGAACCTGCTATTTTTGATTTTCTTAAAAGGAGCTTTGTTAGACCTTCTAATATGATATGTGAGGCTAGCCCCTTACTCTGAACTCCTATGCAGAAAACTGCTCAGCTTCCTGTCTCACTAAGACTGTAATTCTCAGCATAAAGAGCCTAGTAAGTCCCCACATTCCCTTCTACTCCTTCTGGTGCTGTCAGTTCATCTGAGGCAGATAGGAAGAATTTCGCAACCTTTGACTCGGTGAATAATCTTAATACCTATCATGAGACACCTGAGTCCTCTTGGTTCTCTACCTCCAAGGCCTGCTTCACACCCAGGCTCCCAATGAACTTCTCTGCTTTCTCACATTAAATAGGCTTTACCTGTGGTTCCAGTGTTGTTTATGTTTGTCATTGCCACCTAAGGATTGGCTTGGCTGAAGTTGACGTGGAAGAGACTTTAAGTGGAACAATCATGGCTGCCACAGGCCATCCTCTGGGGAAAACTCCAAATGTATTAAGAAATTTTGAATTCATAAAGGTGAGATTGAATTTTAATTTACCGCATAAAACTTAAAGAGGGGAGATTTATTTTCTCTTTTCCTTTGCAGTAATCATGGTAATCCATGAGCCATAGTTCTACAGTGAAATCAATGACTGTATTTTTTCTGTCCTCTGTATCATGAAAATTATCCTATGCGTCCCAAATTGCTGATCTCTTGTATAACTTTCATTCTTTATTTCCACACTTTTCTTATTGTAATATTTTCAATATCTAATAAAGCAACATAATATTGTACCTTTCCAACAGTTGTCACTAACTAAATAAATTGGGAATCTGAAAATCACTTTAGCTGATAAATGTAGATGACTAAAAGTAACCTTTTATTTTGTGAATTCTGAAAACTAAAATGGCAAAAATTCTTACATTTTGAAAATGAATGTCTGAATTATATACACTAGGCAAATTTTTGAAATGTAAAAAGGAAAAAATAACATAAATATATTTTTAGACACTCATAAAGGATATGGAACTAGTCTATTTTAAAGGAAAAGAAAAAAGACACTTCCAGTGAAATAAAATTATATTTTAAAATCAAAGTATATTGCTACCAGGATTCTTGAAAACATCATTTTTAAATCATTATGGCACTATTAATTATAGCATTGGATTTTGATCTCAAACATGCAGAATAATATTTCATTGTAATTTGCTGGGAAGTATTAAGCAGGATATGGGATGAAGGTCAATATCCATATATAAGAAAAAACAAAAAGACAGATAGGATCCAATACATTGCTAATTAATTTAAATTCTGAAAATTTTATTTATGAAATTTGGCCAATTAAATCATTAATAACATATTTTTTCATTTTTACAAGTGACTATCCTTAGAAGTACCTATTTTTATTTAATTTATGAAATGTTTTAAATACTCAGAATAGTATTTAATGACTTAATTCTTAACATGTTGCTATAAATGCTTCTGATTTTCAAGAAGTAAATATTATAAGTATAGGTGGAAATATTCAGGGTTCTCAATACTTTTTATTTTTGTTACTCCCCTGAAGAAAGCAAAATGTTGCTGTTGCTGTGTATGATTTTTTAATTTAAATTTTGAATTTTGAACTAATATGACACAAAAATGTGTCAAAGTCCCACAAAGAGACCATTTCATCCCTCACTTCACATCCCTAATTTTAACATTTCATATATTAAATGACAATTGCATACTTATCAGAATTAGATTACTACATTATAAAAAATTACTACATGACTTTCTATTCAAAAGCAATGTATGCTATTGTTTTGCATAGTTTAACATCATCTATCTTATCAAATTGTAATACCCTTTGGCAACATTTGCTTATTCTTCAACCAATTTATTTTTAAGATAAATATATGGAAAGATAACACTAGATTTTTATGTGTTGTATAATATGCCATTGCTTTCTATAAAAGTAGATTCACATAGGTTTACTCAAAAAGTTGGAGTTGCTCGTTGAAAGAGCATATATGTTTTCAACATTTCAAAATATTGCAAAATCATTCTGAAAAGTGACTGTTCAAAATTGTCATTTCAATCAACAGTGAATGAAAGCTCTGGTTTCTTCATGTTGTCAAACTTTTTAATTTTTGCAATATTATGGGTGGAATATAGCATCTCATTGTTTCATTACAACTTTTCTTTGATATTGGTGAGGTTGAATATATCTTAATGTGATTGTATTTTCCTTCCTGGGAATTGTATGCTCTCATAACTTGATAATATTTTTATTAATCTATTTAGGAGTACATTATATCTCTAGTTGAAATTTCTTTTTTTTTTTTTTTTTTTGCTTTTAGGAGATTTCCGATATCATCCCCTAACACTCATTTATTTTTGTTTATCTTTTAAATTTCTTTATGATATCTTTTGCTTCGAAGAGTTTTTAATTTCAATGAGGTGAAATATAACAAACACACTAATTTTGTGTCTAATTTATGAAATCTGTTCTTACCCTAAGTTCATAAAGATGTTATTCTATATTTTCTTATATACTAAAAAAACTCATCACACATCTTTAATGAACTTGGAATCTATTTTTGAGCTTGGCATGCACTAGAGATAGAATTTTGTTTTGTTTCTTACATATAAATTGTTTATTTCTTACAAACAAATTTATTTCTTACATATAAATTTGCCCAGCATAATTTATTAAATGCATTTCATCACTTTTCTATTGATTTATAATACCAACTTAGTAATATATACTAAATTCACTTACCAGGTGTGATGGTTAGGTTCTGGTGTCAACTTGGCCAAGTGATCATGCCCAGTTGTCTGATAAGGCAAGCACTGACCCAATCTTTCCTGCAAGGATATTTTGTGGTTGGTTGATTAAATCATCAGTCGATCGATTGCATCTGTTGCTGATTAAATCTGCAATCCACTAAGGCATGTCTCCCACAATGGGATAATCCAATCGATTGAAGGCTTTTAAGGAAGAAGAGAGACTCACTACTTCTTCAGCCAACAAGCCTCTCCTGTGGAGTTCATTCAGACCCTTCATGGGAGCTGCCTGCTTCACAGCATGCCCTGTGGATTTTGGACTCTTCCATTCCCATGGTTGCGTGAGACACCTTTATAAATCTCATATTTATAAATCTCTTCTGTTGGTTCAGTTTCTCTAGAGAACCCTGACTAACACACCAAGTATGTATGAGTGGAAAAAAATGCTTTGGGGCTATTTTTTTAACCTCACTTTCAGTACTCATACCTATCTGTTGGGTAGTTCAGATGTCACTTTCACTTTGCCTGTAACCCCAACCTGAAACCCTCTCTCTTTCTCATGATTTACTTGAGTTTTTGCTCCACAAGGCCTATGAGAACTTGCAGAGCCATAAACCTTCAGGGCAGTAGAATCAGAGCAGGTCATAAGACTTCTGTGATTTTTTAAACCTCTGGGGTGTAACTTCCTACCAGTCATTGGCCCAGTTAGGAGGTATGGGTGGCCCAGGCAGGAGGTGACACGGTCTTTTGTTAAGCCTCCTTTTACTGTGAAGCAAACTCTTTCAAGCCTCACTACTGCCCCTGGTTTAAAGCACGCTCTCAGGCCCTGATTCTTCTGTAAGATCCATAGTCTGTTGGCCCAGAAAGTCTGATGCTTCAGCCATTCTTACTACTTTGAATTTTTTTTTTCTGTTTATTATTCAAGGAGAATTTTATCTTGCCTTTTGATTTAGCAATCTTTTTAATTTTTAATTTTTCTATTTTATCAATCACTGTTCTGTTTGTAAAGCCAGAGGGGGCCTCAAACTGTAAACTTTCAACATTGTCTTGGCTGGAGGTCTTAGTTCTTTACATACAAAAAGTGAATTATAGCATTTTCCTTTTTCCATAGTACAAGCCCCTGAGGACAGAAACTAGACATTTTCATCTTTATTCACCCACAGGTAATAATTCAAAGCACATTGTAAGCACTTTATAAATATTGAATTGTATTCATAGGGCCCTTGTTATTCCATTCTTTAAACCTGAGAGCAAAATAGTAATTCTACGTGAATTGGGAAGATAAAAATGAGAAACTTCATTCTATCCTGCCCCATATTCAGACATATGAAGGCTCTAACTCTGAACCTGATTTGTAAAATTATTTAGAGCCCTTTGATATTTTAAATACTTCATCAAATACCCATGCATTTAGCTCTTTGGTAATTGGTTAAAGATGTAACAAAAGGAAATGTATTATTCTAGATTTAATAAAGTGAAATATTAAGATAGAAACCAATTTTACATCTTAGTTTTATTTATTTGTGCCAATAATTCAGTTTGTTTATCCCCTCCTAGCAAGTCAACTGTAAGTTCTTCCACAAAACTTCAAGGGAAATTGCAGTGGTTAAATAAATTTACAGTATATTTTTGAGGGGAGGGGGATTAAGGAGATTATTTAGAAATAGTTCCCATGTAGATTAATCTTAATTAATTTTTAAATTCTATTCTGACTTTAATAAGCTTCTTCATGTATCCAATTACTGTAATTATTTCTGATTGTTTAACTACTTTAGAATATACTAAAAATAATTTAGGAAAAAGATAATTAGCCTAAATAACCACAAATGTGACACAAATGATGCAATGTAAAGTTTTAAATTAAATAGCATCATGCTTATTTGTAAGTTTTTTCTCATAAATTCTTTCCCCAAAATTTATAATTTGGATTCGTATTTTGCAGATGAAGAAATTGACACTTAGAGGCACTCAGAAAATAAGTAACAAATGGGATTTGAATCCTAAATTGATTCCAAATTCAGCCAATGCATTTAACTTCCTTCTTTTGCATGCTGAGTTCATGACTAATCAGTAAAGTTATTGATTTTATGTGGTTTGATTTTGGATAGAAGGATTAGAATGGTTTGCTTATGTATATGTTTTGATAAATACATTTTCAGTTTGACTTACCTTTATTGAAACCAGATCTGCAATAGTGCAACAACTCCAGATGACATTTCTGTCTACAGACATTGCCCTTATACTTTATCAAACACAACACAGCTAAAGTGATCTTCAAAAATGAAAATCTTATTATATATCTGCCATGCTTACAACATTCCATTGTTTTTCCCCTCATTTACTGAATAAAATTAAAATGACTTTTCATAGCAGACCAGGTCCTTCCATATCTGCTTCCCCTCTTACTACAGCCTCATCTTTCATACCAATCCATGTCATGTGACCCCCTCCCCTAATTAGACCAAATGACATGTGGCTCCTTGATTACCCCATGCCTTTTCATAGCTTTGCACTAAAAAAATTTATGAACCTTGATCTTGAAGAGTAGTTCTCCAACATTTTTGTCAGGACTTTTTCACTCTTAAAAATGATTGAAGACTCCAGGAGATTTTAAGTGGGTTATATATATAATTATTTGCCATATTAAAAATCTGAACTGAAAATTTTAAAAAATGTATTAAAATGTTTAAAAATAATAATCATTAACCTATTACCAGCTAATATAAATTATACTCTTAATGAAAACTTTATTTTGAAAAAAGTCATGAGAAGAGGGTATTGTTTTATAATTTTGCAAATCTACTTAATGTCTGACTTACTAGAAGACAGCTTGATTCTTAAACCACTTTCTGTACTCTACCTGTTGTGATATTTTGGTTGAAGTATATAAAGAAAATCTAGCCTCACAAATCTATGTAGTTAGAAAAGAGGGGAACGTTTTGTAATCTTTTTAGATAATTACAGCTATTTTTCTTTAATACTATACCAACATGTGACAAGTGGTAGCTATTTGAAGTTTAGTTATAACTTAAAGTTTAGTTATATAACATATAAGTTGGTATGAACTTTTCATACTCTATTTCATTAATATTCATAGGCCCATCTTGGACTTTGAATGGATCAATTACCCATGCATGATTTTGTCATGTTATCGGACAACATTGGCATGAGTTATGCATATTCTGCCAAAAATCACATTAGTTAATATCACAACCCATCTCTTCAGAAAAGTATTTAAGTACTGGAAACCAATCAAGATCACTGATGTGGATACAAGTTTCCCCCAAATTCTTATATTCACTTGAAAAAACTTATTATTTGCAATAAATACTGTAAGTGGTTTTCCTTGAAGTGACAGGCTCATTTTATTCATTTTTAAGAACATGTTTGTCAAACACCCAGGCTTGAATAACCATAGTTTGTTCCTCATTCTCTCAAGTAAAAAAAAAAGGTGTTTCTTGGGAAAAAAAATGTCTAGTTCAGTTCACAGCTCAAACAATCTCACAAACATGTAGTTTCCTTCAGGCAACCACTGTACTCAGATTGGAACAGAAGTGTTTTATGTGTATATAATATATATATATATTTTCCATTTCAACAAACAGAATATTAAATAAATGTATATGTAGGAGTCAACATTTATTAAAACTAATAATTTACACTTTCTTCAAGAACATTCGTAAATGAAACTGGCTCTTTTCTGTTGCTATGTGGCAGTGAAAAACACTGTAACTCCATGAGTTGCTTGGAACCACTGCTTTGATTGGTGCTAAGAAGCCAGCAGTTTCAGCCACCATTGCTTTTGCACCATCAGTGCAAATGTTCACACAGTGAAAAAGACAAATAATGCCTAGTATTATTATTAAATTAGTTTTGATCTCTTAGTCTCTCTAAAAGAGTCTTGGGGATCCCTAGAGGACCACACTTTAACAAGTATAGTTCTCAAATTATTCATCCTCCTTTTCTCTCCCACCATCTGGCCCAACTGGCAGACTCCTATTCAGTCCTTAAAATTCCCTCAATTCAGCTCTGTGTAGTTTTCTGTGTTAAAAGTTCAATGAGATGCTCCCTTTTTCCCCAGGAACATTTTTTCAGTCTTTAGGAATATAGTACTTGAGGATTACATTGTATTTCAATGTCAGTTTACTTGTAGTTTCCTTCTTTAAACCATGGCTTCTAAAGGACTAATGAAATCTTACTCATTTTTATATGCGAAGTGACTCACAAAGAATCTAGAGTACAAAAAAAATTAATGAATAAATTAAGTGATTAATGTGTTACAGATACTGCTCTCTTTAGTTTTAGTTGTGCTTGAGCCTTCAAAGAAACACAGAAGACATGAGTACAGAAAAACAATTCTCCTTTTTATTCCAATGTAAATATTTCCAACTCCCAATTGTATTAGTCTGGGAAAATGGAAGGAACTAAGTATTATAACGTAAACTTTACAATGATATACCCAAAGAAATAATAAATCTCAAGTATGTCTGAACACTATGATCTGTATGGTAATAGATGCCTTTTGACATTCATGCTTATGCATATACAGTCAACTTCTCATGCATATGCACATACATACACACACACACACACACACACACACATTGGGAAGCCAAAATGGTATGCACTGGAATATACATTTCACATGAAATTAGTCAGTAAGCCTGGTAACCTAGAGAAGAAAAAACCCAAAACAAAACAGAATGTGTATTGGTAAAGTACAGGTTTGAATTTATTTAGAAATTCTGAGTACGATTGAGTAGGCAAAAGTTTTGTGAAAGATATTAAATGTCAAAAGAACATGAACATGAAGAAAACTGAGGGTGCCCGAGACCTTGTATGGCTCTGCTGACTTCACTGGTAACCAACTTAGAGGAGCCCTGGGTGACACTCAATGGGACAGGTAAAATTATTAATTTCTTAATTAATACTAGAGTTACTCTGTCCTAAACTGCCACTCTGGCAGTTTACTCAGACTTGCCTAATTATGGGAATATTTAGTGGACTGAAATATTCACTACCCCTCTCCTTTGTATGCTTGAAGACATTCTAGTGTCCCATCAATTTCTCATTGTCCCTGAATGTCCCACTCCCCTCTAAGAAGGAATCTTCTTCACTTCTTGTGGGTCACCCTAAGACTAGTAAAACCCAACTAGTGTTTATTCCTTGTTTGCCTGAGACTGCAACTGAGAAATCGAGATTTGAGGGATGATTTTGATTAGTGAATTGTTATATAAAAATTCCTTTTTGCTTTCTGGAATGTTGGAGTAGACAGGGAAATACCTGAGATCTCTGAATTGTAGTCCAGCTGCCTTATTATCTGAAATGAGTGTAAAAAGTCCTTATCCTGTGCCTTCATGATAGTAAGAGCTGGTCACTCTCTTGTAGAACAACGGTCCAAATGCTAATGAAATTGGCCATTAACTACTTCTTTTTGGTTTACACCTTTAGTATTGAACTGATATCCCTGCCTCCCCTCCTTTCAACTTATGTTCTCCTATTGAAATGCTAATAATAACACTTATCTCCTTTTCTGCTTTGAACTTACTATCTGAAATCACCTTATCTTCCCTTGTTACAACACTTAAAAACCTTGTACCCCCTAAAGTTGGGGAGACAGATTTTGGGCCTTTAGGCTGTCTGGTCTCCTGGTACACAGGCAATAATAAACTCTTTCTCTCTTTAAAACACCAGTATCTCAGGAATTGGTTATTGAGCACATTGGGCAAAAAAATTCATGGCCTTTGTCTGGTAACAAAACCCCTATGATCTAAGGCTTCTTGACACCCCCCCCAAAAATCATTAAGCAAATAAATCTGTCTGTATCATTTAAAAGGCATTCCAGGTAAGTCTGCTAATTAGTCCTTTCTGCAACCAAATCTTCAGTCCTAAATCATAAAAAACACATTCCTTTGTATCCTTCTTCACCTTAACTCTCAATACCTATTTGCTTTTAAATGGCAGAAACTTAAAATTCCTGCCCTACTCTCTTAGATTGCTCTACCTCAAGGGATACAAAATAAACCCCACATCTTTAAAACTGCCTTAGCAGCACACCTTGCTGACTTCCAGCTGCCTCAAAGCATGGCCTTGTAAAGTGTTAACTTTGTAAACTAACATAGTTCTAATATAAAAGAAAATTTTATTTCTTATAGGCATTACTGATTATAAGCACTGAATGGATGTGGAAAGAGGTGGAGAGTTTAAGAAAGTAAGTATTTAATCACTACTAACTAGAAGTTGTAAAAAAAAAAATACAAAAGTAAATCCTATCACATTCAATGCTAACCAAAATTTAATAAGCCTGTTTATAATATTAAAAAGTCAATTTTATGTAAAACCATATATGCATACAAAATTGAAATTTAGTTTTGTCTGCTAAAACAATGTAAATTGTTTGTCTACTCTTAACAAAAGGTTATAAAATTTTTTTCTTAACCACCTAAGTACTATGTCTAAAAGGTAAAAATTTTATATCATATCAAATTAAAATCCTTATTAATGTTTATGTTAACCATATTCTTTATTTCAGAAGACTTTGTAAAAGTAAGATGCAAAAATAATTCAACATATTACATAAAAATATTTTAACATATTACAATAATTAAAAGAAAGTTTCTATCCTTCTATTTGTTAAATTTGCATACAAAAATGTTATTCATATATTTAGAAATTGTTTAAAATTCCTAAAAACAATGTTCTATCCTAATGCTATTCTGTAATGTTAAAAATTACAAATCATAGAAGCAATAAAATTTACTTATCAGTTATACTATGTAACTCTAAAACTTCCCTAAAGGGAAACATGTAGTCAGTTTTAAGTCAAAACTTGATCTTCAACAAAACTTCATCTTCAACAAAATGGACTTTAAAAGAGCAACAAGGCAAGTCCTTAAATTATATTCTACCTGTTAATTAACAACCTTAATAAATGTGTAAAGTAAAACGGACAAAAGTTCTGCTGTAGTTTGTGGTTAACAAACTCAATATAAGACAACTGTCAAATGTTTTTATTTCTAAAAGCAGCTTCATTTAAAATGCTCATAGTAGCCAGCTCATCTGGAGCCAAATGATCCCCACCTGAGTGAGTCATCTATGGATAATGGTGAAGCTAAGCAATTGTAAGGAAAGATAAATTTATAGAGTCTATTCTGTGCCTTGCATACAACTGTTGCCACTGCATGCTGTTGCCACATGTTGCTGTTATGTGACCTCGGTCAGATACAGTTGAAATGTGCACTCCAGCTGGGAAGACTGGCTATCCTCCTGGAAGGAGATATATTTTGATAAAGATATCTAGGTACTAAGAAGCTTCTCTTGGTTGCTAGCCAGTTCCCAGAAGACCCAACCAGGTCTTTTCATATAAGCTAATTGGAATTCAGCCATTATTGTATAAAGATATCATAAAAACTGCATGCAAGCAGTTAAAAGAAGAAGAAAAAGAGCGAGGAGAATTTTGCAAGAAAGAGAGAGCATCCCATGAGAATCTTATCTGGGAAAAGAAGGCTTTGCTGTGGATTTTTACTGAGGAGACTCTGAATGCTGTCCCCAAGACTGCTGTGGATTTGTACCAATGAAACCTGGAATGCTGCTTCTGAAACTTTCCAGGATTTCTCTTCAGGTGTTGGTGCCATCTTATCTGGTGATGTAACTATGCCTTATTTTTGAAAGTTCTTTTAATTACTTTCCTAATAAAATCAGTTTTTATATCACTAGAAGTCTCTGTTATCCGCAAATTAGAACCTATAACCTAAGTAGCCACAAATATCAACCCACCCAAAGGCACTGTTTACCATCAGGCATCACCTTGGAGAGAAGGGAGGGGAAGAGAGAGCCCTGAACAAGGAAGGGGGGAGTGAGTAAGTAAAGCTAATCTATAAAAGCAGATTGGTCCCACACTGTCTATTGCTTCTCGCTTTCCTCATCTCTGTCTTTGCGAGAGTGCCCACATGTCCTCTTACATGTGTTCTCAAGAAATTTTCTATCTGCTCAAAAAAAAAGAATATGAACAATGGAGGCATAAACATGGGATGCCAATGTGGCAAATAAAGTTTGACTTAAAATAGATATTTTTTCTTCTGAGTAAACATATGAGAAGATGATGGATCTCACTAGTTATCAGGGAAATGTATACTGTAGTACAAGATGTAATTTTTCACATTAAATAGAATCTAATAAGAATTATAAAGTATTGTTGACTAGAGTGTGAGAAAATAGTCTTTTTCATAGGCAGTTGGTGAAAATGTAAATTGGTATGTTTTTTTTTTGGAGAGAAATTTGACCAACTATAAAAAATAAGATATTTACATTATGAAAAATAAAATTGCAATTCTACTTCTACAATTCTATCTACAGAAACACAAGTGTGAATAAACATATATACATGCCAAAATTATTATTACAGCATGTGTACAATGATGAGACACCAGAAATAGCCTAAATGTTCATCCATAAATAAATGATTCCGATAATATAAATATAAATTTATAATGACAATATAAATTTTTATATGATTTTTCAATTCAAAGAGTAAAGAAAAAACTGACCTCAGTATTATGAAATTGGAAAAGTTGGAAATACATGGAAATCCCATAGAGTTAGAGAAAAGAGAGAACTTGTGTGAGGAATATGAATATGATCCTTGTAAAAGCTGAATGACAAGAACAAGGTTTCTTTGTATTACATGGATAATTCACACTGACTGTTATGCTTGAATAACAACCTCCCCATAAAACATTGTCATTTTTACAATAACATCTTCTCATCAAAACTGCTATATTTCAACCAAACGTGTTTCTAAAATAATCTCTGATACTGGAGAAAATATGATTAATTGAATATTATTCAGTAGCTATTCTTAAAGGTTTCATTTCACCCACTAGATGAAAAGCAATTAGTATATTTTGTAAAGAAAAAAATATTTTTCTGTAAATTTTAATGCACTTATTTTAAGAAACGTTATGATGAAATATATTGAAATTTTCCTGATTAGAAACTAATAATCATATGATATACTTGCACATGCTAGCAGTTAATTGCTTCTTTGGCTTTTGGGGAAGTTGGATGGTCAAGTCGCATTCATTTTTCAAAATAAACTCTAGGAAAACGTGAGTGCTACATGCAATTCCCACTATAATTTTTCTAGTACTCTAAATGATACTCTTTCCATCAAACTAAAAATAAATGTACTTACTTTCAACAATTACTTGTCTGTCTTCCCAGTTATCTTTAATAAGCTGTATATTTCCAAAGTGTGCATCACTGTAAAAGATTCGGTTTGTACCTTTTCTTCTTTGATTATAGTCAAAAGCCAAGGCTATCACATTCTTGAAATAATGTGGATTCTCATATGGCCTTACTGGAGAATTTAAATTGGTTTCATCAGAAAGATGTATACTTTTTAATATGGTTCTTCCTGAATACAGCAAATACCCTTCATGCCTTAGGCAAGTAACTCCATCCTCTGCCAAATATCCATGGGCACAAGCACAAGTTCTGCGGGAATATCCTCGATACAGACAGAGCTGCTGACAGCCACCATTGTCTTTGGCACAGACGTTGGTCCCTGAGGAGGGAAAAAACATGCACACACACTTATGTGTGTGTATGTTATATACATGTACACATATATACAAACACACACATGCATTCTTATGTTTTTCTTTCATTTTTCAAATATTGGTTTTTTCTTATAAAAATATTTAAATTTTTAACATTGAATATTCTTTTCATTTTTACTTTTAAAACCGCTCAATAATTAATCAAGTACTGTATAGTACAGATCTTTTAATCACATCAGTTTAAAATCTTGGGTTTGTTATTTCAAAGATCATATTCTTCTGCTTCCTCATCATCTAAATGAAAACATTAAAATTTCTGCTTAATGAATCTATTAAGCAAGTAACCTTTTTTTGAAATTGATACTGAGATTCCAATAAGCCTTTTATGTGGTAATCTTTGATATAAGTAACTGATTCACTCAAAACATAAACTGAATTCACCAAAAAACAGGCATTTCCTAAAACTTTGTATCCATTAAGTATGTAAGGTATCAAAGAAACTTGTGACTCCAGTGTATTTATCTAAGTTTTTCATTCAAGTTTGGAATGAAGGTGTGGTATGCTCTTAAAATTTCATCAGGTTATTCCTCCCTATGAATCCATCATTTTTAATCTCCAAAATTACTACTCCCTTCTAGATGTCAAGGAAGTGATTTACAATTTATTTTAATAGAAGTAAAATAAAATACCCAAACTACTATCATATGAGTTAAAAAAAAATCATAAGGAAATGATAACTTCAGATATATTTCACATATAAAGCATTACCTTCTGGGATCATAATCACTTTATATATTAAAATATAAACTGAAATAAATACCAGCTGCTTTTTCTAATCTAATATCCTAATTGGGCTTTGTATGTTTGCCTAGAATCTGTGTACTTGTTGAGTTTTCTTAGACTACTTAGTTCAAACTTATATTTGAGACATGGCAAATATGTAACACAACCATGTCCATGTACCATCTTAGACAAATATACATATGTACGAACCATTACACATGCATTTTATTATACTACTATGTGGTTTTTGTAGAAAATTGGATGCAAAAAGAATAGAGTTTTGAGGTTTTAGAATTATAAAATGTGTAAATCCCTAACATAAAGTTGATAAATATTAATAAACAAGAAGGGAGAGAAATATATTACATAAAAGACATTGCATATTCCTTTAAGAATGCTGACCTTTCTCTCTCACTCGGTTAAAAATTTTAACCTCCTTCAGGTTGACTCCAAGGCCAGTTCTCATGGTCACTGTTTCTGTGGCATCATTCTTGTGGCCCCTTCTAATGGACCCGTTGGCATGTGCTCTGCCAAAAAGTGGAACATACATGATCAACAATCTTCAATGAATTAAAATAAAACCATTTAGTTTAGCTGAATATAACAGCTGGCCCAACAGAAGGAAAAGAAACCAACTTTCATATGTGGCATTGAAATCTTGAGCCTGGAATAGCAAAACTGCCTGTCTGTCCTGTGGAAATCACATGGCTTTGTGAGATCCTTTCTGTGACCTTCCTTAAGAAGGGCTAATCCTACAAGGGTAAGGCAACTGGCACTGAAATAACATTTGGAGACTCAAATACTTATGAAAAAATAAATTACCTGTCAGACCAGTAGATGTAAGCCCCAAAGACTGCCACTGAAAACATATCCACGTTACTCCCTGACAGCACCATCTCACGATCCCCTCCAGTCTCAAGGTCAATTCTTTCTATCTTGTCTGTACGAGCATCACACCAGTACAATTTATTTTCCTAAAGGTTGATTGAAAAGTAATATTAGAAACTGATTTTGATCAAATATTTTATTACTAAAATACGAAACACTCCAAGTAAAATAATATGTTAGCAAGTCACACACTTTAAAAATTTAAGAAAAGAAATTCAACAGACCTCATAGTCAATGGAGATGCCATTTGGCCATGCTATGCCCATGCTTACTAAGACGACCTTCTCGGATCCATCTAAGCGAGCCTTTCCAATGCAGGGCATCTGTCCCCATTCAGTCCAAAACAAGTAGCTGAAATTAAATTACTGATTTATAGTAATATGCAGATAAACACATAAAGACTTATCGTTATTATTTATAAGACCAACAATATTCATAATAATAGAACAAGGATAATACAGTTTGGAGATATATAGACATACCTGTTTAAAACTGATATAAATTTTTTTTCTATTGTAAAAAATATTTAGCCAGTTGTGGAAATCATAAGGATGGACTGAAAATCCTGCCCAAATACCTTTTGTATAAATTGTGCCCTATCTGAGAAGCTCTTCTCCAACCTCTTTGCCTAACTGTCTCCAAACCATTTTTTATATCTCAACTCAAACCCTGTTCCTTAACGAAGCCATTTCTGACCCCACCTCATACCCCAACGAATATTGCATTATGTACTCTGCTTCATAGCATGGCTTAAAATGGCAAATTTATATTATATTTAATGACATACTTATTATTGATAGTTTTGCTCTGTCTAGACCACAAGGTCAAGGAGGACAATATTCTTGGCTCTTATTTATTCACTTTTATATCTATGACACTATGTCAGCAGAAAATTTTAGCAACAAAAATTAGTGGTAATTAATTATTTAACTAATAAATGTATACATGAAGGAATCATAACTTTCAGTTCTGTCCATTCAGACTACTAAAGTAACTGTTCTAAGTAAAATTCCACAAATTATTTTGTGAAGCCATCTGACAATATAGTTTCATACAAAAAAAATGCTTATTTTAATAATCTCTTTTTTTTTTTCTTAACATGGGCAGGTACTGGGAATCGAACCCGGGTCCTCTGGCATGGCAGGCAAGCATTCTTGCCTACTGAGTCACCGTGGCCTGCCCTAATAATCTCTTAATATGAAATATAAAATGGAATGAATGTAAAAAGAAATATTATTCAGCAAGAAAGTCCAGAGTATGCTAAAATAAAATGTCAAAAATGAAATGTAATAGCAGATTATTTGACTAATTTTATTCAAATATTATTTCACTTATTAATTCAGCAAATTTAGGAAAATTTAACATCCATTGACTCAGGCAAAAATGAGTGTATTTCTGTGCACATTTAAACACACACACACATATACGAGTGACCACACACAAGAAGAGGAAGTGAAGACTGCATATAGAAACATCAAAGTCCTACATTCATATTTTGTATCCACTCAATGGAATTATTATCTAATCATGAAAGCAGATAATTTAAAAGGCAACATAAATTACATAAAAAACACAGGTGCTTTCAGCATAACATTGTGAACATAATTAATAGCACTTAAATCTGTACCTGAATGTGATTAAAATGGGAAATTGCAGATTCCGTATATGGTAACAGAATAAAAATTAAAAAACAAAAATCCATGGAACTATGCTACATAAACAGTGAATGTTAAGTTAAGCTATATACTATGTAATGAATAGCACAATTATAAAAATGTACTGCCACTAATTGTAACAAATGCTCCACACAAAGGCAAGGTGTTAATAGGGTGGTATACATACTTACGCATGATTTTTCTGCAAACCCACAACTCCTTTAATAAAGAAAACATTTAAAAATGCTTTCCCTGTATGTGGATTGTTTTGATTTATTTTAGTAGCTGATATTTTTTCCTGAAAATTCCACAAAAAATAATTCAACCAGACAAAAACAGGTGTGGCTAGCATCCCAAGTACATTAATTCTGAAGACACTTTCATTCATCTTTACAACCTCTATAAATCAGAGTAAACCTCGTAAGGAAATCTAACAAATATTGGTAAGATCTAGGTAAAGCAGGCATCACAAAATCTATGCATGTATTAAAATTAAGATTTAAATATCTCTAAGTGATACTCTCATTACATTAAAAAGATTAAAAATAAAATTTAACAAGGAGATAAAATTTATCATTCCTTTTACTGTTTTAAGGATAAATGGTGGCATTAATAATGCTCTTAAAATGACTGGTTAGTCCTTGTGTGACGATGGCAAGGGGATGTCTGTCGCACAGGGAAGAAAGCATTTGGAAGCCAGGATAGACATGTGCTTGCTTAATCAATCTAATTCTTGTCATCTACTTTTACACATACTCCAAAGTGCAAATATGAAGACAAATGTACATAACATATCTTTTAATACTAATATGCTTACAAGTGCACTAAATCAGTAATAAAAGAAGATATGAAGTGAGTAGGCCAAATAAGCCATTTTTAGATATTTAGCCCTAATCCTCACAGCTATGGAACTGCTACTTGGGAAGTTGATGATCCAAAGTCACGTGGTCGGATAAGGGGCTGCGCCAGGAATCCTACTCAGGTAACATGACCCCAGACCCATATCATTTTCTCTATGCTATATGTCTCACAGCACTGTAACACAATAGTATAATATATAAAATGTCTTTTTTTCCTTTCGGTTCAAGGGAACAAGATAAAATAACAAGGATATAAAAACACTAAACAAACTATGAAAAAAGTTCTTGATCTTGGGAAACAAGTCTCTCTCTTCTCAAGTAGTCCCTCTCTATTTTAAATTTGCAGTACTTCCATGCAAGAGGCTCAGAGGAATGACAGATAAAAATTTTCAAAATAAAAGATCCTGAAACCATATTTTATGCAAAATTTTCTAGGGCAAACCATAGTGATCTGATAAGCTATCATTATATTTAAAGCCAAATTTGACTGCGCAGGAATCACTTTTGTGGCTAAATAGTTTGTCAAATTAATGTATCTAAAAGATTCTGAAAATATCAAAATTAAGCAACATTTCCTGAATGGCAGGCAGAGAATAACTTATTTGCTCCTCATCCCAAAACTGAATGTAAAGAATTGAATAAAACTAGCACCTTTTGTATTGTTGGGTACAAACCAAATGTAGAGAAAGAACACTCTGCAAGCTTATAAAACTGCAAGAAAAAACTTAGGAATACTTTAAGATAGTAATTTACATAGATGTATTTGAGCTATCTTTAACGTACATAGTTCTTGTTATATAAATGTAGTATTTAGCAATAGGAAGAACTGAAAATCCTTGTTGCTGTGTTTTTTGGGCCCCCTTGACAATTAAGGTTTAGTGATGACATTACTATTGATTTAGTTTTCCTGTGAGTTTAAAATCAACAATTGTGAATTCTTGTTGAATTGTATGATATAGCCAAGACTTTTGAGTATTAGCTTAGTAAACCCATCTTTAAAAACAGTTTTTAAGGATATCACAGACCAAGAAAAATTCAAAATTGTTAAAATCAAATTTTATGTTTTATAGTTGAATTTTCTCCATGAAAACAAAATCATAAACTGAAATATTGCTCATTCACAAAAGCATGCAGTTACAAAATTTAAGAACACAAAGTAAAACAAGAGCATTTAAGAGTGGTTTAAAAAATTACAGAAATACTGTCAGAAATCATTATAACCCAAATATTCCTAATGCCTTTAGTAGACACAAGTTCTTAAAAGAAAAAAGTATAATGAATACAAATCACAAGTTAATTTTCAATTAATTTTTGACATTTGGATAATAAGTAAAAGACATCATAAGGCAGCATTTAGATTTCCAAGACTTCATGTAAACTTAAACTCAGGTTTACAGCATTTGTCATAGGACAATTGTTCTGATGTTAAAATCAGTTTATACATAGATACACTTGTGAAGGAAAACAGTTTTTTTCTATGACCACTAAGTAGAGTCAAGCTGAAAAATACATATTCAAATTAGTATAAATGTTCTCCAAAAAATTTTAAGAAAAATTTTGGGAAATAAAGCTAATACGAAAACAAAATTCTCATTTTAGTGGTGGAAGTGTGTTAAGGTGGCTGGGGGAAGAAAGAGAAGAATAAATAATTCTAAGATGTTAAAAGAAAAAGAAAATGGCATTTGATTGTATTAATCACAGTACAAAATGTGATTCTTATATTCTAGATATATGAACAACAGTGAAAAGCAACTAATTTGAATCAATTACTTTCTTTGAATTTAGCGTTCTCTTTTTTGACTGCTAGAAATTATTTCCCTGGAGGACAACTCTTGGGTTGCAATTACTACAACACAATAAATACAACATAAAATTACTTTCATAAAGTATTTAGGAATTCTCAGACCAGGGGATTATGGGAAGAATACAAAGTAGGAAGCTCCAGCAATATGCCCATCCACCAAAACAACTATTGAACTGGCAGGGACCATTTGAATCAAATATTTTGAAAGTCCAGAGTCTGGTGGAACACTGCACAGCAACCAAAGAAGGGCTGCAGGAAGAGGCTGGTAAAATGCAGTAACTACAGGTGAATTGCACTCTCCTTGCAAAAACTACAACCTCCCTCCCCGCAACCTCATTGCAGAGAACAATGGGTACTGCAGCCCAGGCTGCCAATACAGCTTACTGGTACCAGAGCAGGATATAAAAACCTAATCTTTCAAAATCTGGGTATATGTGGTGTAGTTGCTGATCAGCTATTATTGATCACTAGGGGACAGCTCTGAAGATGATCATTGTTCCAAACTCCATAGACAAAAGTGGCAGAGAAATCTGAAAGATAGTACCCCTCCTCAAAACTACTGAAAACAATTTTAGGGCTTTACACAGCTTCAAAACTTATTGAAAATAGATCCCCTCTCACCTTCTCTTCAATTCAGGGTGGATTCTGCTAGTGCTCCCACTGTGGGTCCCTAGCTCTGTTCCAGAGGGAGCAGAGTAGCCCCTATGTGCATACTGGCAAGCCTGAATGACTGTGCCACTCTATCGGGTATAGATCTGAAAGTATGAGGATAAACTTTTCCCTGGCTTTCCCTCACAGAATTTGTTCTGAAGAGAGAGCAGTGGCTTGCAGATAATTAATAGTGTAAGAAATTATGAAGTCAGAGTAGCCTAGGGCAAAGTAATACCTGCATTAAGTCACACAATAGAGTACTCAGGCAGGTGAAGCTATTTCAAAGGGAATAGAGTGGGCTTATAACCTCCTGTAAATTGTAAATGGGAAATTCCTAATGTGGTTAGCAAGCACAAACCTGGGAAAAGAAGAAAGCTACATGACTCCATGAAAATTCAGATAAGACACAGAAGACCCAGAACCTCACTTTTGCTATGGGCCCAAATTCTTGAGAGGAGAGTTAAGCTCCAAGGAGACCACCAGCCAAAGCAGAGCTAATTTGCAAAGACTGCAAAAGATGCTTTTTGCATTGGTTTGGTTATTTTTGTTAGCTCCTGGCATTCAAGAACATCTGTCAGAGCACTACTGGATACAATCCTAAGTAATAGAAACCTCAGGGACTAAATTCTAAACTCAATACTTTAAAATATTAAAATGAACAGTGTGAAATAAAAGATTACAAGATGAACAAAGAAACAGGGAATGATGGCCTATGCAAAGGAAAAAGATAAAAATCCAGAAACTATCAATGAAGTGGGACAGATTTTGGACATTCTAGACACATACTTTTAAAAAATGCTCCTCAATACAAACAAGGATATAAAAGAAAACATACACAGAGAAAGAACTAAAGATATGAGGAAAACAATGAATGAACAACATGGAAATCTCTGATTCTCAATTTCTGTTCTTCAACAGAAAAACCAGAGTTGAAGAGCACAATATCTAATTAAAAATTCCTTATGGGATTTCAAGAGCAAACTGAAACTGAGAAAAGACAAGACAATTGAAATGATTCAGGATTAGGTGTAGAAAGAAAATAATGAAACAAAGTGAAGAGAGGCTAAAAGTCCTGTGGGAGAGACCATCGAATGTACAAATATACACATTATTGGAGTTCCAGAATGAGAAGGCAGAAAGGAGCAGAAAAAATATTCAAAGAAATAAAGGCAGAAAACTTCCCACATTTAATGAAAGACACAAATATGTACATTGATGGTACCTAATGAACCCAAATAGCATACACTCAAAGAAAACCACACCCAGACATATAGTAATCAAACTGCCCAATTCCAAAGGCAAGAAGAGAGACTGAAATTTCAAGAGAAAAGCAGAGAATGTATAAGGTAATACCGGTAAGATTAAGTGCCAATTTCTCATCAGAAACCATGGAGGGTGAAATACAGAGGTACACAATATTTATAATGCTGAAACTGAACAATTTTCAACCAAGAATTGTATATCCAGTGAGACTTTCTTTCAAAAATGAGGTAGAGATGAAGACATTCTCAAATAAACAAAAGTTGTTGGAGCTCATCACCACTAGATCTACACTACAAACAATGCTAAAGGGAGTTCTCCACACAGAAAGGAAAGGATACCATAGTGGTTCAAAGTGGCATAAAGAAATAAAGACTTCTGATAAGATAACCATCTGGGAAATTATAAACGCCACAATTATGATATTGTATTATTTGATATGTAACTCCACTTACTACTTCCTAAATACAAATGCATAAAAAGTAATGATAATTCTATGGTTTTGGAAATAGAACATACAAAGCTATAATTTGTATTATTAAGTACAAAAAAAGAGGGTAGTGTGGAGGGATATAGGAACAGTGTATGTGTGTGCTATTTAAGTCAAGTTGGTGTCAAAGTAAATATGATTATTATATATATATATATATAATATATATGTATATATATATATATGTATATATATATATATATATATATATATATATATATATATATATATATATGCAAAATTTTAACTTCATGGTAACCACAAGGAAAGATACATGAAAAATATATCCAGATAGAAATGAGAAGGGACTCAATATGGTACAATAAAAAAATCAAATAAATAGAAAAGTAGGCATTAGTGGAAGAATTGAGGTACAAAAAAGGTTTAAAACACACAAAGGCAAGCTTGTAAAATAACAGAAGAAAATCCTGTATTAAGGATGTAAATTTAAATGTAAATATATTAAACTCTCCAGTCAAAAAAACAGAGATTGGCAGCACACATAAAAAATATGACCCAACTAAATGATGTCTGCAAGAGCTTTAGCTTCAATTCAATGATACAAGTAGGTTAAAAGCAAAAGAATTGAAGAAAACAAAAATTCCATGTAAGTAGTAACCAAAAGAGAGCTACGGTAACTATACTAATATCCGACATAGACTTAAAGTAAAAAATAGTTATATGGGACAAAGATGGTTATTATAAACTGATAAGGGAGCTAATTCAACAGAAGAAATTACAATTATAAATACACACCTATGCTGGTTTGAAAGTGTTATATACCCCAGAAAAGCCATGTTCTCTTAAGCCAATCTTGTGGTGCGGACCTATTGTGGGTGGGACATTTTGATTAGGTTATTTCCATGGAGATATGACCGCACCCATTCTGATGAGTCTTAATCAACTTACTAGAGCCCTTTAAGAGGCAAGTATTTTGGAGAAAGCTCAGACAGACCAGGAGATGCTACGCAAGGGCTCAGAGAACCTGAAGGATCCAAACCATGGAAAAAGCCAAGAGAAGCTAAAAGATGAAATCCAGAGTTTGCCCCAGAGAAGTTAGTAGAGGACCCACAGATATTTAGAGAATGCAATGACCTGGAAGCAAGGTCCAGCAGATGTCACCACGTGACTTTCCATGTGTAAGAAAAACCCTGGATGCAATTGGCCTTTTTAAGTGAGGGTATCCTCTTGTTGATGCTTTAATTTGGACATTTTCATGGACTTAGAACTGTAAATTTATAAACTAATAAATTCCCTTTGTAAAAGCCAATCCATTTCTGGTATATTGCATTCTGGTAGCACTAGCAAACCCAAAACAGCACCTGATAGCAAAGTCCCAAATTACACGAAGCAAATAATGATAGATTTGAAGGGAGAAACTGATAGTGCTGCAATTACAGTAGGAAACTTCAATACATCACAATGTATAGAACATCTAGAGAGGAGGTCAACAATGAAATAGAAAACCAGCTAAACTTAACAATCACATATAGAACACTTTGCCAAATAGCAACAGAATAAACATTCATCTCAAGTATGTATGGATTATTCGCCAGGATAAACCATATGTTAGGTCATAAACAAGTCTCAGTAAATTTAAATCGTATTAAAATCATACAATGCATCTTCTTTACAATGTATCTTCTCGGACTACATGGAATGAAGTTAGAAAAAAAATGAAAAATTTACAAATACTTGGAGATTCAATAACATATTCTTAAATAACCAATGTATCAAAGAAGGAATCCAAGGGAAATTAGGAACTATCTTGAGCAAATGAAAATGAAAATGCAACATTATGGGAGGCATCAAGATGCTGAGAAGGATATTAATAACTGTAAATAATTAAATAAAATAAAGAAGAAAAATTTAAAATCAGAGATCTAAACTCACAATTGGAGGATTGAGCAAAAAACAGTAAAGTAAACCCAAAGCAAGCAAAAGGAAGGAAATAATGAAAATTAGAGCAAAATAAATGAAATAGAGAAAAAAAGAACAAAAGAAACAATAAAACTAAAAATTGGTTCTTCAGAAAGATCAATACAATTGGCAAATCTTCAGCTAAAATGATAAAAAAAGATAATGAATAAAATCAGAAATGAAAAAGAGGACGTTACTACTAACCCTACAGAATTCACGAGAATTATAAGTGGATACTATGAACAACTGTATGCCAATAAATTAGATAATCAAGATGAAATGGACAAAGGCCTAGACACATAAAATATCTACACTGACTAAAGAAGAAATAGAAGATTCCACAGAGAAATAACCTGTAAATAGATTGAATCAGTCATCAAAAACCTCCCAACAAAGAAATGCCCAGGAACAAATGACTTCACAGGTGAATTCTACCAAAGAAAGAAAACCAGTACTGCTCAAACTCTTCCAAAATATTGAAGAGAAGGGAGGAAACACTCCGTAACTCATTACAGGAGGCCAATTTCACAGTCATACTGAACCCCCACAAAGATACTGCAAGAAAAGAAAATTACAGCCCATTATCACTATGAATATAGAGGCATAAATCCTCAACATAATACTTGCAAATCAAGTCCAACAGCACATTAAAAGAATAACACACTATGATTGAGTAGGATTTATCTCAGGTCTGGAATAGTGGTTCAACAATAGAAAATCAATTAATGTAATGCGTTATATTAACAGAATTAAGGAAAAAAACTTACATCATCATCTCAATTGATGGAGAAAAGGCATTTGACAAAATCCAACACCACTTCTTAATAAAAACTCTTTGGCAACAAGGAATAAAAGGAATCTTCCTCAACATGATGAAGCATATATCAGAAACCCACTGCTAACAAAATACTCTATGGTGAAAGACAGACAGTTTACTCACTAAGGATATTTAGGTTGTTCTCTCTTCCTGTTCCATTTGTTCTATAGGTCACTAACTGGTGTATATTACTTTTAAGTTTTGCATTAGGTTCATTCTAAATTCACTATTCTATACTACTGAGTATGTATATATATATATATATGTTATATATATGTAACAAGTACTATGTGTTCAAATATTACATGTGGGCTCCTTCAGTCCACATATCTTCACAACAAAAATTGCTTTGGCATTTGTTATCCCACAGCACATCATGTTTATAACAATTTATTATAGTTAGTTCTTTATTTTATTTAAGTATTTAAATTAATAAATATACACTAGATAAGAGGGGTATTAGTTTTTATTCATGTTTAACTTCAATCTTCTTGAGTGCACAGTCCCATTTTTATTCATTTTTCTTCAATATATAATATTTGATATTTCTCTATAATGTATGAATTTTCCAAATAGTTGACATCATTAGTAAACTTAGCTCATGAGCTGATTTAGAATGCCCGTAATATACATAAAGTAGTCATTTATTTTCATGACATCCAACCTATCGTACACATCAATCATAAGCAACACATCCCGCACATTTCACATTGAAACAAACCAAGGCAGTTTCTATTAACACCTTGGGGAAAAAAAAAACTCTCAAACTGCTCTTATGCCATTAGTCTGATCACTTAAGAAATTGGAGGAAGGTTATATGCTGTGCAACTCTCCCTAGTTTCCATTTGACACAGATGTAGTGGTCTGGGCCAGGGCTCCCTCTGACAGCAAGAATCTGACTATTCTGGCTTCTCTTTCCTCTGCAGCAATCACAAGGCTACATTGATATGCTGGGGAATCCTGATCTCTTCTATTCCTTCCCTCCTTGTAGCTTAAGTAAAGCACAATCCAAGATTCACATATGGAGATTAAGGAGTGGAAATGTATTTTATCGTAAACAAGTAGGTTAAGGAGTGGATATGTATTTTATTGTAAACAAGTAAATAGAAGCCTAACTAGCTTTAAAAGAAATGTGTCTGCAGTAGAGTTTTGGGGAAAAATCTCAATGAAAAATAATGTAATAATGTGGCACTTTGTTCTACTTTGCCATTAAACTCTGTTTATACCACTCTTTCAGAGATCATTGGATAAAGATGGCTGTGAGCCTGAGCATGATTGTGGTATTCCTGGGTTACTTGAGGATCATAGTATTATAATATCACACACTAGCACCCCAAATCCAGCATTATTCATACTGAAAGTCAAATTTAATTCCATTCCTTTTTTATATGCATAAAAGATGCAAATTCTACTCTAAAAGAAGGTGTCACACAAGACCTTCTGTGAACTGTTGAGCATATTCTATAAGGTGTATTCATAATCTATCAAAGAACATTTGGAAGTTTGTGCTTGTAGAACATGTAGATACTATGTCAAGTGGAATCTTTGTCACTGAAAAAACACTTTTCAAGTAGTTGTTTACAAGCACAGAAATATAAAGATAAATTAAAAGAGGAAAGGCAAATTCTAGTGCCTAAAAGGAAAAACAAATCACAGAGTATACATACTTTAGATCTTAGAGATTATATACCCTGGGAGGTTAACAAACTTTTTCAGTACTATATTGTCATTTCCTATACATCTTTTTGTTTGTTTAACTAGAAAATGACTTTTCGTCATAAAGAACATCATTACATTTCTTTTTTACAAAGGAAGTGGTGCCTTAACAACACAACAACAAAAATCAATGGAAGTGGAGGAGGAACTGACTTTCAAGCTGAACAAAATTCATAAATGCTTTCTATTTTGCATTTGGCTATATTTTAAAGGAATTCTATATCCCATTATACAAAAATAAGCTGCATTCCCCCCTATTCAAGGCATATTTATTATCTTGGTTTCAGCTAATTTACCCCATTATGGTTCACTTTTCCCTTTCTACAGCCATGTTTAACTTAAAACAGAAGTTTTAAGTTAAAACTTCTATGAATGAATTTTGACACTTAAATACCTATGTATATTACTTGGAAATCAATGTTTGTATAGTTTTTCAAAGACTGTTCATTTTTAAGATCTTTGGTACCTAAACCCAAACCACTAAACATGTGGGTAAAGTATAAGGAGACACATATTACTGATATTTCCAAGCAGGGACAAAGATTTCCTGTAAATAAACATAACATTTAAATAAGGGTGTCTATTTTTCACCAAAACCTGAAAAATATTTATCCATGTGGACTAAATATTTAAAAATGTTTTAAGAAGAAGTAGAGGTAGAGGTAAATATTTAAAATTCGCTATATATGTCAAATGGAGAAGGTATCACAATGACAATTCATTTAGAATGTGGAGAAATCTAGCACCTATTTTATGGCCCTAACTTTCCTTCCAGCCACATTACCTGCCATCCCTACATAAACATCATGTATTATACCCCAGTCCATGGCTTTACATTGCTTGAGTTTTGCCACTGCTAATTCTTAGATTGGTCTTTTAATTCTTCATTTAACATACCCCCGCCCTAACTCAGAAACCTCTTTCTCCTTCAGATTTCCTCTGTAACTTTTCTAATCACTGCCATCACAACCACCCTCATGTTTATCACCAATGCCAATCGCATGCTATCTTGTTTTTCTTTCAATTTAATGCAGTTTTATAGAGGTCTTACAGAAATTATTATTTCCATATGAGTTTTGGATATGAGATTTTAATTTGAGTTGGATAAATCTAGTTATTCCATGCCTAAAACGTCTTAATTTACAATATGAGACTATTTTTCAATTGAAACTTTTATACTTTCAGTTTAAATAGAAAACTCATTATGATCAGAAACATCTTATTTATACCATTATACTTCACAGTTCCTACACAATGCCCTTCACATAGTAAGTGCCACTATTTTGTCAAGATGTACTGAACTGAATAGCTAAGGAGGAGCTGCAAGGATGCTGAAATGTCCTGGTTCTCAATACTTAGTGCTCAATAAAATGTTCATTGAATCAAGTACTAGATGTAGTTATTTGCTAAGATGCCTGTGATGAGATAAAACATACTTAAGGAAAAAAAGGTCTAGAATAACAACCTAAGGATGTATACTAGTTTTCAATAAGAAGTGAAAAAGAAAAATATAGATTGACAAATAGCAACAAAAGTTCTGTTAAATTGAACTGCATGAATCTATAATAGGCCAAGTCCAAGAGGTTCTCTACAATAAAAACAGTGTTGGTGCTTATTACAAATTTGAAGGGAAAAACTCTTTATTGGAAATGTTTTAAATACCCATTTCCTATATACATATAGGATTACATAACATTCAAACTGTATTTCTTCCTACCATTAGAATAACCATTCACAGTCCAGCAACTGATCGATATTTTTTTCTGATTAATAAGGCTATAATAATAGATTGCTTGATCATCAGTCATAATTTTATAGAGAGAGGGAGAGAGAAGTTTTGAAAAACACTGTCACATGTGAAGAAAATATTTTCATTTCCAAATTTACTGGTGTGAGATAAGCATAGTCATATGTTTATTCTTGGAATTAAAGAAAATCTATCACACATACACAGTTTTGGTATGTTGTGGCATGACTCTATGGATATGAAGCAATGAACAAGAAGATACATAAGGGGAAGTCAGAGCCACTTGCAGACATCGTGATAGATCTCATGTTTTTTTCCCAACTTTTTGTGTCTATTGTTGATTCTCTCTTTCACTTATAGCTAAAATCTTTAAATTTTCATCCTAATTTTAATCTAACATTATTAAAATGTTTTTATTTTGTATATGATATTTACATTTGATAAGGAAACTCATGTAAAAGGTCTTGAATCCATACTTGGTACAAATAACCACTAAATACATTATAAATATTGTTACTGTTCTTATAACTTTTCCTATCTTAATCTTATAGTCTTCCTTTGTAGTCACCTTTTGATGTTTACCCTTTCATCTTATTTTAAAACCTCTATCTTCTTCTCTTTCTTAAATATTTAGTAACATTTTATGGAATCTGTACCAAATCCTACTGACGTTATATATGTGTGTCAAATTTATACTCATATACAGGAATGCAATGTGGAGCAGGAAGAACTTGGTTTTACCTGCACCTTTCTTTCATTTCAATTTTCTTCTGTTCTATTTTTTCTTCTTTATGTTGTTTCTTTAAAAATATTTGTTTTCATTCATTTTTTTCAGCAAATATTTATTAAAGACCTCCTATGGAGCACGCACCGTTCTGGATGTTGGAGATAAAGCAGTGAACAAAGCACACCTCCCTGCTCTCATGAAGTTTACATTTTAGTGGGAGAGAGAGATAATAAATAACAGGCCAAACAAAACAAATAAATTATATGCTATGTTAGCAAGTAGTAAGGATTATGGAAATAAAATTTGGAGCTGGGTAAGGGAATCAGAAGTCTTTAGCGACATTTGCCAGGGGAAAGAAGTTTGCAATTTTTAAGACAATGGTCAGAGTAAGATTCATTGTGAGGTGATATTGCAGAGAGACTTGAATAGATAGCTTGGGGAAGTATATTCCAGGAAAATGAATTATTAATGCAAAAATGAGTGTATGATTAGAGTATCTATCAAACAGGAAAATCTAATAAATTCATGAGGGGTGGTGAAAGAAGTAGAACAAGAACACAAAAACAAAGACAGCCAGTCCATGTTGGAGCTTAGGTCACTGAAAAGACTCTGACATTTACCAGAGTGAAATGGGGACCCACTGGCAAATTTTAAAAAAAGAAGTGACATAATCTGACTTAAAGTCCAGAGGAATAATTTAGCCTACCATGTGAAGAATCAACTGTAGGAAGAAAATGGTTACACAATGTAAATCCACACACAGACATTCTAGAAGAAATAATGGGCACTCAGGTTATGGTGGTAGCAATTTAAAATTATGAGAAATAGGAGAGTGTGACTGCATTTTGAAGGCAAAGTTAAGGACATTTCTTGGTATACTGTATATGCATGTTGGAAAGATATCAAGGATGATTTCAAGTACTTTGGCCTGAGCAACAGAGAGAATAGATTTGTCATCAACTGATGGAGAAGTCATAATTGTAGAGAAGGATTCATTTCAGATTTGGATATATTAAGGTTCAGATTTCCATTGGGTCTTCTCCCATTTATCTATTGTGGCATTAAAATTAGCCTAAACTTGAAATAACAATCATATACATTTACTTACGAATTTTCAGTTTAGACAGAACTTGGCAGGAACAACTCATTTCTGCTCCACATAAAGTGAGATGGCACCAATACTGGGTTGACATAAGTTTGGGGGTGGATTTCATTTGAAGGCTCATTCACTTAACAGGTCTGGTGATTGGTGCTGACTATCAGCAGGGGCCGTAGCTAGAGTTGTCAGCTGCGGCACCCACATGTGGTCTCTTCATGGGGCTGACTGCTTTTCTCACAGCATACTTGCTGGCTTCCAAGAGCATCTTAAGAACACCAGGGGGAAGCTTTATTTCCCTTTATAATTGAGTCTCAGAAGTCACATAATGTCATTTCCAACCCCAGTCACAAGCCTACCCAGAGTCAAATATAGGGAAAAGTGTCAGCTTTATGTTGTAAGAAGAGTATGTGGGGTACCAGATATTGTTATAATCATCTTAGAAAGTACAATCTGTCACAGGCCTCCATATGAAAATGTTGAATAAGCAGTTGAAATAAAAATCTATAGTTCAGGAGTGAGGTCTGGTTGGGGGATAAACATATTGGAATTATTAACACATAAGTTGAGACCACCATATGAATGACTAACAACAAAGAAGACAATAACACCCTGCAGTAAGTCTTGGGGAAACTCTAACATTAAGAGGTCAAAGAAAAAAGAACTAGAAATCTGGGTTGCCCTATGAAACAGAAAAACAATCAAGAGGGCTGGTTTTCTTTGATTGTACATTGTTTTTTTGAAATCCGTGTTTAAGATCTTCCCTTGTAATAGGAACAGAGTTTTTTCAGGTACCTAGTATACATTGCTTTTTCTGGGACCTTACCACAGCCCAAAATGATGAATGAAAATTTGTCTAAATAAATCAAAATAATCTCTTCTCCTTGGCTATTGACTCATCCAAGGATGGGCATGAACCTATTACTGGTTTAGAAAAAGCAAAGTGATTACTAGTAAGGGCTTCCTTTCCCCAAATAAAACAATACAGCCTAGCCAGGAAAATATTTTCCATATGCCCCTTTCTTCCTTCCTTAAACCCAGACTTGATACCTGATGCCATATCAAGCATGTTGCCAAAATGAGGCAATAACACCAAGCATGAGGATGAATTATAACCTGGCAAAGACAGTAGGTCAGAAAGAAAAAACTTAGTTGAGCAATTGAATCATTTTTGGAAGCCATGTACTTGTAGACATTTTCACGTGAAGAAAAGAAAACTCCTAAACACTTAAACACTCTAGTGATCTTATGTTACTTGCATATAAGAACATTCCTAACCAAAGTCCTTTTTTTGTAATTTTTATACTGCAATCCTAGTTTTAACTTGAAGTCTGACAAATTATTTGACATTTCTCTCTCCTGTAGTAACTTTTTCCCCCTTTTTCACTGGACTAATAATATAACTTATGTATATAGCATTTAACAAGAAAGTGAAGCAAACAATGATATTGGAAGGGAACATACAAATATAACAAAGAGAGAAAATTGGAGATTTTCATGAGAGTTGACTGGTGTTTCATATAGTTCTGGATTTATTCTAAATCAGTTTTCCTCAGACTTGTTTATCTAACACATCCTTATATGACCATCGTAGCCTCAATTTTCTTTCACTCTAAAAGGCACAGGAGTTCCATTTACAGAAAATATTTCTTTTTTAAAAAACACCCAAATCAGTGCACACTAGGAATGCAAGAAATATATTAGTGAAGAGTAATACGAGTACAATAGGGAATACTGATATATTACTATTTAAGAGAAAGAAATGATCCGCCCCATATTCTATGTCCACACTTGTGCTAAGTCCTAAGGATACAGAATTAAATCCAACACACTTGGCCTTCCTCGTCAAGAGCTAAAATGTAGGAAGCAGTTTTTTATGAAAAGAAAAACAAATCTCTGAAGCATTTGGTGGTGTCAGGACACAATTCGGAAGTTATTTCAGTGATATGATACAAGGTAAGAGAAAATTCAGTTATTGTGAAGGCAGTGGTGATGGTGAGTAATAAATTGTAATAGAATTATTTAGAAGAAAAATTCAGCAGAACTTGGTAGCAGATTGAATTCATTTCAGTTTCAGATAGGTATAGGTTGAGTGACCATGAAACATCCAAATGCAAATGTCAAGAAGTAATTCAAAAGAAAAGCTTGTGATGAACATGTAAATTTGTCAATCATAGACACAAAAATGGAAGTTGAGGCTTTAGAAATATTATAGAAAAAATGTGGCTGCCAAATGGCTATTTCATTCATTCAACCAAATAATAACTACCTATCATGTTAAAAGTTTTAGGGCAGAGTTTTATGTGCACATTAAGAAATTGCATAAAAATTGAAACTTCATCATATATATACTAAAATATACATGCATAAAGTGGAAATTATCTTTCCCTACAGGTTAGATTAGATATTTTTAGTTTTGTTTCAGACAGTATAGCTAAATATAAATATTAATATGGATTCTGTATTTTTTCAATGGTATGCAACTTATTAAAATGCAGAATATATAAGTAAATCTTAAAATTACCCTTTTTCTGGGTGCACTGCTATAGATCTTGGTTGATCCAGGCCTTGGGAAATAATTACATAACGGAAAGAGCCATTCAGTCTTGCAACTTCAATTAAATTGAAACCATGATCTGTCCAATATATGTTACCTAGGAGAAATAGGTAATACATTTACTTATAAAACATTTATTTGAATGGAAATTATTATTTTTGCTAAAATTAAATTTCTGAGCATTCACATAACTCTCAATAAATCATTTACTTCCTATAGTTTTTTTATGTGTCTATTTCTAAAGCAGAAAGTTGCAAATAAACTGATACACAAATCCTTTCAACCCCAATCTCACACATCTCTATTTTAAATCATATATGATGCATTGCTAGGTCAAAAATAAGTTCAAGGGCATGGTGGATCAGCAGGCAGAGTTCTCGCCTGCCTTGCCAGAGACCCAGGTTCAATTTCCCGTGCCTGCCCATGAAAAAAAAAATTAAAAAAAATAAGCTGAAACTTCTTCCACCTGAAGAAGGGTTCTATTTTAACTTTCTACTGACTGCAGGCAAAAGAGAACTTCTAACACTTGTGTTTACCTGCCTTATGGAACTCTCAGGAGAGCTGGACAAAGTTGACTACATAATCTACTTCTACATAAAAACACTTAACCAAAGGCTCAAAAGCATTAGAAAGAGCGAAGCTGAAAGCAAAGGAAACTATTTATCCCTGTGGCTAGAAGTCTAAAAAGTTGTTGAGTCAGAAACTGAATTTTTATAAAGCAATTGAGCCCCTAACAAAATGGTTATAAATGAAAACAGAAAAAAAAACATAGATTATACCAGCAATCCAATCAATAGCTATCCCTTCCACTCTTCCCAAGCCATTGGTAATGATATCTTCTTTCCACGTCTGATCTCTTTTAGATCGGCTAATTTTATTGAAACCCATGTCTGTCCAGTAGATAGTGTCATTTTCTATGGATAAGACACAGAAAGAAAAAAACGCTGTTAAACATATCAATATATATCATTTTGCATTGGTATTTTGGGGGTTATCATTCGGTTTGTGCTAGAGTAGACAGGATCTTCAGGATAATTTACTAATATAAATAGAAAGATATTAAAGCAACACAAAAATAACCTAGATATTATTTAATAAAATGCTTTTAAATAAGTATTATTTAAAATGTTTGTGGAAATGACTTACATCACCTTTTATTATTATTCTTTATTTTCCTACTTATTTTAATTCAATAAATCCTTATTCCCCATTAATTTGTAACCTTGATATCATACTGGGTTATACTGAACCACAATTTTCACTTCACTACTCTATCTGCATCTGAATCTTCTAAATATACAAAGAATACCACTTGGGATAATCAACTCAGCAGTCTCAAAGTAGAAAGAAGATAAAAAGACAGGGCATTTCAGCTATATTAAGGTTGTGTTAAGCATAAAGTCATTCAAAATGTATAAAGCCTTAAAAATGCCTTATCATCTAATTATTCCTTTTGAGAAACTAAATAGTTTCCCAAATGTCAAATACAAACTCCTTACATTATTTTTCAAACTCTCATTGTACAAATGGGCTTAAGAATACTTGAGGAATTGCTCTATGCTATCATAGAGTCTTTAAGTAACAGTGCTTTGGAATATTTGAATGAAAAATGTATCTAAAGACTATAGATGAAATGTGGTCTATGTGCATGAATATGTATAAAGGCTAGCAATTATAGAACAATGATTTTAAATATAGCCACCAGAACGACATTGGGGACAAATCATTAAATAATAAATTTGCCACCAACTAAGTAAGCTTTTGTGTTGTGACCTATATGGCCATCTGAAGAACAAATCCTTCAAGACCAATATAATTTCCCTCTGGCACAGTGACAGATTAAGGAATAAAGAAAAAGCAATTAGTATAATAAAGTCATGTATCAGCAAGTTTGAGGATTCCGTTTCAAATGAAAAATAGTCTGAACTCGTTTAACTAATTGGGGAATGATTCCAAAGAGCCCCCTTTCTCAACTATGGCAAGTCAGATACACAATTCTTTCAAACACAGCAGAGAAATATTTTCCAAATATATATCCTGAAAGCAAGCACATATTTGATTTTTGAATTGTGTAAAGGCATCAGTTAACATATTTTCATTATTTAAAGAGAGAATCAATCAACAAAAACATATTAACTACTGTGTGTCCAGTCTAATTGTCTTCCCCAAATGTGACACCTATATAACCAACTGCCTATTTTGTACCTTCACTAGGATATAGAATAAGTAATCTTGATATGCAAAAGACATATTCTGAAATGTGCTTCTTGTGCAGCCTTCCTCATGGCACCTCTTCATGCCATGGTGGCATAGTAGATGGCACCTCCATCCTTTGTTACTTGACTTAAAACCTAGTATCATCCTTGATCACTTTTCTCACCCTCCACAATCAATCCATCACCAGCTACTTTCACATCTGATCTACCACCATGTATCTTCTAATCTTCCTTCAAAGAATATCCATGATCCAACCAGTTCTCACATCCTCTACTACCTATATTCTAATCCAAGTCACTATTAACTCCTGCCAGAAGTATTACAATAGCTTCCTATATTAGTCTCCCAGCCTCCACTTTTGCCCCTGCTCCTATTCCCTCTTTATCCCATGAGTCTGTTTTGCCCTTAGAAACAAGAGTTAAAAGATCATTTTTGGCCCCTCCACTCAAAATCTCTAATGACTTCCTATCTCATTCAAAGTAAAATTGAAGTTTCCTTCCATAGTCTTCATGATCTTCCACCTACCCTTCAATTCTTCTCTGATCTGATGTTATTCCCATTTCCCCCTTACTCATCCATCTCTAGTCACACTGACCTTCATATTTACAGAACAAAGCAAATGCTCTTCAGTCTCATGATTTTTGCATTATCTTTTCTTTCTATCTGGAATATTCTTCCCCTAGAAGCCTATAAAGCTCTCTCTTAGCTCAGATATTTCCTGCTCAGTGAAATTTTCATGACTCTTATACAAATTATTACCCCTCCATACTTTACCTCCCTTATTCTGCCTTATTTGTTCTCCATAACACTTATCACTATCAAACATATTATGAGTTTTTGGTTTGTTTGTTTAGTGTCTGTATTATTTTATTGGATTGCACTTTCTTTGAGGGATGGACTTGATTTTTTTACTACTCTATCTCTAATATCTCTAATATAGTAGCATAAGGAGTAAGTGTGCAGTAAACATTTATTGAACACATGGATGATTGTGATGTGCTGTACAAAGATTAGTCGGGAGGGGGATACGAGGAAGACATAGCTCTAAATATGAGAAAGTTTGTAAGTTCATTAAGGAACAGAAGAAATACACATGAAAAATGATGAACAATTCACAATAGTATAAGACGAAATATATTGAAGACAAGTATTTTTGCAGGATTTCAAAGAAAACAAGCATAAGAATATTCACAAGATAAAAAATAAAGCTTCCAAAGTTTGCATGTAACTCTTACCTTTGTAATATCCTTCATATGTTTTATGAGCCCTGCAAATTCTATTTAGTACAACCATAAAGCATTTCACAACTTCCCTTGGAAGACTTATGCATTCCTTCCCACATTATACCACTCCATCTTGCACACACCTTTATTACCATAATGAACTGTAATTACTTCTCTGTATTTCTTTTTAGAATCACATTGTGAGATATTTCTTGGGTAGGTACTGCAGTTGTCTCACCTTTGCTAATGCAGTCATGTGTTCTGAAGACAGTTTGTGAATATTTGTTAGTTTAATCTGTGACACTGAGCATATCTCTAAATGGTCATGTTCACCATACCACAGCACTGAGGAATTGGCGGGTTTCCTTCTTTGCTTTCTATGAGGTACATTTGGGAGATAGGCGAGTAAATCAGTCATGTGTTGATAAACTCAGGAGGACCAAGAGGATAGAAGAATTCAAGCACCCATTAATATCCAAATTCTCTTTCCTTCTCAAATTTTTCTATATATATTGCACACCTACACAAACATACTCTAAATGGAATATATCTGTTAAGATTTGAAAATAAATTGTCCAAGATCTGGGAATAGCTGCATAATGAACATAAAGTGGGTCAAGAATGCTTTAATTAGAGAGGGAATCAACTTAAAAGAGGATAAAATTTCATAACAAATAAACTTTAAAGTTCCAAACTGGCAATAAAAGCAAAGAAGAGGGAGAAAAGTCTATCATAACTATGTCCTGACACTTCTTCCAAAATTAATATTTTTATTTACATTATCCCCCATTCAAACTATCCGATATTTATAGGATACTAAGCGATGTGTTAAGCATTGTTGTAAGCCGAGGGATATAGCAGTGAACATGACAACACAGCCCCTGAAATCACGGAGTTCACTTTCTGGAATTTAATTAAAAACAAATTACTTTGAGACATATGGTAACTGAATAATGTGTAATGTAAGTACAGGATTAGAAGACAGTTGATAATTTAAAGTAATAATTATAATTACCTTTCCTTACGTATAATAAGAATAGCATATTTGATAAACATTTCCAAGGATTACTACAGAGAGAGTTGGTGGTCAGCTATTGTACAGTGCAACTAAAGTTAGAATTAAACCACATAATGTTTTAATGATATTTGTCTATAAAACAAAGGAGAAGACTTTCATGAGAAGAAAAGTTAACATTTTTGAGTTGAGAAAAGAATTTTCCCTGGAGACATTTAAGAGCTAAAAATCTAGCCATTTGCAGAGACTGGATTATTATTATTAGACAGAAAGAAGCTGTCTGAAAACAAGAAACAGGACATGCAAATTTCTTAAAACCCTTTCTGCCTTTCGTCACCATCCCCTTACAATGAGTTAATAAATATTTACTGCCCACATGTTGTGAACACAGTATACCATGTGTTACAGATGGTCTCCTGAGTCCTAGAGAATATAGAAACATGTTTCCTAGCCTAAGCAGCCACCCTGCTTGAGAAAACAGCATATACAATGACAAAACAGTAAGACAAAAACGACGTTTAATATTACTATGCGTATACCATTACTATGCTTCTCTCTTCTTATGAAATCATCACCAACACACTAGGAAGATAGCAAAGCAGAGAAAAGGTATCCAGGGATGGGTTCTTATAATTGCTCTACCATTTGCTATGAGGCTTTCATAATGTTATTTTTTAATTCATTATTATTATTATTATTATTTTTTTGGTGCATGGTCTGAGAATCGAACCCAGGTCTTCCACGTGGAGGGCAGGCATTCTAACCACTGAACAATAATGCTATTTTTAAAACACATATACATGTGTTTATATAGAAGGTAGAATTTAGGCAATCTTTAGGGCCTCTTCTAACTCCAACCTTTAAAGGTTAATGCTTGTATGTTTGTTTTTACTTCTAGTTAAAGGGAATACAGTATCTCAAAATGCAGGTCAATTTTAGCTGTTATAAAGATGCCTATTTATCTCTGTAAATTTTGCTCAGGTTTCCTGGCTCTGTTGTCAGGAAACTACAAAAGATAAAGCATATAATTTTTCTTTCCCCAGGACATGCTACTAGTTGCTATTAAGCCACATTTCTCTTCAACTGCAGAGCTATACATTTATCCCATTTAATGTCAGCTTATTACATCTGATCATGGATTCAACCTGTTGGCATTTTAAAAAACCACATGAATCCCTTTTGTGATATACACAATCAATAAGTTAATTTTCTATATCTTTTTTCAAGCAGGTATAAATATTTTGAAATATATTGAACTGGATCAAAGACGTATCCTTGATAGACCACTGGGAGCTTCCCTCCAAGCAGATTTTTTTTTGTTTTTCCTTAATAATCTATAATTTATGAATACATTAGTGCAAAAATCTCAAGTATACAACTTGATGAAATTTTTCATATGGAACACATTCAGGTAATCACCACCAAGATCAAACAGATCACTAATACATCCCACAGGGCCCTTGTGTGTTCCCTCCTCTTCCTTTGTGGGGAACTTATGAAAGCAATTTTGGTTTGGATTACAAAATGCTTAAGCATTCTCTGTTACAATCTCACTGATACTGGTGAGTTAGATTCACTACTAAACAGATTTTCAATGGGAAGTAGGGTTGACATGGTCTCCCAGGGGAGAATATCAAATTTGGGCTTATTTATTCTCCTAGTAGAGAAAGCTTTAACTTGCCCCAGGTTCTAGCTTGCTTAATATCTTATGGTGATGTCTACTGGGGCTCCAAGCATCTCCAAACCTCTGTTTCTCTATTCTCCATATGTCCACATCTGTGTCATCTCTGCTTTGATGTTTCTGTGAGCTCTGATGCTTCTGTCATTTCAATCATTTCTGGCTCACTCCAAAATGTCCCTTTTAAAGACTCTAGCAATCTAATCAATACCCACCTAGAATGGGTGGAGTCACATCTCTATCTAATTAAAAGATCATAATTTGGTGAGTCATATCTCCATGGAGATAATCTAATCAAAATGTTTTATGTACAGAATCGAATCAGGATTAAAATAAACAGTTGCTTCAACAAGATTGGATCAGGATTAAAACATGGCTTTTCTAGGGCACATAATACATTCAAACTGGCACAGTTGCCCTAAGGATCAACTTTTTTGTTACCCATCACCCATTATTGACATACCATGCCATGACAAACTAGTTGAAAGTTTTGGAGCAGACTGCAGAGTTAGAGAATTGAGATGAAAACACGGTCAGTAAAACTCACAGGGAAGACTTCATAAAGAAAGTGAGAACTGGGTAACATGTGGATTAAGAGAGTTATAGAATGTAGTTCAATGAAACCAAGTGCAGAAAAAGAATCCATTTAATAAATGTGATTGTCTTCCTAATCAGGGTGAGAAAGAAAAAAAAATCATTCCAGCCAGAGCAGTGAACATAAACTTTAACAACAGTTAGTTTGGAATCCATCCTATGTCTTGATACAGATATGAATTAAGTTAACTATCTACTCTTTAACAATTTTGAAAGCATTTCTTCAAACATTTTGCAGGTAAATAAGGACCCAAGTTCTCAATATTCCATATTAAAAGGGATTCAATAATAAACTGCTAATGAATTACATTTGTTTCTTTCATTTTGAGAAAAGCAAATCAATACAAACTCTAATGGGCAATTTTCTTTTAGCAACAAATCACTAAAGAACTCCATCCTTGTGAGTAAATAAAGTAAAATCTGCAGACTTCAAAGGTTTTGGATCTCTTAATCCCCTTAAGGTACAATGCTATGAAACTTTAGATAATGTACATTCTCTTCTAAATTACTCCTTTATCAAATAAGAAATATATGCCTGTCTGGCTGTCTTGAATAGAATTTACACTAAGCATACTTATTATAAAAGCAATTCCATTTTCAGATTTTGAACTGTTTCTTCTCAGAGTTACAAATAGGATCTTTCACATTTTATTAAGCATTCTCTGCTTTTTTTTTTCTCTTCAAAGGGATTGCACTGTGTTGTTTCTCATATGCATTAAGTTAGTCTCGTAGTCCTTGTGTGTCTAATTTTGACTTTCAAGTATCACAGAAGAACTTAAATGTGCTGTCACACTCTCATCTTCTTTGGATTAGAAGAGGATCGATAAAAGCTCTAAGGAAAAATTGTTTTAATTTATTATTTTTAGACTTCCAAAGGTAAGTTATAAAATTAAGACAGCATGCTGAATAGATATGTCTTCAAAGGACACCTACTCAGACATTTCTTCAGGAAACCAACCTCTTTCAAAAAATATTGCCATTGCATTTCATTTTTATTTTTGAGTAGCAAAAAACCTTCTTTTACTTTAAATGCATTTGAGGAACAAGATTATGCCTCATTCTTGTTATTCTAGATTTTCATTCTAGACTATGCCTCAAAGTAATAAATAAGATAAAGATGGAGTATTCATCTTTGAAAAAAAAAAAAAAACAGGCTTTCCCAGGGATTTTTTTTCCTGCAATGTCCCTGGTCAAAAATACCACGCTTCAGAGGTTCACTGAATAGAGTAAATATAACATAATGATTAAAGATTCAGACGCTGAGGTCAAATATCATGAGTTAAAAACTTAGGTTTTACCAACTACTTGGCACTGTGACATGAGCAAGTTCCTTAGTCTTCCTGCTCAGTTTCCCTATCTATAAAACACAAATAATAGCATTGTTGTGAGGATTAAATGAATCAATCTTTGTTAAAGCACTTAATGCATAGCACATTAAAAGAATAATTTATTGACTATTATAAATTGTTTAAAATGAAAAACATATGTACTAGCAAACTGAAAAAAATCTACTTACTAATGAATTGGATAATTTTATGCTCTTTTGAAATTGTAATGTGGTTTTAGTTTAACATAATGTCTTTATGAACCTAAACCTAAATTTAGAAAATAGTTTAGTCTCTCTTTTGCCAAAGGAGAAAAATCTAATTTTAATTAATCTCACCCAAGGAAGTAACAAATTAAGAGAAAATTTATTGAAAAATAAATAATCAGATACTGCTACAGGTTTTGGATGCACAGTGGCATAAAATATTTTCAGAAAAATGAAGTTAAATCTCTTATTAAAGATTAGTACTATCATAAAAATGTATTCTAAAGATTGCTTGAAATTATCAGCTCTTATTGAACTTGAAGGCAAGGAAAATATATATATATACTTTCAGATTGGGCAAAGTTTTTATTTGCATTGCTAAAACATCAAGAAAATTTCTGTCCCTCAGGGGTGATCTTAAATGTCTAAATATATTAAATTCATAGGTAACACATAAATATATAGGAAACTTGTGATCTATTTATTTTCAAGTTTGACTTTAGTATTATTGAACCATAGCTGACATGATAATAAAATATAGTTATTAATACACCCCGCTTGGGCTTTTGAAAAAGACAATGATTCTATCTTGCAGAAAAATTCCTGCTTATAGAAGAGATGCAAATAAATACTTTTTATTGAGAGTCACCTATATTTATTATAAGGGATATAATGAATGACTAAGAAGACTCCTTCAGTCTTCCCAGAGAGACTCATTCAGTTTCCCTTCTCTAAGTACTTGATAGCCATAGGCATTATCTAATCTTTTTTTCTTTTTTTTTTGGGGGGGGGGTGATATGACCCACAATTGAACCTGGGTCTCCCATATGGAAGGTGGGCATTCTACCACTGACCCACCTATCTAATCTTTTTAAAAAGCTGCATTTATTGCTCTGTCTACTTAAATTTATAATTTAAATTCAACATGTTACAAAATGAACTGGGTGATATCATTAACATGGCAATGTAAGATACCCCGGAAAATTCTCCCCTCAGAAACAACCAATAAAAGGTTTCAACTTGCTTGGATCTCTGGAGCATAACGGAGACTGGAGAAGGACTCCACAAATGGTGAACTGAAGAAAAAGAAAACAAACAAAACAAAAAAACGCACCAAATATCAGGTAGCATATTTGAATACCAGACCACTACATACCCCTTCCTCTCACTTGGTCCCACACAGCTTGGGAGCCACTCAACGGCAGTAGGGTCTGGGTCTCTCCTGCCACAGACACAGAATATAGAGCCACTTACAGCAGCGAGTTAGAACCCAATGCATATCCAGGGACCTAAGTCCACAGAGACCCATGGTAGAACACAAGCAGCTGAGGAGTACTGACTACAAAAGTATCCCCGGGGAAAAAAGAGAACTGCTGGCAAGAGGTGCACACACTTAATCAAGTCTTTTTTTTTTTTTTTTTTTTTTTTTTTTGCTAGACCACTGTTTTGGTTTGTTAAATTCTGTCAGAATCCAATATACCAGAAATAGGTTGGCTTCTAAAAAAGGGAATTCATTAAGTTACAAGTTTGCAGTTCTAAAGCCATAAAAATGTTCAAACTAAGGCATCCTGAGAAAGGTACCTTGACTCAAGAAAGGCTAATGCCTATCACATGGGACAACATGGGGCTGGCATCGACTGGTCCTTGTTCCTGGTTCCATTGCTTCCAGTTTCTGATGCCAGTAGTTTTCTCTCTAAGTATCTGTGGGCCTTCAGCTCCTCTGGGACTCAGCTCTGGGTTCTAGTTTGCTTAGCACCTCATGGAAAGGCATATGGCAACATCTGCTGGGCTCAGAATCTCCAAACTTCTGTGTCTAGACATCTGGTTCTCTATTGGCAAACCAAGCATCTTCAAATGTCTGTATCTCTGTTGTTAGTGAAACAACTGTATTTTCTTCAACATGTCTCCCCTTTTAAAGGTCTGGCCCACAAAATTGGATCAGGATTAAGGCATGGCTTTCCTGAGGTACATAATAGTTTCAAACCTGCACAAGTACCTACATGCAAAATGGTCCTTTGTGGATTGACCCCATCTGGCTCCCAGAAACTAGAGTCAGAAAAGCCTCACAGGAAGAAAACTGCTATAAGAAAGGATGAAATCCAGAACTGAAAAGTGCAATAAAAAGGTGACACTTGAGTGACTGATGTGGAAAATGTAATAAAATCACAGGAGGTAGGGAGAAAATTCTGCACAAAAATTCTGCAGAAAACAAACAAAACAGTTTGATTTCCTATCAAACTCATTCTATGAAGCCAACATCACCCTCTTACTACAAGAAAAGAAAATTACAGAACAAGTTTTCTTATGAATACAGGTGCAACAGTCCTCAACAAAATACTTGAAAATAGAAATGAAGAGCACATTAAAAGAATTATAATCAGAATCAAGTGGGCTTTATCCCAGGTATGCAATGCTGTTCCAAAACAAAAGAAAAAAAATTAATGTAATACACCATATGAAGGGAAAAAAAATACACAGTCATCTCAATTCATGCATAAAAGGCTTTTGCAAAAACCTAGCATCTTTCTTGATAAAAAATTCTTAGAAAAATAGGAATAGGAGGAAACTTCCTCAACATGATAAAGGCCATCTATGAAAACCTACTGCTAGCATCTTAATAGCAAAGATAGGAAGTTTTCCCTCTAAGATCTAGAACAAGATAAGGGTGCCCACTGTCACCACTGTTATCCAACATCGTTCTAGAAGTTCTAGCCAGAGCAATTAGGCAAGAAAAAGAGAGAAAAGTCATCAAAATTGGAAAGGATAAGCAAAACTTTCATTATTTGTAGATGACATGATCTTATATGTTTAAAGTCCAAAACATCTACAACAAAGCAACTAGAGTTAAATAAATGAATCCAGCAAAGTAGTGGGGTACAAGATCAACACTAGAAAACCAGTACTGTTTCTATACACTAGTTGTGCCAGTTTGAAAGTACTATGTATTCTAGAAAAGTCATTTTTTAATCCTGATCCAAACTTTTGGGAGCAACCATTTCCTTTAATCCTCATTCAGTATTGCTGGGTAGAATCTTTTTTATTGTTTACATGGCGATTTGACCCACCCAATTGTGAGTGGTAAGTTTTGATTAGATGGTTTCCCTAAAGACGTGTCTCCACCCATTCAAGGTTATGTTGCTCATTGGAGCCCTTTAAGAGGGAACCATTCTGAAAACAGCTTAGAATCAACAGAGCCACCAGAACCATCAGAGCCAACAGGATGCACAGAGCCCAGAGAAGCTGTTGAAGAAGCCCAGAGAGAAAGCTAGCAGACATCACTATGTGCCTTTCCAGTTGAGAGAGAAATCCCAAGCATCATCGGCCTTCTTGAATTAAGGTATTTTTCCCTGGATTCCTTAATTTGGATATTTTTATAGCCTTGCCTTAATTTGGACATATTTTCATACCCCTAGAACTGTAAACTTGCAACTTAATAAATTTTCCACTTTAAAAAACCATTCCAGTGCTAGTATATTGCATTCTGGCAGCTAGCAAACGAACACAGATTTGGCACCACAGAAGAGGGGTATTGCTGCAGTTTGCAGATATCAAAAAGTTGGAACTACTTATTAAATGGATAAGGGGAAGATTCTGGTAGAGTTGTGAGAAGCTTGATAGAGAAGGCCTGGAATACTCGGAAGGGACTGTTGGTAAAAATGTGGACTCTAAAGATACCTCTAATGACGTTATTACACAGAAATGATGAACATGTCATTCCAAACTGGAAGGAAGGCATTGTTTGTAGATGGAAGGCAGAATCTGGGAGCAATGAACTTGGATAATTAGCAAAAGTAATTTCCAAACTAAATGTGGTAAATGCGGTCTGGCTGCTCCTTGAAACTCACAGTAAAATGTGAAAGAAAACAGTTAAGTTGAAAACTGAACTCTTGGGTACAAAGAAAGCAGAAATTGATATTCTGGAAAATTCTGGGCTTCCAGAAAGTGAGACCCCAGTGAATAGGACACTACATGAGGATTTATCCAAGCATGGAAATAGTCAGCCATTACAGGACAAGCAAGGATTAGAGATGAAGTTATCAAGAAAAGATCTGTGGAAAGTCCTTTGGTCTGATTGGCATGATCCCAGCATATTGCATAGAAAACCAACAAGAGTGTTGTTGGATCTGTATAAACAGAACCACTGCCAATCTGGACAAAAAGAGACAGAAAATGGTCAAATTCAAGGAAAACCTACTCCAGAGGCAGAACCATGGAAGCTAAAGTCTGAAGTCAAGAAACCTTGGACCAGGAGAGCAGGTCAACCCATGAACTTGGAGGGGGTGAGTTTGCCCCAGAAGCAGAGGGTAGGCCTTCTGCTTTGTTGTTCAGGAAGAGTTATGCCACCTCAGGCCTCAGAGAGAGTGGAGTGCATAAACTGGGGATTGGGGGAGGCTGGCTGCCACTGCATTGTTCTGGAGGGGTTGAGCATGTGCCTTGGAGATGGCAAAGAGCCTGGGTGCAACCCTGATGTTTGGTGAAGGTGGAGCCAAGAAAAAGGTGGTCTTTTCAATGTCCCCACGGTTGCAAACTCCACACCAGAATCTGGAAAGAACAAGGCCACTGCATAGGCCCTTAGAAAGGGTGGAACTGCCACTTTCTAAAGAATGAAAGAAGAAATCTAATGGCTTTGCCCTGCAAGTTTCCAGAACTCTTTGGGTACAGTGATCCCTGTGTTCCTTCCACTTTCTCTCTATGGAAATAGGAATGTGTATCTATGACTGTCCCTCCATTGTATATTGGCAACAGATAACTTATTCTGAGGGCCATAGGTCCAGGACCTGAGGATAATTTTGCCTTAGGACAGACCACGCCTGTAGTTCACTTTGTTGAGATTTTGTACAGTCTTAACTTTATATTGTATTTGTATTGTTATCGAAAGGTTTTAAGGCTTTTGTGATATTGTAATAGGGTGAATGTATATTGTATATGGAAAAAAAATATCTCTTTTGGGGGTCCAGAGGTTTGAAAGTAATATGTGCCCCAAAAAAGCCACTTCTTTTGATCCTGATCCAATCTTGTGTGAGCAGCCATTTCTTTCATTCCTGATTCAACATTGTATTGGAACATTTGATTAGATTATATCCAGTCAAAGATGTGTCATGCCCATTTGTGGGTGTGACTTTTGATTAGATGGAAATGTGACTCCATTCATTCCAGGTAGGTCTTGATTAGTTTCCTGGAATCCTTTAAAAGAGGAAACATTTGGGAGAAAGCCAGAAATGACAGAAGCCTCAGTGCCAACAGAAAGAGCAGATGTAGATGCTTAGAAAACATTTGCTTCAGAGAACAGAGACATTGCTGTTTGGAGATGCTTGGAGCTCAGTAGACATTGAACATGAGATGTTAAGCAAGCCAGAACCTGTAGAGAGCCAAGGGAAGCCAAGAGATGAAGCCAGGCCCAGAGAAGCAAAGTGAGGAACCCCCACATGGACAAAGACAGAAAGCAACATAGCCCTTTCTATGTTGAGCAAGGGACCAGCAGATGCCAGCCACATGAATTCCCAGCTACAGAGGCATTCTAGACCAATCAGCCTTTCTTGGTTGAAGGTGATTTATTGGTGCTTTAATTTGGAGACTTTCACTTCCTTACAACTGTAAACTTATAACTTATTTAATTCTCCTTTTTAAAAGCCGTACCAGTTCTGGTATATTGCATTCCAGCAGCTTGTAAATTGACACACTGGTAATAAGAAATAAGAGGAGAAAATAAAGAAAGAAACCATTTGCAATAGCAAACTAAAATAATCAAATATCTAGGAATAAATTTAACTAAGGCTGCAAAGGACTTTACTTGGAAAATTGCAACTTTGCTAAAAAATTCAAAGAGACTCTAAATAAATAGAAGGATATTCCATGCCCATAGATTAGAAGACTAAATTGTTAAATGTCAGTTTGACCCAAAATGATTTACAGATTCAATGCAATTGAAATAAGAATTTCTACTACCTACTTTGCAGAAAGGGAAAAGCCAATCATCAAATTTATTTATAAGGTAAGTGGCCTCAAATAGTCAAAACCATCCTGAAAAAGAAGAATAAAGTTGGAAGACTCATACTTTCTGACTTTAAAGCTCACTATAAAGCTACAGTCCTCAAAACAACATGGTATTGGCACAAGAACAGATCTATAGCTCAATGTAATTAAATTAAGAGTTCAGAAATAGACTGTTACATTTATGGGAAATTTATTTTTGACAAGGCTTCAAAGTCCACTCAATTGGGAAAGAAATGTTTTTTCAACAAATGGTGCTAGAAGAACTAGACATCTATATGAAAAAGAATGAAGGAAGACCTACCTTATACCTGAGACAAAAATTGACTCAGAATGGACCAAGGACCTAAATATAAGCACAAAGACGATACAAATCCTACAAGAAAATGTAGGGAAGCATCTTCAGGATCTTCTGTTAGGCAATGGCTTCTTAGACTTTATACATAAACAAAAAGAAAGAAAATAGATAAATGGGACCTCATTGAAATTAAAAACTTTTTGAATATCAAAGGACCTTATCATGAAAACAAGGAAAAAACACCCTATTCAATAAGAGAAAATATTTGGAATCCACATATATAATAAGGGTTTAATATCTAGACTGTATAAATAAATCCTACAACTCAAAAATAAAAAGACAACCATTTAAAAATGAACAAAAAGACTTGAATACACATTCCTACAAATAGGATAAACAAGTATCCAAAAAGCACATGAAAAGATGTTCAGGCCCCGCCCGCCTCCTGCAGGGTCTGCCTCAGACGAGCTCCTGACTGCTCCCCGCTTCAGCGTAACTTTAGAGCCAACTCTTCACCTCCCTCAGCCGGAGGCTGCCCACCTGTAAAAGGAAATTGTTCATCCTCCAGAACAACTACTAAATAACCAGAAACAGTAGAAACTCCCGGAGCCACGATAGTGACCGGACACACAGTGTATCCCAGTCTGGACCAGCTGGACTGGCTGCGAGTCTCCAGAACCCAGGGAGAGTCTGACAAAGTTAAAGGAACCGCATCATCTTATGCTGGTGGGACCTGCAGTCAGACAAGCGCCACATACAGGGCAGGATAAGAAAAACAGAGTCCAGAGACTTCACAGGAAAGTCTTTCAACCTGCTGGGTCTCACCCTCAGGGAAAACTGACGCAGGTGACTCTTTCCTCCTGATAGGAGGCCAGTTTGATCTGGGAAAATCTGGCTGGGGTCTATAATATCTAAGTAGACCCTCCTAAGTGTGTGTGTGGGGGGAAGGCACCACATAAGGAGGGCAAGAAACAAGAAAACAAGAACTGAAAAATTCTCCTTTGTTAAACAAAACTTAAGCTAAAGGTCCAGATAAAGCTGAATGGAATGTCAAAGAACAGACAGACAACAAATTCATCCAGCAAGAAAACCCTAGATAAAAGAAGTGAAAGCAATCTCCAGAATAAACTAATTAAGGTAATTAAATGCCTAGACACCAGCAAAAAATAACAAATCACACTAGGAAAATTGAAGATATGGCCCAGTCAAAGGAACAAACCAACAATTCAAATGACATACAGGAGCTGAAAGAATTAATTCAGAATGTATGAACAGACATGGAAAACCTCATCAAAAACCAAATCAATGAATTGAGGGAGGCTATAAAGAAGGCAAGGAAAGAACAAAAAGAAGAAACTGAAAGTCTGAAAAACAAATCACAGAACTTATGGGAATGAAAGATACAGTAGAAGAGATGAAAAAAACAATGGAAACCTACAATGGTAGATTTCGAGAGACAGAACATAGGATTTCAAAACTGGAGGACGGAACATCTGAAATCTGACAAGAAACTATAGGGAAAAAATGGAAAAATATGAGCAGGGACTCAGGGAATTGAAAGACAATATGAAGTGCATGAATATACGTGTTGTGGGTGTCCCAGAAGGAGAAGAGAAGGGAATAGGAGGAGAATAACTAATGGAGGAAATTATCACTGAAAATTTCCCAACTCGTATGAAAGACTTAAAATTACAGATCCAAGAAGTGCAGTGTACCCCAAAGAGAATAGATCCAAATAGACATACTCCAAGACATTTAATAATCAGAATGTCAGAGGTCAAAGAGAAAGAGAGGATCTTGAAAGCAGCAAGAGAAAAGCAATCCATCACATACAAGGGAAACCCGATAAGACTATGTGTAGATTTCTCAGCAGAAACCATGGAAGCGAGAAGACAGTGGGATGATATATTTAAATTACTAAAAGAGAAAAACTGCCAACCAAGAATTCTATATCCAGCGAAACTGTCCTTCAAAAATGAGGGAGAAATTTAAAATTTTCAGACAAAAAATCACTGAGAGAATTTGTGACCAAGAGACCAGCTCTGCAAGAAATACTAAAGGGAGCACTAGAGGCAGATACAAAAAGATAGAAGAGAGAGGTGTGGAGAAGAGCGTAGAAAGGAAGACTATGAGTAAAGGTAAAAAGAAGGAAAATTAGATATGACATATAAAATCTGGAAGGCAAAATAGTAGAAGAAAGTACTACCCATGCAGTAATAATGCTGAATGTTAATGGATTAAACTCTCCAATTAAAAGACATAGTCTGGCAGAACGGATTAAAAAACAGGACCCATCTATATGCTGTCTCTACTCAAAGGACACGAGGCCAAGGACACAAATGGACATTTACACACAATGTTTATAGCAGCATTATTAACAATTACCAAGAGATGTAAACAGCCAAAATGTCCATCAACAGACAGTTGACTAAACAAACTGTGACATTTACATAAGATGGAACATTATGCAGCTGTAAGACAGAATAAAGTTATGAAGTATGTAACAACATGCATGGACCTTTTACATAAGATGGAACATTATGCAGCTGTAAGACAGAATAAAGTTATGAAGTATGTAACAACATGCATGGACCTTAAGGACATTATGCTGAGTGTGATTAGCCAGAAACAAAAGGACAAATACTGTATGGTCTCACTGATATGAACTGACATTAGTGAATAAAGTTGAAATAGTTCCTTGGTAACAGAGACCATCAGGAGATAGAAATAGGGTGAGATATTGGGTAATTGGAACTGAAGGGATACAGACTGTGCAACAGGACTGAATATAAAAACTCAGAAATGGACAGCACAATACTTCCTAAATGTAATGCAATTATGTTAAAACACTGAATGAAGCTGCATGTGAGAATGATAGAGGGAGGAGGGCTGGGGACATAAATGAAATCGGAAAGAAAGATAGATGTTAAAGATCGAGATGGTATAATCTAGGAATGTCTAGAGTGTACAATAATAGTGAAATGTACAATGTAAACATTTTAAAAATGTTTTTGCATGAGGAAGAACAAAGGAATGTCTTTATTGCAGGGTGCTGAAAATAGATGATAATTACTACTTTAAAATGTCACCTTATGTGTGAGACTAAAGCAAAAAATGTTTATTTGTTACAAAATTTATTTATTTTGACTAGAGCATTTCCTAATATAACTCATGTAGATAGTTTGATTGAATGTCATTAGTACTTGGAATCTCAGGTAGGACATGAGATTTTGTTGGTTTGTCTAGAGTGATGCCCCGATGAATCCCAGAGTGATTTGATCAGTAACTGGAAAAGTATTTGCAAGCCCCCTTCAGGGAATGGTGAGAGTGGGGAGAAATTCAACTTCCCCAAGTTGAATTCTTGATACTCTCACAAGCAATGTGGACAACCAAAGCTACAGGCTGAGCCCCCAGACTTGGGGTTTGTTCATATGAAACTTAGCCCCACAAAGGATAGGTCAAGTCTACTTAAAATTTAGGCCTAAGAGTCACCCCCAAGAGAGCCTCTTTTGTTGCTCAGATGTGGCCCCTCTCTCCAGCCAACATGACGAGCAGTCTCACCACCCTCCCCCTCTCTGCGTGGGACATGACTCCCAGGGATGTGGATCTTCCTGAGAATGTGGGACAGAGATCCTGGAATGAGCTGAGACTCAGCATCAAGGGATTGAGAAAAAGCCTAGAATGAGCTGAGAATTAACATCAAGGGATTGAGAGAACCTTCTCAACCAAAGGGGGAAAAGTGAAATGAGACTAAGTGTCAATGGCTGAGAGATTCCAAACAGAGTCGAGAGGTTATCCTGGAGGTTATTCTTATGCATTAAGTAGATATCACCTTGTTGTTCAAGATGTAATGGAGAGGCTGGAAGGAACTGCCCGAAAATGTAGAGCTGTGTTCCAGTAGCCATGTTTCTTGATGATGATTGAACAATGATATAGCTTTCACAATGAGACTCTGTGAATGTGAAAACCTTTTGTCTGATGCTCCTTTTAGCTACTATATCAACAAAAGAGTAGAACATAAGGAATAAAAATAAATAATAGGGGGAACAGATGTTAAAATAAATTTAGTTTGAAATGCTAGTGGTAAATGAAAGCGAGGGGTAAGGGGTATGGTATGTATAATCTTTTTTTTTCTCTGTTATCTTTTTATATCTTTTTCTGTTGTCTTTTTATTTCTTTTTCTAAATCGATGCAAATGTTCTAAGAAATGATGAATATGCAACTATGTGATGATATTTAGAATTACTGATTGTATATGTAGAATGGAATGATATCTTAATGTTTTGTTGGTTAATTTTTTTTAATTAATAAAAAAAGTAAAAAAGGGCAGGCCATGGTGGCTCAGCAGGCAAGAATGCTTGCCTGCCATGCCAGAGGACCCGGGTTCGATTCCTGGTGCCTGCCCATGTTAAAAAAAAAAAAAGATGTTCAACCTCGTAAATTATTAGGGAAATGCAAATCAAAACCATGAGATACCATTTCACATCCACTAGAATGGCTACTGTAAAAAAAAAAATGGGAAAATGACAAGTTTTGGACAGGATGTGGAGAAATAGGAATACTCATTCATTGCTCATAGAAATGCAGACACTGTGGAAGAGTTTGGCAGTTCCTCAGAAAGCAAGTATAGAATTACCGTTTGACCCTACAATCTATCTACTAGGTATATACCTCAAAGAACTGAAAGCAGGGATTCGAACAGATACTTACATGACAATGTTTAGAGTGGCATTATTCACAATTGCCAAGAAATGGAAGCAACCCAAGTGTCTATCAACTGATGAATGGGTAAATAAAATAAGGTATGTACATACAATAGAATATTATTCAACCATAAAAAGAAATAAAGTTCTGGGTGGGACACAGTGGCTAAGCAGGCTGAGTTCTTGCCTGCGACGTCAGAGACCCAGGTTCAATTCCTGGTGCCTGCCCATGCAAAAAAAAAAAAAAAAAAGAAATGAAGTTCTGATACATGTGATGAAATGGATAAAACTTGAAGACATCGTGTTGAATGAAATAAGTCAGACACAAAAGGACAAACCCTGGATGATTCCATTAATATGAAATGACTGCATTAATATGAAATGATTATAATAAGCATATTTATAGAGTCAGAATGTAAAATGTAGGTTACCATGGGCTAGGGTGAGGGCAGGGAATGATAAGTTAATGTTTAAATTGTACAGAATTTCTATTTGGATTGATTGTAAAGTTTTGGTAATGGATGGTAGGGATGGTAGCACAACATTAGAATGTAATCAACAGCACTGAATTATGTATGTGAATGTAGCTAAAAGGAGAAATTATAGATTATATATATGCTACTAGAATAAAAACTAAAAGAAAAAAACTTAGGACTGTACGACACAATGAACTCTATTGTAGACAATGGACTAATAAATAGGACAATTTTAAAAATGTTTTTTTTCATGAATTATAATAAATGTACCACACTAAAGCAAGGTATTAATAATAGCATGGTACTCAGGAACTTTGTATTTTATGTATATTATACATAATATTTGTCAACCTACAATTTCTCTAAAAACAACAAAAATTATTAATAAGAAAAAGAGTATGAATCCATCAGAGCTACACTATCTCTGCTCCTTTGCCTGTGCTTTCTCACTGCTTAAACTCTCCATTTTCCAAACTAAAGATCTGAGAGTTATCCTCTGCTACTGCTACGTCTGAATATTTAAAATTGTAAACTTTTGACATGCCAAATGTAAAAATACAAATCTTTGTCCCACAATGTTGATCCCAACTCAAAAAGATATAAAAAAACAAACACCTACAAAGCAAGCATTCAGTAGACGAATGAATATTCATAAATACTGAATAAGATCTCAAAAATTTTCCAATAATAAAATTATATGATGTCTGGGATTTGCTTGAAATACATGAAACAGATTAGTTAGGAACCCTAACTGATAATGGGCATGTGGTAATTCATATTACTCTTATCTCTTCCTATATGTTTGAAGTTTTCCATGGTAAAAGTTTTTAAATGTTTCACCTGTTTCAATTATCATTCTTCATCAGATTTAGAGGCTTTTATGATAATAAAATACATGATAAAGTTCTGTCCAGTCTTTGATATTATTTACTCCAATTACATTGTGGAGCTAACCCATGTAGGAGACCAAGAAACAGCGAATATTTCATCTGAACTGTCCCATATTAACCACAAAGTTTCCATTTTAAGAGTGGTGAAATAGTCTAAAAAAAACTTGAAGCAAAGAAATTATTCATAAAGGCTGGGCTGCGGAGGGCACACGTGAGAATTAGTTATATTCTTGGTTTGAGCAGAATCAGGAACAGGGTTATTAAAAATAGGAGTGTTGAAGCAGTTCAGGCAAGGGATGATTTTTCACCTCAATTAGGCCGTGTTCATGCTGATGAGAGGTTAAAGATTATGTTCGAACACTAACTAGGATGAGATGGAAATAAAAAGATCCCCATATTCACTGGCATTATCTGGAAAATGAAGATATATATATATATCGTCATTTAAAATATTAAGGTGGGTTTAATTTTTTAATGCAGTTTATCCCAGAGAGATAGAGAAAAGTAAGACTCTAAGAAATTTCGATCCAAGAAAAACACAAATGAAATATTTTAAGAAGGTTAGTGATGAGCATCTTAAGAAGGATAGATAAAGGACAAAGGCATGTACTGAAATAGCTAATGTAAAATGTTTTCAATTATTAAAGCTATAACAACAACAAGTGTGTGAATGTGTATGTGCATTTTTTAACTCGTGCTAATACCTAGAGCTGTAAAACTCTTAGCTATTAAAATAAAAACAGCACCAGACTAGTAGATAATTGGATAGGTGTCTCCAAGGCTGATCCCTATGCCTCTGGAAACACAGTGAGTGGCTGAGTGGACTTGAGTTCCCTCAGACCTTAGACTGAGTCACTGCATGCCATGAATATGACTTTATTAAAGACATATGAAGAAAGATAATGTCATATAAAACCTACAATATGTCTTATTTGGCAGTGGTGCTTTCTCCTTAATTTGTATGTAATTTCATAATTAGATCCTAAATCTAAATAATGAAAACATAGTCTACAAAAAGTTGTATTCAAGAACCCAAAAGGAAACAACCCACATGGGCATTGATGGAGAACAGATAACTCACAGCTTTATTCTCACAATGGGATGTTATTCAACAATAAAAAAGTAACACAGTACTAACACATGCAACAGCAGGATGGAATTCAAAAATGTTAAATGAGTCGAAAGACACCAGACACAAAAGAATACATATTAAATGATTCTATTTATATAAATCTCCAGAATAGGCAAAACTAGCCTACCATGATAAAAATAGGAACAGTGTTTGCATCTGAGGCAGGGATAAACTAGCATGGGCAAGATGGAATTTTTTTAAGTTAAGAAAATATTCCATATCTTAATAAACATTTGTCAAACTCAATTGAACAATGCATCATCCCAATTTGCTCAGGACTGACCTGATTTAAAACTAAAAGGGCAATGTACCAGGATACCACTTGGTTCTGAAAACGAGCCTTTGGTTTTAAGAAGCACAATTGACAAAAGGCCCCAGGTGTTGTATTTTGAATCTGTCACCACTTTTTCGCAAGGCTATTCTCAACTAATGATTCAGGGAGGCAGGGATGCTAAGTCAGGGCCAATCTTGCAACAACTGTAACTCCTCTGATGGGCAGCTTTGTGTTTGTGGGTGTTTTAGTTTGTAAAAGCTGCCAAAATGCAATATACCAGAAACTGAATGGCTTTGAAAAAGGGGAATTTATTAAATCGCAAGTTTATGATTCTAAGGGTGTGAAAATGTCTAAGTTAAGGCAAGGCTATAAAAATGTCCAAACTAAAGCATCTAAGAAAAGGTACCTTGGTTCAAGAAGGTGAATGATTGGGGTTTCTCTCTCAGCTGGAAAGGCACATGGCAGATATCTGCTAGCTTTCTCTGCAGGCTTCTTCAACAGCTTCCCCAGGGAATTTTCTTTATGTATCTCCAAAGGGCTTTGGCTATGTGGGCTCTGTGGCTCTGGGGCTTTTTCCAAAATGGTTCCCTCTTACAGGGCTCCAGTGAGAACCCTACCACCTTGAATGGGTTCGGACACATTTCCATGGAAAATATCTAATTAGACGTTACCACCCACAATGGGTAGGTCTCATCTCCATAGAAACAATCAGAAAGCTTCCATTCAGCAATATTGAATGAGGATTTTAAAACTTGGCTTTTCTGGGGTACACAACAGATTCAAGCCAGCACAATGGGTGACTTTGGTTCTCCATCAGCCTTGTTGAAGCTTGTTGAAAAGTCTAAGTCTTTTCCTATCTAGTCTACTTTCCTTTCTTCTTTCCTTTACACATATCAGAACAGCACTGCAGTTTGAAACTCTTTTCCTTTTCTTTCACAGGCACTTTCCCCAATAAAACTCTTGCAAGTCTAACCCTCTTTTTGCTCTGCTTCTTGGAAACCCAAACTAACCCAAGTTGTGTCAGGAGCTTTCTGAGAAAACAAATGGTAAGATGGGGTTTGAGGTGTGGCTCATTTGAGTGGTATGTGGAGCATGAAGAGTCCCTGGCACAGGATGCTCAACTACTAAAGATGTTGTGAGAGGTGACCTAGTAAAAACATGTCTTTGAAGACAGAATGTGATCACAAGAGCAATGACTCATGCATTGAAAAATATGGAGGAGACAATGACCACAAAGATAGCAGATGTGGCTTACACTACATTCTTGTGATAATGAAAAGAGATAATGAAAAACTAAGAGCTATCAATACACTTTTAAGACCAAGTGTGAGAGTCATGGGACTTCTTAGTTTTCAAAAAGGTCCTTATCTCCTGCAGTGAAGAGCTGCAAACAGATTTAACAGAGCTACAGAGTTTCAGTGATGATTTAAACATCTCAGCAAATCCAGGTCTATTACGCTAAAATCTGAAGCCTAATTGGGAAGAACTGGGACCTTGAAATATGGGATGAGGATATCTGGTTGGATGCTGACCCCTGAGGGTGTTGGCTCCAGATGTGCCCCACCCTGGAGCCTCAACATTTGCAGAGATGGCCTACTTTCACCTAGGAAAAGAGGTAGCATCTCCATTTTGCTGAAAGATGCTATAGAATAGCTCACCACAAGACCACAGAAGCTACACCCACTTCCTTTCCTGGCTGCTAGGCTGATAACCATGGTTAAATCCCAATATAACCCAGCTAAGGAAGTTCTGAGACTCATGAGGAAGGAAAGAGTATCCACAAAGGAGATGCAAGAAATGGCTACCATAACATACGTGTGCATATACATCTGGGACTTTTAAATTAACGAACAAATTTCCAATACATTATTTTGGAATGAACTGAAATTTAATGAATAATAAAATCTGTTATTATAATAAATATAATTTGTCATTCCTAAAGTAATCTCTAAGTGATCACAGCTTGCCAAAATAGATGGCTTATCTTCTACTGTGGTTCTTAAACATGAGGTAACATAAGATCATTGGAGTAAAAATGAGGATCCATACATTTTACCACCCAAAACACTTATCTAGTAGGTCAGAGGAAGGCTAGAAAACTGCATTTTTAACAAGTACCCTAGGCAATTTTATTTGAGGTGATTCTCAGACCAGAATTTGAGAAACACCACTCTAAACCAAATGAATTTTGTCTTTTCCTCCTGAATGCTTACAGTTACTTTCTTTTCAGAATAGTTTGATGAGTCTCTGTATTTTCCTTTCTCTATGAAAACCAGCAGAAATATACATATGTATTTTCAGTCCCCTATATTACAGACAGCTTTACTACTGTGGAGATATTCTTACAACATAAGAAATAACAAACTATCTCATTTATTTTTTGTTTTGTGTAAGCAAAAAACAAAGAAGTTTTCTACCTATATTGATTTTAAAATTCTGCTGGTTACCATTCTGACCAAAAGAGGGAAAAGAAGTGTAATAAGTAAGGTATCAGTAGCTGAGAGAGTCATATAGAATCAAGAGGCTACTCTGGAGGTTGCTTTTACATGAATTTCAGTTAGACATTGCTACCATCATTACTTGCCACACCCAAACCAAAACCATTCCAACCAATCCTAAAGAACACCTAGGGCAGTATATAAGATTCTACAAAGGTCCTATGCACTAGGATAACTTTCCAGAAACCTATAACATCCAGATGGGTCCCTGGACCAGATAAGTCCTGAAACCTAGAGGGCCCAGCCTCTCCAGAACATCAGTTAGTTCCATCTCCCTACCCCTTATTATTGACAGCCCCTTCCAACATGAAAAATTCAGAATGGGCATAGCCCAAATACCCCTAAAGAGTGGGAGAAAGATCAGAGGTGATGGTGGAGTTATATAGAGAAGGTAGGGTTTAAGAAACGAGTATGATTGCTGAATCATTACATTGATAGTTCTTTTAGTCTTCAGTATCTTAGAGCAGTTAGAAGTAAAAACCTAAACTTGTGGAATTGTAACCCATACCAAACTCTGAAATCTATTCTACAACTAATTATTGTGCTATGCTTTGAAATGTATTGCTTTTTTGTATACCTGTTATTTTTCACAAAAAAGAATGAAAGAGTGACAATAAATATATATATTCCTGTAGCCTCCAATGCTCTGAAGCAGCTAGAAGGAAAAATCTGAGATGATGGTTTAGTAGTCCATGACAAACTCTAGGATCTGTCCTGTAACTACTTGTTGATGAGTGCTTTGAAAACTATCGCTTTTTTCTTTCTTTGCTTTGTATACATGCCTTATTACACAATAAAAAAAGTTTTAAAAAATTCTGCTGACTATATATTTAGCAGGAAGATATCACTAGTACCTCAGCAATCATAGGAAAATAATAGCGGAAGAGGGATAAGAGTTAGGGGAGTCTGGGATTTTCTCGTTGGTTACGGTATGTTTATCTGCTATTTTTCTTTTTGGAGCAATGAAAATGTCTAAAATTGAGGGTGATCATGATTGTACAACTAATAGAGGATACTGTGAGACATGGATGTTTATCTTGGACGTTATCTATGATGCCCAATGGATGGAGGTGACTGAAGGGTACAATGATGAGAAGCAGAAAGAACTGTGGTGCAAACATATGATGGAATATTGTGCAGCTATAGAAAGGAACAAAGTTGTGAGACATGCAAGAAAGTGAATGAACCTTGAGGACACTATGTTGTGCAAAATAAGCCAGAAACAAAAGGGCAAATATTTATGGTCTCTTTTAGAGAATACTTATAAGAAAATTAAGGCCTACATGATAAGCTCTTATAGCAGTCACATTTATTTCTGAGCTCTAAGTGTTATTTCTAAATTCTGAGATGTTGTGTCATATATGTATAACCTGGTTTTCCCTAGAACTTTGGGTGAATGTGTGACCCCTAAGACTCAAAGTTGGAGTCCCGCAGCTCTGAAAGTCAGCATTTCTACAAACAACAACAGTTAAAGAAGCCAAAAAGGGAGATCTGCTTCAATTAGAGATAAGAACAAAGCTGATCTGTTGGGACTAAGGTAAACCAGAATACAAAGTAAAGGATGACAGTGTCTATACTTTAGAACTTCACCTACTGTATGCGACCAAAGGAAGAAAGCATTATTTTATCCAAAACCTAAATTTTCCTAGTACACAATATAACTCAACCTGCCTGGATAGTTCATTTAAACAATGCAAATACATGGAGCCTAAAATAGGAATGAGGGCTTATAATTCTGTATAGCTTAATGTAATAACTGAATACATCCCAGAGTATGTAAGTGAGATAACTAAAAAATATGTTGGCAAAGTCCCCTGAGGTACTGGGGAAAAAATATGAAACTATTAAACTTTCCCTTCTGGGAAACTATAGATACTCTCTCAAACACTAGGACTTCCCTGTCAATAGGCCAAGCCCTTGATCTTGAGCCTTGCTCTTATGAAATTTACTTCTGTAGCAGAGAAACTAAGTCTACCTATAATCATGGCTAAGAGTTACTTCCAGAGAACCTCTTTTGTTGTTCAGATGAGGCCTCTCTCTAAAGCCCAACTCTGGAAGTAAAATCATCACCTACCCCCTATGTGGGACATGATATCTAAGGGTGTGAGTCTCCCTGGCAATGTGGGACATGAGTGGGATGAACATGACCCTGGTACCGTGGGACTGACAACACCTTCCTGACCAAAAGGGGGAAAAATGAACAAAATAAGGTATCAGTGGCTGAGAGAGTCTAAATGGAGTCAAGAGGCTACTCTGGAAATTCCTCTTATGACTGCTTCAGCTAGATACTGCTAATTACCAAGGCTTGCCTGTTAACCCTAAAGAACACCCAGGGCTCCATGATAAATTCTACAAAAGTTGTATGCACTAAGTTTATTTTTCAGATGCCTAAAACCTTCATATGTTCCCTAGGCCAGAAAAGTCCTGAAGCAGAGAGGTACCAGTCTCTCCAAAAACATCAATCAATTCTACCCACCTATCTTTTATTGTCAACACCCCTTTGAACATGAAAACATGTTCGAATGGGAATAACCCAAATATCTCTAAAGATCGGGAGAAGGATTAAAGGAGAATCCTTAATTATAACAGAGAAATTAGGATTTAACAAATGAGTTTGACTATTGAATCATTACATTGATATTTCTTTTTAGCCTCCTGTGTCTTGGAGCAGCTAGAAGGAAAAGCCTGAAATTGTGGAACTTCAACCCAGACCAAACTTTGAAATCTGTTTTATAATAATTGTTAAAATGTACTTCGAAATGTATTGCTTTTTTTATATGTATATTTCACAATAAAAGGTGTTTAAAAAATTCTGCTGGCTATTTTCCTGTTGATTTATGAAATACAATTACATTGTAAATAATGATGGACAATTTTGGATATCTGAAGGTAAAGTATTTTTTTTTTTTGCATGGGCAGGCACCAGGAATCAAACCCAGGTCTCCAGTATGGCAGGTGAGAACTCTGCCTGCTGAGCCACTGTGGCCTACCCTAAAGTAATATTTTTTAACTGTTGAATATATTAGTGTATCTGAAGTATTTATCTAGACTATTTACTACATCTTCTCATTTTATAGATTTTGTTGGTTTTTAATGCATGAAATTAATTCTAAAAAAGAAAATGCAGAGATTGGGAATACAGTCTCTGGAGGCAGATTCCAGGCATTCAAAATCCAAATTAAATTCAAATTTTCCCTGTATAGCAATATTGTTTTTGAATAATTTCTAAACGATTATTGTGCTTCAGCTCCCAATAGGCAAAATAAGGATAATAACACCTCCTCATAAGATTTTGGTGTGGATTAAATGAGTTAATACATACAAAACATTTAGAACAGTGCCTGTTAATTCTGGAGTACAGTATGCAAACATTAATTGTCAGCTATTATGACCCTATTCAAAAACCAGGGGAAAATAGTGGTAGAACAAAAATAAATGCAAATACAGTTTTTATGGAAAGTTTATTCTCTGAACTTCACATTAAAGGTGATTTAAGTCCTTCATCCCTATCGGGAGGACTGAATTAAGAACTGGCTCAAGAAGCAAAAGATAAAGTTCTACCAAATGTCAGTGAATTGTCTCAACCACCAGCTAATGTGGTTCACTGGGCTGCAACCCCATGGTTTCTTAGTCATTTAATACACCAAGAGGCTTCCCATTTAAGGCTTTCTTTGTCTTTGCCTGAAAGGCTATTCCCATGAAGCTGGGTAGAAGAGGCACTTTTCTCTTTTCATTCAGATGTTTGAAAAAAATTGGCCTCTTAGAGTTTTCCTGAGCTCATCATCTAAAATAGTAGCCACTTTGAATCTCTTAGTCCTTACTGTTTGGTCTTCTTACCACCTACCATCATGTGACATATAATATTCTATTTCGGTGGGTGGGGTGGGTGGTGGGTTGTTTGTTTATTATCTAGTAAGCTCTATAAGAATGAGGAGTTTGCCAGTTTTGCTCCTTCTTCATCCTTAGTATGTAGAAAGTGCTTGACTCAGAGTAGGTGTTCAAGAAATCTCATTGAACCAATGAAGTTAGCCAGTGGATAAGAGGACAACATAGTAATAATACTAGATTTCTAACTGTTTACTAGTTAAAATGAACAATGTCAAATTTATCATTATTTTTAAAACTCAAAGAAAATTAGCCTGGTAGTAGAAGAAAGTAGTCTGGTACATCATTGAGTACTCTCTTTCGTAGGAAAATATTCAAGGAAGCTAAAATGCATATAAAACTTTGTAGCACCAAGAAATTTCAATTTATGACTTGGAATGTTTTCAGAGCAAATTAAAAGAAGCCTTGAATATAAGGAAGAACTATGTAAAGCTATTTTAATGAACTAAAGATCAATCCTTTCAAGGTAACCAACTATACTGAATTTAAAGGTAACGCCTAACTCTAATTGGTCAATTCCTAGTACTCAAATTCTTTAAAATAAAGACAAAGCTTTGTTTTAGGTTGTATTTTCCCACATGAAAAGAATAAATCTAATCTGAATGAGCAGGTTTTTTTTTACTTATGTATGTGACATATTTTTCTTCTATCAAATTAATAGTAAGCACTCATTTATTTCCTTAAAATTAGGACTGTCTTTCGACCAAACTATAAGATGAATGAAAATTGTTCTGCTCTATTTTTTAAATCACATTTTTCTCCCTATTTTTGCTCTTTCTCACATTTGCTCCCTGAGACCAGGTTCTCCATTGCCCTATCTTCCCCTCCTTCCAAGAGTAATTTTACTATCCATGGTATGGAAAGCTGTCTCTAATAAACTTCTTCCCAGGGGCACTATATATTTAGTTTAGAACTTATTTTTTCAGACTGGAAGAATGAAGTAACTGAGTAATTTAATCTTCTTAACTGAAGGGATCTGGTAACGTGGAAAGAGCATTGAATGTAAAGGCAGGGGACAATGATACATATTCTGGCACAACAAAGTATCAGATGTTTGACTTTGGCCAAACTATTTAACCTCGCGGAGCCTAGGTTGCTAGACTTCAAAATGAGGACAGAGTCTATTTATTGCACAGGATTGTTGTGAAGTTACATGATATTTATGGGAAAGGGTCCAGCATTTAACATATGGTCAGTTATACCACTGATAAATGCATACCTATACCTGAAGGAACACTTTTGGACATAATGCTTTTTTTATTTTAATTTTTATTTATATGCTGTTCTGATGATGAAAGAAATTTGAGAGTAGGAGAGTCTCTTCAACAATTTCTCAGCCCTTCCACATGTGCTCCTTTTTTTTCTTTTTTACTTGTAGAAATGAAAAAGACAAGCAATCACTGAAAATTATTGCCTTTACTAAGATAAAAGGAGGAAAGAAGAAAGGAAGGAAGGGAGGAAGAAAGAAAAGTAAAAGAAGGCAGTTAAAAAATTATCATAAGTTAAAATTTTAGTAAATAAAATAATTATTCCATTCTCCTTAACTAATATCAAAATTAAATTATAGTTTTTCTAACACAGCTAAATATGTAGGCTTTTATTCTAATTATTTTATTTTACTAGTTATCTTGACTAAAATCATTAAAGTCAATTTAGCTTGAATCAGAGTTGAGAAATTCCAATGCTTAGAGCACTGATAATAATCTGGATATAATGCAGGCTGTGTTTCACAAGGTTAACTTGTGATTAATTCTGTATTTTATTGTGATCATTCTGAAATCACAAAGGCACACAGGAGAGCCATGTTTTTCTTTGAATTTGAGCCATGTTTTTCTCTGACTTTGAGCTTTTAATTTCTCACCACATGCATACAAAGACAGGCTATTTGTTAAATCCTTTTAGTCAGATTTTTGCCAACAGCAAGCAAAATGAAGTCATATAATAGAATTGAATTAAGGAGAAATGTTTCAGACTTTACTTTCAAGGTAAAGCAATATTCATTAACAACAAACAAGAATCTATGAGAGAAAGGAGTGTGAAAATCAAACCATGATATTTCCTTTCAGTCATAAGAAAAATAAAACAAAATCTGAAAACACTACCTAATATGTAAAGATAAAAAATACGTGGTGTAGTACAAAAAGCATTGGATTCAGAATCAAGACAAAAGGCATCCATCTGCAGCTTTTTTACTCACATCTGTGCAGCTTTGGACAAGCCACCTCAATAATATGGGCTTCTGTGCCAGTTTCTATGGCTGTGTAACAACCATCCCAAATCTTAGTAGCTGAAAATAACAACATTGCTCATGAATCTGCAATCCAGGCAGCACTCAACAGGGGCAAGTTTTCTGGGCTCTGCTTTCCCTCAGCTAAGGTAGTCAGAATGCTGGAAAATGTAATCATGGGAAGGCTAAGTTGCTCACATCTCTAGAAAAATTCAAACAGCTAGGGTTGGAGCAGTTGGTGTTCTCGGGTCCCCCTCTGTTTCTATTTAGTCTGTCCTACAGGGTGACTTCAGGATAGCTGGGCTTCTTACATGGCACTTCAGTGCCTCCAAGACATATGCCCTGAGTGATTGAGCCAGAGGGTGTGGCATTGCTTTTTCATGACTTAGCCTCTTAAGTAACATTGCATTATTCTATCACAGTCACAGTGCCCCCACAGCAGATTCAAGGGGACTGAACAGAGACCCTCACTTCCCTATAGAGAAGTGTCAATGCCATGATGTAAAAAGAGAGAGAAATGTGGGAGATATTGTGTGACCATCTTTGGAAAAATAATCTGCCACACTATTCTTTATCTTTTTTGAAAAATGATCAGTGTGTGGGATATACACTCTGAAGTCTCATTCATTTCAGAAAGTTCTGTAAATCTCTGATTGAAAGAGAACACAGACAGCCCAAGGCTAACCTGAGACAGCAAGTTTAATATTAACACATTGGGATAAGGGAGATCTTCAGGAACCCTGGAATTATAGAACATCTAAATCAGCAAATGACCACATTTTCCAGTATTAAGGATTATGTGTTATTGCAAATGCGAGCCTATTTTCAAAGTGTGCAATTTACAGGACAGGGCAGGTTGATTGTTCCATGCCATTTAGTTTTTCTGTTTAACAACAAAATTATTATCATGGCTCATTTACATTTTGAACACCAGATGTGAAATCAAGAGCTGTCAACACATTACAATTGCTTAGGATTAAAAACCTTTATGAGGATTAATAATTTTTTCCACTATATTATCAATCCATATAAAAGTTTGTGTCATAATAATATTGTACTTTCATGCATGGCCATCCTCTGTTCTGATGACCCACACTTCCAACAACTAACCACTGGATAAGATTCAATAAAGGCAGTGGCAAATTCTCTTTAACTCAAAAGCTGACTGACCTGGACATCTAGCAGACTGCACATATCAGTTGTAGGGAATGCAATGACACAAAGCATGGAGAACAACCCCAAGGCCAAAGACAAAGAATCTAACTGTAAACAGATGTATAAAAAGTCAAACCATCTATTCGAATTCTAATCTCTTATTTGTTTTATTGCATAATGAGTTACTTTGTTGTGCATTCTCAAAGTGCATTTATACAGGCAAAATGTTGTATGATTGCTTTGAATAAGTTGATAGCTTCCAGTATAGGGAAGTCTTTTAAATAAAGCAGGGGCACCAGCTGTTACCCATTTTTTCTAATAGAGTTATCTGCATTTTACCAGTTAGAAAACTTAAATTGAAAAAGGTTAAAGCTTACAAGGTGACTCATTGGTTACTCTGATATGAGCCTGCCTTTTACTACTTCATTTTCTATGACTATCATTTCACACCAAAGAAAATGACACACACAGAAGAGGAACTTCCAGATTGAATTTCTCAAGCATCTCTAAAAAGTGATTGCAAATACACAAAGACTTTAATATCTAAGTGACTTTAAATAAGAAGTTCTTGGGTGTCCTGAAAAATCTTCCTCAATGTGCTTACTTTCCACATCACTCAGAACCACCCCAGATATTCACCTGTGACCTGAATGCAAAACTATAGTATTCACTTATACAGTCACACTGTTTTTTTTTCGTTTTTCCCACTGCAGTCATTCATTTTTAGATGTGCATTTAGTTAAGTTGAATTTCTGTAAAATATGTAAAAGGGGAAATGGACTACATCAACATAAATGTAACTTGGTTTTCATATTTGAAGAAATTAGAGTCCAAAAATCCTTTTGATGCTAACCATGACAACAATGCGGTTCTCAAGCTTTTCCACCATGGTTTTTGGGGCCTCTCAAAGTAAAACATTACCTTTAATATCATACAAAATTTACATTCCATCCCTTTATAGCTGAATTTATTTAAATATGAAAATAATACTTTAAGAACTTATTTTTCCCATAAAACCTCAAATAGAATTGATGCTCCGAGATATTGAGTCATGTTCTCCGGGTTTCTAGCTTCCTCTGATATACTTACCACAAATACCTGACAGATATTTAAATCCCCTTTGGAGAAAAGAAAGCATGTCCCTTAATAAAATCAAACTTTGACTTTCTGTTTGTCAATAAAAAAGAGATTCTCTACTTGGAAAAAAGAGTCTAACCCATGTAGCCTTGAGTCCCTTAGATTTATTTTTCCTCTCTGGCCTATTTCTGTAATTACATATGCCACCATTATGGAGGTCTCAGGAAAATCAAGACTAAATAAAACAGAATAAACTAATATCCATACAGGAGATATTATCTACAGTAGTACCAGAAGAAGGAGGAGAGATTTATAACACATAGCATCGATTAGCCTGATGGGAAAATAATCCTGTTAGTTAAAAATACTAAACACTCACTGAGTGGATAGAGCTCTACTAAATCTAATTAAAGGAAATAAAGACAAGTTAAAATGTCATGTTTTAGTGCTAATTCTATAAAAGGATGATATTTCTTTATATATTAAATAGGTTTCTCAATAATTATATATTATACCATTATATCAAATGTGTTCCCACTTTGATTTTGGAATAGAGTGGTCCCAGAAACATTTTTGCACTTTAGATTTCTAAAAGAGTATAGCAAAGTATTCATCAATCATTTTCTGATAAATTTACTATAATTTATTTTTTTATACTTGTAATAACCAGTTACATAATCTTTCTGCCCTTACTTAAAGGCCTGAAGTAAAATATATTTGTAGTTATATTTTAATAGGAGATAATGTTATTTACCTCCCTGAAAAATGACTATTTATATTAATATTAAGACATTTGTTATCATATGCCCTACATAAATTATATGAAAACACTGTTTCCTGCAGAGTTCAGGCAATGTCACTTCTTTGTACTGTAATAGAAAATACTGAGGAGCCTCTGCTTCCAGTGTGCCAGTGTGAGGAGCCTCAGAAATTCATTCCCCAGGGAACAAACATACCATGAAAATTATTAAAAATACTAAAATGGTGTCTGTTGACAGGGCATATAGCAAATGAAGAATCATTTATTCAAACAAATCTGCTAAATCTTTGTAAGAACGGGAAGTGACATTTGGGCAAAAAACATTCCTTTCCTTCACCACTCTATTTCAGGGACATAATAATCTAACCTTCCACCTTAAGACTGGACAATTAAGGGCAAAGTAAACACAAGGCAATCAGAAGAAAGAAAATAGTAAAGAGTGGAGAGGAAACAAATTTAAGAGATTAAAAAAATAGAGAATAAAAACAAAATCAAATGTTGGTTCTCTGAAAAACATTCACAGAATAGACAGACTTTTAGTAAGCCTAAGGAAGAAAAAGTGAAGACTTGAATTACTAAATAAAGAAAAAAAGGAAATCACTACTAAACATATAGAAATTGAAAAAAGGATTTTAAGAGAATATATATAAACAATTGTATGCCAACAAATTAGATATCTAGGGTAAATGGGCAAATTTTTCAAAAGACGAAGACTATTATAACTGACTCAAGAAGAAATAAAATCTGAATTGATGTCTAATAAATAAAGAAATTTAATTATCAAAATACTTTCCTGTAAGAAAACCCTAGACCCAGATGGCTTCACTAGTGAATTTTATCAAATATTTAAAAACATATTAATAACAATCCTTCACAAGCTCTTCTAAAAAATTAAAGATGAAAGACTTCTCTCTCAACTCACTATATGTGGTCAGTATTGCCCTGATAACAAAAGCAGACAAAAAACTCACAAGAAAAGAAAAAAGGCAGTATCTTATGAAAGTAGAACTCAAAAATTCTTAACAAAAATATTAGCAAATAGAATTCATCAACAAATAAAAAAGGATTATACATCATGATCAAGCAGAATTTGCCCCAGGAATGCAAGGTATCTTTAATATCTGAAAATGAATTAATGTGTAGTATACCATATAACATAATAAATGACATAGGATCACCTCAATAGACAGAGAGAGAGTGTGTATGTGTGTGTGTGAGAGAGAGAGAGACAGAAAGAGAGAGAGAGAGGAAGAGAAAGAGAAAGAAAGAAGGAAAGAAAAAGGAAGAAAGAAGGAAGGAAGAGAAAGAGAAAGCATTCAAATTTGCAAGAGAGAAGTAAAACTATCTTCGTTTTCACATGGCATGATCTCGTACTTAGAAAATTTTAAAGTGTCAATTGAAAAAAAATTAGAACTAAAAATGCATTAAGGTTGCAAGATACATGATATACAAAAATTAATTATATTTCTATATACTTTCATTGAACAATCCAAAAAGGAAATTAAGAAAACAATTACACTTTACAATAGCTATAAAAAATATTTAGAAAAAAAATGTAAAACCCAAATTCTGAAAACTACAAATCATACCTGAAAGAAATTAAGAAAGACAATTGGAAAGATATCACTTTAACATGTCCTGGAAGATTTAATGTAGTTAAAATCCCAGTATTTCCCAAATGTATTTACGGATTCATTACAACCCCTGTTGAAATTTCAGAAGTTGGCTTCTTTCCCAAAATCAACAAGTTGAACCCAAATCTCCCATATAGAAATGCAATAGAGAAAAAGTCTCCAATACAAAATTGCAGAGCCATTTGCTACATAGTGCATCATAGGGACGCAGCCTAAGGTACAAGAGAAACTTCTCGTAAATGACAGTTTTATTATTTACCAAGCAGAAAGGTTCCAAAGTAGCAGGGAAAAAGGTCTCATCGTAGTGGGTCTCCTGGGGGGGCCTGCTAAGGTTAGGGACCAGGGTCAGTGAATGGCAGCTCCACACACCCCACTTTGGGTTGGACAGGAAACAAATATGCACTCCAGATGGTGGGGAGGGGCCCTACCACTGAAAGTCCCCACCCTAGTAAACAGCTGGAACTCTGTGTTCCTGGTTTCTGTGTCCAAGGTATGATCAGGTCTTTTCATTTGACCCAACATTCAGAAACATTGTGAAACATTTGCACACAAAAGAAAAGGGAGGTGGGGGTAGGTGAGGGTTGGAAAATGGCCACTAGGCATGTACCTCAGTTCCTTAGCAAAATAAATCTTCAAAAATAAAACAAAGTTGGAAGACTCAAACTTTCAATTACAAAATTTATAACAAACCTATAGTAATCAAAGCAGTATGGTACTGATATAAGGATACTCATCTAAATCAATGAAATAGAATTGCAATTCCAGAAATTTCAATTTTGTAATTACATTTATATTGCAATCATATTTCTATATACTTTCATTTACATTTATGTTGAATTAATTTTTGAAATAGGTCCTAAGACAATTCAATTGGGGAAAGAATCGTCTTTCCAATAAATGGTACTTTTACCTCTGGATATTCACATGTAAAAAGAATGATGCTGGACCCCTTCTCACACCATGTACAAAATTAACTCAAAATGAATCATAGATCTAAATATAAGAATTAAAAGTATACAATTCTTCAGAGAAAATATGAGTAAATAGGTATCTTTAGATTAGGTAATGACTTTTGTTATTGTTGTTTTTAACTTTTTTTTTGTTGCATTATATAACATATATACAAAGCAGAGAAAGAAAAAAGCAATAATTTTCAAAGCACTCTTCAACAAGTAGCTACAGAACAGATCCCAGAGTTTGTCATGGGCTACCACATTATCCTCTCAGATATTTTCCTTCTAGCTGCTCCAGAATAAAGAACACTAGAAGGAATATTTTTCTTGTCATCACAATTCACTTTGTAGGCAACGTATTTTGTTTTCCTTTTTAATATGACTTTAAAAGCATGAGCAACCAAAGAGTTTGGTCAACAAAATTTAAAACATTTGTGATTCAAAAGACATGATGAAGAAAATAAGACAATCTCCAAAACAGGAAAAAAATTGCAAATCATAAACCTTAAAAGGGATTTTTACTTACAATATAGAAAGAAGTCTAGCAACTCATTATTAAAAAGACAAATTTTATCTTTAAAATTTTAAAAATAGACAAAGGATATGAATAGACATTTCTCTAAAGATATATAAATGCCAAAAAAAGCACATAAAAATGGTTCAACATCTTTAGGCATCTGAAATGTACAACTCAAAATCACAATGGGATACAATTTCAAACATGTACTGGATGGGCTAAAATAAAAATGACAGATAAAAACAAGTCTTGGTGAGGATATGGCAAAATTGGAACCCTCTTACACTCCTGGTAGGAATGCAAAAATGTGTCAATTACTTTGGACAGCAGTCTGGCGGTTCCCCAAAAGATTAAACAAAGAGTTACGTATGACCTCACAAGTTCACTTCTAGGTATACACACAGAGAAATGAAAAAATATACCCATGCAAAAACTTACACATGAATGACCATAGAAGTTTATTCATAAGAGACAGAAAATTGAAACAACCCAAATATGTCCATCAACTGATAAATGGAAAAACAGAATGAGTCATATCCATATAGTGAAATATTATTCTGTAATAAAAAGTCATGAAGTACTGAAACATTCTACAACACGGTTGAACCATGAAAAGATTATGCTAAGTGAAAGAAGCCAGTCACAAAACCAACCATCGTTACTGCTGAAGTTAACATTGGAAGTTGAAAAGTCACAATGCTGGAAGAGATCCAGAGAGTACATTATTCAGAAGAGGTGATTTATCTAAACTCTTTAACATACTCCAGGGCCAGAGATTCAAAATCCCTTAGGTAATCTATTCTAGTATTTTATACACTGAAAAGTGCCAAAAACTCCAGCTGAATTTTTTTTCCTACATTAATTTGCATCTGGTTCTTCACATTCAATCCTCTGTAAAATTAAGTAATAAATAAATAAAATATAAATAATTATAGACTGGAGAATTGTCTCGTTTGTTCTTTCTAATACAGTGTTAAGTGAATTCACTGGCAAAATGCTTTACCCTTAGTGAAGTACAGGCCACATCACACCATCTTAGAATGGGATTTACATAAATGATCATGTGCTCCTCGGTGGACATAAGGACTGGCAACTATATTAAGATCTCTGAGGCTCCCTTCATGGTCAGAAAACATGGTTCTGGATATTTCAGGCAATATAGGAACTCATTCTAAGCATAATGAACATCAGTCAACATGTAGCTTGACTCAATGATGACTAGAAAGTAACTAGACTAATAAGTCTGTTGTTGTTACACACCTTTGTATCCTCCCAGGCAATACTAGATAGCTATAAGCAATTCCTTGAAGGAGCTTTTCCTAAAGACCTTTGGTGCTAGAGAGCTGTCAGTAAAAGACTTAGTGCAAATTAACTATTACTATTTAATTAACTGTTATTAAACCTTTTCTAAATCTGGTTTAAAAAGAAAAAGTTTTATAGCTCTGAGGGAAAACAGCTGCTATGTTGTGTGCTGCCCTTTGGAGAGGTTCATGGAACATGGAACTATCAATTATCAGTGAGGCACTGAGTTTCCCTCTCCAACAACTCACAAAGAACTGTTTCCTGATAACCACATGAAAGAGCTTGGAAGTGAACCCTTCCCAGATGAGCCTGAAGATGAGACAACAACTCTAGCTGATACTTTGATTGCAGTCTTGCAAGAAACTTGAAGCAGAAGACCCAATTAACCCATGCACTGATTCCTAATCTACAGAAAGTGTAAGATAATAACTGTTGCTCTAAGTTGCTAAGTTTTGGAGTACTTTGTTATGTAGCAATGGATGATTAATACAAGCATAATGAGATAAAGCTCTCTTCCATTTGCTCATCCTCTTCTTCCTTTCCATGCTGGTGATAATGACATTGACAGTAATGATGATGATGATGATGATGATCTCCCCAAACTCTTCTTTTAGATGAGACTGAACTATAAGTCTTCTGTCTCTCAGTTTGAGTTTGGTAGGGACAGTTCTATACTTGGCAACCATGTTATCGCCATTCTCCCAAACCCTGAACCTTAACAGTATCTGTCAGTTATCTTTCCCAATCATAATTACAGTAGCATTAAAATTCTTATTATGAAAAATGCAGTGACCTAATTTTGATTACTTCACTACTAGTCATTCAATTCATGTTTTATTTCAATCTTAAGGTAAAATCCCAAAAGCAAATCTTGAATGCAGAATTTAATTTGGGCATTTCAAAGCAACCAACTGTCCCAGCATCCATATCTTATCCCATAGCTCTGTTTCCTCATTGTTAAATGAAATGACCACCTTCTTCAAGTGATTATTGTAATTGATTAAATGACATAAAATACATAAAGTATTCTAGTCTTATTCCTGTAACGTAGTAAGTGCTCAATCAGTATTAAAGTTTATTTTTTGTTTGTTGCTGTTTTAATGTCTTCCTCTTTCAAATTCTCCTCGTCCTATTCCTTCTATGGTTGCTTAATTCCACCTACCTCTAGGCTTCCTTCTCTAGCCAATTCCTGTTCTAAAAGTACTAAGGAATTCATAGAAATACTTAGTTATTTTTCTCCCTTTCAAATCCTCTAAATGATCTACTTACTTCTTCACTGTCCCCGGATAAGAATAAGGAAAAATGATAAAATGGAACTAAAGATTCATTGCTTATGCTTATTATAAAAAAAATAAAAAAACAAGAATCTGTGAAGCTGAATCATATGTTTTATTTTTATGTTTTTAAAGAAAAGGTGCCAAAAGGATAAATGGACTAATATCCTTGGTCTTCTTAAAAAGGAAAAAAAAATGCTTTCAAGGTTAAAGTCATACTTAAAAAGAATAATAGAAGAAAAATAATGGTACCAATGTACCTAAGCTAAAGGAGAATTCCACCTGTTAGCTTATCCTGAAAAGGATTTCTGGGAATAAACAGATGCCAACTTTCTGTCTAAGAATCAGAACGCAGATTAATTTGTCATCCAAAGATTGACCTGCCCATAAAAATACTTTCCTTACATATTTTTAGTGGTGACTTAATTGGATTTATGGCTTTGGGTTAAGATACTATGTTGTGTTCAAATATACTTACTCAGATAACATGTCGATCTCATAGCAGCTATTAATAATATACTGTAAATTAGTATAACAACCCCTATGAGAATGGGTTTCTCGACAAATCAGTTTTGATATGGAAGAGGGTATAGAAAAATATTATATTATCAAGTGTGACTGTAGCTCTGTTGAAAAGAATCCTGAGAAATTAAAAAAAGAAACATGGCACCACAGAATGACTTAGGCAAGAGATAAAAATACAAAGGTACCAAAACTCTAATTGGATGTGCTTCATATGAAATAATCCAAAATTGGCCTTGGGACCTTTCCTTAATATGAGGCAGTAGGAAGCAACAGCAGGAGAAAGTTTCACAAAAGTAAGTAGTGGGAAGTTTTATGAGACTTACTGAAATAATTCTCAATAACAGAGAGAATAATATAGACCTCAAGTGAATTAGTTAATTTTAGTAGGATCTATTAGTAAAATTTTATCTTAGTATGTCATCATTGTGCATCTTCTGGGGATTTTAGTTTCAAGCAATCTATTAAAGAATTGAGATGCTTAGTAGAAGTATTTTTAATGGTTTAGGTCCAAAAAGTATCCCGCAAAGATCTGTGAGATATTTCCAAAAATTTGTTCAACCTATGATGCCCTCTGGAATGCAGGTTTACATATTTGTCTCTCAGATCATATTGAAATGCTTTTTTCTTGTGGCAGTTAGGACTTCATACATTGAAGAATTTAATGAATTTGACTATCTGTAAACATACCCCAACTATTCATGTGATTTGAAAATAGAGTCTTTGACGCAAGTCTGAAGTGACAACACAAAGTAGTATTGATTCACGGTCACAAGAACGAGAAGAAATTGAACCTGAACAAGTCCTAAAATTTCACTTTGTAGGCAAGGAAATGATTTCAATAAAATTAAAAATGTCCCAAAGCAACAGTATTATATTTCTTAAGCTATTGTTGCTATTGACATAAGAAGAATTATTTTTGTAATTACTTTGTGGCCTTGGTTGGTGACAAAATGGTTACTAGAAAATTTTGTAAATAGCTCGTTTTTATAAGTGTACAGGCAAAAAAAAAAAAAGATTTTCATCAGCTTTAATTATTAAATCGGGGCTTAAAGTCACATGATTTACTTTATAAATAAAAACAAAACCTTCTCTCTACCAGGACAAATTTGCAGAAGTTCAATGCAGTGTTACCAAGCAACATTAACAATGGTCTAAATAAGATATTGTTTCAATGATTACGAACGGAAGATGGCATAATGGAAAGAACTGGGAATGGGATGCACTATTAGGCTATAGCTCTTGAACTCTCAAAGTTTCCAATTTTCTTATTTGAGGGCATCCTACCGAATAATATTAGGTGTTTCTTCCAGCTATAACTCAAGATATATGAACATTCTTTGGGGTTATTAAAGATAGATTATTCCATGTAAAAAGGTGACACTGTGGAAATGCAACAAAGATATTTTGTCACATGTTCTTCTTCAGCATTTAATATTATCTCACTAGCCAGTTCATTATGTGATGGTATAAAATGGTATTAGAAAATTCCTCATAGTGTGTGCCAAGCAAAGAAATAAAAATGATGGTCCTTTGATCCTCTCTTTAAATAAATAAAAAAAGGATCTGAAGTAATCAACTTTTGCATTACCTAGGAAACTATTCCTTGTTTGTCTTTATGTTCCACAGGAATTTGGCTTTGATTTTTTACTCCTAATAGATAGTAATCAGAGTTTGTCACTTTGAATTGGATGATCCAAAGTTGGATGGAAGAGATAAAAGATAAAAAATGAATTTAAGATTGAAATTTTCAGGTAACTAATCATCCTCTGAATAGAATGTCCTCTATTCAGGTAGCATCATATAATTTGATTATTATGAAAAAGTCATACATACCCTCAAAAGGGGTGAGTATGTATAGAGTATTGCTTATTAAAGATCACGTAAATGAGCAGGATGATAGGCTTTGTTTTTGAAAGCTTCTTTTTCCTCCTAAGATTTATCTTTTAAAGCATCAAATGCAGTATTCACTTATCGGGAGGAAAATCACCCAGCAGGCAAGGATTTTCAAAGTTCAATTTTTTTTTTCTTTTCCAGTGAAATGGGACTTTTCCAGTGAAGAGATAAGAGTTCTTTGAACATTTTAAATTGAGCCACAGGGTATTCTTTCTTCTGTGGATAGTAGTCAGAATTGCTTCATCTGGCAAAAGGAATCCTTTCGCTACAGAAAGCTTTAATTCATTAGACCCAAACCCAGCAAGACGCAGATCTCTTAATCTTTATGAAATGTATAGGTTTTAACAATATACATTTCCCTGTAAAGTTGCAGTAATAAAAAAAAAAACTCGCATATTTAATGATAACTGTACTTAACAAGTGTTTCTTCTCGCCACACTGTCACATCATTAGGATGGGAGCCATTAAATTTGAATAAGGAGTATCTATGCCCTTCTATTTTGTCATCTTTATTTCTTTGACTGTAATGTAAGGATTATGCCCATGAAATAAATGTCACTAATGGAAGAAGAAGAAACAGAATGTCAGCAAAGGTAACTTACAGAGGCAGAACCTAGAAATCAGAGGAAGCATTAAGGTCACGGTAAGAAAAAAAAGTAGATTGACTCATCAAAGAGTGTTTTCTTTTTCAGAAACAATCTAGTTATTTTTCTTCTTTTCTCCCTGAAGCAACGTCATTCAACAAAGTTACAGGGCTTATATACTGCTTACAATAATATTATAAATTAGGCTGCTAAAGCCAATTCTGAGCCTAAAATATTTTCATAAAACACAATTAGTAAAGGAAGACTAAAAAGTAGAGGGAAGCACAAAAGTAAGACAGAGAAGTAGTTGAAAGCTTGATACCACTATTATCTGCAGTAGTTCAGTTGGTTCATTGTCCAAGCACTGAATGCTAACCTACTAGGTTTACAATTAATGTCATCAAACCCTGGTGATATTATTTAATCTTTAAGTAGCTGCTGTACAGACTGGATGATGATGATGATTATTGTTAAAGTTTACCTTCACTAGGGAAGTTTATTAATACATTCTTTTTGCCCCCAAGTACTTACTATTCCCTATTGTTCTATACAGAAAACTGAAAAGAAAATATAATATAGGCCAAGAGAACAGGAAAACAAAATCCTTACTAATAAGGAGTTTAAATGCATCTAGGCTATGTTTGCAAAATATATGTGTGTGTGTGGGGGGTATGACAATTCACATTGTAGAAATTTCCATTACTATATATATTTTACCATTTTCTAAGCACCTAGTATATAAGTCACTGTGCCAAACATTTTATACATTGATCTAAATATTCCCATTCTCCAAAGAGCAAGGAAATTGAGCCTCAGAAAAATGAAATAACTATGAAAAAATCACACAGCTTGGAAGTGGCTGAGCTGGCATTAGAATTCAGGTTCTCAGCTGCTAGCCTGGATCCTTCCGTTTTAAGCAGTACTTGCTCCTTGGTCTCCAACCCTCTTGGGTTTGACAGCAAGTTTTGTGCTGCTGTTTTCTGATTAACAGGTAGGGATTTTTAATAGATTCTTAAACATTCTACCCATATGCCTATCTCATGCACTGATATCCTTTTATGTTTAGAAGAAATATTTTCTGAAAATAATTCTCTATATTACATGCAATTTAAAAATGTGGTAGGCACAATATGAAGAATATGAGAAAATATGAAAAAAATAAGAGCAGAAATGAGTGTGCACAATATAAGCTGTTGGGTATTTTTGCCTTCCACATGCTCTATCTATAATATAGGAGTACTACTTGCTACCTAATTTCTTAACAGGGATGTGAAGACCATAAAGTTTAAATAACACTAGGTAACTCTTTATGATGAATATCTACTTTGATGAAAATATTGTGATTTTGATAATCACTGGGCATTCTGAATCAAAAACAGTACTATTCTCTGCAAATAAGTTTCCTCTACAAGAGATTATTTAATAATGGCTCTATGGCACATAATAAATTTCAATATTTCAGGGCCTATATAAAATGCCAGAGATGATTTCAACTCAAAAATAAAGTTTACCCTTAAAGAGAAAGAGATTTACTAAGTGGGATGTTTAGAAAAAAATAACAATTTAATGTGCCTCCTTCATGGAATTTTGTCAAATACTATTTAGAGTCATTATGGTGTCTTTAAAAGAACAGGATATGTGATACCAGAAAAATAAGCAATTATGTACTTAGTAAAAATATGTGCGTACATACATAAAATGCTTTCAAGTCCAAGTTTTCTTAGTTTTGAACTTGAAAAGTATTATGTGAGAAAATTCTTAAGAATAATATAATGTAAATAGGAGGCCAGGTAGATTATGTATGGTAGGGTAATGAACTTACACAAATAATCAAAATAGCTTTGTTTGATCAAAATCACAATGTGTTTTTGAAAAATTAACATGTCGTTCAATAAAAATGCTATATTTGCATGCATTTCCTTTTGAGAAAGTCCCTCTCAAAAGTGTAACAGCTTTGCCTCTTTGAGTCCAAATATTTGGTACAAAATAATTTACTTTAAAAAAGCTATCTTTAGAGAATTTGTGAAGAACCCCATAATTCATTAATTTCTCACCAAGACTTTCATTAACACATGAGTAAACAAAATGTGTTGTAGATGGGAAAATAAAATAATATTACTACTAGATCCCACATGCTGATGTTAAAATACTTTTTAAGATTATAAACCAAAGATGTATTTGTTTTTTGACATTAGGTAAAATTAAGGCTTTACAAAAACCAAAACAGTGGGAATAGGTGTGTACATGTCTAACAGTGAAGCACTAACCCAGGTAGCATATGGTTTAGCTAGAATGAGAGGTGGAGACACTTGTTTTTATAAATTTAAATCCTAAAGTGTAGAAATAATGAATCTGAGTATCATTGAAAAAAGTATACCTAATGTTGAAACCATATCTGAATTTAGTGATTGACATTAAAAAAATAGTTTTATTCAATAAATTGAACAGTATCTACCATGGATATTTTATATTTCTATTACACACAGCAAAATATTATTGTCCAATCTGCTTTCTTTCACTGTTTGCTAAAACATAAGAAGGTAAGGTAAAATATTACTCTAAAATGATTCATATGTGGGGGCTTGGAGTTATGTACACCAGAAAAAACATGTTCTTCATTTCAATCCATTCCTGTGGGTGTAAACCTAGTGTAAATAGGACTTTTGATGAGGTTACTTCAGTTAAGAATCAGGATGGCTTTTTTTTGCGTGCTGTTTGGCAGGGTCACATTTCATTTTTTTTCCATGTGAGCATCCCCTTATTGCAGCAACATTTGTTGGATTTTTGTTTGGTGTGTTTTTTGTTTGTTTTGCTAGTTGTTTCTTTGGGAAGTGCATGGGCTGGGAATCGAACCTGGGTTTCCTGCATGGCAGGTGAGAATTTTACCACTGAACTACCCTTGCACATCCTCAGGATGGCTTTTTATTCTATTACTGAAAGCTTTATAGGGAAGGCTACAGACCGAGAAGCCTGAGGCAGCAGCCAGAAGCTAGAAGCCAATGCAATCGGAAAAGAAATTAGAGGACAACCCTAAAAAGAAAGACTCAGTGTGTGCTGTGCGATGCTACAGAAAAGCCAAGGATCAATGATCCTTGGCAGCGAGACTTAGCACTCCACAGTCATCTGAGAGGAAGCATTGTTTTGATGATGCCTCAATTTTGGACTACTTCAAACCATAAACCAATAAATTCTTGTTGTTTATTGTTTAAAGAAATCCATTGCATGGTATTTTTTTTTACCAGCCAGAAAACTAAAGCAAAAAAATATTAAAATGGCAAAGCACATATAATTTTTTTCATTCTTAGGATTTCATTTGCCACTGTTTATATTAGAACATACAATCACATCCTGAAAATATTTCTAATACAATCATAATGCTTCTTATTTTTATACACTAGATAAAAGTAAAGGAATCATTTGAGAAAAAATACATAAAACAAGCAAACAAATGCCAATCATGGCATATTATTACACTCTCTATTCAAATGCTATGCTTTAGGGGAAATTTTACTTGATTTTTCATCTACCTATCCAAAACACATTAAGAACAATTCATGATAGGCTTAAAAATTTATCTCTAATTTGCTTTCTTATTTCTCATCTTGTCTTTCAGTGTATAGATAGAAAGGTAATGTTTCCATTATGTTTAATAAATCAGATGAGTACATTATACATAAATTATGAGTAAAAAGGTACTTACCTGCATGGAAATCTATCCCCACAGCAAATGATGCTCCTGATATGGGCATCAAAGCATCCGTTTTGTCACTTGGCTCAAGAGGAATTCCCCTGATTCCCTCATGAACAGAGTACATAAGAAATGATTCTATACCTAAAATGGACAAATGGATAAATAAATAAATAAAGCTAAAGCACATCTCATTTAATATTATTTTTAACATTCTTAATTTATCCTCATAAATTTCTTTTCAGTCTTGTGCGTTTTTTTTAATTGTACACTATACATTTGGAAAGGTATGGAAAATGGAGGTTCTCAAATTTGACTATGCATCAGAATTTCCTAGAGGACTTGTTAAATTACAGATTGCTGGGTCTTGTTCCAGAATTTCTGATTTAGTGTAGTCTGATAGCATTTCTAAAAAGATCCCAAGTGATGATGATGCTATCGGTTTGGAACCACACTTATATAAATGCCATGGGAAAGAATAATCCCTTCACAGCTAGAATTCACTATCTTTTCTAAAATCCAAGCATCTCTGTTTAAAAATGATAGTGAATTTTTAGTTTAAATATGTTTTGCTTTTCTCTATTTTTTCTCTACTTTTATTTCTCTATAACTGAACTCCTAAGATGCAGTTAGACTTCTTAAATCTTTGGAAAGTACTTAATTTTTGTTAATAAAGTCATGTTTTTTCAGCATCAGAGGCATATTCTTAAATAAAATATATATGTATGTATATGTATAAAACTATAATACACAGGTAACTATATGTATAGAAATGTGTGTATGTGTATATATGTATGAAATATTACATATAAATGTTTTCTTATTGAAACCAGATTGACCAAATTTGAATTTATCTCCACTCCTTCCTAGCTTGGAGATTTGGACAAATTACTTAATCTCTTTGTGCCTCAGTTTTCTCATCTGTAACGAGATAATTACATACCTACATCATAGACTTATGAAAATTAAGTACATTAATAAGTGTAAGGTGTTTGGAATAGTGCCTCACATATAGTAAGCATCATATAAATATTTGGTAATAAAATGAAGTAAAATAAAATAAATAATACTACTAGTCATATTTCTCATATAAAACTGGAGCATTTTTAATTAAAATTAAGCTATGACAACTGGATAGGTAAGATCATTTTAGAACTAACATTCTTTGAGGCTAGATAGACTCTATGGAGCAAGCAACAGGGAGATTTCTTAGTTCCCATTATTTTGTATTGCTCTTCTATGCAAAAACCTGCGACCTCATATTTTCTCTGGTGCTCTTTCTTAAATAGTTGAAAGAAAGTAAAAAAAAAAAAAGAGTTCCTTTAAGATGGAATTTAATTCCTGCTAATCAACCTTGGCTTTTACTTCAACTTTTGTCTATTCAAAGGTCATTTCTACTGGACTAGGCTAAAGGTTTGATAATAAACTGCAGTTCCTGAAAATAACTAAGAAATTAGGACCTTTTACAAGGAAGGACAATGATATTACAAATATTTAAGCTATTTTAAAATTCTACATATATGAGACTAATCAGTGCACCATTATACTAATAACAAGAGAATATTATTTTTTCTAATTTTCAACTGATTTTAGTTGCCCCAAATTCGGTGTGGCCTAATGCAAGATGAAGTGAATGCATCAAAGCTAAGATTTTTCAGGACTTTATACCTTGACACGACATGCGGTTCTTTTGGAGGTAATATCCCACGGTACACACACAGGCCCTGGTAGTTTGGGACGTTGGCAAGCAAAGCTGGGAGCATCCACCATTATTTAGTTGGCAGGAATTGCTGCCTGCATAGAAGAAGAAAAAAAAGGGGAGGGAAAGAAAAATAAAATTCATGAAAAAAGTTTTATTCAATATCAATAACTTAACTGTATCTGCTATTCTTGATGCCCTAATATAGCTGGTTCATTCTTGTTAGTAGCACACTCTATTTTCCCAATTAATTTAAAGCAGCAGCTTATGATTGGATCCTGACCTTCCAAACAACTTAGTGGGGATACATTGGAAGAGTCAAACTTTCAGAAAAGCACAAGGAAATTTAAAATCATGGAGTCCAAGAGGTTTTATTATTATATTTCTTTGGGTTTCATCTTCTAAATTTCACTCTGACTTCATAGTTGCTTCCTTTGCAAGAATGCTTTATCCAAATGTGTCATAAAAATAGCTTTTAAATTATATTACAAACTCAACTAAAAGATTATGCCATTAAAGGAAAGGATATAGGTATATACTTATTTAATTAATTTTTAAAAGCAAGGAAATAAATTTCCCATTGTTAGGAACATGAATCTCCCAAAATCTATTTAAAGCATACTCAAAAGAGTCACCTAATTAATGGGTATTTTAATTATCCTTATTCTTGCACAGTAGCAATGGCAAATATTAGTCAGGTAAGCATAGATAGGCATTGTATAAAGATGTTCCATTGAATTTACTAGGCCCAATGTGGTAATTAAAGCTAACGGCATGAGAGCTAAGTAATTTATGGTCTTACTCAGCAAGTTCATTAACTATCCAATTTTACAACATTTTTATTATTCTAGGACATGCAATGCCATTTACAGTATGTTCAAGTTCTGGCATAAAGTACAGTAAATCCAGTGAGAATTTCAAAGCATTGTGAAAGTTATATATCAACATTGCTCTACAGAAAATTAAAAATACCAATGCAGCTCGTTATTTCTCATCTCCTGAATTCAAAATAGTCTGATAAGATTTAATTGTTCACTCGAACCCATAAAGAGTGCTGTCATTTTTGAAGTGTGAAATACTCTCCACTTAGGGGATTTCTCATCAGGCAATCTACTACCTTCTCTGATCATTTCCTAGTTTCCTATAGTCATTTCAGTCGATGCTGAAATTCATTTTATATACAGCCATGTGCTAAAATTTGAAGTTGTCTTAAACTTTTGAAATGATTGCATTTATCTCCTACATAAACTAATGAGGACTTAATACATTCCCATTTTCCCAAGCTGACTTAAAATACTTAGATGAAATTTCAGAATTCAAATAATTTTAATAAACAATTATATTTATAGATTTGCAGTGATTTCATAGTAATGGCGTTTACATTTCATTTTATAGGAAGCATATGCATATATATTAACCTGATAACAATCTATAGAGACATGGATTTAGATGCAGATTGTTTTTTAATTACGACTGAAGTCTGAAAGACTGGAGAGAGATTAACGTGATATTTGACCAAAAAGTTTAACTTGAAAAGGAGTAAGAGAGAAATAAGGGAACTGAAAAAACTGAAGAAAAATAGGTTGAAGAAGAAAATGAGTTACAAGATTAAGAGAAAATGAGGGGTTATGCAAATATAACCCTGATAATAAAAAAATATGTGAAAAGAGAAGGGAACAGCCCTGCTGGGATTTTGCAAGTAGTAAACAATTGCAATAAAACATTATATAAATTTATATTTACTTATTTTTTAATAAATAACAAAATTAATGTATTTTATCAATTGTTTTGAACACAATACATACGTCACATGTCGTTTGTTTAGTGTCTAAGAGAAAATGGATAGTGAAAGAGAGAAAAGTTTAAAAATAAAGCAAAATAATGAAATTAACCATTATCTACAATAAGTAAATATCTTTGCCAATTGAATATAGACTGAAGCAGTACATACATAAATGATTTTTAAAAGTAAAAAATGATTTCAGTAGCGGTTTTCTGTCAAAATAGAAATACTTAGCTTGGCTTAATATGGGGGAATGATACCGATGTTTAAAGCTCATGCCCCAAATCTCTAGCGGAGCTAGAAAGTCCACTTGACAAGTAAGAAGTCTCAACTCTCCAGTGATCTACGTCAAAAATGATGAATGAGGTGGCTAATTATACTTTGAAATCCAAAGAGGTAGTAATGTTAACACCTTAAATACTCCTAAATTGATCGTATTTCATACTAATGAAGCTTTTAAGCTACCCGCAGTAATTTTGTTAATGGGATTGCCTTTAATACAGATGCTTTTATCAGCATATTCTTCTAGTAAAAATGGTATTTTCACTGTGTACTAAACTTAGTCATATTATCCTACTAATTTCTAAGTGCTAAGAAGTCCTTATCAGTTTGACAATATTTTCACAGTGTATAGAACACCCAACTGAACCTACAGGATAAATTCTTAAAAGATTAAGGAAACCCTGTTAATAAGAACAAAGTAGGTCAAGTATAATACACTAAAATTTTCCTCCTAGAAATTTTGTTAGAACTGTACCTAGCAAAAAATCAATATATTAATTAGTTTTGGAGCAAAACACATGATTGCTCACATTCTGAAAAAGTAACTAGAGATTTTTAAATGTCTGGAAAATATAATTAATTCCTCACTCACCGTTAACAGCTTCATGTTGTCAGGTTATCCTCATGAAGTACAGGCTATACACAAAGATTTGTCACAGCGAGATTTCACAATACTTCATATAATGAATACCAATATTTCTATTATTCTCATTTACATAATCTATTCCCTAAGACTTGGAAGTCAGTGAAATTATGCAGTCTGATCCAGACAAAGTTTCATTACTAAAATGTCAGTGAAGATACCCTTGTTGATAAATACTGATAATGACCAAACAAATGTCAGAGAAAAAATATAGGTTGATATACAAATGTTTGGATGTTGATGTTTTCTCACTTATGCTGGGAGCCCAGTAATCACTTCAAATAATTTTTATTATTATTATTTTTTTACATGGACAGGCACCGGGAATCGAATCCGGGCCTCCGGCATAGCAGGCGAGAATTCTGCCTGAGGAGTCACTATGGCCCACCCTTTCAAATAATTTTTAAAGCAATTCTTTTCCATTGAAATTATTTTTTTCATTAAAAAAACACTATGTTTCCTTTTGTCTCTGGCAAGAAAGAATCTCAGGGCAAAGTTGACCCTATTCTCTGTAGAGGGAAAGCCAATCATGAATTTGTTCTCCATTTTCCCTCCTGAAGTATAATCATGGGTGTCAATTGCTATTGCCAATCAATCCTGCCTAGTTGATGGTTACAACTTGTCTTCATAAATAGAGAGTGATCCCCTTAGTTCTCTGTTCTTACTCACATACTTCTCTGCTCTAGACTATATGCCCCAAATCCTTCATATGAAAATCCCTTTCTTAACATCCAAAAATCTTTGTGAAAATTTTTCCTATGAACAATCTATAGATATTGATTGATATTGATAGAACAATAGCACTCTAAGGATTTTCATAGCAAATATTGAAGTTGGAAAGCAGAATATAGTAAAAAGAAAAAGATTTATTTGTTAATTTTTTTTTTTAGATAGAGAGTTTCTGCTAATGTCATGGATCATGGAGCAAAAACTAAAAAGCAGCTAGCAGGTGTGGGGTATTACTGGCTGGCATCTCTAATTTAATTGCCATTTGGGCAATGTGACAAGTCACCTATGTAAAACATCTGTTAGCTCTCACTCCATTTCACTGCACACCATTTGAAGATGGAAAAACAAAAAAAGCAAATGTTTAGCACCAAGCAATGTAGTGCTTTTATACATGAAATTCTTATGTTGACACAGTCCATTTGAAGTCCCCTAGTTCATTCAGTATTTGGTATTTGGCATTCATTCAGTATTTGGCTCAAAATATTTCACTGGGATATTTTCTCTTAGGTGCCTATTTCCTAATCAAGAACTGGATAAGACACATTTGAAAACCTGACAAATCAAGATTCTGAGGGCTGTTTTGCTGATGTTTTGAAAGCTCACTGAGCACCTGATGGTGAAAGCATTTCTTTCACAGTATTAATTTCCTTTTTTTAAATTCTTTTTTATCAGAAGCAAGAATAGGAGACTTCAATTGTTGAATTCAGAAAATAATATGAAAAAAAGAGAACACTATATATTCAAAAGGCAGCATGAATTCATTACAGTGTGATTTACCTTGCTGTGTTTCTTTATCATACACTTTCATATGAACAACTCCAGAAGTCTTATTTCGTAGAACAGTGGGGTTTCTTCCATCTCTTTTGCTGCAGGTTCCCAGCTGAGCCAAGTTTTGGTCTGCCCACCATAGTTTCTTATCTAGAAAAATGAATTTTTTAACAAAAAGATAATCATCTTATTAAATACTAATAAATAGCTATTCAACTATAATACTTTTTGATTTCTTTCTTATATTCCCAAACTCTGCTTTCAAAAGAAACAATAAAACTATTTTTACTTTTAAAAATGCTGACCCTATGACATTTTGTTTTTCAAATTTCTTTCCTCCATCTCCAATTAGAAATTTTTGACTTCAACTTTTCTTTCTTTAAAAAAAAGACAAGATATAAATAAAATCATATTTCAAATTATATGCAACATTTTATGATTTAGATATTTAAATATGATCACAGTACTTTTGCATTATATTTGAAAGTAAATGACAAAATTCAATAGCATATTGAAAACATAATTACAGAGACTATTTTCCAACTTTCTATTTACTTAAAGTGTGCAAGTGTTTAAACATTGCTGCTCTCCATTGTTAGTTTATTTACACTTATAGAAACCTCATGTGTTTCTCTCACTGTTTGCATTCCTTTCTCCAAAATTTTATTGACTTACACTCTTCAGTCATATTGAGTGCTCACAGGCCATTAGGCACTCTACAATAGGCAGCAAATAGATTCCTGGTATCCAGTAAACAGCATTCTAATGAGAATTATACATTTATTATTAGATTATTTCAAATAGTCACAGTAAAATTTTAAGAAAATCATTATTATTCTCATTTCACAAATAAAGAATTTGATACTCATAGAGATTATAAAATTTATGCATTTGATCTTTCCGTCTCCTAAATAGGTATTATTCCCAGAACTCCAGGCTGAATGCATTAAAAAGCTTAAAGTAACACAATAGTAAAAATAAAGTGTATAATTTTAAAGGTTCTGAACAATTGATACTTTTCCACATGAATCTAATTAATAACAATTGAGACCACAAATCAATTTCGACCTAGAAGTCAAACTAGATCATTTAATTCTATCAGCAAAACAATGCGGTCTTTACCTTCAAGATGCATTTATGCTCACTTGAATGCCAATTATGCTCACTTTGACTGACAGTGTCTGGCTTCAAGTATCGTTAATAACATTACTAACACTGACATCAATATTTATCCCTTACTGAATCTTATTTTGTGCCTGGCACAATTCTAAACACTGCCCTCACGTTAGTTCATTTAATCTTCACAATTCCATAAGGTAAACACCATATTATTATTTCATTTTAGAGCTAAGAATATTGAGGGCTTTGTCACAGATTGAAGAGTGGCGCCAGATTATGAACCAAACACTGATTTCAGAGCCCACGCTGTAATACACATCTCTACAGTACTTCTCTCAGTGGATGGATGGAGTAGAGTTGGCCTACTCCTGACATGGGTATGGAACTAGATTATGATGGTGAAGTTGAATAGAACATTCACTCATGGCTTTACTTGAACCCATGAATTTACAAACGACCAGAGAGTTTCCCTATGAAGAAAAAGGAATAGAAATCTTCACCGCTTCCCTTAGAAAATCGACTTTATTAAAAGGTGCATAGCGGGTGTTGTGGGCTGAACACATTTTCCCTTCTATTTCTTCCACAAGGCCACTATTGTAAAAATATAGAAGCCAAAAGGAACAAACCCACAACAAAGAGAGAATGAGGGTGACATTTAAGCATTGTTAAAATATGGCATGCTTATGAAAATGAGAAAATAGGGAAGCAGACAGATAAAGTTGTAGCCTAAAATGTGGGAAAAAAGAGGGCTACAAAGGAATAAACAGGAGCTATCCCTCTCTATTGAACTCTGAATGGCACTGATTTAAGCCTTAAACGATGGTGGGAGGAGGGGTCAAGGTGCCAAGTTAGGATGAAATTCAAGTGATAAAGGGAAGATATTTTATACTAAATCCATCTCCTTAACCCTTTACTCTGAGTTTATAGAAGGCAAGCAGCTGATATAAAATCTCAAATGAATAAATAAATAATCATAGCTCTTTTGTAAAAAGCTTAATAAAAAGTTTTGTGACATCAAGGCTGGCATCCTGCAACAAAGTTCTCCTCATTTTGGCATTTGGAGACCCAAAGCCTGATTCCCAGCTCCCTCTTAAAGCAAAATCTGCAAGCGACAGTATCCAATGTTGTGCAGAGCTCTCAGGAAGAAATCCTCCTCAAGGAAAACAGCTAGTGAAAAGACTTCTACTTTCATAAAATAAAGGAAACTCATGATGGATACCCAGTCCTTGTTGGTTTGATATCATGGGAAACCAAGGAACTCCAGGTCAAACTGGAAAGCTTCAAATAAAAATTTAAATCATTTTGATTAAAATTGTCATTTTTTCCCTTGGTGTGTAGCAATGAGAAATCAGTGATTCCTCGGAGATTGATGACACAGAGTACTGGACCTCCTAGACTGGTATTCTGTTACTTCTTCCTTTTCTATTATATTTTCTGTTTCTTTTTTTCTGTTTTTTTTTTTTTTTTTCAATATTCTGGTCCATTTCTTCATTTCCTAGTACACTTAGACACTACTAGGTGCATGAAAAATAAACACTAAGATAAATGCAGGGGCACACATTATAATAATTCAGAAAAAAGCTTTACAAATCATCAAATTAATTAACATGTTCAAAGAGATTTTAAAACATATCTCATTCTAGAAAAATGAGATTTCTGCTATGAAAATAGGAACACTTACAGATTGAGTTCTTAGAGATTAAAAACAAATTATGTAAATAAAAATTTTTTTTTAATAGAGGGGACTAAGAAATGCAGTGTCTAGGAAATGAAGAAATCTTCCTGAATATTGAAAATGCAGAAAACAGAAATAATATATGATAGAGAAGGAAGGGGAAATAGAATATCAGACTGAAACATCCAATACACTGTGTCTCCAATCTACTAGGAATCATTGATTTTTTACTGCCATGCACAGAGGGGGATAAATGCCAAATTTTAATTAACAATATCCTTAATTAACCATAAAGATTATTTTGATTTCATTAAATATTGACTCTTGAACATATGCCTTTTTAATGTTCCATATGAAAAAATGGAAAGCATGTATAGAATATTAATTCTGTACACAAAATATGATGATTGGTCTTGAAAAAAGATGTACTTGTCATATTGCTTGAATTGTAAGTAGAGTTAGCTGCTTTTTTCATAGAAAAACATTTTTATTTGAAAGAATGACATGGACAATTTATGGTTAAAAATAATTAGGTATTTTGATATATTTTCTCAAAAATGAATGACATAAGCCTGTTGCAACAGGTAAAAAACAAAACAATTGAGAAAATTTGCTTCTAGAGATTCAATTCAAGCTTTCAAATGAAAATCAGAGTGTTGGAAAACTTGTGTGCAACATCATGAGTTTAATAGCTTCTTGATCCTTAAAGATTTTTCTGATGAGATACATGAATTTAGTTTTTTTGACATGGTAGAATAAAATGTCTAAATGGGACATCTGCATCACTCAGAGAACCATTATTTTCCATATGACCAAGGAAAAAACGTGTATGAAGCAATATAGGAGCAATGAAAGTGCAAACTAGACCATTGGATTTTAATGTCAAGAGAGTAAAAAGTTTAATGCCACGGTCATTGAAACTAGCCTTTAAGAAACTACCACTTATTGAGTTTTGGCGTAGTTTTAAAGAAAATATTTACAGTTGTTTGAAAAGGCATTAAAACCAACCTTCCTTTCCTAACTATATAAACTTCAACCAAACAACATTTGCTGAACCAGATATCAGAATCTAGCTCTGTTATATGAAGTCATAAATTAAAGAGATTTACAAACACGTAAAACATTACCAGTCTCCTCACTACTTTTTTTAGAAAATTTAGTTAACTTTTTGTTAAAAATATAATTTATATTAGCAGGGAATGTGTTAATTTTTGTTCCTAAATAAATTAATAGATGCTTAAAAATATTTCATATTAAATCATAATAATGTGAATATTAATGTATATATAAGCCAAATTTAAAAGGTTCTTTGGGGTCTTTGATAGTTTTTAAGAGTATAAATGGGTCTTGAGACCAAAAAACTTTGAGTACCATTACTACAGTTAATCTACCAGCAAAAAGAGTTCTTTGAATTTCAAAATTCCATTCTGAAAGGAAAATTTTTTTAAAAATCAAAGTTGCATCAGACATTACAACAACAACAGATAATAATAAGACAGTGAAGCAACTCCTTAAAAATTCTTAGAGGAGTATAATCAAGTGTGAATTATATACCAAAATTTTAACCATGTTTGAGGAGAATGGGAAAATATATACATATATATCACATTTTATATCTTATTGATATAATAAATTAATAAACATTTGCTTGTAATACATTAATTTTATTTTATAATTAATAAATTAATATAATGCCAATACAGATTTATAAATAGGAATAAAGGAAGGAAGCAAAGAAAGAAGACATTCATATGAATATATATAATGTTTGAGAATTTGGAACAAACATGAACATTATAAAAAGGGCAAATGATAAAATGACCAACAGCTAAATTCTAGGAAAACAAAAGGCAGTACAATAAGTCATGGCCCAAACACAAAGCTATTCATGAATTATTAAAACAAAGAAAGAGAATTCAGTTATCCTAAATGTTATTCTTTTTACACATGACACAGCAAAGATATTAAAAGAGAAAAGGAGCCCCTACCTACCAGCTGGCCCAACATTAAACATATGTATCTAGTTGTTTGGTCAAGGAAGCTCTGACCTGATTATTACTGTGAAGATAGTTCATGAATTTAAGTCATCAGTACATTGATTGTATCTATGACCAATTACATCTAAAATCAAACGAGGAACTGCCTTCAACAATGAAAGAAGTCTCATCCAAATCAGTCTAAGCCCTTAAAAGGAGAAGTGAGATTTCAGCAGTTCAAAAGGGAGAATCTCTCTCTACTTCAGCCAGCCAGTTTCTCCTGGTGTTTTCATCAAAAACTTTCATTGGAGTTCCCAGCTTCTGGCATTAGGAGTTAACCATCTACATAGTTGTGTGGGCCAATTGCTATAAAAATTACCATAATATTTAAATACTATATATACATTTGTGCCAGTTTGAAATTGTTAAATACCCCCCAAAAAGCTGTTTTTTACCCCAAAAAGCCATGTTTAAATCCTGATTCAATCTTGTGGGGGCTGCCCTTTTTTTTTAATCCTGATTCAATATTACAGAGTAGCAACTTCTGATTAGATTATACCAGGGAGATGTGATGTGCCCAATCATGGGTGTGGCTTTTTGGTTAGATGGAGATGTGACTCCACTCATTTGAGGTGGGTCTTGATTAGTTTTCTGGAGTCGTTTAAAAGGGGAGGCATTTTGGAGAAGACTCAGAGCAGATGCAGACACAGACACAGACATTTAAATGCAGATGCCTGGAAAACAGTTGCTTCAGAGCTGACAGGGCAAACAGAAGACCCAGATGTTTGGAGATGCAGGGCCCAGCAGATGTCACCATGTGCCTTCCCACAAAATGTAAGTGAGGCAGACCCGGAGCTGTGTCCCAGAGGAACTAAGTGAAGGCCCACAGGTGCCAAGTGAGGAACTTCCACAGGAAAAAGAGGCTGAAAGCAACACAGCCCAAGAGCAAGTGACCAGCAGATGCCAGCCAGGTGCCTTCCCAGCTGACAGAGGTGTTCCAGATGGCATCAGCCTTTCTTGAGTGAAGGTAACCTCTTGTTTGTTGCCTTAGTTTGGATGTTTTCTCTGCATTAGAGCTGTAAACGTGTAACTTATTAAATTCTCCTTTTAAAAACCATTCCATTTCTTGGATATTACTTTCCAGCAGCAATAACAAACTAATACAGCATATATATGTACACACACATTCTGTCAGTTCCATTTCTGCAGAGAACCCTGGGCAATACATTCACCATCTAGATTTTCTGAGTTCAGAAAAAAGATCATTAAAAAGCAGAAGGAAAAAAAAGTCATTTAAAAATTAATATTTTTCTTTAGAACTTAAGGACTTCAATTTTCAGATTGAAACATCCAAACAATGTTGCTGAAATGACAAACAAGCATGTCTTAAAAGATCTCATGCAAAATGATTTCCTACAAGAACTTACATACCCTACTAAACAAATATAGAAGTAGAATAAAAACATTTTCAAACACACATTGCCTTGATTAACTTGCCCTGTGCACACTTATTTCAGCAGGCTGCTGGAAGCTGTACTTCACTTGAACAAGCAAGTAAACTGGGTAAGAATATACAGGACCAAGGAAACAGAGAAGATAGACAAAGAGAATCCCCCATAGTGATGGTGAATGGAAACCCTAGGATGACGGCAGCAAACCCAGAGAGCAAACTGTGCAGATTGAAGCAGGAAATCAGAAGTCTTCAGGAGAAAGAAGTGAAATGCATGTTAGGGAGAGGGCTTAAGAGATTCAGCTTCAGATGCCAGGGCAGCAGGTCAATAAATATATTCAATTGAAATTTATATATAGTGAAAGATCAGAAGAAATAACCAAAAGGGTTTAAATAAATTGTGTTTATCACGTGGAAATGGGGAGCAGGAGAGTGGAGTTTGGGGCATCCTATACCACTCTTGACTCAACTAACTAGATATTCCCCTGAGAGCTCTGAAATTGATATATTGTGCTATTCTTTTCTTAATCTGCTCTGTATGTATCCAGCTCATAGTAGGAATATCTACTTGGATACAACAAAAGAACCTCAAACTTAACATTATCAAAATGAAATTCGTTTTATTTTCCCCAATTATGCATCTTTCCTGGTAGACTTCTCACAATGAACACTCCTCACATCGCACCCTGGTGGTTGTCAGAGGTAAAAATCCAAGAGACATCTTTCTTTTTTCTCTCTCTCCAATCCATCATCTCTCCCATGGTCCTATCCAAAACAAGCAAGCCCACTTAATTCTTTATCTTATTACCTCAGGTTATTCTACTTCCTCTCCATTCCCACTGAAATCGCTTTGCTCAGGCCTCATCACTTCTTATTCTCCTACCATTGCTGAGGAAACACTAGAGTTATTTTTTTAATGCAGATCTGAGCATGCCTCTCTGCTGTTTAAAACTCTCCAATGATTACCCCCTGCCAACCCCTTAGCCTGGCATAAAGGCCATCCATGGTTTGATATCTGTTTGATTTCCCATCACCAGATCTGTTACTGCCCCGAGTGCTTAATGTTCCATGTATATTCAATTGTAGTCAACTTTCAATTTTCCAGGGATAGATTAATTAGGTTATGACAAAGAAAATTAACCAAAAGGCAGTTTGTAAAAAGTGTGATGATAATAATTGAAACTATTATGAAGTAGAGTAATATCTATACATCAGGATGGGTTTATTATTTATAATGATATGGTAACCATTGCACTTTTACATTGTACCTACTGCAAATCAGGAACGCCTCTCCACCTGGACAATTGGAGGTGGACATGTTTGCCTAACGCAGTCTGTTAGTTTGTTAACTGTTCTATTGTGCAGAAACAGCTCTCTGATGTTTCCCTTCAGCTTTGTGCAAAAATCTGTTTCTTGTGACAATGAGGAAACTAGAAGTCACTTTGCCCTGCCTTCTAAGAGTTTCCTTTTCTTTTTTCTCACACAGAATTTGGAGGACGGTGAAGGAGGGGGTGGAAAATCGCAGGACAAAGTCCAGAGTTTTGCAATGAAGCCTTTATAGATCTTGAACTGACAGCTATGGCCCTAAAGTCATTCAGTTAATTGTTGTATTGAGAGGCTTGCCTCAGTGATGGCAGTGGGGACAGTTTGGGGCTATGGGGAGGAAAACTTGAGAACGGCAGGTATTTTAATTTTCAGTTTGACAGCTTGACTGTATTGTCTGCAAACTAATATTTCTGTAATGATGGAGAGAATTTCAGTGAGAGGAAGGAAGCAGCTGACAAAAAAACAAGGCAGCTCAGAAAAACTGCCTGATGAGATATTCATGAAATAAAAAGCCTAGTTTATTCAATGAAAATGGATGTTATCTAAGGTTGTACTCCTTAGCAAAAGAAAGAGGAAAAGGAGGAGAGAGAAAATGGGGAGGAGCAGAGGAAGAACTACTCAGCTCACATGTCAGAAAAGACTATTTGAATATTTTAACTAAATACAATTGTATTAAATATCCATCTTGTGTCACAATTTTATTTATTGTGGATGAATTATGCTTTTATCTGTGTCCTATTCCTATTTTTCTCTAATCCAATTAAGAGGTTAAAATAGAGTTGATAATATTTATGGTTTTCAAAAATTATAATTCACATTTTTTTGTGTTTCTCTTCAATTTGCTTTCTCCATCTGGAAGCTTTCCCTTTCACACTACCTTTACCTTCATCCTATTATCTGGATAATGGATTCTAGATTAACAGACTCAGTTCAACTTATACTTTGTATATTAAGCTTTACTTGCTCCAAAAGGTAGAATATTTCACCTGATTCTCTGTGATGTTCTATGGTCTGTACATAATTTTATAATAATATTCATAATCTTATACCACATTTTAAAATTTGCATGTCTGTCTTTTCATTCGAAAGGTAAGATCCATCAGGGCTAATACTATATCTTGCTAACTTGTCTTAGCACATATACATACACCAATGACATGGTTAGTTTTCAAGTGGTTGCAAGTCACTATAAGAGGTGAGAGAATGTGGTTTGGTTTTAAGTGATTTGATATCTGGTTGTGACACTTACTTTCTGGATGATCTTGAGCAATTTATTTGGACTCAGTATCATTCTCCTTATCTGTAAAATGGCAATAGTACTACTGCACTCATATAATAAAGAATTATTTAGTTAAGTGACTCGAATGGCGAGGACAGTGATTGATAGCTATACTGAATGAACAAATTAGTGGGTTGACAAAAATCAGAAACATAAGTGTGGCTATATTGATGCTATCACATAAACATTTAGAAAACTATTTTCTCCTACCATCAATTAGAATGCATGTGGAGTTACTTTTTTCAGAACTAAGCATGGATTTGTACTACTTTTTCAATGATTTTATACCTCTTCTCTTGTGGCTAGGGACATACATTTACAGGGAGGTTGGCTGAAATTAGTGGTTTATTTATTGATGGTGGAAAAGAGCTGCCTTTCCTTTCTGTTCTAACTGTCTGTGGTGAACACTCCCAGGATCTTGTGGCATCCCTCTAATGCAGTGGTCTCCAAGTTCTACTAAAACGACCTATATGGGTAGGGGAAATAAAATCTTAGAACTTCTATTTATATTTGTAAATATTGTGAACAAGTGAGATAACAGTAGTCAAAGAAAACTTAATTTTTTGAACTTTACAAATTCATTGTTTAGGAGAAAGATTTAAGAGAATAATTTTCCTCTTATTTTGCTAATTGGAGTCCCTGGAGCACTGGGGAGAGGAGCCCAGCACATCCAAGCAGTGGGTTTGTTCTGGTGTCTGGCTGGATTTGCCCCAGGCAGAGCTGGAGATGAGACTCTGGTGTGGCCTTGCTTTGCCTCCACCAGAGTCTGTGGAGGGGCCGGTGGCAGAGTGCTCCCTGCAGGCATATGAGGTAGTGCCATGGCCCCACACAAGACACCTGACCCCCTCCACCCACACTGAGACTTGTAAATGTGAGAATGTACCTGTGACTACCTATACTGTTTTGAATCTGTTACGTAGTCCAGAAAAGCCAAGTTCTTTAATTTCATTCAATATTGCTGGGTGGGAACTTTTGGTTGTTTCCATGTAGATGTGACCCATGCAATTGCGGGTGGGACCTTTTGATTAGGTGGTTTCCATGGAAGTGTGTCTCTACCCATTCAAGGTGGGGTTGCTTACTGGAGCCCTTTAAAAGGGAACCATTTTGGAAAAAATCTTCAGAGCCAGGAGAGTCCAAGCACCAAGACCTTTGAAGATGAAAGAAAACGCCCTGAGGAAGCCACTGAAGAAAATAGGAGAGAAAGCCAGCTGACTGAGGTGCTCTGGACCCATTGGCCTTTCTTGAATCAAGGTATCTCTCCCTGGATATCTTAGTCTGGACATTTTCATGGCCTTAGAACTTTAAATGTGCAACTTAATAAATTCCCCTTTTTAAAAGCCATTCTGGTATCTTGCATTCTGGCAGCTTAAAAACTAGAACAGCACCAAGCTTCTAAGGACAAGATGAGCTTGCCTAACACATGACTGAGCCTCTAGACGTGGGCTTTCTCCTACAGGAAGAGCAGGTTTTCTGGTCCACCATAGACCACAGACTTCCAGGCACTGGTCACTGGGGCAAATCAGAAAGTGGCTTCAGAGCTTCTGGGCCATCACCACCTTCTCCAGCTTGGCCCATAGTCCTGGTGGAGTAGGCTGTTACCCTCAGTCTGGCAGGATGAGGCTGGAGGAATTCAATGGGGCATTTTGCAACAAGGACAGTGTCTTGACCAGTGTGTACATAACCAGCTTCATTGTTCTTGACCATGATGTTAAGAGCCTGAGATTTCCAGATTATCTCATGGGGCTTCTCTGCTACCCTGGCTTCCCCCTTCTGCTCCTCAGGCCTTATGTAGTCCTCAGTGATGAGCTTCTATGCCAGCCAAGGAGCCTAGTGCATACTTCAAGTCCCCAGGTGCAGGGCCTGAGAAAGGGCTTTAGCGGTCAATCTCTAGGATGTTCTTGAATTGGGTAGGCATGTGGGGAGCATTCTCCAAAGAGTACTTCTGATCTGGGATTAAAAACAGCATGTTTCTGGGGAACAGATTTGTTATCCAGTGCAGGGACGTGGTTCTCATGCCAGGTCTAAAGAGCATTAAGTTAGGTGTTGACCCTCCCCCAAATCCAATAATTCATTAAGGGCTGGGTAGATTTATGGGGTAATTATTCAAAAGAGTCTGAAAATGTATTTAACACCATTGAATTGTTTACTCGAAAATAGTTAAAATGGAAAATATTATGCTGTACATTGAATTGTTCACTTGAAAATAGTTAAAATGGGAACTGTTTTGTTGTATCTGTGTTACCACAATTATATGCATAAAGAGAGTCTCAGATATTTTGAAAGAAGCCACTGAGAGAGCAGGTCTGAAATTACCTCCAAAGTACATCCCAATTACCTACCTCCAAATTAGTTCTCAAATTCTCCTTACCTTTCAGTTCCAAACCACTACAATCTCTCACTTAAACTCCTGTTAACAGCCTCTTAAAGTTCTCCAGTATTATTTCTTACCCTCCCCCAGTCTTCACACAGTAGTGAGTGATCCTTTTAAAACATAAACCAGATTATAAAACTCCTCTCTTTAACCCTTCAGCTGGTATTAGGTTGAAATACTCAAACTTTGCCACAGCTGATAAATCCCTCAGTCTACATTCCCTCCCCATCCTCTCCTCTTAAAAAGAAGTTCCTGCCTTACTACCAAAACAAACTAGATACATTAAGCACTTAATGAATACATTAAGCACTTTCGAGCCTTAGGGCTTTTTGTTTGCTATTTTATCTCCCAGAAAAGCTCTTTCTTAGAAGAACTTCCTGGAAACTTTACCCTTTTTATTTCATAGTACTTTTCTCTATATTTTCTTTTACATTTATATTTATATTTAGTGTCTACCCTAACTAATCATAAATTCCACAGAGGTAGAGATCTGAGTTACCTTTTCAGTCTGAATCTTCAACTCCTTGAAACAGTATAAGATATATAATGATGAGTAAATGCTCAATAATCTGACAGAAATTCTGGTTCAGGAAATAATTTGGGGTAATACTGTAAATAACCTTCAAGTCAGTCACTCTGTTGTCTATTACATGCTTTGAGCAAAAAGCCTTGTGCCAGTTTGAAGCTATTATATGTACCCAAGAAAGCCATGTATTAATCCTGATTCTATCTTGTGGGGGCAGCCATTTCTTTTAATTCTGATCCAATACTGTAGGTGTGAACTTTTGATTAGATTATCTCGATAGAGATGTGGCCCATAAAATAGTGTGTGTGAACTTCTGATTCCTTGGAGATGTGATGCCACTCATTCTAGGTTGGTCTTGATTAGTTTACTGCAGTTCTTTAAAAGAGGAAACATTTTGGAGAGAGCAGAGCTGACACAGATGCCAACACTTGGTGAACAGAGACACGGATGTTTGGAGATGCTTGAAGCCCAGTAGATGTTGCCATATGGCTTCCCACAAGATGTCAAACAAGTCAGAACCTGGAGAGAGCCAAAGGGAACCAAGAGGTGAAAGCCAGCCAGGGAGAAGCCAAGTAAGGAACCTTCACAGGAAGAAAGGCTCAAAGCAACAGAGCCCAGGAGTAAGGGACCGGCAGATGCCAGCCACAATCTTTCCCATCTGACCAGTTGTTCAGAAAAGCCATCAGCCTTTCTTGAGTGAAGGACACCTCTTGTTGGTGCCTTAATTTGGACACTTTCATGTCCTTAGAACTGTAAACTTGTAACTATTAAATTCCCTTTTTAAAAACTGTTTCATTTCTGGAATATTGCATTCTGACAGTTTAACAAACCAAAACAAGGCTGTATGTCAATAAGAGAGAGAAAGTGATAAGGAAATGAAAAACTGACCACCTAGAATTGTATCACTGGAGTCTTGGGCAGATGGTTTTTGTATGTTTTCTTTTGTTTCATTTTGATAGCCTTAAATAAATGTAACACTGGAGAACAGATCTTCTTCACATTTTTCCCCTGTGTGCAATGGACGCTGGAGTGATTAAGATAGAGTTTCACTAGTGAACTTGGGGGCAGCATGAAAAACAAGGACAAGGGCCAGCTCTCTTGCTGGAAGAGCGACTATTTGAATGTCAGCAATTAAGATCTTTCACGTGAAGTAGCCCTGGCTTCTTCTTGGAGAATGCAAACAATAGGAAGAACAATTTAAAATCGAAATATGGAACTCTGATCATCCTGGGGAATGTTTAAAGCAGGAAACCTTAAGAAAAAATTGGATCTCTCAGTCTTCCAGGCAAGTTGGGACTCAGAGTCATAGCAAATGTGAATATTAAATGAATGTGGTGCTATTTTGTAGTGACAGACTGGCAAGCCCTGGGCTGTTTGGTTACCCTGACTTTAAACCTATCAAACTCTACGTCTATATTTTTTTAGTTTTTATTCCTTAATAGCTTCTACCCATTTCCACTCATGCCTCTGTGCACTCTTGTTATTCTGTTATTTCTCTGTAGTAATTTGTGCATATCAGTTGTTTGGGTCATCATATATTAGTCTTTAAATTCTAAACAGTGTGAGTATGAATACATCAACATACACATTTCTATCAGCAAGTATAATACTGCATATCTCAATTCATATAAACTAAGGTATAAGAAGGAGAATTTTTTAAATGGATTGAAATACTGGGCTTTTCTATGTTGAATTCAATTGTAAATGTTAGGTGTAATAGGCAAGTATGGGAATTACATTGTATGCAGAGACCATCCTCACACTTCTAATGGAAACTGATCCTTGGTTATGAGGGTATGCTGATTTGAATCTGTGGTGGACCCCAGAAAAAACACGTCTTTTAATCTTCATTCAATATTGTTGGTTGGAAGCTTTTTGATTGTTCCCATGGAGATATCACTTACCTGATTCTGGGTATTAACTTTTGATTAGAGGCAGATGTGGCTCCACCCATTCTAGGTGGGCCTTGACTGGAATTCTTCAAATGAGGAAACATTTTGTTGAGAGTCCCTTTTTAGAGTCACAAAAATTATGAGAGCCAGATATAATTATTTTTGGAGCCACAAAAATTATGAGAGCCTTTGGAACCAGAGACCTTTGAAGATGAAGAAGGAATATGTCCCCAGCGGAGCTTCATGAAACAAGAAGCCTGGAGAGAGAGCTAGCAGATGCCGTGTTTGCCATGTGCTTTTCCAGTTGAGAGAGAAACTCTGAACATCATCAGCCTTTCTTGAGTAAAGGTAACCTTTTCTGGGTGTCTTAATTTGGACATTTTTATAGATTTGCTTTCATTGGGACATTTTCATGATTTAGAACTGTAAGCTAACAATTTTTTAAAAGGGGAATTCAGTTTCTGGTATATTGCATTCTGGCAGCTAGCAAACTAGAACAGGGGGGTTCTAAAGGGTTAAATTCTGTATCATTGTTATAATACCTCTAACCACACCCAGGGTAGTTACACTAAGAGTAGACCTCCCTGTGATTTCAGAGGAGCTTATACATAGTGGACCAATGCCTTACACATTGATGACTTTAAAAGTTCTGCTCAAACTAGGATGGAATGGAACATTTAGAACTTTGGCCCCAGGAATCTAAACTGGGACACAGGGAAGGATTCATTTAGTTATCTATGACAACAAACTCTGCAAGGTTGGGATATTGTGACAGATCATAGGGAGGGGGCACTGTGATAGATTATGAGTCAGTTAAAGCCAACATTCATGAGTGTTTGCTGTTGAGGTTTCTAATGCTGCCTCATATCATGACCTTCCAAGTCTGTCTGTATGAGATTTGTTCAATCCATGGTTTCTCAGCTTGGATATTATTGAGATTCCCATTAAAGGCACTTTCTTCTTGTGCTGGTTTGAAACTGTTGTGCACCCCAGAAAAGCTATGTTCTTTAATCCTGATTTAATATTGTAGGGTGGGATCTTTTTGAATAAGTTATTTCATGGAGATGTGAAAATTGGGTGGGACCTTTTTATTAGTTGGTTTCCATGAATATATATCTCCACCCATTCAAGGTGGGTCTTCATCCACTTACTGGAGTCCTTTAAGAAGGGGACATTTTGGAAAAGCTTCAGAGCCAACACAGACAGAGACACTTGGGGATGTAGATGGAAAATGCCCCCAGGTAAGCTGTTTAACACCAACCATGTGCCTTCCTAGCTGACAGAGGTGTTGTGGACCCATCGACATTTTTTGAGTTAAGGTTTCTTTCTCTGGATGCTTCAGTTTGGACAGTTTTATGGCCTTGGAACTGTAAATGGTAACTTATTAAATCCCTTTTATGTTTTATTTCCGGCAGCATCAACAAACTTCTCATTACTTGAAATAACCAGAATGAAACTTTTTGTGCCTGGTAACCAAAGCTTTTATGTATTCATGTCAAGGAAGTATTAACCACACTGGACTTTTTGTTAAACATATCTTTGTTGTGTTCAGTATTTGATTTTCAATTTTTGGAGGGACTCTGAAAAATGGAAAGCACTTTAGAGCATGAACATCATGATAGAGATAAAAAAGGGTCTGTAAATGACATTTTTCTGAATGAAATAAAGAAAACTAGGTGTGTGAACAGATATTTCTAATGGAGAAGAAAGGGATGGAATATTGCTTTCAGCAACTATGGTACTCCAGAAAGCAAAGACTTAGAAATGTATGAAACATTTGAACAGAAATTCTACTTCTAAAACTATACAAGCTCTGCAATAACTAAATTATATGGATGGTAATCATAATAACTATAATTTCAAAAAAAAGGGAAAAGAAAAAACTCTGAAATATAGGACATTATTGAAATAAAGTGTCATAGCAGTATATAGTGGTATATTGTGCAACATTAAGAAATATTTTAATGACCTAAAAAGAAATGTCTATGACAAAATAAACATTTTTTAAATAATTTTTTAAAAGTAGGTCAACAATTTTATATCTTTAAGTTAGCATTGTTGTCATTTGCTTTCACAATTTTCAGTATTATTAGTTTCATATATTTTCACTTCAACTTTGATTTCAGTTAATTTAGATCTTCTTTCAGTGTGCAAATGTAATATTTTATATCAAAAGAGAATTAAAAATCCAGTATTTTATTCTGGCCTGCACATAATATACATGTTTTGATTTACTAATGCTGCCAGAATGCAATATACCAGAAATGGGTTGACTTTTATAAAAGGTATTTATTCAGTTACAAGTTTATAGTTCTAAGGTCATAAAAATGTCCAAACGAAGGCATTCAAAGACAGATACCTTGACTCAAGATACTTTGTCACATGGGAAGGTACATGGCTGGCGTCTGCTGGTCCTTATTCATGGTTCCATTGCTTGCAGGTTCTGATGACAGCAGTTTCTTCTTTAAGCATCTCTGTGCCTCCACTTAGCTCCTCTGGGACACCGCTCTGGTTTCTGGCTTTCTTTGTATCTCCTGGGATGGCACATGAGAACATTTCTTGGGCTATGTATCTCCAAATGTCCATATCTAGGCATCTGTTCTCTCTGTTGGCACTCCAAGCATCTCCAAATGTCTGCGTTTCTGTTGGCTCTGTAGCAATTGTTTGCTCCAAAATGTCTCCTTTTTAAAAGACTCCAACAAAGAAATTGAGACCCACCTTGCATGGGGAGAGTCACATAGCCATCTAATCAAAAGGCCACAATTGGGTATGCCATACCTCTGTGGAAGTAATCTAATCAAAATGTCACAGCCACAATTGAGTGAGTCAATCTCCATGGAAACAATCCAGTCAAAGTTTCCAACTTGCAATATTGAATCAAGATTAAACAACCTGGCTTTTTGGGGTATACAATACTTTCAAACCAGCACAATATACTGTAGAGTTTCGATATTTTAAAAATTGCTTAAAATGGTTCCTGTATCTTAGATAATTTATCATCCTGTACTTATTATTAAAATAGAATGTCATCAGTGTAGTTACTCCCCAGCTCTTTACACTGCCAAAAAAGTAATACTATAAAATTTACTGACTAGCAATATAAATATGGGTATAAATATAAATATATTTCTGTGAAAAAGGAAAAGGTTAAAGTATAAATATTGTCACAAATGAACAGTTTACTGTTCCCATTTGCCATGTTCCTGTCTTTTCCAAATAATTTCATATGATATATTTGTTCCCTTGAAAATAAAAGCATGTAAAACCTCCACATTATAGACCATTTCATGGGGAAAAGTTGCTCAGTGAAATAATCAGTTAGCAAAATATTATGTGACTGCAACTCAATATTTTCAATTGAATTGAATGGGATATCTGCCAGCTCGAGCACACTCTTAAATTAGAAAATAAATTGTTATTTGTAGAGAAAGCATTATCCCATAATCCTTTATTTCATAGTTTACTCAATCACAAATGCTATATTTTAAATGTAAAACATAAAATGATCAAAGTTACATGTATCTTTTATAAAGATACTCAGAATAAATGCCACTGTATTTTCACTTCATTATGTTCCCCTTTTGTACTTGTAAAGCCAATATAACACTCTTGACTAAGGAATGCAGCTCCGAATTTACAGAAAAAGACAGTACATTCTTGTTATATTGGAAATTTAAAGGAAAGTTATCACCTTTTTGATACAAAAAGTATTTTTAAAAAGAAAAGATGGTAAGAAGATCTAAGAATTTTATGTGTGTATTTATACAATGAGTATGTTCCTACTTTGACTAAATTTCTCAAATCCAGAATTTCTCACAAAAGAAATCTGGATGACAAAATATCATGAGAAAAAAAATACACAAAATGCCAGATTTTATTTGCATGGCAATGATTTAGAGTCATAATAGCTATTTCAAAATAGGAAAATATATTTTGCAAGGGGTGTACCTAGACAACTTTTTTAAAAAATACAATATAATTAAATGGTTTTGCAATTTTACTCATTTAGCAATGTGGCTACTACCTATAAATATGCAGCTTTTATGAACTCTACTAAACATTCAATGGAAATGTGAGAAATATTCCAATTTTAAAAACTATTCAGTACTTCTCCATTATAACATGATGGGGGTGAAATCCATAAATGATCAAAATTTTTCAACTGGATTTCAATTTTAACAGGCCTCTCCATGCCATGGGTATTGTTTGTATCACTAATGCATTAACTAGAGTTCTCTTGTAAAGATTCTGGGTCATCTATTGTCCTTTTAAATCTCATCACCTCTTTTAGACAGTGCTCTTATAAAAGAATCTTTTCCTCTTCCCACATATGATCTAATTAGGAGTCAATTCAGCAAAACTAATTTAATCACAAGCCTTTGACTATGGTCCATCTTATAGATATCTGTATCCAAAATCAGATTAAGCCACTACATCTATAATTAAAAACCTAATTGCATCATATTTTAAAAAACTGCACATTATTTATGGCTTCTTTTTTCCCCCATACTACTCAAGATATTTCTTGAATGGTTATGAAAAGTCTAAATATGGAACAAAATTTATTAGAATTAAAACAAAATAAGCATCTGTGCTGGTTTGAAAGTGTTGTAGACTCCAGAAAAGCAATGTCCTTTACCTCTGATCCAATATTATAGAGTGGAAACCTTTGATTAGATTGTTTCCAAGGAGACTAACCCACTCAGTTGTGGGTGTGATCTTTTTATGGATTATTCCATGGACATGTGGCACACGTAATTCTGGGTGTGGCCTTTTGATTAGATGGAGATGTGATTCCAGCCATTCAAAGTGGGTCTTGGTTAGTATACAGGAGTCTCTTTGTTTTAGCTTGTAAAAGCTGCCAGAATGCAATATACCAGAAGCAGAATGGCTTTTAAAAATGGGAATTTATTAAGTTGCAATTTTACAGTTATAAGACCATGAAAAAGTCCAAACTAAGGCACCCAGGGAAAGATATCTGAAAGGCTGATGGGTCCAGAACACCTCTGTCAACAGGAATGGCACATGGCAACATCTGCTAGCTTTCTCTCCTCATTTCATAAGTCTTCCCTAGGGACATTTTCCTTCTGCAACTCCAAAGGTCTCTGGCTGCGTGGGTTCTGTCAGCACTCTCCAAAATGGTTCCTTCTTAAAGGACTCCAGTAAGCACACCCACATTGAATGGGTGGAGACACATCTCCATGGAAACCATCTAATCAAAAATTGCCATCCACAAATGGGTGGGTCACATCTACACAGAAATAATCAAAAAGGTCCCACCCAGCAATATTGAATGAAAATGAAAGAACATGGCTTTTCTGGGGTACATGACAGTTCAAACCAGCACAGCTTTAAAAAGGGAGACATCTTGGAGGAAACACAGTTGTTTCAGAGCCAACAGAGAAATGGACACTTGGAGACATTGCTATGTGCCATTCCATGAGATGCTAGGCAAGCCAGAACCCAGAGTTGTATGCCAGAGCTGCTGAGGGAAGGACCACAGGCACTTCGAGCAGAAACTATTGGCATCAGAAGTTGAAAGCAATGGCACCAGAAACAAAAGCCAGCAGATGCCAGCCACATGCCTTCCAGATCAGCCTTTCTTGAGTCAAGGTATCTTTATCTGGATGCCTTAGTTTGGACATTTTTATGGCTGTAAACTTGTAATTTAATAAATTCCCTTTCTAAAAGCCACACCATTTCTGCTATATTGCATCTGGCAGCTTTAGCAATCTAATACAGCATTATTGCAATTTTGTAAAATTTAATGCTTTTTCACACTATAAGATTATGCTGACACTAATTATGAAAAGCAAAAAAAGGATACTTAGATAGATTGATGTTCAAGCATAATTTAAAATATATATATCTAAATCTAGGTATATATAGCCAAAGAAAAAACCTTCTATGATTAGGATGTCATCTATCCCAGTCTTGTTAGGGTTGAACAGTATTGTCAAAGAGTGAAAAAGGCCCTTTCTAAAAAAAAAAAAAAAAAAAAAAAAAGTTTGTTTAACTTCAGTGTAAATGAATAATACTTAGTAGGTCATTGATTGTCTAACTCCAAATGTTTTTGTTATTGTTGTTGAGATAATAACTACAGTATATAAGTAGACTCTGGAATACCTTGTTTGGTTCCCTTGATTCAGTCTCAAGCTCTAATTAAAATGCTGTAGCAATCATATTAACTCAAAATGATAATGTAAATCCAAATCATACCATGTCTTTCCCTACTCTAAATATTTTAAAATTCACTTATGAGGTAAAACACAAAAATTCAAAAACAATTATCTATAAATTCTAAATTTAACTTTTTATCTTTTGCTAATACCATAAAAATTGAACAATGTACTTTTTCCCTAAAATGGATTTCAGGAGAAGTTAACCTTTAGCAGTTTAGAAAGGGGAAATAATCACTTTTTAATTTTTTTAAATATGGTAAAACTGATTTAATTATACCATCAATGTTAAGGAGCACATTCTCTGACCACTCATGATAATCTGGTTACAAAAATAGTACTATGTTGTACTTTGCAATTGTTGTATTTATCCATTCTGTCAGGTAATTAGCATTTAGAAGGGCAACATATTGGAACAAAGCAATTTAAGGTGACAAAAATTGCTGGAAGAGTGTCATATAGTCCTTTGGAGATTTCTCATAGTACTTTTAATGTAAATTTTGAAGGGCTATTAGTTTTCATTAATGATGATTTGAGTACTTAGAGAAGACAACTATGTACTGTACTTAGTGCTGGGCAAATTGCCTGGATATATTTCATATATTACTGTAACTTTAATGAATAGTGTTATAGCAATTAGAAGACTGATGGCTTAGAAAATTTAGGTGGATGTATCTGAAGTTCCTTGAACTAAGTGACATTGCTCAGCATGCACCAAAAAGTAACTTGTCCCTTTTATAAAAGTATGATGTGAAAGCAGAATCACTTATAAATATGGAGCATAATCATAGTATACTTAAACTGGATCATATACATATCAGTTTCAGAGAGCAGTACAGTGTAATAATTAAATCACTGGGTCTTTTGCTAAAACATGGTTGCAAATATGATTTTTCTATAAATAAGGTATTGTTCAAATCTTTTTAAATGGTGCTATTTGACACAGCATTTGGTGACCTCAATCAGAAAAAGAGATCTTACAAACAGAAAATCACATTTTTGGTGACATTTGTTGATGGCAACAATCCTTTCCAAGCAGTTCAAGAAAAAAACTGGTAATGAATATAAAAATTAAAGATAACATCGCATCAGTAGAATGAGACCATCCACAAACATCTGAGAATCTTCAGCTTCAAATTCACATTTAAGAAGAGGAAGTATGTTACAAGTGCAACATGCATGGACCTTGATGAACTGAACTTCACTGTAAAGTGGGTGACACCTGGGACTCAGTTCAGGAGTTCTGCATCTTTGAAAGTCAGCGCTGCCACATATAACAGCTATTTAAGAATCCAAAAAAAAAAGACATCAGTGTTCAACTAGAGATAAGAACAAAGTCAACTTAATAGGGACTGAGAGTCCTACAAACTCGAAAGGAGTTCCTAGGCCAGATACTTCCTTGATCCGAGAGTGGCCAGTCTTTCTGAGAATGTCAACAAGTTGCATCCAACTATCCCATGTTGTCAACAGCCCTTCCAGCATGAAACATTAGAATGGGGATTTCTTAAATACCCCTAAATTTGGGAGGAGTACCAAATGAGAAGGAGGAGTTGTAACAGAGAAAACGGGATTGAATAAATGAGTATGACTGTGGAATTGTTATACTGGTATTTCTTTTACTCTCCAGTATCTTGGAGCAGCTAGTAGGTGAAACCTAAAATTGTGGAAATGTGACCCATACCAAACTATGAAATATCTTCTATACCTACTTGTTTCAATGTACTTTGAAATGTATTGCTTTTTGGAACAAGCTGTATTTCACAATAAAAAAATTAAAATAAATAGTGCTATTTGTTCAGCTTTTTATCACTTTACTTTTTCAAATAGAGCAAGCCTTTATAACTAGTCAGGTGTAAACATTATGATAACAATTATGCAAATTCCTAAAATAATTGTATTCATATATCTAACAAAATTAACATTTTCCCAATCTCTGAGACAGGCAGCAATTGGGTTATTTGTCTAATGTGTTTTGAAGATTCTTAATTAAAAGACCTGTTGTCTGACATTATAGTCCATGCTCTGTGAATATTTCTAGTGAGTAATATTTTATAAATATATGATCTCAGAGAACTGGTATATCTAAATATAATTATCTCCAAAATACATCAAGCTTGTAATTTTAGAACATTTGAAATTCAAGCAACAAATTATGAGTTCTTCAAAAGTGTTTGTTCTAAGTAACTATATATTTTATAAATATATGATCTCAGAGAACTGGTATAGCTAAATATAATTATCTCCAAAATACATCAAGCTTGTAATTTTAGAACATTTGAAATTCAAGCAACAAACTATGAGTTCTTCAAAATTATTTGTTCTAAGTAACTATAATTATATTCTCCATGTGACTGGTTTTATGGTTTATTATTTCTATAAAAATTAACTATAACAGTTTGAAATAATCATATCTGCTAGAAATTTCTCTATTTTCTTATTAAAATGTATAGTCATTGATGGCAACGTTGTATATAATAAATTGGAAATAAAGAAAAACACATGGAGCAAAACTAATTCTAGTATTATTAAGAATTGCACAAACATGAAAATTAAAAGCTTTCTTTTAGAGAAGTAAGGTTATTGTGGATGACTACTTTTAGCTCATTGTTAATACATTATATGCATAAGTAAACTGCATATTTTATCTCAATACATTACTTTAATGGTGGCAGTGAACCCACATGAGACATCTGGCATTTTCAAAAACATAGTAAAAGTTCCATGAAGGGGGGAGTAAATTGTACATCTGTAGCCTTAAGAATAACAATACAAAAAGATTGGGCTCACCTTCTGTTTTGGTTTTTTGAAGTTGCCAGAGTGCAATATACAAGAAATAGAATGGCTTTTATAAAGGGAATTTATTATGTTACAAGCTTATAGTTCTAGGGCCAGAAAAATGTCCAAACTAAGGCATCCAGGGAGAGATACCTTGGCTCAAGAAAGGCTGATGTCTTTCACATGGGAAGGCACATGACTAGCATCTGCTTGTCCTTGCTACTGGTTCCATTATTTCCAGCTTCTGATGCCAGTAGGCTTTCTCTCTAAGCATCTGTGGGCCTTCACTTAGCTCCTCTGGGATACAACTCTGGGTTCTAGCTTGCTTCAGAATTTCATGGGAATTCATATGGCAACATCTGCTGTACTCAGCTCATGTTTAGGCATCTGCTTTCTCTATGGGCACTCCAAGCATCCCCAAACATCTGTGTCTCTGTCAGCTCTGAAGCAACTGTTCTCCAAGCATCTGCATCTGAGGTTTCTCCAAATGTTTTCCCTTTTAAAAGACTCAGTAAACTAATCAAGACCCACCTTGAATGGGTAGAGTCACATCTCTATCTAATTAAAAGGCCACACTCACAATTGGGTGTGTTATATCTCCATGGAAGTAATCTAAACAAAAGGTTACACACACAACTGGGTGTGTCACGTCTTCATGGAAGCAATCCAATCAAAGTTTCTCACCCTAAACAATAGGTCTGGCCCAATAAAATTGCATCAGGATTAAAACATGGCTTTTTCTAGGGTACATAATGATTTCAAACTGGCACAGCTAAAAGCAGAAGGTTTTGGAATTATGGGCAGAGTCCATTTATATTCCCTGTTCTTTCTTCCTAATGTGCTGGTTCCCCATGAAGGCCTCACACCCCCACTCCCTTCAGATTTTTGTTTACCTCTCACTTCCCTGTGAGACTTGCTATGATCTTTCTATTTAAAATTGAAACTTTTCTGACTTTTTCCTCCCAACCCAATTCTGTACTCTCTATTCCTATGCCATAATTGAATATTTTCCACTAGTACCTTTCGCCACCTGATATACTTCATTTCACCATTTTATTTGTTTAGACTCTCTTGTGTCCCACTGGAAATATCAGCTCTTTGAGGGTGGGCATTTATTACGCATTTTATGCACTGCTGGATCCCCAGCACCTACATAGTGCCTGGCTCATAAAACTCTCTTGATAAATTCTTGAAGGAGTAAATCACTTAAAATTGGGACATAAAATAGTATAAAAACAAGAGAAGCAAATCCTGGCTCCTTTTCTTCAAATTTCATTTGAAAGAAAACAAACAGCAAAGAAGTATATAGTCTTACCTTCTTTCTTGGCTACCCTATTGCCAAGAATATCTCAAACCATCAGCTTTTATAAACCCCAAGCACTCATTTTTATTTACATCTTTCTTAAAGATATCTATTTTAACCAAAATGTGTGATGAGAGGTCTACAGATGCAATACCAGGCTTCATAAAGGTGACTGGCCTCTGAGGGTCAGGAAGAAACTTACTGGTATAATGCTGATTTATCAACCTTAGCACTATTGACAATAATTCCTTGTTGTGGAGGCCTGCCCTGTGCATTAGGCTGTTTATGAGCCAAGTATCCCTGGGCTCCACCTATGAAATGCCAGCAGCACCTCCACCCTCACCCTATAGTTTCAGCATTCAAAATGGTCTCCTGGCAGACAAAATCACCTTGGGTTGAGAATCACTGGCATAGTGAAAAAAACTCAAGTTTTGGAGTTAGACTTATGTTAGAGATGCATCTTTGACCTTGGGCAATCCATACTTTTTCAGTGGTGATACGGCAGTAACATTACCTCCTTTGCAAGGTTATGGTATCTTTTAGCACTGATGTGTGTAAATTTACCTGCACAGAGTAGATATTCTCTAAATGATACCTAATTGAGACAAACAGTATAGTATAGTGGATAAAAACACTGGATATTTGAAATATATCTATAGATTCATTTTTCTTTTTTGGTTAAAAATGCATTCATATTGTAAAAAAGTGCAGCAGTCTGTACAGGCTTTTTGAACCTAGCTATTTTCAATTAAAAATATATTTTGGAGAATAGTTCAATTCAATATTTCATTTTTAGTAGGCACATGATATTTCACTGTACAGATATACCATGATTCATTGACAACTTAGATTGTTTCCAGGCTTTTGCTATTACAAGCGACACTATAAAGTATATACTTATGCATATTTTTGTGCACATATATTTTAGTGTAAATGTATCTACCAGACAAATTCCTAAAAGGAAGGATTTTTTTTTATTATTTAATTTAAAGCCTAAACCACTGGATTAGAATGCTGCTACATTGTATATTAGCTATGTCAGACTGAGCCATTAATTTAGCCTGGCTGAGCCTCAGTTGGGACATCAGAATTAAGCTGTGACAATAGTACCCTCTCTCATGAGATTGTTGTAAGAATTACATAAAACTTGCAAATTAAATACTAAAAAAGTTTTAGTTATTTAGACTATTGATTATTTTTAAAGACACTAATGCTTCAAAGTTCAGTTGTGAGAGACCTTTTTTTTTTAAGATTATACCTTCTCAGTTTTTATCGTCTATCTTTCCTTCTGATTTCATATATGCCCCCAGCCCTCCTCTCTCTATCATTCTCACATTCAGCTTCATTCAGTGTACTTACATTATTGTGCTACGATCAGGTACTATTGTGCTATCCGTTTCTGAATTTTTACAATCAGTCCTGCCGCAAAATTTGTATCCCTTCAGCTCCAATTACCCAATATCTACCCTATTTTTTTATTGTTATTCTTTTATTTATTATGTGCTTATAGGTTTTGAACTTGAGGTTATCCACATTCATGGGTTTTTTGTTCCATTTGCTTTCCTTTTGGTACATCACAGTGTGTGTATGGATATTCATGTGTGTATACACGATTTACTGAAATGATTGATTACATTTCACACATTTTATCTTTTATGCATTTTTCTTTCATTTCAATTCAATTCTGTAGGATTTAAAATATTTTCTTTAAATATTGGCTTCACTAAATATTCAAATTGTTTAATATACTTATGGCTGTGGGCATTTTATATAAACATTTGCCTGCTTCTACTGAAAATATTTTTGATTGAAATGGCAGATGTTTTTGTGTGTGAATGGTCATAATTTTATTCATTCACATATTCTATTATTATTGAAATGTACTAGGTGTAAAGCACATTGTTATGTGCCATGAGTGATATATATATATGGTTAAAAAATGATCTCAAGTTAATGAACAATTAACACATGTTCATGGATGATTATTATAAAAGACAAAATACATTCTACTACAATGGGAAAAGACAATGGGATTCAGAGGAGGAAAAGAGCACAAATCACTTTAAGGTAAAGTTGAAGTTCAAAGTGGGGGATATTTCAAAATGGAAAGCAAAGAAGAAGGAACAGCCAGGCAAAGAGAGAAAAAAGTAGAGCATAATCAGATAAAGGACAAGTAGTTTACCTGGAATATAACTGAAGTGGGAGACAATGAGGATAAAATGTAGATAGATGGCAGGTTATGACAGGGAAGGGTCCTTTTTGTATTAGAAACGGTACTTGACCTGAATCAGGATCCCTAAGTTTGAGTCTGATAGCGCTGCTTGTAAAAGGATTTGGGCTTTAATAAATAATATTGATCCTAAGTTTCTTTGTCTGTAAGTTGGGATGAATAATGCTATAAACAATCAAGGTTTGGTGAATGAAAATCTGTCAAAATGAGTATATTAGAATAAGTTATTTGTTTATTTTTGCAAAAATGAGAAAGCCTCTGAAAGTGGCTAAGTAGGAGTGTCACAGCAGGTCGTAATAGAGGAGATCTTGGTAGTGTGGTGGTTAGAGGGACAAAGTGAAAAGAAGTTAAGAAGTTACTGCAATAGCTCAAACAAGAAGTTGCAAAGGCAGACATCAACAAGAAAACTGGCATAAGCTATATGTCAACAATAAAAAGACAAAGGACTTGAACAAAGGACTTCTCCAAAGAGGGCATATAAATGGCAATTAGCCATTAGGGAAATGCAGAGCAAAACTACAATGATGTGTTATTTCAGATCCACTAGCATGGCTGCTATTTAAAAATGGAAAATAACAAGGGTTGGAGAGGATATGGAGTGATAGGAAAACCCCTTCATTGTGATGGGAATACAAAATGGTGCAACTGCTGTGAAAAACATTTCAGCAGTTTGTGAGAAAGTTAAGTACAGAATTACCCTATAACTCAGCAATCTCACTTCTGGTTACATACTCAAAAGAACTGAAAACAGGGATGCAGAAATTTGCATGCAGATGTTCATAGTGGCATTGTACACAACTGCCAAAAGATGGAAGCAACCAAAAATATTCTTTAGCCAAAGAATGGACAAATGAAAAGTGGTACATACATACAATGGAATATTATTTAGCTATAAAGAGGAATGAAGTTCTAATACACGAGTGAGAAGAGCAGACACTAAGTGGCAAAAATTCTATCATCGCACTGATAGGGAATAGTAGAAAGAGAAAATTCATAGAGTCAGAAACTGGAATACAGTTTACCAGGGGCCAGGTTGGGGTCAGGAGATGGGGAGTTAATCTTTAATAGGAGTAGAGTTTCTATTTAGGGTGACAGAAATGTGTTTGCAATGATTAATGGTAACGAAGGCACAGCTTTGTGAGTATAATCAATACCACTGAGTCGTGTATTTGAAAAAGGATATAATGGGAAATTTTAAGCTATATGTAAGTAACTTGGAAAAAAAAAAGGCTGCACACAAATCACTGAACCTAAAGCAAACTATACCCTATAGTTAATAATGCAATTACAATTACACTGTTTTATTAATTGTTACAAATATATCACACTAATGCAATATATTAATAATAATGAAAACTATGTGTAGGTGAGGGAATTTTGTACTTTCTACATGATTTTTCTGTAAACCTATGCAATGTCTATAAGTAAAAATAAACAGTTGTTAGGTACGTAACCAAGCTGAGGAAAGGAAAGGGAAAGGGGAAGAAGGGGAAGGGAAGGAGAAGGGAGAGGGGAGGGTTTTCACTCCATTGGGGGCATTAGGGAAATGTATAAGATCTGTTTTTGGGTTTCATAACCATTGTAGTGTCCTGACATTTAGCGTTCAAGGGAGCGTAGGATGGCTGACATCTTGCAATGTAGAGAAAACAAAATTGCCCCATAGCCTGCATGAATGTTATATATACCACCAGACATCCGTACTGGTGGGAAAAAAGAAAACCTGTTTTGTTTTTCTGAGCCCAAACATTAACTCCAATTAATATTTAAATGTAAGACCTTTTTTACATGGTTTTAAGTACTGCATTTTTGAGTTCTATAATTGTACTTTATTTTGTCTCAATATTACATGAATAGCTACTCTATCTATACGAGACTTTCTGGCACAGGATAACTGCATCAATTGGAGTTTTACTTATCTCATTCCCAGTGATTCTTTACATGGTTGAAAGCATCTGAGTATTTCTACAAACTCTAGTTGTGCCCAAAGCATTTGTATTTTTTATTGATTTTTTTATTATAAATTGCTTCCTTTTTGTTTCTTACTTATATTAGAGTTAGGGCATTACATTTTATTTTATTTTATTAAAAGATGGGCATTGACCAGTGCTAAACCTATAAATTCAAGCTTATTTCAATAATCCTTAGAGGTTCAATTTTCAGACAGACATTCTAATTTTAGAGGAGGGGAAAGCAAGGTACATAGGTGAATTCTTCAATTATGCCTCCTTAATCTAATTCACGTGGCCTCCTCTGCATGGAACATTCCTTTCTCTTACAATCACTAGCACACAAATAGCATTCCCTCTTCCCTGGGTCTCTTCCATTTTAGCCTCCATTCAGGACCAATCCCAATCCCAGCTTCTTGATGGAGGTCCACTCTGATTCCATGTAAAGTTTTGCATTTTTGCACAATGATTTTAGTGGTCCATTCTTATAAGTATCCATCTGCCTTCTGCCTCTTTGGCAAACTGCATTATGTACCACAGCAAGGACAGGTTCTTAATCTTAATTCACATTCCTGTGGATGTGAAACCATTTGTAAATAGTATCTCTGAATATGTTAAAGTGAGTCAGGGTGTAGATTCATTTGTGAATAGGGTCTTCTAAAGTTCAGTGTAGGTTTGGCCCAAATGAATCAGAGTGAGCTTTAATCCACATTATTGGAGGCCACGGGAGGAGCTAGAAGTTAGAAGTCAGTGAAAGCCAGTGGTAGAGCAAGCACAGGAAGAGAGAGTTTTCCACGTGACAGGAGGCAGAGCTGCAAGCTGAGGAATCTCAAGAACTACAAGTCTAGTCCCAGAATGTTGCAGATTATGGGAAGAAAGAATGGCCTTAGCAGTGCTTTGATATATACATCTAGACTCTAAAACAGTGAGTCCATTAATGGTTATTTTTAAGCCAACCCACTGTGTAGTTGTTTTAGTTTTCTGGGCTGCTCAAGCTAATACCATGAAATGGATTGGGTTAAACAATGGTAATTTACAAGCTCACAGTTTTAAGGCCAAAGAAAGTACAAGTCTAGGCAATATCAAAACAATGTCTTCTCCTTGAAGACTGTGTGTTCCGGGGCTGGTTGCTGGCAATCCTTGGGCCTTAGCCTGTCACACGACAAGGCACATGGCAGCATCTCCTGGTCTCTCCCTTCTCTGCCAGGTTGATGTTCAGCTTCTGCTGCTCCCTCTGTGACTTTCTCTTTCTGTTGAATTTCATTCCGCTTATAAAGGACCCCAGTCATAGATTAAGAACCATGCTGATTGAGGTGGATGACACCTTAACTGAAGTAACTTCATCAAAAGTCCTATTTACAGTGGGTTCACATCCACAGATATGAATTAAGGTTAAGAACATGCTTCTCTGGGGCATGTACAATGCCAAACCATTGAATGGTATTTGTCATAACAGCCTGGAAAACTAAGACACCATCCTAACAGTCAGCATTTTGAGAACTGTGACATTCTCTTACAGCTCTCTTCCATCCCTCACAATATTGAATCCATGACTAAGTGCAATGTCACTACTGACCCATTGGCTAGTTACTCCAAAGCAAGGTAGTAGTTTTCAAACTTTATAAATACTAGAACTTTCAATTTAAACAAAATTAAATGCAAAACGTCCTTGTATAACCCTCCTCCCATCAAAAACAACAAGAAAATAGCTCCACTGATTGCATGATACTGGGCACATCTAAGAGATTTCCAGGTTTCTGCAGGTTATAGTTTATAAGCCATAGAATTAAAGGATATTTCAGAAGCTGATTGACTCACAGTATTTTCAGAAAATGAGAATACAGAAATATATACAAATTTCCCATTTATCTCATAAAGAAAATAAATTTACATCAGAAAGAAATAAAGAAAAAAATATATAGGAAAAATAAAACAATGAATGGATTAAAGCAGGAAGGTAGGGAGGGAAGGGTAAAAATAAAAACAATAACATAGGAACGAAGGAAGGAAGAAAGAAAGGAAGAGAGGAAGGGAGGGAAAGGAAGGACTTATTTAAAGCTTTGTTTCAGCTCTTTTTCACATTCAGTAAGAGATATTTCGTAAGTTTTGATAAAATAAATCTTCACATAATAATACATAAAGTAGACTTGCAGTGTACAAAACAGAGGAAAGGACTCCTTAAAGTGAACTACTCAAGTTTTAAGAACTTTTAAGTTATCTGATTCCCTTCTTTGCAATAAGACAGCATATAGAATCCTCTTAGTCTACATTTCATTTTAGGTGAATCTGCAGAGCTCAGTCTGATGATATTAACAAGATTAAATGCAGCAGTCCCACAAGCCCATCACTTACTATCATTTATAATGTTTCATAGATGCCACGATAATTTGCCATTGTAATTTATCTTAGGAAGTAAAGGACAAAAAAAGTCTTTTTTATGATTTCTGCATGCCAATTTTAGTAGGTTGTTTATTGTGTGCATATTTTTTAAACTTCTATCATTATTTATAATGTTTATTTGATCTCTGAAGAAATTCATAATAAGAGTATGCAAACTGAATGCCAGATATGATTTATTTGTAGTAAGTTCCAACATTATTCATTGCACCCAAATAATATTTTGCTGAAAAGAATAAGATTTAAATGAAAAAAAAAGCACATCATTGTGAAATCATTTGTGACAGCTTTAAGTGCTAATGGAATATACATATAAATAAAGGACTAATTTTTTGCTTTTAACTGTGACCCAAAGTTTATTTTAGTTAGTAGAGAGGCTAGATGATTGTAAATGATTTCTCATAGACAGTTTAGTCGAAATATTTGAAATATTTTATCCCCCCAAATATTAAGACTATCTTCATTCTTAAGCAAATACTATGGCATTCTATGATATTCCGATGATAGTATCTGGAAGCATTTTAATCTGATAGCCTTGACTATCCCGGCTGGTCAAGGCTGGTGACTGGTGAAATCAGCATGTGCTGTGGATCACCTCAGCAGCTATTATGACTTCAAATCCAAGTAGGAAGCCCATAGAAAGTATGAACAAATGTCCTTAAAGTTACATTGGTTATAGATTTTGAAGGGCTTCCAAAGGACAGAGTATTGGTTCATTTTGCTAGCATTGATTTAAACAAATGTCTGCATATCAAGAGAAGCCAACTTTTTACTCATTGCAGAGCAAGTCTAGTTTGGACAAAAGTTTGAAAACATACATGGAACATACATTTTTCCCCTCCTTGATTGATTTCAAGAGTAGCAATCACTCAATCACTCTCATGTTTACATCTTAAGCCTAACCTGGCAAATTGCTACCCAAATTTGATAACCTGAATTTGAACAAAATGAAAAAGAATACAGCTGAGAGAGCTTAAGTATTCATGTAATATGGAATATGTTTAATCAAAGACAATTTCTCCCCCTTACCTGTGATTTAAAATTGCTGTAAGGTTATAGAAAGGTTAACCAATTGTGCATAATACTAAGATTAGATGGGTATTGGAGATACTTACTCTGCTGGCTTGAAAGGATTTTATACCATAGAAAAGTCATGTTTTAATCCTGATCTGATCATGTGGAGGAAGCCAGTTATTTTAATCCGTATTCAGCACTTTAGCTTGGAGACTTGATTAGCATCTCTCCATGGAGATATGCCTTACCCAATTGTGCATATTAATTAGAGGGAGATGTGACTTCACCCATTCCAAGTGGGTTTTGATTACTTTACTGGAATCCTTTAAAAGAAGAAGCATTTTGGAGAAAGCTTCAGAATGATAAAAATGATGGGAGAGCATGAGAGATGAGAGAGCCCACACTGCCAGAGACCTTTGGAGATGAATGTCCCTGGGGGAGCTTCATGAAAGAAGCCTGGAGACAAAGCTAGCAGATGATTCCATGTTTGCCATGTGCCTATTCAGTTGAAAGAGAAACCTTGAACCCCATCAGCCTTCTTGAACCAAGGTATCTTTTTCTGATGCCTTAGACTGGACATTTTTATAGCCTTGCTTTAATTGGGACATTGTCATTGGCCTTAGAACTGTGAACTTGTAACTTATTAAATTCTCATTTTGAAAAGCCATTTCAGCTCTGGTATATCGCATTACAGCAGCTTGCAAACTAGAATAGATTTTGGTACCAGAAGTGGGGTGCTGCTGTGGTTTGCAAATACCAAACATGTTGGAATGACTTTTTTAAATGGATAAGGGTAAGTTCCTAGGGCAGTTGTGAGAATCTTGAAAGAAGAGGCCCAGAATTCTTTCAAGAGACTGTTGGTAGAAATGTGGACTCTAAAGATACCTCTGATGAGGCTTTAGAAAGAGATGAGGCACGTGTTATAGCAAACTGGAAGGAAGGTGATCCTTGTTTTAAAATGGCAGATAATCTGGCAAAATGGCTAGTGGCTTTGGTGGAAGGCAGATTTTAAAAGCCATGAACTTGGATACTGAGCAGAAGAGAGTTCCAAACTAAATGTGGAATGTGCAGACTGGTTTCTCCTTACAGCTTATAGTGAAATGTGACAGGAAAGAGATGAGCTGAGAACTGAACTCTTGCGTACAAAGAAACCAGAAATTGATGTTACAGAAAATTCTGGGCTTCTTAGAAGGGGGACCCTAGAGAATAATGCTCCACATGAGGATTTAACCAAATGTGGAACCAGTCAGCCATTTCAGAAAAAGCCAAGATTAGAACTGGAGTCATCCAGGAAGGATTTGTGGAAACTCTTGCTATCTGATGGGCACAATCCTTGCTTGCAACATAGAAAACCAACAAGAGTGCTGTGGGACTTGTATAAATGGAATGACAGTATCAACTGGGGGGCCCAGAAAAGGGACATTGTGTAGGTAAAACAACTTCAAAGGCAGAACTATGGAAGCTAAAGTCTAAAGTGAAGAAACCATGGGCCAAGAGCACAGACCCACCCAAGTACTTGGAGAGGGTGAGTTTGCCCCAAAAACAAAGGATGTGCCTTCCACCTCAGTGCAATAGAAGAGTTGCACCACCCCAGGTCTTCGGAGGGAGTGTAACGCATTCCTTGGGGATTGGGGACAGCCTGGCTGCTACCACATGGAGCGGTTGAGCATGTGTCCTGGCAATATCAGAAAGCCCAGGTGCAGCCCTGATGCTTGGAGAGGGTGGAGCTGAGGAAAAGGTGGTCTCCCCAGTGTCTCCAAAGTTTATAATCAGAGAGAGAGGTGGGTTGCTGCATAGGCCCTTGGAAAGAGTGGGACTGCTCCCTTCTAAAGCCCCAAAGATAAATGACTCTCAGACTTTGAAATCTAGTGGAGTTTGCCCTGCAGGTTTTCAAGACTGCTTGGGTCTGGTGATCCTGATATTCCTGCAAATTTCTCCCTACGGAAATGGGTATATGTATCCTATGACTGTCTCTCCTTTGTAGGTTGGCAGCAAATAATTTCTTCTGAGTTTACAGTCCAGAGCCAGAGGAGAATTTTGCCTTAGGGAAGACCATGCCTTAGCTGACTTTGATGAGACATGGTGCCGGCTTTAACCTTGTGTTTTAGTCTGCTAGCTGCTGGAATGCAATATACCAGAAATGGAATGGCTTTTAAAAAGAAGAATTTAATAAACTGATAGTTTACGATTCTAAGGCTGAGAAAATGTCCCAATTTTAGCAAATTTATAGAAATGTCCAATCCAAGGCATCCAGGGAAAGATACCTTAGTTCAACAAGGCTGATGAAGTTCAGGGTTTCTCTCGCAAGTGAGAAGGCACATGGTGAACACAGTCACAGTTTCTCTCTCATTTGGAAAGGCTCATGGTAAACATGGTCAGGGTTCCTCTCTCATCTGAAAGGGCACATGGCCGGCACAGCTTCATCTGCTAGCTTCTTCTCCTGGCTTCCTGTTTCATGAAACTCCCTGGGAGGCATTTTCTTTCTTCATCTCCAAAGGTTGCTAGCTCATGGACTCTGCTTCATGGTGCTGCAGCATTCTCTGCTCTCTCTGAATCTCCTTCATTCTCCAAAATGTTTCCTCTTTTATAGGACTTCAGAAACTTGTTAAGACCCACCCAAATGGGTGGAGACATGTCATCACCTAATCTAGTTTAACAACTACTCTTGATTAAATCACATCTCCAGGGAGATGATCTGATTACAGTTTCAAATATACAGTATTGAATAGAGATTATTCTGCCATTATGAAATGGGATTTAGATTAAAACATGGCTTTTCTAGGGGACATACATCCTTTCAAACCAGCACACCTTGTATTGTATTTGTATTGTTACTGAAATGGTTTAATGATTTCTGATATTGTGATGGAATGAATGTATTTTGTATATGGGAAAAAACATGTCTTTTTTAGAGTCCAGAGGGTGGAATGTGCTGGTTTGAAAGAATTATGTAACCTAAAAATGCCATGTTTTAAATTCTAATCCCATTATGTGGCGGTAGTTCTTTAATCCCAGTTCAGCATTTTAGGTGGGGGGGTTGATTAGATTATCTACATGAAGATGTGAATTGCCCAATTGTGGGTATTAATTAGAGGGAAATGTGACCCCACCCATTCCACATGAGTCTTGATTACCTTTCTGGAATTCTTTAAAAGAGAAAGCATTTTGGAGAAAGCTTCAGAATGATGAGAGAGCCACAGGAAAGCACGAGATCCATGAGAGATGAAAGAGCCCACACAGCCAGAGACCTTTGGAGATGAATGCCTGTGGAGGAGCTTCCTGAAACAGGAAACTTACAGAGAAAGCTAGTAGGTATTGCCATGTTCACCACATGCCCTTCCCAGTTGAGAAAGAAACTCTGAACATCATCAGCCTTCTTGAACCAAGGTATCTTTTCCTGATGCTTTAGATTGGACATTTTTATAGCTTTGCTTTAATTGGGACAATTTCACAGCCTTAGAACTGTAAACTCATAACTTATTAAATTCCCCTATTTTTAAAAGCTGTTCCAGTTCTGGTATTTTACATTCCGGCAGCTTGCAAACTAGAACAGCTTCTTAGATATTTATTTTTGACAAAAAGCTAATCTAAGTCCAGCAATTTAAGCAATTATTTGTTGAAAATAGTCTCCAAATTCTCAACTAAAAATCATTTGAGTAATTTTGTTTAACTTCTCAAACACATTAATATTAACTCTGATTAACATAACTTTCTAGATAAACTTTGTTTTTATTCATAATTCCTATTGTCCCACCTGCATCACTTCAACTTAGGTATTGATTTACTTAAAATAATTTCCTACACTGTAGATTAATTAAGTAACAAAGCACACAATTACACAGTTTTTAAAGAATTTGAAGCTCATATGGTCAACCTATAATTTTCACAGAAGAGAAAATTAAAGCCTAGAATTCAATGACTGCCTCAGATCTCATAACTAGTTAGTGAACAATATGAATGAAAAGTACACTTACTTAATTGATGAATATGGTAATTTTAATGATTTCTAAGGTGAAATTTAATTGTGAGTGTCTATGATTAGTCATACAAGGAAGGCTACTAATCCTTTTCTATAATTCATATAGACTGATAGCGATAAATAGATGAAGAGAGGATGATGATGATGGATAGATAGATAGATAGATAGATAGATAGATAGATAGATAGATAGATAGATAGATAAATAGATAGATAGATAGAGAGCTCCTTGACGGTCAAGGAAAATATGTGATGATTACTCTGGGATCTCTGCCTTCAAACATTATGGTCAATATAATTTCCAAAGATCATATATTACCATAAACAAAAAAACTGTAGGTATACCATTTGAATCAAAATGAGATTGTGTGTGCAATAGAGTAGCAGAGAACAATGAATAAACAGCTCATAAGGTGTGAGTGTCGGGTGAAGAGTTGCGTATCCCTTGTATTGCCCAGGACTTAAACTCTTCCTCTAATAGGACTTGACATCTTACTAAATGACATATGGTAATGGTTATAGGAAGATCACCTGTGATTAAATGATAAATTTACAGTGAAATCAACAAATGCTAAAGATTTTCTATGCAGACCTTGTGACTTCGTAAGGTTTTCTTATATACTATCCATACCCTCAGGTCCACTTTAAATCTGTGATTCATTAATCCCAGTTCTTCCCTGGTCTTCGCTTAAAGTACAAAATACAGATATAGCCATGATCCGGCTACGTTTTGAATATGGTTTTAATTTTCTCCATATACTAATAAGCCTATTTCTGTCAGTATTCTTGCTTTATGTATGTTTTTTCTTTCAGTTTATGAATTGATTTTTCTAACTTTCTCTTCAACATCAGTACAATGTATGCAGTTTCCTTTCAAACTGTGAATGCTGACAGTGAAAAGAGTAATACATTAAATAAAATCCATAAATAACCCACATACTGTAATTTCAGTCAATAGTTTCAATCTCCTTCCCCTCACAGGCACTTAAAATTGAACAGCAACTTGATTAACTTGAGTTTTACTTCACGGTCTCCTACAGGCATTAGTGATTAAGAAAATACCAAAAGTTGTGAATAGAAGAGGCAAACAAAACGAAACAACCCTAAATCCAAAAAACTACATAATCAATAGTTAAATATCACAAAGCTTGCTATAATGGCATATACTAATTTATAGCATGAATAACTATATGCAACGTGAAGATTATGTAAGAAAACATTTTAACATATCTAATATTTTGTGAAACTGGAGTACATTTAAAAAAGAAAATTCCTAAAAATGATTAACTGAATGCTGAGAAAAGAAAAACCTGAGGGAAATAAATAGTTGGTATAATTTTAGAGCTACTGGCTATTGCATTTGAAAACAGATAAGAAGAAAGCTCTGACAGTTGAGAAAATAAAATCAACTGGCTCATCTTTAAAAACAGGAATAGGGTGCAGGGGTGGTTCAGTGGTAAAATGTTTGCCCTCCATGAAGGAGACCCCAGGTTCGATTCCTGGGCCATTCAACCAAATATATATTCCGATTATTTTATTTTGGGGCAGTGCAATGGTGGCCTAGTGGCAAGAATTCTCACCTGCCAAGCCAGAGACCTGGGTTTAATTCCTGGAGCCATACCAAAATAAAAGAACATAGCCTGGGCAGGCAACAGTGGCTCAGTGGCAGAGTTCTTGCCTGCCATGCCAGAGACCCAGGTTTGATTTCTGGTGCCTGCCTATGTAAAAAAAAAAAAAAAAGAGTTGGAAGATTATGATGTTGAAAGTTTTTTAACAGCCAGCTAATACCAGTAACTTGGAAGGCAAAGGACTTCATTAAGCAATCCCTGTATACAATGTGTAAATCACATCTAACTGAATTTCTTCCCAGGTCTCACTGGTGATGATGTGATGCACAGATAAGACCATATTTGAACCATGTTATAGTGGTTTGCAGTGAACTGGCTTACCATTGCAACATAAATAAATAAAAATAAATTTAAAACATGGTAAAATATGCCATCTGTAAGTCTGTGTTCTCTTACCCAGTAAATTAATCAGAATTGCCTAGTGTTCTAGTTTGCAAACTGCCAGAATGCAGTATACCAGAAAGGGACTGGCTTTTAAAAAGGGAAATTTAATAAGTTGCAAGTTTACAGCTCTAAGGCTGCGAAAATGTTCAAATTAAAACAAGGCTATAGAAATGTCCAATCTAAGGCATCCAAGGAAAGATACCTTGGTTCAAGAAGGCCGATGACGTTCAGGGTTTCTCTCTCAACTAGAAAGGTAATTGGTCAACATGGCAACGTCTGCTAGCTTTCTCTCGAGGCTTCTTGTTTCATGAAGCTCCCTCAGGGGCATTTTCCTTCTTCATCTTCAAAGGTCTCTGGGCTGTGTGGGCTCTTGTGGCTATAAAGCTTTCTCCAAAATGCTTTCTCTTTTAAAGGATTCCAGGAAAGTAATCAAGACCCACCTGGAATGGATAGAGTCACATCTTCCTCTAATCAAAGGTTAATACCCACAATTGTGTGTGCCACATTTCCTTGGAAATAATATAATCCAGTTTCCAACCTACTGTGTTGCATCGGGAATAAAAGAAATGGCTGTCCACAGGATTGGATCAAGATTAAAACATGGCTTTTCTAGGGTGCATAATCCTTTCAAACCAGCACATTCCATCCTCTGGACCCTAAAAAAGACATGCTTTTCCCATATACAAAATACATTCGCTCCATCACAATATCACAAAAGACTTAAACAATTTCAGCAACAATACAAATACAACACAAAGTCAGAAACAGTACAACATCTCATCAACGTTGATCACAGGCATGGTGTGTCCTAGAACACCTAGGAACCTTTTTTCTTTTTTTTATTTCAATGTAATTAAATTATTTTTATGTATTTTTAAAACAAAATGTTTTAAAACAATAAAAACTGAAAAATGAATAAGCAGCAAGAGCAGTTACTGTTATTTGATATGGTATTCTTTCGCTCTTTCTTCACTTCCTCAGAAATCACTATCTTAGTAAGGCCTGCCCTGGCCATCTAAACTAAAATTTCATTCCCATCCCATATATTTATTATTTGCTTCCCCCACTTTATTTGATTATTTATTTTTGAACCTTAGCACTTAATACTCAGCTACCATACTACATATTTTTCTATTCATCTTCTGTATTGCTTGTCTTTCATGCTACTATGCAAGCTTGACAGTCAGGGTTTTTACCAGCATGTGGAGCAGTGACTGGCATATAGTAGCCACTTCATAACTATTTATTGAATGAATGAAAGAATGAATGGTGTTGGGCATTTTTTGCTATTAGGTTGCAACCTGTATCCTTGCACTTCTTTGTCATCAGCTAAGTCAGAAAAAAGGTGGTCTTCAAGCTAATAAATTCTTCACCTCTATATGCCCCAGACAGAACACAAAGTCTGGAAAAACAAGACTACGATACCTTAGGATATTCTATGCCTTGTCTTCTATAAGAGAGATATATTCCCTCAACATCTCGATGTCACCGACATAAATGACTATCAAATCAGAAATGACAACTGGTGTCCTCTGAGCTGATTTGAGCATATAGGGTATTGTTGAAGTGGTGGAGATTTTTTGTTTGTTAGTTTATTTGCCCTGCATTGTGTTGGTCCTACAATTAGCCTATATTGTAATGTTAGCCTCAAGAGTATTTATTTTTGTTTCATTTGATTACTTGTTGACATTTAAAAATTGCAAGATTTTAAATAAAAATCCGGATTTCTTATTTCTCTCAAAAAAGTAAATAAAAGATCTGGCACAACAGGGAAATGTCCCTCATGGAAAAAAAATAAATAAGTGTAGCTGAGAAGCAGTTGTATCTCAAGTGGGATATTAGCTCTTGTCACACTTCTACTCCCCAAGGCTTCCAGATACTGACACCTAGACTCACTTCCTACTCACTCTCATATTGGAGCTCTTGTGGTTGATTTCTGCCTGACCCACTTTACTCAGTCATGCAACCTGACTGGCACCTTTAGGCATTAGACTTTGTAATATCAGCTCACAAATGAAAAGGTTCTCTCTGGGGGGTGTGGTAGATATATGTATTAGTTACTCATTGCTATTTAACACATTTCTCCATAACTTAGCATATCTTGAAACAACAATAAGCATTTATTATATCACACTGTTTGTGTGGCTCAAGAATATGGGAGCAGCTCCTGTGGGTGGTTCTGCTTTTGACTCTCTCAGTTGCTCTGAGGCTTTTGGCAAAGGCTGCGGCCTTCTAGAGGCACCTTTGGGGCTGGAGGTTCTGCTCTGAGAATGACTCACTCACATGACTGCAGGCTGGAGGATCAGCTCCTCTCTATGGGGACCTCTCCATACGGTTGCTTGGATGTCTTCACAACATGTCAGTTGGCTTTGTCCAGAGCAAATGGTCCAATAGAGAGATCAAAGAGTAAACCCCATGCCTTTGTGACCTAGTCTTCAAAGTCACCCACCATCACTTCCTCTTTATTCTATCCATTAGCTGTGAGCAGCTAGATCCAGTTCATCTTCAAGGAGAAGGAAATTAAGCTCTACCTTTTGGAAGGAGAATTATCAAAGCATTTGTGAAACAGCCTAGGTCTTGGAATCTTCGACTTGTCTGAATCATCAAATAATTGCTTTATTTTAATCTAGACATTGTCAGATGCCTTCTACTTTATTTAGTTTAAATAATTAATTGATAAAACTAATAAGTCTTTAGTTTTAAGACTTCAAAACCTTTTTCCAGTTTATCATGTGTACACTAGTCTGAGTAAATCTGGGAAGTCCACATAGCTATAATTTATAAGACTTGAGGTTTATTTCTGAAAAGTTTCCAAAGAAGTTTTTAACTCAGTTTTATGAAAACCATCCTAAAATTTAAGTGAAAAACAAACATTCAATTAGCTATTATCCACTTGTGTATTTGAGAAGCTGGCATATAGTCTTATACTGGTCATCACATAGGACAATTATTTCATTTTCCGGCTGTGCAAATTTTAGTATCACTGTAGTCAAATTTCTTCTTGAACATTTGTAACTGTAATCACCTGTAATTCCTTGGATAATAATGAGGATTTTCTGTTTAATTCTTTTCTTTTAATGACTTTTTAAAATGGCTGTAATATTCAGCCTCAGCAGGAAACAAATCATCAGCCTATTTCCTATGTCCAAGGAGAAAGAGTGCAGGTTCAGAAAGAAGCTTGGGGAGTCCGAGCAGAAAAGTAACTTCAGATCTTAAGCCAGGAAACTTTGTAAATAGAAATTCCTCACTGCTTCTCTTCGGTGGCGTCTTTTAAATTTGAAACCCCAAAACCGCTAGAGGTTTTTGATATATCAATTTAATTGTCATACCACTAAAGGCATTAATAGATTATGTTATATTTATTTTTATCTCTCAGGGTTAATCCAATTATAGTGGCAGACAGGTTTCAAAAGAATTTTAATTTTTGCAAGGTTGGGCTACCACGCAGAGCCTATGCCATATCAGATTCACTGTGCTGACATAATATAAGCATTATGATTTCATTCAAATGTTTCTTCTTCAATTTTAGAAGTGAACAAAACCAACTGACATCATTTTTCATGCTAAAAGGGACTAGCTCCCCATTGTTTGAGACCGCTTTATTGGCAATCATTCTATTTTATTAATTTCCTACTCAGAACAGGGTGATTAGCAATCATGTTAGTAGAAATAAACTTTTATAAAGCCTTAAATTTTTCTATGAGGCAATGACTTATATAGTACAGAGATTCACTAAAATGTCAATGACTTTTCTTGAAATGTTATGACAGATTCTTCATGTTTCCTCTAATTTATTGAGTTCCTTGGTTATATTCTTTGCTTGTTTACGTTGACGTCTTAAAATAACTTGAATTCAAATTTTTTTAATTTTTCATGGGTAGGCACTGGAAAATGAATCCAGGTCTCTGGCATGGCAGGTGAGAACTCTGCCTGCTGAGCCAACATGGCCCACCTTGAATTCAATTTTGAATGCATAATGTGGGTGGTGATTTTGGGATTGTTGCAGTTTACCTAACCACTTTAAAAAATTAAATTATGCTCACTTTCTTCAGGTGGTTTAAAAACATGTTCAAGGACCCATCAAACAAAATCTCCTTACGAATTTGACAGGGTTAAGGAATATAAAATCATCTTTTTTTTTCTTCTCATCTTGTGGGACCATTGTAAATAGATTCCTATTCTAAATTAACCTACTTGTCAGCTACAACTCTCTTGCATTATTTTCCTACTGTTGAAACAAATACCATAGAATAGCTGGATTAACAGAAATCTATTGGCTCACAGTTTTAGAAGCTAGAAGGCTTGCTTCTCCTCAAGGACAGTATCTTCTAGCTGGCCAGCAATCTTTGGGGTTCCTTGACTTTTCCATTACATTGCAAGGCACATGTGGCATCTTCTCTTTCTCTTCTGAGTTCCATCGACTTCAAGCTTCTGGGTGCTCCTGTGGCTTCTCTCTCTGTGGTCTTCTCTATAAGGTCTCCAGTAATAGGATTTGGACCCATCTTGGTTCAGTTGGATCGCATCTTAATGAAAATAACCTTGTCAAAAGGTCCTATATAAATGGGTTCACACTGACAAGAATGGATTAAGATTAAGAACATGTTTTTCTGCGGTGCATAAGCCCAGGCACAATCTCTATATTTGGGGACATACGATGAAAAGAATGACAACACAATGCTCTAGGAAGAGCACAGGAATTGCCAAAGTATCAAAAGGGAGTAAAAATTTTAAAAGAAAATTACAGAATTTTAAAGACAAAGTGGTATTTTTTTTACAAATTTAAATTCCTTATCTGGAGAAGAACTATTTTTAAAAGTATAATTTTATAGAAAAATTTTTGATAAAAATATAGGTGAAAGCAATAGCAGGAGGATGGCAACTTAGAACAAATCTTTAACAAAAAAGCCACTAAATCATCTGAAGCAATTATTATGTCAAAAATCTGGAAATACCCAACTAGGTAAAACTAGAGCATTTAAGGATTAAATTAAGTGAAACTAGATCCCAATTTTGTCTGATGTTTGTATAAAACTCCATTTTTAATAAAGAGCATTCATTTTCATGTGATTCTCACAACTTTGTGATATAGACAGATATATTTAATATCTGTATTTCTCACTTATAAAAACATAAACAGAGATAATCAGTGCTAATAATTGGTGGAAAAAACTTTCTTTTCCTCTCTCTCCCTCACAGGAATATCATTTTTTTGAGCTTATATTTTATGCTTATATTTTTATTTCTGAGACTAGCACAATGTCTGCATACAAAATGTGCTAAATAAATATTTGTAAAATTGAACTAAATTTAAAAAAAAATGCTTCCTGTGTCCTGGACTCATCCTGTCTTAATAAATTTCCATATCTCAATCTTAAACACTCTAATTTAGTTATTTTTAATCTAACTGGGAAATCACAGGTGGTAAAAACACATCAACTAGAAAATGAATTTTCAAACATTTCCCAATTAAGGAGTGTTTACTTATAAACTTCTCACACTTATGATTACTAAAATCCCTCACATTAAATATGGAAAATAGTGAAAAAGAATTAGAATTATTATATTATAAGATTAATTATAATATTATTATACTATATTATTTTAGTATATTAAAATATAGAATTAAAAGGTCTAATTTATGTCCTATACAAATAAACTTTAAAACCTATGCTAAAATTCAATTTTCATAAATAGTATATTTTTGTAAAGGTCATCTGACCACATCATAGTATTCAGAATTGCAAATATAAAATCGTTTTTCTAATTTCCTGTAGCAAAATGTGACTACCAAAATTCTACGTGGAATATCTAAACCTCATGTTGCTGCCCAACCCATGAACCTTAGGTTTGAGTCAGCGTATACTGAGTAAATGTGCAGTCATCCTCACCAAGAAAGCACTAAGGTCTTTATGGTATCCATGCTTACATTGTTTGCAAAATTCAAATTATCACCATAAATTTAAAAATCACATTTAAAAAATCAGTTTCTTGTATGCAGTTGGTTATTTGTTCTGTGGAAAGCCATTCCTCTGTACTGATTTACTAATCTTCTTACTTAGCCTGTTACCTTTTTGTCCAGAAGACTGAGGAAAAGGAATGGCAATGAAGTTTAAATCAGTAAACTCTTTACTTATTCCTAAAAACGGGAAAAAAAAATCTTGTGGGGAATAATTTCAGCTTTTGGTTAAATGGATCCTGTTGCCTTGCGTCTGGAATTATCCATATGACTCAAGCTATCCTTTATAAGCAGAGATAAGCCAGGTTTTCCTTTAATGAGACAACTACACAAGGCCATTACACTTCGGAGCATTGCAGTAGAACACAGAAAATAATCATAAAATAATACAAGTCACAGTAAGCCAAGAATCAATAATAGTAAAGTCAGTATAGTTGATAGAACCAGGTTCCTGATCTGAATAATCTTACAAATCTGCTTGCAAACATTTAAAAGGAAAAGAAAAACCTTCGCAGATACGTGCAATTTGGATCTGCTTCTGCTATTAATGGAGCAGTAACTTTCCTAAGCTTTTAACAGGTCATAATTAATCAACCCCCAATCAATATGAAGCATCCAGCAAAAGAATCACTGCACTTACCCATAATGGTTAGGGCTGTAGCTTTTGTTAATTCTTCTTTCATTGACTCAATTACTTCTAAATTACCACCATCCAGGTTGCATCTATTTATGGTTCCATTTCCAGAACTGATCCAATAAAGCTTGTTTTCCACATAGTCTATAGATAGACCTGTAATTAAATTATTCAACTTAAACATAATGATAGCCACTTAAATTGTAATATTAACCTGGCATCACTAGATTTGAGGGGAAAAAAATTAAATTGCAAGCTCAGATTTTTGTCCTAAAAAATAAGATCTAGCTAATAGAGAAATATATATATATATATATATATATATATATATAGTTTTAACTGGCTGAAAAATACGATATATTTTTACAGTTATTTCTGTTGATTATCATAAATATCTAATAAACTATTTAGAGTAGTTAAGTAATATAAAGTCTCAATTGGTAAGTGAAAGTTCAAGAATTTTAAGAAAATCCCTGTATTCCGAAATTGCATGCCCTCTTCACTACACCATTTTGCCTCAGGTAATTTTTATGTAATGACTCACTTCAGATACTAGTTTCACTGATGAAATGTAAAAGTCCTCTTTTTTTCAATAAAACGTACTTTAGAGAGTTAACATTTATGATTTCAACCCTTTTGAAGTAAGTTCAGAGGCCCAAGAATCTCAACAATTAGTAATGTCACAAACACAAATGGTATTGGCTATATTTGGATTCTGGCATCAAGACAGGAACTATTCAATAAGCAACTGAACAAAGCCAAGTCTTAAGACCCTCATCCCCACATGGCAAGGTTTGTCTCTGTGAGTGTGAGGTTAGGTTTCATTGCATTTTATGAACAATTTCATATTTTATAGTGCTGTTCACAGTTTTCAAAAGTCTCAATCATTATATTCTGATTGCCAAGGAATCTCAGTATACATCTACTTTACCACTAGTATGCTTACCAGGCTCGCTGCATCCATTATAGGACTATAACTCTTTCATTCAATGTTGCCTGTCTGTGCTCCAGAACTACTTGTGGAAATGCACATGTGGACATATATTCAGATGTACAATGAAATGAACTGTTATTTGGATCTCTCTCAGAGAATAAAGTGAGCAAACCACAAGTAATTCTTTCTCTCTCTCCCTCTCCCATCTTCTAGGGAGAGGGAGAGAGAAATTAATAGGATCAATATTATCAAATATTATAAAAAGATATCTAAGATTTAAAAAGAAGAAAAAATAGATTATTGGAGAGAATCTCATGAGTTCAAGTGCATGGAGAGAGGGTCAAGCATAGCCCAAATAATTCCCACTAGAGACAGCTCCAGGCCAGCGAGTAGAGTTGATTTATCAGACCACTTTGAACACAAGTGTACATGATATACCAGGTATTTTTACTAACTTATTTATACACATGTTAATAGAAGTATGGAAAGTTTGCAGAAAACCATAACATGTAAAATCAGATGTTGTATGGATGCAGTTTTTTAGATTTTTCAATGAGCACGTGGGTCTTAGTCCTTCGCTTGTCACCTGGCAATGCAGATGGGACCCTCTTCTGTCCTTTGTTCTCTTTCAGGTTTTATTTATTTCAGCTTCTTACTTCCTATGGCATTCTTTCTGTCTGAATTTCACTCCTTTTATAAAGGATTCTAGCAATAGGATTAAGACCCAGCCTGTTGGAGGTGGGTCACACCTTATCAGAAATAAACTCATCTAAAGGTCCTTTAATTTAACCACAGGAATAAATTACATTTAAGAACATGTTTTTTTCTGGTGTACATACAGATTCAAACCGCCATGGCATTTTATCCACTCCTTTAAATACTCTAAATTTTATCTTTCAATCAAACCAAACCAATCGAGAACTATCTGCACTCTTAGAATGCTGTGCCTTTTTTTCTGCCTTTATTTTCTTGCTGAGTTGAGCTGTGGAATTATGCCCTAGTTTTGCACAAGGAATGCCATCAGAACTAGCCACAGGAAACCCACTGTCAGACTTCCTAGGAATGCAGTCTCTGAGAGCGGTCCCTCATGCAGTCCCTCTTTGTTCACGGACGCTGGGGAGAAATTTCTTTCAGGACTCAGTGCCAGAAAAATCTATACGTGGAAAATATAAAAATGTAACTGGTCATATTTTTCTATTTGCTTTGGCTGCAAAGTAATTGAAGAATCAGATTTGTGACTCATGTTTAGCAATTGTAAAAGAATTACATTTACACTACTAACTTTATCCCTGGCTTCAATTTACTATTCTATTATTTTCTCTCACCTTGATTTTTAAAATCAATGTTTTTGTCTGGCATTTTTTAGGGAATGCACTTGTTTAAGTTTCCTCAAGCCCCTTTTGGAGAAGAGTGGGTGCATTGATTCTGTATCTGCCTAATTACAAAATCAGTGACAACGTCAGAATGTTCTCAGCCACCTAACACCCTGTAGTTTCTTGACTCTAACTTATGTTGTATAAAGCAGTTATTAAAGGAAGTGAGGAAGTTACAGAGTTTGGGTCAGAGATTCCCAGAGCTTATTCACCATGAGATTCACTTCTGGACTGTGGGTGCCTAGAAGATAGGGGCTGTTTATTAACTTTGGTGTCCAACCCGATGCCGAGAACAGAGAAGGAAACTCATAAATATTGACTGACTGACTGAATGATTCAATTAATTCTTTTACGAAAATCATAAGTCATCTTCAAGGAGTTCTGCCTAGTAAAGCTGACATCTTAAAGTAGATTTTTTTTTAATATACTACTTATACCCAAGATACTATAATAATATGGAGAAAGGGCAGTTATTCATAAAGTATCCTTGGCGTGGCTTAAATTTCTGCATCATTTTAAGTTTGAATAGCTTAAGATTAATAGTTTTAAGAGTCAAAGAGAAAAATAGGTTTGCTATATTAATTTATAGATGCCTGAAATATGTTACCTCTCCTTCTATACATTTCTTCCCTCCTGTTAAATATATTCGTTAACCCCTGAATGTTTCTGAGTGCATTTATTCCCAGTTTTACAAAATGGAATTGAAATATTTTGTAAAACCTATTATTAATCCAAGAAACTGCTGATATATGATTTAAAATCTATTGATATATGTACATTTATCATTGATATTTATAAAGTTCATTAATATAAATATTTTTGCATCATGATTTTGTATTTTGTGATATTCCTAAATCTAGATTTAATAATACTGAATAATTAATTAGTATATATTGATTGGAATAATTTCTTAATCAGATCTGTTATACTAATATTTCAAAAGATGAACCACTAAGCTGTGAATTAATAATTGTCCCATATATTTGGAACTACCCAGTCAGTGATTTTAGAATGCTAAATTAATAGCTAAGAGAAAGCAGGTCAAATGTGAGCAAGTCTATGAAACTGGCTTAGCAACTGTGCAGAGAAAATAATTATGTTTGCACCAGGTGGTTCTCAGAGTGGGGTGATTGAAATTTAAAAGTCTTCAAAAGGAATGCAGGGTTTTTACAAAAAACATAATACTAGTAATGTAGTCTCTCATTCCTGCAAGGCATATTTATTAATTGTTAAAACCATCTTGAATTGATTATTAAAAGAAGAAACCTATATTCAAATAATAGAACAGGTATATAATAGAAAAAAGAAGTCATTATTTATATGGAAGATGGGAAATTATTATGTAAAAAGAAAATTTCATCTTTTTACCCATCTTTCCTATTTTTCTGTAAAAATTGAGTTAACCCATAAGGTTCAATTCTAAACTACTTATTTTTAGTCAGAATCCCTTACTACATTAGTTAATTTGAACATTTTTGTTTAATCAAGCCAGCTTACTTTTTAATTGTAACAATATAGTTTGCCAAAATTGTGTAATTGTGTTCATACTAGAAATATCTATACATTGACACAAAAAGCAAATGACATATTATTCTTTAAAATATAATCTAAATGTATTTTCCGTATATTATGTAAAATTTACATTCATTAAATCTCAAGTGTTCTTGCAATTAAGATTGGAAAGTTCATTCTATGTGTCTCACTTCATTTTTAAAATTAATATAAATTTAAATTAATATTAAATTTGTATAGTATATTATTTAATATAAATTAAAATTAATATTTTTGATATATTACATAATATTTTATAAAAAGAAACATGCAAATTTCCAAAAAGAAAGACTTTTAAAAATTAATACTTTCTAGATAGTAATTTTCTAATATTTTCTATCACTGACCAAATTTTATTTCAAAATCTTTATCCATAATTGCACATTATAATTATCTAGAAAGTTATTAAGAAATCTGATGCCTGGGTCCAGTCCCAGAAATACTAATTTAATTGGTCTGGATGGGTCCCAGACATCAGTATTTTTTTTAATCTTCAGTGATTTTAAAATACAAAGTTTAAGAAATTTCTTCAAACATTGCATATTTTTATAACACTTTGAATTTTTAGCAAGTTGGTTCAACCAGGCCTTTAAAATTTTGCTGGAAAGTGTTTCATGATAGTGAAATCTTTGGAGCCAGGGAAACACAAAGTTTACATGGCAAAAGAGCCAAGCTATGGATATTAAAATGTAAATAATTAACTTCAAAATTTCTATACATGCATAACAAATAATTAAATCTTCTAAATATTCTCGTTGTAAGGCTATCTTCAGGCAGTAAAAAACAACTCTTTCTGCTCTTAGAATTACACAAGTTAGAAAAATTTGGAAATACCATAAAGCTGCATCCCATACTATACCTGTAGAAAGATTATAGTGTACTGGATTTATTCCAAAATAGAGATTTCTTTTCAGAGTTCACCAGAAGTAGCATGACTATTTCTGGGCAGAGCTATTTCTGAAACAACAGCTCCAAAGGAGCCACTATGCTATTAGATTACCTCAAGAGATCCTTTGTCTCTAGTAAGACTACTCAGATTTTATATTATTTAAATAATGTATATACAATATTACAGAAGTAATATGTACAGGATTGTATAACTATATAAAGAAGTTATAAGCTAATATATTAAACAATAGTAATACAGAGTGAAAACAAATAAAAGTCCCCAAGATTTGATAATCACCTTTGTGTGAGTCAGTTTGTCTCAGAGATATAACTGTGTTTCAAATCGGTATTTCACACTGTGTACTTGACTTTTCACCAGAGTACACAATTATACAAAGGAATCCACTTTTGGAAAATGTACTGAGGAAGCCCAAGCACTCTCTCTGCTTCAGCTTCTCTCTGAAATGAATACAATTACAAGGTGCTAATCTTTAATCACCTTGTCTATTTGTCTCTTGGTGTGCCTCACAGATAGCAGGCTAGGCAGCCTTCTCCATCTACAGCCTCACCTCACTACTGTGAAGAGATAATAATAACTGCCTCTTATAATAGTGCTGACACATAAGAAGCGCTTGATGAGTATTAGATATTTATTAGTGTGTTTCAGTATTTCCCTTTCAAGATAAAAGCCTATTGTAAAGCTTCCAGCTATCACTCTGCAAATCCCTACAACTCATAATGTTGATATAGTTTAATTATGAGAGATACTTAGAATGTTCATTTCATTCACAAATACCCACACTACCTTCTCATTTTTAAAATGAGCATATTGAAATTAAAAACTTTCTCTCTGTGAAAGAAAATAAAAGACATGGTCAAGCTGGGAGAAAATAATTGCAATCCACATATCTGACAAAAGATTATTGTCTACAATTTATAAAGAACTCTCAAAACTACAGGGCAAATGAACAAACAATCCAATTAGAAAATGGCCAAAAGATAGGAACAGAAATTTCATGGAAGAGGATATATATAGATTTCAATTAAGTACATGAAAAGATGTTCAACATCATTAGTCATGATGATGCAACTTCAAATCAAAGCCCAAGGAGCTATCACAGCACATCTATCAGAATGGCTAAAATGAAAAATAAAAAAATAGTGACACCACCAAATGCTTGCAAGGAGAAACTGGATTATCCGTATGGGAATTGATGGGAATGCAAAGTAGCATAGCCACTCTGGAAAACAACTTGGCAGTTCCTGAAAAAACTTGACATGCAACTAATATTTGACTGGGCAATTGCGCTCCTAGGCATTTATTTATCACAGCAGAGTAAAGACTTATGTTCACGTGAAGACCTGAACCCAAATTGTTATAGCAGCTTAATTTGTAATGGCCAAAAACAAAGATCAGCTCAGATGTCCTTCAACAAGTGAATATGTTAAATATTATGTGTGGAAGACTGAATTATTTACCCCAACAAAGACATATTCTTAATCTTAATCTGCATTCCTGTGGTTATGAACTAATTTGTAAACAGGGCTCTTTTAAGATGTATTATCAATTAAGGTGTGGACTCATTTGTGAATAGGCGCATCTAAGATCTTGTTTAGGTGTGGCCAAACTGAATGTCAGGACTTAATCCATGTAACTGGGGGTCTCATTCAGAGAGCAAATTTAGACACCAAAGGAGCCAGAAGGCAGAAGTCTTTAAAAACTAGAAGAGCCGACCCAAGGAGAGAGAAATCGTAAATGTTGGAAGCAGAGATGCTAGCCCAAGAAATCAGAGATTGTGCAAATTCAGTACCAGAATTCTCCAGACTTCTGGAAGAAAGCATGGCCTTACAGACGTATTGATTTTGGACTTCTAGCCTCTAAAACTATGAGCCAATAAATTTCTGTTGCTTAAAAGCTAGCCAGGATATTGGAATTGTCATAGCATATCTGGTAAACTAAGACACCATGGAATGCTACTGAGCAATGGAAAGAAACAAATTCCTGATGCACACAACAACTTGGATGAATCTTCAGGGAAATATACTGAGCAAAAAAAGTCAATCACCAAAGATTACCTATTTCCTGAATCTAGTTATATAATTTTCTTGAAATAATAGAAGTTTAGAATGGGAAACAGATCTGAGATTAAAGGTTAGGGACTATGACAGGAGAGGGTACAGGGGGTGTTGGGGGGGTAGTGAATGTGGTTATAAAATGGCAACAGGAGGCATCCTAGTTGTTTTAGAAATTTTCAGTGTCTTGACTATGATGGTAGATCCAGGAAGCTACACCTGCGATAACATTGCATAGACCTAAGTACAGATACACAAACGAGTAAAAGTAAAACATGAAATTTCAATAAATGGTAGATTTTTATCAATGTCAATACCCATGTTGTTATAATTAAGTTATAATTTTGCCAAAGTTCCAATAAATTGAATAAAGTATACACAGGATCTTTCCATATTATTCAGTAAAACTGCCTGTAAATCTAAAATTCATGTAATGAGATTTTTCAATTAAAAAATAAGGATCTCATTGAACAACTACTTAGGAGCTACGCCTTCATGGCATTATCTGAGCCTGATCTTAATTTTCCTTTCCAAATACCCTTCTCAATTCACCCCACTTTAAGAAGTCATTAACACAGTTACCAAGCTAAGTAAACCCACCTAATTCCTTAATTGCTTATCTTACTAAATTAAAATTTCAGCATATCCTTCACCCTCCCACACATAAATAATTTCACTTATATTTCAAACCATTGGTTGCTGGTAAAAATCATATGCCTTTTGGGAATAGCACACACAAAAATAGAAGAAAGTACGGAACCAATGAAAGAGATTTCTTGAGAAGGTATCATATGGAGTTTAATTCTAAAAGATCATTTTAAAAGCTTTAATACCTATAGCTTCGTATTTGTCAAAATTAAATTTTACCATATGATATGTAAAGTAGACCTAATAATTTTTATAAAGCAATAGATTTTATAAAGCATTCAGATATTTTTAAATTGTAGCTCTTGCCACTACAATAGCAAACATTCCCTTATATTAGTTTTTCTGTCCCTATCCACACAGAAAAATTCAGAGTTTTCTAAATATAACATTCTTTAGTGCCTTTATGCCCATTTCCTCCTTTCTGTTGTGATCAACAAAAGTCGTTTCTCCTCTATCACCTCCTTAAAACAAAGGTTTTAATATATTTCCAATATATTTCAATATATCATTCATTCTGTTATAATTCTTTTCCCCTATTTTTCTTCCCCACAAGAATTAATTATCTCCTATATTTTCACAGTGTCTTATTATATTGTCTTTATAGTATCTGGAACCTAGTACTAACGACCAACATTAAGGTTTTTTTTTTTAATTCTCTACTAAATCATCCAAATGGTTTGTAATTATTTGCCTTTTCTATTTACTAGACTATGACCTTCTGAAGAGTGGTACCAGGTTTTACATTCAGGATCTGGCGCATACTGTATACTTTATCGCTTGTATGTTTTTCAAAAAATCCTTTAACATTTAAAAGGAGTAAATGAATGATCAGATGAAAAGGTGTAGTACATTTAAAGTATTTGTGTGTATATATTGTGTAATTCTATTAATTTATTAATTCCTCTGGGCTTTTTGGTAAATTGTTTTCAACATTTCTCTTAGATTATACAACTTTATATGTCAATTTATTCTTCATATCTAATAAAAGTGGCTGGCTTGAATACTAAATATATATATAGAGAGATAGATAATAAGACTGCATTTCATGGAGCATGGAAACATCAAGGAGTAAAAATAAATCTTATTTTTAAAAAGTGAGGTTCTTCTGAATTTTTTTACATGGTAAAAAGTACTTATGAATCCTATCCTTGAAAAAGTTTCAAAATACACTTTATGCAATGTCTTGGTTTGTCTGGCTGCTATGACAAATACCACACAATGGAGTTAACTTAAATGGTAAGAGTTAAAAGTCCAAAATCAGGGTGTTGGCAAAGCTATATTTTCTCCCCCTGAGCCTGAAGCATTTGGTACTGGCTTGCTGCAATTCTCAGTGTTCTTTGGCTTTGCATCTTTGCCTTCTGTCACATGCAAAACTCTCTCTCCTTCTGCTGCTTTTCTGAGTTTTGTTGACTTACAGCTTCATCCTGTGTGGTTGTGCCAGTTTGAATCTGTGGTATACCCCAAAAAAGTCATGTCCTTTAATCCCCATTCAATATTGCTGGGTGGCAGCTTTTTGATTATCCATGCGTCTCTACCCATTCAAGGTGGGGTTGCTTACTGGAGACCTCTAAGAGGGAACCATTTTGGAAAAAGCTTTAGAGCCATTAGAGTCCATGCAGCCAGAGACCTTTTGAGATGATGAAGGAAAAATGCCAGGGGGAGCTTCATGGAATAAGAAGCCTGGAGAGAAAGCAGATGTCACCATGCTCGCCATGTGCCTTTCCAATTGAGAGAGAAACCCTGAATGTCATTGGTCTTCTTGAACCAAGGTATCTTTCCCTGGATGCCTTAGATTGGACATTTCTATAGTCATGCTTTATTTAATTTAGACATTTTCACAGCCTTAGAACTGTAAACTTGCAACTTAATAAATTCTTCTTTTTAAAAACTGTTCTGTTTCTGGTTTATCTCATTCTGGCAGTTTGCAAACTAGAATGGTGGTCTCCTTTGTGTCCAAATATCTTCTGCTTATAAAAGACTCCAGTATTAGGGAAAAAAGCCCCACCCTCATTGATCTGGGCTACACTCTAATGAAAAAGAACAACTTCAATAGGTCCTATTAATAAACACATTAGAACACACAAGAATATGGATTAAGATTAAGAACAGGTCTTTTGAGAGGGAATATAATTTAATCTATCACATATGCCACATGGGTTAAAATGATTAAATAATAGAAAAACTTGGTAGGTTTCAAGAAATACATGTTGAGTACACAAAAGACTTTTGATTGGCACTTTATTGAAAATAAAGGAAAAAACATCAAGGAAATAAAATATATAGTACACTAGATTCTTAAAACTAAGCCAGGAAGGATAATGCTGATTGACAAGGCAAGTTGTTTTATATGAGGCTTAAGAGATAAAATTCATAATATGAAAATATTTTAAACATGGAAATAGCTTAAAGTACTAACTTAAAGTCCTTTGTGTTATGTAAACTGCTGTTAGCACTTAATGTATCCAAGACAAGCAATAAATCTTAATTGAGAATATTTAATTTAACAATGGATAACTGGAAAGTTGATTTGTATTTAACAGAAACAAAATTGTCACAGCCCAAACTGCCTAAAGACTGCAATTACTCAGTCTTTAGTGAAACACTCATAAAATGCCAAGTTGGGTGTTTTGATGAGATTATGATGCACTTCTGTTTCAAGTATGCAACATATATGGGTTTAACAGCAAACAAGCAAGGGAAATCCAGTGAACTACAATATAGAAACAATTCCTCACACTAGAAAGTCTATTGTATTAATTACACTGCTATTTTAAAACAAGCATTTAAAGATGCAGAAATAATTGTGAGGCACAATTGACACAGAGGTAAAATCGGTTCTTGCCCAAATTTTTGCCTGCTTAGAAAAGCCTACTGCTATGTCCTAATTGGGCCCAGATTTCTCAGGAGTAGAAGCCCTGGATTTCTTTTTTTCATGCCTGAAAGAATAGAAGTTCTATTTCCTGATGTTTGCTGAAGGTCAGATAATTACTATATAAAATCAGCCTCTCTGGGCAAAGATAATGGTTGAGATTTAAGATGGCATTGGAAGCAGATGAACTCAGATTTGAATCTCAGCTCTACTATTCACTGCAGGCAACTAAATTCTTTCAACAAGTTGTGGTTTCTAAATCCACAAAAGAAAGAAAAGGATACCTTCCACAAATGATTGTTGTGAGATGATTAATGCAAAGCATTTTGCAAGCACTCTGCACAAAGTAAGTGCTTAAAAGTAGTCCCTATAATTATATTATTGCTGTTTCTAAAAGCAATATGTCAGATATTCTACAATATCTGACATTCCAGATAAAATGCATGCAAACACAAAACTGTGGCTTCACAGTACAAATACAGGCACATAGCAGGTGATACAGATAATGATTGTTATGACTCATGCTTCCTCAATCTCACCAGAAAGAATACCATGTTTTTCTCTTTACCTTCTAGGAAGAATAATTTAATATTCTGATAACCCATTTGCATGAAGAGAAATTCTCAATTCTCTAAGCTTTTCATAAAGGTAGGGAAAAATAACAACAAAAGAATTTTTAGAAATAGGATGGCAAAATAATCTGAAATGATTTCAACATTTTGTCTAAATTAGTAGACAAGAAAGTTATTGCATGTAATTTAAGAAATGGTCCAGATATACACAGTGAAAATATTGTAAAAAAAATTACTATATGACAATCTTCTTAATCTATTTTATTCAATGGCTATAATATTCTTATCCCTGACAGATAAAGAACTTAAAGTGATTGAAAATAGATGGGACTTTGCAGCTGTAATCTTATTCACAATATTTGTTATTGTTAATTAGCAGATAAGAGTCCCTCTAGCTTATTGGGATAGTCAAACATTACAATTAATGGGATCAGAGTGAATGAAGGATTACCATAAAATAATTTATCTTTATTTTCTGTCTTAAGAGGACTAGTAAATAACTAGATAATTTGACCAATTCTACTTTTATCTGTTCTTTCTTTTTATGAGAAATCTCTAATTGAGGTGCTACAGAGAATCGAATGGTCCCAGAGATAGAGAAAGGAGAGAAGCAACAAATAGAACAAGTGAAAAGCCCATTTAAAAACCAAACATTTTCAATTTTTCCTCTGTAGCTAGCCATGCATTTATTTATAAGTAACTCAGTTAACATAATTTTTGCATCCCATACTTGGAGAAAATGATGGAGTATGTAACTGAGACTACTTTAACTTGTTTCCTACTCATCAGACGCTTTGAGTGGAATGCCACGTGAATCAATATCCAGATCACCAAGTATGCACTTCCACTGAAAAAAGCACTTTCTAAATATCACATTCACAAAGTAATTTCATTCAACTAAAATGCATAAATAAATCTTAGGTTTATTCAACCCCATCAGAGTCTCTTGTTGCAGGCACAGGAAAGAGCATTTGCTTCATTCACCAAACATTGATCGACTGTCTACTTATATACCAAACATTGAGCTATGAGCTGAGGATGCAATGGTAAATAAAACAGATATGGGCCCCAACTTTATACATTGTAATTTCTAGTTCATGAGACTGTAGTTAATTGAATAATCCACAAACACGTGGAGTATGAAAACAATGACAAGAGCTAAAAGGTAAAATGCATGGTGCTAAAAAAGTTTTTATTGAAGAGACCTTGGTCTAATCAGGGAGATCAGTAGACTTCTTTGAGGAAATAATATTTGAGCTGAAATTTTGCAGTTAGTTGGGAATGAATTAGAATAAGAGCTGATGGGAGGCATTACTAAGCAAAGGAATAACTTGTGAAAATGTGCCATGAGGAGAAGGAGGCTGACAAGGTCAGAGGGAATCAGGGAAGAGCAATGTGGCTGGAATGGTTAAGTTTTAGTAGCACTGCAATTATTTTAGATTGAAAACTCACCATCTCTCTTACTCACATTGACTCTCAGTGTTTGACTGATTATAGAAACTCAATTGCTCTTTCAGTTTTTCTCCAAGAATCCTCACATATATACAAAACATCTGGGTCTTAACCTATCCCCACGAATTCTTCTGGTTCAGCAAGTTTTAGCGTCCATGGTATGGTGCCAATATCGGGAGCAAACTCTGTGCAGTAACTCGTGGTACAACCTTGTGCCAGCTACCTAACCTTCTTGAGATTGTTTTTTCTCGGCCATATAGTGAGTGTAATAAGAACAATCTTACAAAATAGGTGAATATGAGGTGAGATGGTCAAGATGGGGAGATAACTAAACTTTAAAGAAATGTTTACTTCATGTTTGCAGGTTATCTTTTCATGGTTTACTTTAATGTACATTGTTCTGAAGTACACATGCCCCGGACTCTTTCTTACTGGGATGAAAACACTGCAAACAAGAATTATATAAAGTCTTCCTTGTGCTAGCTATGGAGCTTAGCCTACACATTAACTTAGTTGCTGCTTAATGTATAGATTTGGATTTAAGAAAGAAGGGTCAATTGTGGTTGTTGTTTTTTTTTCTTTCTAAGAAAATATTTTTAGGTTGATGTTTCCATGAGAGTTACAAAATATTCTCAATTGTTATGTCTGTTTCTCCTTCTAGGTTAAAAAGTGTATATTATGTTACTTTATATAATAATCTATACCTTTCCTATTCTAAAGAAACTTTTGCCTTGGAAAATAAAAATTGCAAATAATATTATTGTTCATTTCGGGAACTCAAAAAAAAAAAAAAACCTATTCAAGCCTACTCATAATAATACCGATGTGCATATTTTCAGTTCGCTTTTTCCATAGCTTTATAAATATGTACATCCATGAGCGATATACATTAAACTTTCATGTTTCATTTAAAATTATACAACATCAGACTATATCATTCTGCTAATTATTTTTCTCATTTACTGTGTGTATATATATATATATATATATATACACACAGTAAATGAGAAATGCATATATATATGTGTGTGTGTGTGTATATCAAAATACGCCTTAATTGGAGCCATTCGAGCAGTAGCGCAAACCGTATCCTATGAAGTAACTCTGGCTATTATCCTATTATCCATCCTACTAATATCAGGATCATTTACATTAACGTATACACACACACACATATATATGCATTTCTCATTTACTGTGTATATATATATATATATATATATATATATATATATATACACACACACACATATATATATGCATTATATATAGTATCTTAGGACATTTATTTATTTGGTCCTCTTTTGATGAAGATTTGGACTCCCAATATTTTATTATAAACAGTGGTTCAATGAACATCCTTTTACTTGTTTACTTGAGCACATATAAAAAAATTCTTTAGATTGGATAGGAAAGGTTGGACTTGCTGAAACATCAATATTGCATATGCTTTAATTCTAAAAATAACCCAAAAATGGTAAGCGATGAGACTGAGCCTTAGAAAAGGAAGAGACTTATTGAAGGTTAGCGCTTATAAGTTTCAGAGCAGGGAATCACCTCGACATTGGCTTGGCCCCAAAATGTCCTCCCCCCACAACCAGGTTGTTCTACAAACACAACAGGGAATGTTTCATGTTAATATGAAAACTGCGATCAGCTGTCCCTAGTTTCTGTACTTATTCCTTGGAGAATTTAATTCACTTCCTTTGGAGTGGCAGTTAAGGATGGTGAATGTCAACCAAGGGGATGTTAATAACCACAACACTCACTGTGGGAAGGTGGGAAAGAACAGAGGCAGGGAAAGACTTGCCTGCTCATTTTCTTCTTCTCTGAACCTAAAATAGGGATTACTATGGCAAATAGACATGTGACAGAATACATCCAGGCTGGATTTGCCAGAGAGCATCTGGATTTTTGAAACATAAAAAGGTAATATATTGATATTAAAGACAGAACAACTATAAACTTATTTCTCATTCATCATATTATAGAGAGTGTGAATCTCAGTACCTGGTTATCATCACAAATTAGCTAAAATGGAAAGTTGCCAGAAGGCACTTGTAAGTAACCAACATTTGTAAACCACTTCAAAAACTTCAAGAGCATGAGAAGGGCCCTGGGGTCTATGCTGGGAAAATCTGAGAGTAAAACTCAGGTATCTCAAATTCGTTTGCCTCTTTCTTAAGCAGTAAGACAACAGAGTTAAATTCCAAATTTGCATAAAAAATATGATCATCTCAGAGGCTCACTTGAATTACATATATTTCTTGTGCTAGATTTCTAGGCAATATAGTCTATATTTATTCTTCACTGAATTAATTTATACTCAATACTACAGCCAATCAAATCATTGAAATTACAGTCTATTGGACCCAATAAACCTACTTTCACTATTGACAGATTCTATTATTAAAGGCCAGATGTTTTTCCTCATAAGCTTTTTCTCATTCAATCCTCATAAGAACTTTATAAAATAGACATTTTATCTTGATTTTACAGATGAGAAAGCTAAGCACCACCAAGCTAACAGTAACTTGCTCAAGGTCACAGTGTTAAATTTACTTAATGGAATCTAAAGTGATTTAAGTTCCTGTGCCTCATAAGTAAAAGGACAGTGTCAAAATTTTATCAGTAGGGCTCGTACAAAATCTTCCATTCGATAAAACTCTGTTTATTGAATAAATAAATATCTGACTTGCAAGCCACACTCATTAATGCTGATTTTTTTTTCATTAATTTAAGGCAAGATTTGGAATGATTTTCTCAGTTATTTCTGGTAAAATAGAATAACTTGCACGACTTAAAACAAAAAGTGTCATCATGAAAATTAATCTTAAAGTAATTTTATTAAAATTTTTATTAAAAAATAAAGTAATTTTAAATAAAACTATAACCGACAGAGGAGATATCTAGTATTTGCTATTGAATGCTGAATCATCATCCATACAGAGTTAAAACTTACATTTCGACACAACTCCTGATGGGCCAACCACAAAGAGTGAATGCTAACATTATTTCCTCTATAAGATTTCGTTTTTTTTCTTTAATCTATTTTGAGTAGTAAAATGGATATTTAGGATTGAAGAAGACATGGTTTTACCCAAGTAAGCATGTAAATGAACATTCTGGTATAAACTATGGCTACCAAATTACAAAGTGAGAACTTTTCATGCTCATACTATTACCATCATATTCGCTTTTCAATATTAAATATTCTGAACAACTCGAGATAAGCACAAAGGGAATTGCTTTAGCCCAAATTAAGTTCTTTGTATAGGTCCTAATCTTGCAGAGCCCTGTGTTTCTTTTGTTCTGTCATCTTCCACACAAAAGTATTAGCATTTCAATCTGCCTTTAATTTCTAACACTACCCTGAATTTCAATTGTGCATCAAATGTTAGAACAACCAGTTCAAAGAAAAGAGCTGTTAACAGTATCATTTTATATCAAAGGCTTACTCTATAGAGTACATGAAAAAGAATTATTTATTCTAAATCCTGGTAATACTACAGCTTTATTGAATCATCACTATTAAACATGAGCTACTTCAAGTCTATTTCTACATTTCTAAAACTAAAACACACACACACACACACATATATATATGTATATATATCAATCCCAAGCAAGGCCATACTTTTGTCTCATTTGCACAGTTCACATAACGTCAAAACAAAAATCCAGGTTCACTACTAGATTTTTTTAAATGGCAGCTGTGTTTGAAATGGCAAATAAAAATGTGATAATGCTTAGTCACCAAAGAAATACAAAAAATGTTTGAGAAAAGAGCCAGTAAGGGCAGAAAAAAATTATAAAGTACAGCTATTTACATCAAATATGTAGCATAAGATTTCAAAGATAAAGTAAAACCAGGTAAAAGTCATTGATGAAGACTTGCATAAAAAAAAGAAGAAAAGGGAAAACAATCTTCCTTTTTGAAGTATACCTTTAAAAATGATGCATTAATCTGATTATTATCTCAAATTTCTACTTGAACTTGTCTATGGAGACCCATGTGCTAAAGGGAACAGAGAAGGTTTCATGGTGCATAGGTCACATTATTGTTAAAATAAAAATACTTCATCTTTCCCCTTTAGATTTGATTTTTTAAAAGGAATTATAAGTGCACTCAGAACCCTATGCCCTTTGTGGTTATAGAGGCAAACTCATTTCTATCCCCTCTTCTTGTCATAAGAGACTGATACATTTCTTCCCAGTAGAATGCTTTCCAGGCTCTAAAACATAAATGAATAGACAAAGAGATGTGGCAATAATCATACTACTAGAGACTCAAAGATCCTTCATTTTTCATTCCATTGTCATTTCAAGGCTTTATTAATATTCCCTTTTTTTCACATTTTTTTCTGCTGAACCCTCTTCTTGAAATGTCCTTCTCTAATACCATTTTTAAATTAGTGAAATCTGACTAATCCAGATTAAAGTCCAGATTAAACATCACCTCCATAATTAAGACTCTTTCTACGGAATTCATGTTTTCCTCTTTCATGATTTCATTAACATCTCACTCAGGTTATCTATGTAGCACTTATGGTTTTATAATTTGTCATCTCTTCTATACTCTGAGCCTCTGAGTGAAAGAAACATTTATTTTGCCTTATGTCATCGGTGCCTAGAACCATGTCCATCGCACACCATTGAGAATAAGTTACTGCAGGCAGATGCCTTCAATGACCAGGACAGAAGTTGAAAGTCATCAGACCTCCTGGGGTGTATGTGGGGAGAATGTACACATGGCTCTATAAACAAAGCATTAAAATGCCCCTTCCTTAATCATAGTTAATAACCCACCTCCAGACCCCTGTGTCAGGAGACCCTGCTGAAACTCTGCTTTCATACCCTGCGGAATGTCTTTGTCTTAAACCTTTATAAGCTGTCCCTTAACTCCATGCCTCTTTGTGGAGCGATGACTTCCCTTTTCTGGATGGCTGCCACTGGGAAAGATCTCCTGTTCATAAGTCCCAATAAAACCCATGTCTAACTCTCCACCTAGTGTATTCTTTGGTCTTGGGGCTGCACTGACCCGAGCTCTTCAAGAGCTTGGTTGGAACACTGATTTTTCTGTTCAATTTTTATTTAATTATATCTATTTATTCTGTCTCGGAACTCTGGGTCAATTCCAGAATATTTGAAGAATTTAAGGCAAACTAAAGAGTGTATATTTTCTGTGTTTAATTTTTAAAGAGACTATAAATAAGATACAATTTGGCAGGGAACACAGACCTTGCTTTGTGTCCTGTCCCAAGACAAATTTAGATTATTTTGTGGGAAAGAGTCGAAGCTCTCTTTCAGCACCATGGTATTTCATCTGATAATTGGCAAAGGGAGAACAACAAACCAAATAAACTTACTGCAGAGTGAATGAACACTGCTGAAAACGGAGTATTAAATACTTAAACCCTAATCATAGCTGTTAATAATGACATGATAATGATGATAAGGGGAGACACCAGTACCTTATGTTGCGATTATAGATACTTGTCAGTGGAAATGAGATATTTATCAATTGCATTAAGTTTTAAGCAACGTCAGTACTCCTTAATATACTGCAAAAATTCTTTTAGTAAAGTGACTCATGTTTCTATGCAGAAAAAGCATGTTTCTTCCTTACCCGACATAGAACACCATCCAAAGGATTCAAGAACATGATCGATTTCCAATTTAATTTATATTACTAATTTGTAGTATTTTCTTTCAGGTTCTATATCAAGCTATACTGTACAAAGGTTTGGCATATTAAAAACTGCAGAGATTAACTGAAAAATAAAAAATAAAAACTTACCAACTGGTTCTTTCTGATTTTGAAAGAGAATCTTGCTATTACTGCCATCCATGTTTGCCATATTAATTGTGTTTCCGTCTGTCCAGTAGAGTTTCCTTAGTATAAAAGACATATGATTTTATAAATATTAGATGTAGACCTACTTACTGAGCAGAAACACACACTGAGGAACAAAGTGAAAATCAAGACATATTATTCTTGTCTCAGAACTAACTATCAAGAAAGCCCCAAATTTTTGAGCCCCTTGTTGATAGTAACCTACATATTTTCCTGGGAAGAAAGCAGCAATCTTGCTTTTTCCTTTCATTGAAGGAAAATTATCTATTTCCGTTTTCCTCATCCTTCTAAAACTGAATATTTAACTATGACTACAGTAAATTATTTTCATTTTAAGTAATTCATCAAGATTGAGTCATCCTGGTTGTGGAGAAATCAGACACCATGGAAGGGAATAAATTCATTTCAAGAATTCCTGTTGAAGGCACTGGGAGAAAGAAAATATTTTAGCCTACAAAAGCCCTCTCTGTGGGAACAAGATGACTAACCAGAGCTGTGAACATAACATTAGCAAAAGTTTTTTAACAACTGGCATTCTAAGAGAAGTTAACCACGTTCTCTTGTATCTCCTTTTATTCTGACCTGTCACTTCTTACAAATACAAATCAATGAGATCTCACAGTAACATATAAAAACATGATTTTATGCAAATAACAAAAAACCCCAATCAATACTCTTTTTTACAATTTCCGTATTTACATTTGCTTTTTTTTTTTGACTCCATGGTTGATAACATATGTGTCCTCTTAATTAAATAATTTTTAAAATATAAAATCAGAATAAAGGTCTTTGGAATTTTGGAAAAGATTTAAAAAAATAATAATCATACTTTACCCCCTGACTGGGTGAGCTGCAAGACACTGTGGTTTATCGATTCCATGAATAATTGAGGTTTTCAGAGAGCCATCTAATCGTGCCACATTAATTTGAGTTTCATCAAATTCTGAGCTAACCCAGTATAAATTACGTGACACCCAATCCACTGCTAGCCCTCTGATACTCTGAATATCTGTAAAACAGGAAAGAGAACATTAAAAGTGAATGAAGTTTCTCATTCTGTTGACTCTTCAAGTGAGTTATTTTCTTTCTCAGGGAAAATTTAATTTACACTTTAATTTGTTAGCTAAAATTGTACAAGATTGTAATCTCATTCCCTTATCAACCCTTCTTAAAGCATGAATAATCATTAATGTCTTACTGTTGAGCCATTTGAAAATCTGAAGCACAATTAGCATTGAAATTACAGTAATCATCAATGATTCATTGCTAAACACTTAGGAGTAGTCCAAGGTGACCAAAATTCAAATTAGAGTAACGGCTTCTCCAGTTGGTAGCACATCTTTCTAGTTAGGAAAAAGTACTTGTGGGTCATCAACAAATGAGCTATTTTGTGTTTTAAGTGCCAATTTGTTACTGAAATGAAATAAAACAATGCAACTTTCCTAACAGAATCACCAGCATTGAACATCTTTCAAGGTATATAATTAACAGGAATTGACTGAAATATGAAGAAAGAAACTAGAATCCTTTTAAAATTCCTCCAATGTGGATTCTACAGAAATTGCTGAGATCTAATTAAGTTTGGATTCATTACAGTCAACATGAATATTTGGGTTGCTCTTTGATTATTCAATTAGACATCTTTTATAAAAACATGGAATTTAGGTTTAAATACAATGGCACATTTTATTTAAAAGTTAAACTAAAAATAAAATTTTACAAATAATGGATTCTAAAAAGTCTATTAAAAACATTACCACGGGGCGGGCCGCGGTGGCTCAGCGGGCAAAGTGCTTGCCTGCTATGCCGGAGGACCTCGGTTCGATTCCCGGCCCCAGCCCATGTAACAAAAACGGAGAAACAGAATACAATAAAACAAGAAAATGTTTAAAAATGTTTCCCTTTCTTCCTTCCTTCCTTCCTTCTATCCTTCCTTCCTTCTCTCTGTCTTTCCTTTAAAAAAAAAAAAAAAAAAAACAAAACATTACCACGTAAATTAGGACAGTTTAGCCCCCAATCTGTGTGCCATTTAAGTACTCTCATCTACCTTGATTTTGTTTTTATTTTACAATGTTTTAATATTTTCCAGCTTCATCTCTAGAGTTCTCTAGATCAGTGTTCTCAAGCACATGAGGCAACTGGAGAGTTCAAATGAAGGATGTGATTCAGTAGGTATAGAGAGAAGCCCAAGCTTCTACCTCCAAGCAACTACCTCCAAGTTGCTGCTGGATACATTTCAATGGTGATGTTTCCAAAATGGCAGAGCCACAACTCACTGCAACAGAATTGCAGCATCTTCTCATTTAACCATTTGGCAAGAGAAGCCGCAAAGTTGTGCAGGTGAAAATTTCAGATTTTGAAAATTTGCCAATTAGCCCAAAATTTATAACAGCACAAGAGAGGTGAAGACCCAGCAGTCTGGCTTCTGGTGCATCATGGGGATGGTAAGATACGCTAAGAATCTCAATTGAGTCTACTTTTCTTGTGTACTCCTTGACTCTCCCACAAGCTATAGCTACCACACACTACTGGCTCTTCTTTACATATGAAGTATCCAGTCCTTTGCATCTGCTGATCAACTTGGGTTGAGCTTGCTACCATTTCCCTCCAAAGTCAAGCCTGAATACTCCTCAGTGAGTACTTCAGTAATTCCATGTCAGAATTCAGAATTCCTTATGCTAATTTCCTAAGAGGCTTAATATTCTTGATATAATCTTTGTTCCATTTGGTCTTTTATTTTAGCAGTTATTTGTATCTCACTCTTTCATGAGATCTTATGCTCCTTGACCTAATGGTCTGTTTTCCTAATCTTTGCATAATTGCCATCGCTCTACCCATCCAGTATCCCATATATAGAACCCAGGGTAAGGTATGAGCTCAATAAGAGCCTATGGAGTAAAATCAAATTAGCATATTTATCTTTCTAACTAAAAGATAAAGAATAAACATAGGAAGTATAGCTCACTGAGCACCCAGTACTATAGATATGATTTCTCAAGGGAGTGGCACCTGCAGGTGTGATTTTTGTCCTTTTTTCTTTCTATCCTCCTTTTTTTTTGTTTTAAATCACAGATATTAACATTCTTTCTCCAAAAGGCTTCAAGGGTGAAAATGAAAACTGAGAAAACCTATTCAGAAATAGATGAAACAACAGATGTTTCATATGCAAATTTTCTACACAAATTCAAGGACTGCCTCTGAAACTGCCATGTACTAATTTACTAGAATAGCCCCACCTTTACTAACTTGTTAAAGCTTTCACTTCCCTTTTTAAGATTAATGAGGGACCTGCCTAACTCCAGGACAAGTTCCTGTTTTCTTCTTTTCCTGCAGAACTGGCTAAAACTAATGAAGCAAGCACCAAAAGAAGAAGCCTGAACTTAGTCACTCTGGTACATAAAAATAGCCTATGAGAGGAATCAAAATGAGCAGGAACAATAGGAAATAGAACCATCAGACCCAAAAAGCAAGTGAGAGGTCGGATTGCTACAAGTTCTGGCAGTCACAAGGCTCCCTCATCAAAACAGAGGACCAATCAGCAGTAATAGTCAATTTGCAATCCCTAATTTGAAAGTTTAAACAGCCAATGGCAATAGCCCATTTGCAATTCTTAATTTGAATGCTTTCTAGACAATCATCATGGGCCAGCGTCCCTAAAATCTTTATCTCCACCACACTTTTTCAATCTAATAAAAATCTCTCACCTCTCCAGTTAGGGAAGACAGATCTGAGGACTTCACTTCTTTCTCCTCTGGGCTAACCTCTGCTGATAAACTCCTTTTTTTCCCCTCAAAATCGTGGTACCACTGTACTGGCTTCTGTGTGATTCAGACAAGAGCTCACTTGAGTGGTTTCACCCCCAAAATTTAGATTTCACTGTTATTCCTGACCTGTTATCAGTTCCTTCATTCCTTCTGGATAAATCATCACAATAGTTTTTTATTTTCTAAGTATTTTAGATACTGGGTACCATTAAATACAGTGTCTGGCAAATATAGGGAATGAATCTGTACCAACTGACAAAATAATTATTGGCAGAAGTTGATAAGAGTTTCAAATCCTAATGGAAACCTATGCCCAAATAGTTCCCAATTAGATTTGAAGTATCATTGAGAATCAAATTAGCAATGTGACCAAAAGGTCTAAGTTTAAAATTTTGTAGTTACAAAAATTGCACGATTATATAATAATTTTCTATCTCTTGAGAGAGTATTCTTTACAGAAATAGATACACTTGTAACTTATATTCATTTTTGTTTTATCTATTTTAAGTTGCTGCTTTACTCAACCTAACAATTCTGTTCTTTCAAATAATAGATGATTCATATACTAGAAAGACACTTCCTCAAACAATAGCATTTGCTCAAAGTTGAGTCCTTAATTTCCCAAAGGTAAACAATGTATACTTTGCCCTAGAATAATCACAGATGTGGAGGCCTTTTCTAATACAAAAATAAATTCTATTGATAGTGGCCTAGAATTTCATAGAGCTGCCATATATCTAAAAGCCTTTGCATATATTTCAGAATAAGCAATAAACTGTTAACAAGGTAATGAATGGGATGATAACCCGTATACTTCACCTGGATAATACTAGATGAAATCTAGAGAGTATGCTGAGTATACACGCGAACCCTGGTAAGGAAATTGTATTCAAACCTCAGAATTATAGGCAAGCCTTTGCCGTTCCACATGCTGAGATTTCATGATCCTAAAAGGAAGGGATGCTTAGGGATAAAGTAAAAATCATTTGGGGTCCAAAGGACTGAATCCAAAGTCGGGTGCAAACAGAGCTTTGGTATATCCTAAATGGCAAATGTGAACAAGGTACTTCATCATATACAAAAGCAGAAAGTAATATGTATTTTAAAATACTATGTGAGGAATAAACAATAAATTAGTTAGAACAGGACAAATACAAATGTGAATAGTAAACTATATTATCCCTGGCTTTTATTAGGAACTTTAAGTGATACTGATGTTCATTTTCTTTCTTACTCTAATTGCAAGCAATACTTGTAAGTTTTTAAAGGCAATTTATTATCTAATTAAGCATAATTCTGGATAGAATATTAGCACTCAAAGGGGCAGTTGAATTACTGGGACAATCTTTAAAAGAAAACACCCAGGGCTGATATAATTAGCCCACATCAAGTTGTGTTGAGGTACCAGACATTCTTACTATACGGTAATAGAGATGACAGGACTTCTGAAGACATAGTTCTTAGTGTGAATTTGTCTATTACTTCCTCATTTTAGTTTTATGTCAGTGTTTTAGCTGCTGTGAACCTAAGTTTTCTCATCTGCAGAATGGAAATATTTCATAATAAAAGGATTGTAAAGATTAGAATAGATAATGCTCTGAAGAACCTTATATGATGCTTGGCACATTAATAATGGCTAATATTCATCAGATAAGAGAAGTAAACCAAGGCATGAGTAACTGAAAAATATTTGGAACAAGTACTGATTCAAGTAGAATTCATTACTATCTGAGAATAAGACTGCAGACCACTAGCACAAAATTGCCAAGATTTGTTACAGTTTATTTTTTTCTTAAGATAAAATTATCTTTGGTTTTTGTTATGTACAGTAATACATATTTGTTAAATTATGCCACGACTGTGCCTAAAGTCATGTATTAGTATTTATATCTATAATGAAATGTATTTGCTCTAAATCACTATCACATGCAGTTTGTGTGGGCAATATTTAAATGACTTTTTCAGAAGGTGGAGTATGGCAAAGCAGGCACACTATTTCTGGGTCCGTTCATGAAAGTTTAGGTCAAAGAGTCACAGGGTTTTCCTCAAAAAAGGAAAAGTTTTACTTGGGAAGAAAACAATGGCAGATTGGTGGGGCAATGTATAGATTTAGGACCCAATTTTCAAAGCTGGCTACACATTAGACTTAGAATAAGAAAACATGGAAATAACAAGTCTCTCAAGAATAACTACAGTAGAGAGAGGGCAGCTTAGTGAGAAGACAGAGGCCAACAGTATAAGAAAGAAGAGAAAGTTCTCCAGAGAGTCATTCACAGGGGATCTAAAAGATGGAAAGTATAAAAAATATGTGCAGTAACTGGCTGGATTAGAGAAACTTTGACAAGTTCAGAAGCTAAACTGTTCAAAAGCTCACCTCAAGTTTTTCTATTAATGAAAAAGTTTATCAGTCTTTATCAACGTTTCCCTCTGAAGAAAGGAAAACAATGCCATTCAACCTGTGTGGTGACCCAGAAATGGAGGAGTCATCCTTGACAGTGTTTATTCCTCGTCCTCCACATCCAATGGATATGCCTGGTATGTTTTTCCTCATTGATAGGCTCTATGATCTTGCTTTTCCATCTTTGTTGCTCATTCTATAGTCCAGGTTTCTATCATCTTTTACAAGAACTACTATAGCAGTCAACTAACTTGGCTTCCAATGTCCACTGCTCACCTACCTCCATCCCAGATCTGGTCCATTCTTGACAAGACATAATAGCTGGATGATCATTTCCAAAGGCAAATATAATCATGTAGCCTCACCCCTTGAAATTCTTCCTTGATTCCCATTATATTTTAGTATTAAGATAAAAATCAATATCTTGACCTATAAAGGCCAGCATGATTTAGCTCCAGCTTATTATAATTATTTTGTTCCCTTGGCTTGTAAAGCACTTCTCTGATGTTGTGTTCCATTCTATTCACTCTGCACTGGCCTTCCTGCATTTGTTTCAACATTTCCTATTATTTCTTGCCAGAGGCTCTACACATGCTCTTTCCTTACTTGAAATGTGTCTCTATCCTTGTTTTCACCCTGCAACACAAACATGTACATCTAGTTAACTCTCATTGCTGAGATATCAGCTCAGTCATATTTTAACCTTCCTGTTTCGGTAAGTTCCTATTTTTTTATGTTCTCTGGTCTCGGTGTTCAAACCCTTCAAAGTATATATTATAGATGTACATTTCACATTATTTTTTGTGACTCATTGATTAAGAGCTCTTCGCCCCACTACATTGGAAATGTCCTGAAGACAGGGACTCTGGCACATTTTTTGCCATATAGAAAACATCCCACTATTTGTCACAGTGACCAAATGAACAATCATTGATCTTAATGATTATATGTAATTATTAGTCACTAACAATTCATAGTGAGAAAATAGCATTATGCAAATTTTGGTTAATAATTGTAAATCAAATCTGCTAAAGAGAAATAAGTCTTTCTGACTATCTGAAAGACATACTCACTAAAACCATAATTAGACAGAGGAAGAAAATTGTCCCTAATTTTTTTTTTTAAACATCTTTTGCTCTTATAATTCACAGATCCTTCTGGAAAGTATTTAGCATTCATGAACAATCTTCTCTTAGACTTTGATGAATTTCTTCAGGGATGTTCACCCAACTGACTGTCAATCTTAGGAGGAATTTAAAGTCTTTTAACTGGTCTTTCAAGTAGCTAAATGACCTTTATCCAGGCATCCTTCTTTTTAAATTCAATCTAACAAAGATTACCCAGCCATTCCTACCCGTCCCCCCTACCCCACCATGTAAAGATTCCTCTACACAGAGGAAATCTTTGCAGTGTCTTTTTAAGAAATTTCTTCTATTTCTCCAAGTTTGAAATAAATATTTGAAAAAGCTTGTAACCAATTCATTAACAGGTTGCTTTAACAGTTCTAATCTGACAATCGTAAAGAGCTGTCCTAAATACAACAGTACGTTAGTGGGCAGAGATCCTCAGAACTAACAGTGGTACTCAAGCCAGCTTTCTAGGACTATCAGTGGAAAATTCTTTTATTAAAAACCACCAAAAATTCAAAATCTGCACTTCTTAATATTTTTTATTAAGAGACTGACTATGTTCCAATAAGGTCTGATTTTAAATTTTCACTGTATTTCAAAGTACAGGAATTTTAAATCTCTTTCTGGATTACTCATTTCCCTTTTTCTCCATTTTCTTCCAAATCACCCTGCATGCTTAGATGGGCAGGAAGTTGAAAAGAAGCTTTTTCTTGCTTGGGTTTGTAGAATTGTTGTTAGTGCCGTCCTAAGCAAACAGTAGGTACTCAATGAAAAGTCATTAAATAAAATAATAACTGACCCAGAAATCAAGATACAATGAAATTTACAACAAAGATTAGGAAATATTCATGATAAGTATTTAAAGTATTCAACCACTGCATTTATACTTATGTTTCATTTCCACTATCTTTTCTACTTTGGGGAGAAAAAAAAAGTTACTCTTTTTTAATACAAAAATATTTTCTGAAAAGCTATGAGTCAACTTCCTGGGTCAGGAGATGGGTAAGAACAGGTTCCCTGGCTTATTTTTGTTGCCTCTTTCTGTAGAAAGAAGTGCAAAAAGAAATAGTAAATAATCTTGAGTCAGCAGAAGGAAAACAGTCCTTCTCAAGATTGCTATTTTCTCTATGCAAGTAAAACTACCTCCCCATCAGCAAAAATACGTCTCCAAATCTATTTCTTTAGAAATATGCTTTAAAGAGGTCCATTCTGAAGAGTTTTTCTTCTCCTGATAGTAAATTTATGATATCAGCCTGGACTACTACGTGCAATCTGATCATAGCACTCTACAATGTTAAGGATGTAGCGTATTATTAAACCTCTCAATAATTAATTTCAAAGGTCATATAAGAGAATGGAATAATAGAGAAGGAATGCAAAAAGCAAAAACAAAAACAAACCTTGTGATTATTACCAATTGAATAACAAACACTTTTTGTAGGTTAACATGTAATATGCAATTCTTTTACCTCTTGAAATAACAGTTTCTAACCCAGTTCCGTTAATAAAAGCCCGTTTAATGGTTTGCGTCTTAATATCTGTCCAGTACAAACGTTCTTCAGAGGCATCAAAGTCTATCACTGTAACATCATCAATATCAGGAACTGTAAAGGCCGTGATAAAGTTAAAATATGGATTGTCAATATCCACTCCTCTGATTTCAGAACGCCTTGCATAAAGAAGAAACTTTTTCATTTCTAGAAAAGAAATAGAAAATAAGTGTTTTTCTTTTATAAAGCTGGTAAGTCTAAATTAGTCTAAGATTTCTAGAATATTGCTTACTGATGAATTAATACATTTTTAATCCCAGAAAATCATAATCAAAATTTGATAGAAACATTAATGCAGAAATGACATCTATTTTTAATCGAGGTACTTGACAGAAAAAAAAAATGTAAAACAATTTAGACTCCTTAAGACATCATTTTTCTTTAGCAAGAAATGCAAGTAATCTATTGATACTGGAATTTTAAACAAACTTCCTTAAGTACACGAACTCTACAAATGTCAAACAACTGTATTTGACCCTTGTATATTATTATGGCTTAATATTGCATTGCATTAAATACTTTTTGAAAGATTTTGAATACAATGAAATCAAACTTGTTGTTAAATTAGTCTTGATTTAAAAAATAATTTTCATGTATCCCCTCCGCAAAATTAGGGTTCAAATAATTTAAAGCATGCTTTTAAGGTAAAATTTTGTAAATTGTTAGTAGCTAACATTGTGAAGCCCTGTATCATTCCATTTCCATAGGCGCCTTTTTTGTACTGAGAGCGTGAAATATCAGAAGATCAAACAGAAATAGGAGTCAGAGGTACTCCCCTCTTTCACAGTTCTCATGCGTTGTTACTGTTGCTAGTTGAGAGGTGTTATTACCGTTTAAAATTAAAGCCACCTTTAAAATTATAGCTTAACTTCTGGTAGTAACATTTGGTGAGTACATTCTCCTTTCTGCCCTTAAAAGTAATTGCTTTGCAAATAAGCAAAACATTACTAAAGTTAAAACTTTCATTCCCAAATTTTGTCATTGTTTAGTTCAAATGTGCTGTTAAAATTAAAAAAAAAAAAAAGAAATTTTGAGCTATATATTTTACTCCATTTTTTTTCCCTTTCAAGTTGCTAAACCCCTACAAAATGATACTGAAATGACTTTAGAGGAAGAACAGGAGGAGATTAAAGCTGTTAAGTAGCCCTTTGTTATGCAGGTTACCTACATCATCATTTTCTGGTAATGCACTTTCACTTACAAATCTCCCTGTTTTGCAGAGATAAACTCTGCTAACACACAAATAAAAAAGAACTGGAATACATGAATACGGTAATAAATAGCAAAGTGCAACACATCACACATTTAAAGAATTTTGTTAGTCTCCCAAAGTAGATGAATCATCAGTCGTGTCTGGAAATAGTACTACCTAAAATGTTTATAAGCAAGTTAAAAGCTCTTCTGCGTTATTTTCAGTAACGATCCGAACGCTACTACAATGCAAGAGAATTCGCTTTGGATTTTAGATAAGCACTGTTAGAAATTTACCATAGCAGGTCTTCTTGTCTGCAGAAAGCTTCATCAGGTGAGGGCACGCACACGCAGCACTCCTATTATGGCTGATCAGACACATGTGAGAGCAAGGACCTCTGCCGTCGTTAGCCGCACAAGGATTAGGAGCTGTAATTACACCATGAAACATTAATTGTGAGAAAGAAGAACAGATTAGGGAATCTCTAAGATTGGCACAGGTTATTTGCTTAACGATTCAAGATGAAGTTCCCTATACAACATCCATTGCAGGATGATGAATATGACGACAATAGACAATCATACACAGAAATCACATTAATGAAAAAATTTTTCGTTATCAAAGATTTAACATTTATGATAACTCTTCAATTTCCTCTAAGTTGAATGGCTAGCACCCTCGTGCTTTAGAAGCAAAGTTCTTAAATGATTCGGTTTGAGTAATAATCAAGAATAATGACTGTATTTAGTATAAAATGAACTCAGGTAGACCATAACCCAACAGTTGGGACTTCTTATGTATGTTGTCATTTTCCTAACCTGCTATATAGACTTCCTTTGTGGCACAGCACAGCGCTCTCAAAGATTTCCCTAAGAAACTGCATTTACATTTATAGTTTTCTTTCAGGCCAGCTGGTCTTTTTCCACATCAGGGACTATCTGAAGAAATGTTTGTCTTCCCTCATTGTTAAGTCATCTACTTCTTCATTGCCATTTTCCTCTAATTGATTCTATGGCTTAGGCTTGCTCCACATGCACGTATTTACTAAATCCCATTGCACAATCAATTTATGATTTATTAAAATTAGAATGGAATATTAAATTTTACAGTTCAATTTCATTCTCTCAATCTTTTGCATTTCTTTTTCTGCCATCTTGCTTTTTGCGAGCAAAATTTTAATATTAATTGATCAAATGTTATCTTAAATCTTATTTTTAAAGAGTCCATAGAGAATCGGCTTTAGAACTAAGCTACTAAATAGGAGGCAGAAAAGAGTGACACCCTCTGGACACCACTAACAGTATTTTAATTTTCAACTAGTGGTATCTTCCTAAAAGCGGATGTGTTGTTCAGAGCATCTCAGATCAGCCCTAAAAATCAAGGAGAGATAAGCAAATTGTAGAGGATATGGGAAATCATTGAATTTGATAAATAATGTGGCTTTTGGATTTTTCAAGATAGATGGCCAGAAGTTTCTATTTGCACCACCACCAGAGGAATTCTTTAATGCTAAATCATCAGCTTTTAAAGATGAGTATCTACAAGGCCAACTACATTTTTTCAGAAACTTCATTTTTAGAAAAAAAAGATTTTCAGAAAAGAGTTATTTTGCCCATCATTATCATCAAAGTTCTTATGATTATGTACAGTTAAGAGTAGAATTGTGGCAGGCCAAGCTTTTTAAAAACTTTGGTTTTCAGAATATAGATAAGGTTGTCAAGGCTGGAGACACAAGAGGAGTTGTCATGTTTCTTTGAGTGATCCTATAGTATAGACAGATTTTCAAATACATCGCAGTCCTTAGTATCCTACCCCCAAGGTCAAAATAATCCATGCCTCTGCACTTGATGGCAAATTTAATGAGTAAAACAAAAAGAGGCCTCAGAAACAACCCATTTGTCTGACAACATTGACTATGAATAAAAATATCAGAAAAGACCGGTAGCTATATTCTTACGGAATGCAATTCCCTGTGTTGCAGAGTGAGCCCTGTGTAATATACTTTGTCCCCTTTGACTTCCTTTGTTATTCTGGGGGCTCCTAAAGAATTGCAAGTTAGAGAAGCAAGAAAGGAGTAGTGAAAATTATTGAGGAGAAAATGTGTGGAGGCAGAAAGAAGGCGTGCTTGTGGAGAACTGTCAGAGACCTGGAGTAAGGTCTAAAGAACTGTGATAAATAATTAGGAGAAAACGCACACTTTTCAGCACTAGAGTAAAGAAAAAAAGAAAAGGATGAGGAAGAAGAGAAACAGAAAGAAGGACCAGGAGAAAAGCAGAGGGGAAGGAGGAAGAAGGAGGAGAAACTTGTTTAACAACATTGACAAAGGAACTTTTATTCTTCCCAGGGAAGTTAAAATCATAATCCATGATAGTCCAGTGGCAGGTGCTTTGAAGATCACTATTTCTCATCCAGATACTAGCTTTTCTTTACATGCCATATTTTTAATAAAATAATTTTAGATGCAAGATAAGATATTAAATTTCTATATACATAATAAAGTAAAAGTTTTATTAGCTTTGTTGCCCAATATGTGCATTAATAATACTGTAATGTACAATTCACAATATTTTGTGCTTTACAGCATGGAAAATCCACAAGGAAGTCTCACGTTCTATTTTCATCTTTTTTCACCTTGAAACAAAGTTATGTAATTCCTTTAAAGTTTCTTTCCAACCATACGTTTAAACAAATCAATTCTATTGATCGGATTAGAAAATTTTATTCACAATACTCACTTCTAATATATTTCGGGGATTAGCAAAAATTCCCCCTGGGCCAATTCTATCTTGTCTTGTCCCTGTTTTTGTAAATAAAGTTTTATTGGAACACATCCATGTTCATTAGTTTGCATATTATCTATGGCTGCTTTCACACTGCAATAGTACAGTTGAGCAATTTCAGCAGAGACTGTATGGCCCACAAGGCATAAACTATTTATTATCTGGCCCTCTGCAGAAAACATTTGTAAACCTCTGATGTAATTCGAGTAAATATTCTATGTAAATACCATTACAATATCAGTATACAGGTTATTAACTCCTAAAATCTTTTTTTAACTTGTCTTTTACTCCCACATTTAATTAGTTGTCAAATCTTGTCAGTCTGACCCTAATATATATTTCCTTCTTTCCATTTTTATCTCTCCTTTTCCACAGTTTTGTTTCCTTACTTTTCAGGGACTGGTATCCTGTGGTACTATCTGTCATGATTTCTCCCATCTCTAAATATTACTTTCAATTATCAACTAATTAAGTCATTAGGAAATTTATAGCTTAATGTTTTATTATGCAATTTCCTGTGGCATATACTCATAGATTTTATGCCAGTATACATAAGACTCTTAAGTTAACCCAGGGTTTGGCAAGCTATTATTGTAAAAGACTAAATAATAAATATTTTCAGTTTTGTGGTCTTAGGCCCACCAGAGTAAATACTCAATTCTGCTACTGTGACTTGAAAGCAGCCACAGAAAATATGTGAACAAATGGGTGTGTTTTATTTGTATGAAAATTTTCAAATAAAATCATATCCACAAAAACAGACACACAGAACTGGATTTGGTTGAGACCCCTGACCTCTGGGCTAGAGTACCAGTGTTATGCAAGTGGGAACTATGTATTGTGTACATACCTATTGTTTCTTCCTTTAATTTCTATGGTATCTATTCTAGTGCTAGGCTTAGAGACATTTGCATTCATATGCATGCTCATTAACGTATGTGGGCGTATGAGCTAAAATGGCAGCAGTATAAAAATTTGGAAAGTGAATTAATCCTCTAAAGCACATCATAGCTGAGGTGAAGAGATTAAATGATGCATAACTACAATGCTTTATAGGAGAGCCGAATGTTAATTACGCAATCATACAAGACTGATGTATGCCCTTTGAAGAAAACAAAATCATTAAAGATAATTTCATATTTCATGAAAACCATGCTTAATTAGGGTCCATTTCTCACCACCAAAACAATCTAAATCAGACAATTATTTTATTAAATAAATTCAAATAAAATATAGGCAAATGCTGATGCAATATTTATCTAGGAGAGTGTTTCTCAACCAGAGGTGGAGGAGTTGGGGCATTTCACCCTCCAAAGTACATGTGACAATGTCTGCAGACATGTCTCATCATCAGGACCAGGCTGCATTCCTGACATCTAATGAGTCGAGTCCAGGGATGCTGATAAAAATCCTATGTAACAGCCCCGCAGCAAACAGTTATCTGACTCAAAAATGTGAAAAGTTCTGAGGTTGAGAAACCTTGATCCAGGAGCAGAACTATGGATTCTGAACCTTAATGAATCTTAATGAAGGGCTCTAAATCACTTTTTTTTAATAAAGAGGATTTATTTAGTTACAAATTTACTAATTTGGGAAGGCACTCTAAATCGATTTTCTTTTTTTTTGTATGCTCTATGGCAGGGCCATATTTCATTCTTTTTCCATGTGAGTATTTCATTATTGCAGCACCATTTGTTGAATTATTGTTTTTTTCTTTGTTTTTTCTTGTTTATTTTGTTTGTTTGTTTTGTGGGAAGTGCATGGACTGGGAATCAAGCCTGGTTCCCCCTCCTGGCAGGTGAGAATTCTACCACTGCACTACCCTTGTGCCCCCTCTAAATCACTTCTACGTAACTGAAGCACCTACATCAAACTAATGCCAAGGAAGAAAGGGTCTTATGATTTCATTTTTATTAATCCTTCCCCCTGACCCAATCTAGACTGTTAAGTACTATAGTAAAAGAATAGCAATTTATAAACACAGTTCAATTTTATACCTGCATGCAAATTCATTGCAATTCAGTTCTTTGACATTTGGATTATATTTTGCCAAACAAATAATACCATAATTTCATTAATGGTTTCAAGTGAACCGACAAAACCTGTTAAGTTCATAATATGGTTTTACCATGATATTGAGGGATTCTGTAAATCACTAAATTAGATGCTAATCTATATACTCTGTATCAGGAGCAGGTACTATGAGTTACAGAATGAAAATAAAAGAGGAGAAAGTGAGTCCCATTTTGGGTTTTTATATCAACAGCTGGAATGAGGTAACAAAATATATTTAGCATGTTTCCACCCTCCTTCTCTCCATTGTACATCTCCTCTCTTCTACTAGATTCTCAGTACTGCTTGGTTTCCTAAACATCTGCTATAGAAGCTTCATAAGTTTACTCAAATCTCAAAAATTCCTCCTTGCTTTGATATCACTTACCTTTCACTGCACCTCAGTCAGAAGTTTCACCCCTCAAGCTTACTGATATTAACTACAAGTAAAGGTAGAAACATTTTGATTTAACTGATTCAAACTTACTTAATGTTTTGAGAAATATTAAAATAGGGTATGTGCCAAATGAAATAAATCTTCAACTGATAGTATGTAAATATTTAAAATAAAATGATACTATTGAGGTAAAGGGAAGAACATTCATTTTTTTGACGGTTAATAATACATATAGATATAGTGTATGCACACAAACTCTGGCAGTCTGGCTCTAGAGTATTGCTACTGACTATTATGTCTCCTAAGGTGATTGCTATTAAAGTCATCTTTCTTGCATTGATATTGTGTAACTTAACAATACAGTTCTATTACTTAACAAATTATTTTAAGAAAATACTGGAAAATTATACTAATATCTAACCTCAGATATTTAGGATCACAAAGACACACGCAAACAACTCCACTGAAGTTGATCTCACTGAAATTATAGCTAACCTTCCTGCCAAGTCCAATGGATGCTTTTATGTCTTTATCTTTCTTGACTTCTCTATGGCAAGTAATAGCATTGGCCACTGCCATCTTACAATTCCTCCTGCAGGTCTGGAGGACACTCCGCTTCGGTCTGGAACCTCTTGAGTGCTTCTGAGGGTTCTCCTCTGCCTTCTCCCTGAGGGGGGTGCTCTGCAGGGCCCTTTCCTTCCCCATTTTCATTTCTGTAACATTCTTAGGAAATTTCACCTATCTTCTTATCACTAATCTACAATCGAATGGCTCCCAAAACTCTAGCTTCAGCCCAAGCTCTTCTTCCCTTTTTTTATTTTTTGCATGAGTAGGCACCAGGAACCAAACCTGGGTCTCCGGCATGGCAGGCGAGAACTCTGCCACTGAGCCACCATTGCCTGCACTTTTCTTTCCTTTCTAGCCCTGAATATTCAATGTCATCCCAGAAGAACCTCAATTTCATTTTATTCTAACTTTTCACTTTAACCTTTAAACTAGAAATGAGTCAACTATGGTCTGTAGACTAATACAATCTTGCGAGCTACTTTCTCAAATGGGTGAAAGAAAACAAAGTGAAAAATATTTTATTGACACATGAAAATTATATGAAATTCAGATTTCAGTCCCTAAATAAAGTTTTATTGGAACACAACCATACTCATTCACTTTCTGTGTGAGTGTTTTCATGCTATGACTACAGAGTTGAGTAACTGCAACAGAGTTGCATTAGCTATATGGCCCACTGTTCTAGTTTGGTAGCTGCCAGAATGCAATACACCAGAGACGGATTGACTTTCAATAAAAGGGGATTTATTTAGTTAATGTATAGTTCTTCAGAGGAAAGGCAGCTAACTTTCAACTGAGGTTCTTTCTTATGTGGGAAGGCACAAGACAGTCTCTGCTGGCCTTCTCTCCAAGCCTCTGGGTTCCAACAACTTTCCCCGAGGTGATTCCTTTCTGCATCTCCAAAGGCCTGGGCTGAGCTGCAAGTGCTGAGATGAGGTATGCTGAGCTGCTTCGGCTATGTTATGTTGAGTCTCTCATTTAAGCACCAGCCAATTAAATCAAACATCATTCATTACAGCAGGCATGCCTCCTAGCCAATTGCAGATGTAATCAGCAACAGATGAGGTTCACATGCCATTGGCTCACGTCCACAGCAATAGAACCAGGTACTTTCAACTAGCCAAGTTGATCCCTGAACCTAACTACTGCATGTCCACCCCTTGTCAACTTGGCAACTACACAGATCACCTTAAACAATATTAAAGTGCAAAAAATTCTCTTCTGGCTGTGGACTGTAAATGTCAAAACAAGTTATCTGGTGCAAATATGCAAAGGAGGGACAGTCACCCGATCCATAGGGAGAAATTGGAAGGAAAACCTGCAGGGCAAACACCAATGGATTTCAAAGTCTGAAAGTTATTTATCCTTCAGCTTTAGAAGGTGGCAGTCCCACCGTTTCCAAGGGCCTATGCAGTGGCCTGCCTGCCTCTTTCCAAATTAACCTCGGGGGACATTGAGGAGACCACCTTTTCTTCAGCTCCACTCTCTCCAGGCATCAGGGCCACACATGGGCTCTCTGTCATTTCCAGGGCACACGCTCAACACCTCCATTCGGTGGCAGCCAGGCTCTCCCCAGTTCCCACGGAGCGTGCTATACCTTCTCCAAACTCTGAGGAGGCACAACTCTTTCACTGCAATGAGGTGGGAGACTCATCCTCTCCATGTATATGGATGGGTCCACTCTCCTGGCTGATGCTTCTTGACTTCAGACCCGAGCTTCCATGGTTCTCACTCTGGAAACTCCAATTAGTCCCTTTTGTGTTCCACTTCATCAAGATTGGCAGTGATTCCATTTATACCAACAGTCTCTTCAAGCACTCCAGGATTTCTCCATCATTCTATTCACAGTTTCTCCAAAGTCTTCCCCTTATCCATCAAAAAAACTAGTCCAACATGTCTGGTGTTTGCAAACTGCAGTAGAACCCTACTTCTCCAGTACCAAATCTGTTCTAGTTTGCTAACTGCCATAATGCAATACACCAGAGACAGATTGGCTTTCAATAAAAGGGGATTTATTTAGTTAATGTATAGTTCTTCAGAGGAAAGGCAGCTAATTTTCAACTGAGGTTCTTTCTTATGTGGAAAGGCACAAGGCAATCTCTGCTGGCCTTCTCTCCAGGGCCTCTGGGTTCCAAAGACTTTCCCCGGAGTGATTACTTTCTGCATCTCCAAAGGCCTGGGCTGAGCAGCAAGTGCCAAGATGAGGTATGCTGTGCTACGTTGAGTCTCTCATTTAAGCACCAGCCAATGAAATCAAACATCATTCACTGCAGCAGGCACACCTCTTAGCCGACTGCAGATGTAATCAGGAACATATGAGGTTCACATACCATTGGCTCATGTCCACAGCAATAGAACTAGGCACCTTCACCTAGCCAAGTTGACACCTGAACCCAACTACCATCCCCACAAAGCCTAAAATACTTAGCACAGGCCCTTCTATAGAAAAAGTTTCCCAACCCCTTTCTTAAGCCATCTCCCATGATTTTTCTTTTCCATTTTGGTGGTGATGCCAATTACAGAAAACTGGGAACTTAAGGCCATCCAAATTCTCCTTCCATTCCCAGTCACCTACCCCATCCACAACACACCTATCACTATTTTTTATTGACTTTGCTTTTAAAGATATCTCAACCATACAATTCTCTCAGCTCTTATGACCATTTTCCTGATATTGTCACCAGTTGCCTCTTGGTCACTGAGGTGGCTTCCCTTTACTAGTCTCCTACCTCTATTCTTCTCCCTCTCCAATCTATCCCTTGAATAGATAGAGTCAACTTTCTAGCACACAAATCTAGATGTGTTTCTCCTTCTTGTTCTTAAGGCAGCATCAGTTTCAGCATCCACTGGGAAACTGTGATAAATGAAACATCTCAAGCCCTACCCCAGACCCACTGAGTAAGAAACCATGAAATTAGAGGCCAGCAGTCTATTTCAACAAGCCCTCCAGATCATTTTGGTAAATATTCAAGTTTGAGATCCATGGAAGAACAGAGGATAAAAATCTAAATTTCTAGAGTGGGAGAAAGATCAAAGATGATGGTAGAGTTATACAGAGAATGTAGGGTTTAACAAATGAGTATGATTTTTTTATTGTGAAATATAACATATATACATATATAACATATATACAAAAAAAGCAATAAATTTTCAAGGACATTTAATCTGTAGTTATAGAACAGATTTTAAAGTTTCTTATGGGTCACAGTTTCATGATTTCAGCAGTACTCATTTGTTAAAACCTATCTTCTCTCTTATATGCCACCTTCTCTTTAAATAATATATATACACATACAAGCAATAAATTTCAAAGTACATCACAACAATTATCTGTAGAACAGATTTCAGAGTTAGCTATGGGTTATAATTCCACAATTTTAGGTTTTTATTTCTAGCTGCTCTAAGGTACTGGAGGTTAAAAGAAATATCAGTATACTGATTCAGCACTCACACTCATTTGTTAAACCCTACCTTTTCTGTATAACTCCACCATCACCTTTGGTCTTTGTCTCACTCTTTAGAGGTATTTGGGCTATAGCTATTAAACATTCTCATGTTGGAAGAGGCTGTTGATAATATGGGATAGGGGGATGGAACTGGTTGATGTTCTGGAAAGGCTAGCCCCTCTGCATTTCAGGACTATCTGGTCCAGGGACCCATCTGGAGGTTGTAGGTTTTGGAGAGTTACTATAGTGCATGGAACCTTTGTAGAATCTTATATAATGCCCTAGGTATTCTTTAGAATGGGCAGAAATGGTTTTTGTTGGGGTTTGACAAGTTATGATAAGAAGCAATGTTTAAACTGAAGCTTGCATACGAGCGACCTCCAGAGTAGCCTCTTGACTCTATTTGAGATCTCTCAGCCACTGATACCTTATTTGTTACACTTCTTTTCTCCCTTTTGGTCAAGATAGCATTGTTGATCCCATAGTGCCAGGGCCAGGCTCATCCCTGGGAAGCATCTCCCTTGCAACCAGAGAGACTTTCACCCCTGGATGTCATGTCCCACATGGTGGGGAGTGCAATGGTTTTCACTTGCAGAGTTGGGCATAGAGAAAGAAAGGCCATATCCGAGCAACAAAAGAGGTCCTCCAGAGGTGACCCTTACACATACATACAGGTCAGCAAAGTTTCTTTGCTACATACATAAGCTTCCCAACAGTCCTGCTACCTTTTAAAATATATTTACCATACTAATACATTCTAAACCTATCCCTAATAGCAATTATATGTATTTATCCTAATCCATCTTATTTTATTTGTCAATTAACTTGTTCTACTTCTAGACTATAAACACCAAGAAGGCAAGAACGAGTTCATCCACGTTTTTATATCCAATGCAAATAAATCAATAAAATGTGACTCTCTACTACCATCTGGTGACGTGGTATAACAATCCCAGGGAGAATCAGCACATAGAATTTAATGTCTTCTACCTTTACAGTTTCATGGTTAAGCGAGATATCTAAGGTCAAACTCCCAGATAAGGAGTCAATCTAGTCCCTGGCCATGAGCAGTTAACATTTTTCTGCCTTAGGCACGTCATCTGTAAAATTATGTTGCTAGCGGTCTTCCTTATGGAATTGCAAATGAGGATTAGCAAGGGTTAGCTACTATCCGCATTACAGTTATTAGTAGTGCCATTATAAAGGATTTATCTAGACTCTATTATTGACACACATAAATACATAACACTACATTCCTCAGATATTTTATAATATAGTCGAGTAGGTAAAACAGAATTAGGAAAAGAAAAATAACTATAACAGGCTCTAGGCGCTAAGAGAATCCTTACCCTGAATATAGGAGGTGAAATCCGAGTTGCTGTAAGAATTTATTGCTGTTATGTAGCCTTGAAACACAAAGGCTACTCAGGAGAAAAATAGTTCCTATAAATTTTTGTGCGGATTCAGACTAATAGCTGTAAGTACTAATAAAAACATGATATAGGCTCACACCTTCCTTATTATTACAAAGCCATAATTGTGAAGCCATTTTAATCTAATGCTTAATCATGCAAGTCTAGATCTCATTATCCATACACAAATTAACATATGACTCAACAAGTGCCTTTTGTAATTTTTTTGTCATTGTTGTTTTTTAATATACCCACATTTATTTAATTAGTAGCTGCATTGTACTGATAAAAATATATTTAGACTAGGTGGCTTCATGGATGTATATTATTTATTTTCAGCTTAAGAGAAACATACAATTTTGGTATTCGTGTTTATTATAAAAACAAGTATACCTATGTAAATAACTTCCCTTTATAATAAGGAATAATTAGCATTCCCCTATGCATTTATTCAGTATGAGAGAGTGTTTGTAAATTATCAACTATGTGTTATAAATTTCCAAAACATATCAGATACAGAAAATAGAGGACTTAGGTTAAAATGCCTAGCTATAAGCCTAATTGATGGAATTGAGTGGACATAAAAATCTTCAAAAAGCAAATGGGAACAAAATGTGACTATTCTAAGCAATGTGAAACATATGCACACAGTATGTGAAATTCTAGCTTCAAAATTTTAAACAGTTTATATTCAAGTTTTTGACCTTGATCCCCATGGTAGCTAGTACAACAAACTACTATTTCACACTGTTTCTTCTTAATACTTTCTTGCTTTTCTGTTTTGACACAGGAGATGTCATGTGCTTCCAAGTACTTGCTTAATTCCCAAACTCTCCCTTCCTCAATCTCATCTTCAGTTCAATAGCATAATAACATTCCCAATACATGAATCTCACTGTGCCCTATTAGAATATTTCATGCTCACCTTCCTACCCCAGCCCCTTCATCAACAGCACAAGTTCAAACACGCAGCCATATCTCAGGGCTCTTTAGAGACCAATGCAGTAAGATGGGGAAAGCTGGGCACTCGTTCCCTGCTTCAACCAGAACACCTTCTGATATTATCATTCCTGAAATAAATACAACTTAATCACATCATATTTTGCTCTTTCCATTCAGGGCTGAATTTAATTTACTAGTACTGTATAGTGAATTCTGACACAATATCATATTTGTGCTGCAGCTATTTTCTTATGTTTGTTTTTCCTTTTTGTAATAAGAACTCTGGGAGAACTAATACTACATTATATTTGTGTAGTGTATATACAGATTTCCCAAAGAGTACATGTACTTTATAAATATTCAATATTTATTTTTGTTCTAAAAATAATCTAATATAAGAATGACACACTTTCACTGGGGTTTGGTGTTTCTAAAGCTTCTTGGAATTGCTTATATTCATTTATTTGTTTCTGGCAACTATAACCAAACATATGATTTGCTTAAAAAACTATTTAATATAAAAAACAGATTTATGCACAGAAACATGCATTAAAATTATTTATGATAAAATAGCAACCAATTAAAATCAAATTAAATGCCCCATAGGGAATGGATAATTAAGAATATTTGGTAGTCATATATGATGTGAAAATGTGTACTTACTAAAAATGAAATTTATAAGTCATCATTTACAAATTTCCTGAGAAAATAAAATGCTAAGTGTAAAGAACTAAGATACAAAATCTGAAATGCAGAATGATCTTAATTCTGAAGAGATACCAAAGCTTTCTTAATTTGGAAAGGATTGAAGCATGGGCTTTGCATGTGGCCAGACTCATTAGAACTCTGACTCCAGATTTGATGAGATCTATTACTCTGAGCCAGGTTATCCAACTTCTCTGAGCTTCTGTTTTTTCATATAAAGTGGGAATAACTATTTTGTGACATCGTTCTAAAGATTAGGGGTAGGGCGGGCCGCGGTGGCTCAGCGGGCAAAGTGCTTGCCTGCTATGCCGGAGGACCTCGGTTCGATTCCCGGCCCCAGCCCATGTAACAAAAACAAAGAAACAAAATACAATAAAAAACAAGAAAATGTTTAAAGATGTTTCCCTTTCTTCCTTCCTTCCTTCCTTCTATCCTTCCTTCCTTCTCTCTGTCTTTCCTTTAAAAAAAAAAAAAAAAAAAAAAAGATTAGGGGTAAAAAGCATCCAGTAGTTCTTCAATACAAAGGAATAGTTTTGTTTAGCATTTGACATTACAATATCTCCATGGAAACAAATAGAAGACAAAACATCCCAATGTCTATTGCCTTGGGAGCTGGTAAAACGGGTGTCTACTTTTCCTCTTCTGTTTTTCTGCATTTTATAATTTATCTGCAATGAGCAAATATCATTTATAATATAAATAAATTTTTAAGCATGCCACAACTTTCAGTGAAAACTTACTGTGTCATGTACTGCACCCAGGAGGAATGTTAGATGGTAAAGTGAAACGTGTGTAGAGAATACATATTTTATAGCTCAGTCATATGATTGATGCTACATCTGGATTCTCTTGAGGGATCAACTATAGTGCTCTTCTTTTGAGTTGTGATTCAAATTTTTACTGGCATTTTTCTTTAAACAAGTTGGTATGACATGGAAAGTATACTATAAAGTTCACTATGAATTATTTAAATGTGAAAAAATACATGTTTAAAAGATGCTTCCAAAGAAGTAATATAACCCAAATTTCAATAAAAAGAGGGCTTGGAAAATGACATAATAATAATAATTGGTAACATTTAAAATTTGATTTATTTTTGTATGTCTTAATTTGCTAGTGCTGCTATAACAAATACCACAAACTGGATGGTTTAAAAAAAGCATCAGTTTATTGATTTACAGCTTTGGAGGCTGAAAGACCAAGATCAAGGCAGGGCCATACTTCCTCTAAAAGGGGAGAATCTGTTCCATGCCTCTTTCTTGGCCTCTGGTGAGTGCTCAACAATCCATGGCATTCCTTGGTGTGTGGCAGCATAACTCAGTCTCTGCCTCTGTCACATCACTTTCTCTCTTACCAACTGTGCTGGCTTATAAGGATTAGAGGAACACCCTAATCTATTCCGGTCTCATCTTTCAATAGCCTAATTCCAAATGGGGTCACAGTCACAGGACAGGGGGTAAGGATTAGCACATCTTTTGGAGGAAAATGATTCGATCCATAACAATATATAAACAGTATATGAATAGATAGTATACATGAGGCACCATTCTCAGGACATTTCACATATTAACTCATGTTTACCTGTTCCTACTAAGTGATTTTCAAACTAATGTTTGCCAGATCCTATGATATAGGTACTATCATCTTCAGTTTATATATCAGGAAACTAAGGCCCAAAGAGGTTAAGCAACTTTTCTAATATCATATAATTAAAAAATTACTTGACTGGAATTTGAACCCACATAAACTGACTTCTGAGTCCACGCTACTAACCATAAGCTCAGTTCTCTCACACTATACAAATCTTCAAAGTTAGGTTTAAAATACCCATGATTGCTACTTCATGTTAGTTTGCTTCACAAAGCTTTTATTTGCTTCACTAAACTTTGCTTTGTTTCTTTCTAATCCCAATACAACAACCCTAGGGACCAAAAGAATCTAATATACACATATATTTTTAAATTCTACATATGTCCAAGAACTGAACTGGTAATTCATACAGATGGTGAATGCTTACTTGTAAGAAAACTGGTGTTAAAACTTTTATTAATCCTCTTACTTAGAGGATTCGATAATTTCAAAGAATATTTTTAACCTCTATTTCTTTAATTTGTAAAAGATATATTTGAATTTCATAGTACTGAATGTCATGTACTTTGAAAATGTATTATTTTTTCATGAACTTCATACTATTATTTAATGGAAAACAGGGGTCTAATATTATTGTACTTACGTTAGTGCTGGGCCTTTCCCACCATTTTCATTGTAATTCTACCCTTGGTAGTAAAATAGTCAATGTGTCCCTGCATCTTTTTTTTTTTTCCCTAAGCAATGGAAGTGTTACTTCAGTGAAGCAGATAAAAAGGACGAATAATGACTGTTATATGCCTAGTGATCCTTATAATAGGGAAAAGTAAAATGCTCTCTGATCATTCTCGAAATTGGATACTGATTGCATTTCATTCAGGAAAGAGCAAGTTCTCTTTATAGGTGACATTCTCTGAGTGCATATAAGTCTTAGAATATCTGCCCTGAAACTTTGGAAAATATATTAAATTATTCATGTAAAAAAAACTTTCTGATTTAATTCAAAGTTGAGAAATTGCTTATAAATCATCTCTCCAGTTAAGTAAAGGTGCCCCCCAACCAAATGAATTACACTGAATTTTTCCCTCTCTATATATGTGGAAATGTCAGGAAAGACTGAAAGTATCATGTTCCTTCCCATTTCATGAATTTTGTAAGGGTTATATCAATGTGGGCAAACCAGAAAGTGTAGTTAGGAAACGAAATACATTGATCCCTAATTTGAGGGAGGGGATTTATCCAATACATAGATACAGGCCATTCTTCATGGTCAAATTCAATTATATTACCCTAAACATAAACTTTACAGTCTCTATAAAATCCTGAACAATGTGGGGAACAAAAATAAAGCTATGTAAATATTTTTGCATTTCTGAAAATCAGAATTAATCCCATTGTGCAAGCACATGTCATCGACATATAGTGCTTATCCGTGACTAGACCTTCCTCCGTATTAAAATGAATACGGAGGATTCATTTTAGTCATTCATGAATGACTATTATGTGCAAAAATTGACTAGGTTACACTTTCTCCCTTCAATATCCTCACACTTTGTAGGTTAGAGGATGAAAGTAGTCAAGGGCAGCAGCAAAGGATTAAAGTAATCACTCACATAGTTGTGAAAGTATAGAAATTCCTAAACAACAAAGAAGGATCCATTGTATTTAAAAACAAAAGTTAAAACTGAAAAATTGAGAGTGTCTGGGAATAGAACTAAATGTGATCAGACTGGGTTAGAGAAGAAGCACATAACATTTTAGAAGTGAGAAAATTTAGCTAGGAGAAATAGTATCAAGGGAGAATGTCAGCCAAGCATTGAAAGAAGGCAAAGGAGAGTCATGGGATGCTGTGGCCCACAGCAGGGGTTGTTTTCAGTAAAGGCTAGAAGAAGATAGCATAGAAAATCTAAAATAAGACCTGAAGTGTGGTCCATAAGTCAGGAACACCAGTGAATTGGAAGAGCTGCCACAGAGCTGCCATGCTATTGCCTATAAAAGAGGAAGATAAAAGGAGAAAATGTGCCCTCCACAGAAGAGAGCCTGAGAAAGATGTGCTTAAAATAACATACTAATGATGAAGGGAAATTATTTGCATTGGAATAAGATTTCCATGGGTTTTGGCCACAATGTCACAGTGGGGAAGAGTCAGGCAGGAGGTATAACAGCATGAGTTGATGAGATACCTAGTGGCCGTGATATTGAAGAAAAATAAAAATGAGCTGTGAGACTTGAGATAAGAACATTTGGCGAGGCAGGAACGGAAGGAATGAGCTCACAAAGCCAAGATGAAGATCACTATTGAATCAAAATGTTGAATATATGGGGTGAGGTAGCAAACATGCTCACGTGGATATACTTCTCTTGAAATGGTGAAGCTCAAGCAAATGACTCAATCTTTCTCACCTACCACCTCCACTCCTCCCAGCATGCTATGCAGTGACAATTTGGACCCCAACTTAAATGTGTCCTTGATGTTCTCTTCTAATTGCCTGATCATAGTCAGGAAATAGATCCCAAATCTGAGGATTTTATACAGCTTCCCATATTATCTTTTGTTGTTGCAATAGCAGCAGCTAAGGATTAAGGGATTTAGTGTTAAAGTCTTTCATTTCTACGCTTTCTCATTTCTATGTGAAAGAAATAAAATGGAAAAGGAAAAAAATATTCTTATGAACTAATTAGAGACAGGAACCACACTGACCCTATAACATCCATGTAATAGTAATGATTGTTACCTTACAGAAGGTATTTTACAGTTCAAACATGATAAAAACAGGATAAACTTTCTGGGTGTTTCGTCTGTAACAGGCACTTACCCTGTGGCTGACGGCTGGGATGGTATATCTGAAGATCGAACGGTTGTGCACTGGTTTTCTGAATCACACTGACATTCTGCCCTGACCACTTATTGGCTTTGGACAATGTGTTGGTCCTCCAGTCTGTCCAGTAGACCTCACTCCCATACAGAGACACGGCAAAGGGATGAGAAAGATATTCATGACCGCGGATGATTTCTATCATGTCTGTTCCATCGTAGAGGGCTGAATAAATAGCATCTGACCTATAGAAAGGTAAATGTACCGGTACTTAATCAGAAACCATTCAGACAGTCCAGTGATGCAATCATCTTACTCAGATAAACAACTGAAAATATTTTTATAGGTCCTTATCTGATTTACAAAAAGAAAAAAATGCCAGATAACCACCACTATGATAAAGAAGAAACAAAAATAACTACTAATTTCAATATGTATGTACATGGTGCATGTATCTTAGGAAACATTTCAATATTGTAGAGTGTATCTGGGGAAGGTAAAAGAAATACAGAAAAGAGATCATTTTTAAACCTGGCATCTGTCCAAACTATCCTTTTTTCAAAGTGGTCCACAGTCAGTCCATTAGGCCAGGCCCCGGTTTTCATGTCTTTGTAGATGGTTTTTCTCTCAGCACCACTCATAGAGGCAGATTCAATGCGAGGAAAGTTTGCATCCCAGTCTGTCCAGAAAAGAATTCTGAAGAAAAAGAAATGATGGTATTGCTTCAGCCATTCATTTCACAAATATTTATTGAGTGTCCAATATATATCAGGTACTGGCTAGGTAAATAGTTGTGAGAGAAGCAGATATAATACCTATTCTTTTGAGGCTTAGAGTCTAGTCAGGGAGATAGACTAAATAAGCACAGGCAAATATAATCACAGCTCGTGAAATATTTTGAAGAAAAATTTCACTACAACAGAGAAGATCAGCTGAGTGACCCATTTGGAGAAAGTAATCAGGGGAAAAACTCTGAAGAGGTGGATACTTAAATTAAAACTGCAGGATGAGTAGTGCAGTATAAAAAAACATAACACACAGAAGAAATAGCATATACAACAGTCTTAACAAGGGAAAGAATATGAGCATATTGGAGGAACAAAAACAAGACCAATGTATCTGAAATCTAGTGTGTGAGGAGGAAAGGGCAAGATGATGAGGCTGAAGAGAGTGGTTTTGCAGGCTTGTAAGTCAAGTTAATTATTCTGAATTTTACTCCAAAGGTATAAAAGCACATAGGCCTCTTAGGTAGAGGAGGAAAGTTTGAATATAGATGGAAATAGTTTCAATATAGATACAGATTTTTAATTACTCTGCCTGTTATATAGAGCACAGATTAAAGCAGGGCAAGAATGCAAGCATATTGAGTGTTTATTTTCAAGGACCAGGCGAAAGATGATAGTGATCTAGACTAAGGTGAAGAAGGAGAGAAGTGAATGGTTTCAAAGTATACTTTGGAGGTAGAATTGCCGGGACTTCTAATGGACTGGATGTGAAATATGAGGTACAGAAAGGAATCATGGAAGACTGTCAGTTTTCGCTTGCTCAGACTTCAGAGTAAGGGTTAAAGGGTTAGGAGAGGGTGCATGGGGAGTTCCATTAAGTGAAATGAGAAAAATGGAGAGAGAGAGAGATTTCAAAGGATGGAGATAGGGTAGATGGTAGCTGAATTTTGAATTTTTTGAATTTGAGATTGTAAGACATCACCAAGAAAATATTCAGGAAGCTATTTAGTATGTTAAAGAGAAGCTCAGAGATGAGACAGATACATTACTGTATAATGTAACAGGTATACTTTTATATATGCAACCATGCAATTGCTAAATACACCTTTTGCAGTAATGTTGAAGATTATGTGAAGACTGTGCTAAGCGCTATTTTCAGTGATTTACATGATCTCATTCAGCCAACTATGAGGTCATTGCTATGGTTCTCCACATTTTACAGATGAGGAGATAAGCTCAGAGAAGCTAAAATACTTAACCAGGGCTACATAGCTAACAACAGCCTAAATCCTGTTTTTATGCTCTGAACATCTCTTTTAATTCTGTGTCACTAAATAAAATAACAAAAGAGAAGCCTTTGGGACAGGAGCAGAAATATGGTTGACAATCAATCAGCAGCAGCTGTCCCCACTCCTCTGGGAGTAGAACCCAATGGGAGGTCTGGCCATCTGGGAAGAGAGAATGCAAAGGACTGGAGAGAAAGTGAGAGCATAGGAAAATTTCCTATTAACGAGCTCTGGTAACGTTTTCATGAGAAATATTAAGTAACTGACCAAAAATATATTTGTTTTTCATTATAATTATAAATATTTTGTCATTTTAAATTACTTCTCCTTTATTCAGTCTGATCCTAGATTATAGAAATTTGGTGAATTGCTTCAGAAGATGAAGCAACCCTTGGAAACAAAATTTAATATGATTTATTTTTCTCTAGAAAACTCCATCATGTAAGAAAATGCAGACTGATGTAAACTAAGGATTCATCATAACTTCAAGTTTTGTGAAGCATATAATCTCTTCTAGGATGCAAGACTTAGAAATATGAAATGATCTGAGGACAACTGAAACATTACACAATAAATTTAATATGCATGTGCTAAAAGTGTATGATGGATAGTGAAGGAAACTATCGATCTTCTTAATGAGAGTGGAAACCCATATAGAACTTAGGGCTCATGTTGACAAATGTTATTAGATAATGTGTCAATGCTGGATGGTGGTAATGTATTGGTTTTTGTGTCAAAAAATCTTGGAGTCAAAGATGGAATCTGCCACTTACTCCAACATACTTAATTTCAGACTTCAATTTCTCAACTGAAAATGAAAAATATAACATTACACACTGGTTGGGAGCATTAGGTGAGATGATGCACATAAATAATTTAGCACACAGGATGAATGGCCCAGAGGAAGGATTTGTGTTTGTACGTGCATGCATACACACTTTCTCAAGGAACAAATATTTTTATAAAAGCACAATTCCAAAATCTTGGACACAGGGAAGGGAATTAATATTAATACCACTCATAAAATGATGCAATAATATATGTATGTAAAGATGGATTAGTTTTCCTAAAGTAAACATGAGTCAAAGCCCTGAGAAAATGATTCAGGACAAGAAGTTGTAAGATTGAGGTAATGCATAGAATGTTTTTCAAACAATGGGCATATGATTAAAAAAAAAGTTCATTGTATCAGCAGCTTTAAGAATTTCCTAGGGATGGAGGGGATGTATCCCCCATACAATATCCAAAATATTCATTGTTTGACCATCAAATATTTGAACACACTATGTAAACTGATGGGAAATGATAAAAATAGACATTAGTTTACAAGGGGATATTTATAAAGTTTTAGTGTTGGAATTCATTTCATGATGACACTAATTATTAATAATAAAATTGTTAAAAAAAAAGAAAAATAATTTTTTTTTGAGTACACGGTCCAGGAATTGAACCCGGGTCTCCTGCATGGAAGGTGCACATTCTACCACTGACCCACTCACGCACCTTGAAAAGATTATTTTGTACAACAAATACTAATTATAAAAATGAAATAACTTATAAGTAAAAAAAATGATAATAAGTACACAATATATTGCCAGTTAAATAGAAGATAGAACAAAGGTTAATTAAAATAAAGCTGGTAATCTATTCAGTTAGGTAGCTAAATACCTTTCTTTAAAACAACTTAATTAAACGAATTAGGTCTTTCACGTTAATTTTAATCTTGGATGCACACATTCTTTCACTGACACTAGGTTATTTTGTGACTTTTTAAAAACTATACTAAAATAAGATTTTTTTTAAGTTAGGAAAAATAATCTCTGAAAAATGACTTTGGTAAATTTGAAAGTCATGTATGTTATGTGAGCACTTGTGGGTAAGCCATCGCCAGATCTAGGTAAAGCTATATCGCACATTCTGCACTGATAGCAAAAAGAAGTCTGAAGCATTATCTTTTGCCAATATATAACAAATTAAGAATTGGTATCTTCCTTGTAACTTTCTATTTAGATATGCCTTACATGGTTCAATGCAATCAATAGTATTGAAGTTCAGAATTTTTAATATATAGGTTTATCAGATATATACACTGTGGGCTCCCAAAAGGTGTTTCCATCGATGAAAATATGGCTTGTGCTACTTTTCAGCATTCAAAAGGAATCCCTTCCTTTCATCCCTAAATGTAGAGGTGTTAGGTTGTTTCTTCTGTAGTGGTAACTGTGCTCTCAATCTTTCATAGATACAGGTAGGAGTTTTACAAAAAATATAAACTAAAATGTTTAAGCATTAGTTTTTCCTCAAAGTTATCTTAACTTGCCATAAGACAGCTTGCGACCAATTTTAAAAGTTGATTTCAAGGATCACTGTTTCATAAAATTGTAGGTAGTCTTTGCATACTTTACAATGTAGTACCTTAACACTATGATCTTCTTTTCCTACTTTTTAATATTGATGTATTAGCATATCAATAATTGCATAATTTCCTCAAGTATACAAATACTGAAGTACCCTTTCATACATGGCATATAGAAGTGTGTAGCCACAACTGCTTTTAAAAAAGAAACTATAGACCTGGGCTCTATCTAAGTCTCTATAAAAGTTTTTCTTAGTAATTTTATTTTCTCAGAAATTTAGGCCCCCAGATTGAGCCTAGGCCAGAAAAGTCCTGAAATTCAGAGGTACCAGTCTCTCCAAGAACAAATACCAGGTTCATTCCTTTACCCTTGAAGGTCAATACCTCTTTCTAACATGGAGAAGTTAAAATGATCATTGTCTAGATATGGCTGAAGATTGAAAGTTCAAATGAGAGGGAGAAGGCATAACTGAGAAATTAGGATGTAATAAATGACTATGACTACTGACTCAATATAGAGATATTTCTTTTTAGAGTCTAGTGTTTTAGAACAGCCAGAAGAAAATACCTGAAGTTGTTGAGCTGTAATCCAGGAGCCCTGAGCTTTGATAATGATTGCATAATTTTATTGAGAAAAAAATTGCTCAGTTGCCTGTGTTGTGTGGATCTACTTCTGGATGTTTTGTTTTATTCCACTGATACATACATCTGACATATATGTATATATGTCAGTGCTGTATGGCCTTAATTAACCTACCTCTATTGTAAGTCTTAAAATTAGGTAGATTGCAGATCTTATGGTCAATAAGAGGGAGGGGTGAAAGGTATGGCATCCATAGGTTAGTCTATACCAGGATTAAATTGAGTCAATGGTCCATGAACTATTTATTACAGACACAAAAAGGCCATTATCCTCTATCAGGTGAAGCTACAGAAGGTAAAAAAAAAAGATCTTGGCATAAAAAGAGGTTACTTATCTTTGTTCTTAAGGCCCTCTAAGACCAAAACTGTGTTTATTAGTTTTGTTTAGGAAGATTCCCAGATAAAATTAAACTGCTACTCTGATGTCTTACTGATCTTCACAATGACTATTTCTATGAATATCAGTAGCAATTGTTAGAGCAGAGTCCATTTATATTCACAAATGAAAAGCAAATACCAGCAATGGAGGAGGATGCCATGCAGTTGGACGAGAATAAAGACCATAAGCATTCAAGCATTTAGGTGAGTACCCCATAGCTTCTGAACTCCCCTAAGCTTGTAAGTCCCTAATGATAAGTTCTAGGTTTTGAGGGGATTCATTTATTCTTTCAGGTCACTTTAGTAATCAGTGCATTACCTTAAGACAGAATGAAAGAAAAATGGCTCCTCCCTACGGCTCCCAATTTACCACTGTGGATTAACGTGTCACTTGGGAGACCAGGTCAAAACCCTGAATACTGAAGGAATGTGGTGTAATGGCAAATGTGATTTACACTGTAAAATGAAGGCCATTGGGTTCTTTGTGGGGGAAGCAAAGTAGTTGATTAAAAATCTTGTTATCTAGCATTGGTAAGAAAGGTCACAAAGACCTTCATTGCTAAAGGAACCACATGTGATGTAAATGTGTTTTATGGGCTAATGTTAAGACCTTTTTCTCCCAGCTAAGCTGAGGGAGGAAAGTGGCTGGTTGCAAACCTGTGTTTTCATTTTTATTGTAAATTTAAGCTATTACTGATTAGCTACCCTATCAGGTATACTTTGCTTGTTAAGCTGCATTCTTGTATCCTTGGAATTTGCATGTAAACAAAAACAATCCATTCAAGTGCATGCATTCATTTATTTAACAAGCATTTGTTGAGCACAGTTATATGTACCAAGGGCTGTGAAATAATTCATAGACTTGGAAACAGCAACCTTTGCCAACGGAAGGCTTGATTTGGTAGGAAAAAATATAGTATTTGCATAAATCATATCTCTCAAATAATGACTCATGGGATTTCTCCTAATACATAAAAATTTTCAAAAGAAGTAAATTCTTCAGAATTCCTACCAATATTGATTCACAGCTTCTTTACACATTTCAAGAATAATTTGGGAAGTAGGAGTTTATCTTATCTTTCTATTTTATCACATAGCACGAAGGCACTAAGCTAAAAATTAAATTACTTTTCAATGCTGCTTTTCTTGTGCTAAGCTTGACTCTGCAGTTCAGTGTGTGTGTGTGTGTATGCGTGCACATATGCTCATTATGTCTATGTTCTCAGGCCACTTTGTGTTAAGGTCCAATGTTATAAATATCTCAGAACTTCTTACTAAAATATCCAATAAAACTGAACACATCTTAATATTTCCCTATTTTTGTAGTGTAATAGCTACAACTATACTTTAAAGTATTTACATAAACCATATAACTTTAGTCATATCAGTCCTCTATAAAGTAATGTGAATCTTATCAAATCACAACAGCCAAACCTGTCAAAATGTCAATTTATCCCCAGAGTTGAATGAATTAAATTAAAAATTCTAGTAATTTATTCAAGAAACGATTTTACAAATGTTATTTCCTCACTCTATTTTTTTAATTGCATGACCCCTGTATTTATCTTAATTAGTCTCACAATTTCATAGCATCAATTGTTAATGGAAGGCACCACTTTTCTCCCAAGCATTAACAGGCTTTCTATACTCACATGCTATCTATACAATGAGGTTGAAATAAATCCCTTGTGATGCTGAGCTAGCACCTTTGTGGGAAGTATAGCATCTTGATCAACAATCTATTTGTACCTTAGGAATTGAATATTGAGAAATAAGTTCTTTTTTCCTTAAGCTTAGTGGTTTTTCCCTGGCTCATTATTTTTATAGGAGGTAGTGAATGAAATGGTAAAGTGTAAATGGTATAAACTAAAGAACAAACGACCAGGCTAAAGGAAGCAGCTATTATTTACTGCCAGATCTCCCAATTTTTCAAAAGAAGCCAGAAATCTATGGTTTTACGTAATATCTCTCAATTTAAAAATTTTGGCCACTAATGCAGATACATCTAAAACACTGTGGGAAGCAAAGCAAACACATCAACGAGGGCTGCCAGTTTGGAAATCCTACTCTAAACAAGCTGTTTTGGCTACTTAATTTCTGTTTTCAATTCAGTGAAAGGGAAACAAACACACAAGCTAACTTGCCAATCTATTGATTTCTGAGTCTTGGGCATATGCCAGCTCAAAACTCAGAGAGTGTGGCAAGGAAGCTGACTTCAACAAAAGTCTTTTGCATCTCATTAAGCTCCTTCAACTTCTTTCTCTCTGGTGCATTTTCTCCTATCTATGCATCCTAGTCTTTGTATTAGTTAAAGGTACAGAACCAGAAATATATTTGCTACCTTCTACCCTCTAGACCTAGCAATGGCTTCAGATTTATGAAATGATTACCAAGGGAAAAATAATGACAAGATTATAAAATATTCTCACATCTGACATCAGTTACACATCTCCCACATATTTATTGCTTCTTTTGTTTTTAAAGATATTATCCCTGATTTACAGGAAAGGAAACAGAACTCTAAGGGCAGTTAATATACTCAATTATATTCCCCAGAGAATAAGTGACTGAACAGGAATTGGAACCCAGATCCTCTGGCTCCAGATCCAATGTCTTTTGTCTGCTTCCTTGAAGTCTTCACAAAAGAACTTACAACATAACAGTGGGCAGTGGCCTCAGTTACTCAACACTTGACCTTGTTTCCCAGAGCCATGTGCCTTGTCTTTCAAACTTCCCAACAGTCAACATCTCTCCACTGGTCTCCTTCAAGCTTATTTCAAATTTCTATTAAACTGACTCCAAGTACATACAAAATAAGTAAAGGGTGAGGCAGTTAACATCTGTGACCACTTGGAACAAAGAATGTCTCTGTGGTTTGCAACCATTAGAAACAATTACAGCATCTCTTGGCAGGATAGAAAGAAGTTCATGAAATTACTTCTTCAAAAAAGAGTTGCAATAGTTTCCCATAAGACTGAATGCCGGTATTCAGAAAAAAGAAAAGATTGCCATACTGTAAAGCAACTGTATAAGTAGTCCCATAACCAAACATTCATGATAATAATCTTAAACTAGTTAATATTATTAATAATCTTAAACTAGTTAATATTATTGCCATACACACACACACATACACACACACACACACAATAAGCACTTTGACTCTTAATTTACAAGAGATAATTGAATTCAACATTGATTTGAAAGATAATCATTCACGTTAGAGTGAATCTTAAAAAGACAAACTTCTTTACCCATATCTTGGGTCCAAAGCAATGGCCCTGGGGTGTTCCATGGCTCCTGCTATTAGCGTCGTTCTTAGGGAACCATCTAGTTTGGCCACTTCGATTTGGTCCAGGTTGCTGTCTATCCAGTACACATTGTCTGCTATCCAGTCAACTGTCAGGCCTTCCGGGGTAGCCAGGCCATGCTCCACCACCACTTCGATCGCACTGACACCTATGAAGGAAGGGAAACCAATACCCGGAACCACTTAAGCAATGTGTTAGGCTCAAACGAAAGAATCCCTCCCTCCCCCCCCCGCCCCCGCCAATAATCAGCAGTGCAAAGTGCTTAAGCATATCAACTTTGAAAGATAGAGTGAAATAGCGTTTCCTGGCACAAAGGAAACAAAGAAGGCCCCCAGTTTACAGTTACTGATTTTTCCTGCCAGAAACCCTCAGTCTCTTCAGTTCTTTTAATGCCAGTGGAATGGACTATTGGAACAACTCTGATATTAACAACAAGGTTGAGGTGGCAAAAGTGTTAGTTCTCATTTCTGACTTTTCTGACTTTTTAGGTAGAATGAAGGAAGACTTTTGGAAACAATAACAGTGCTCCAGGTTAAAATCAAATGTCACCCAAATATTGATCTTCAAGAGTAGAAAGAACAAGGTAAAGAGAAAAAGACCACTTGAGGCAACATAATAGCTAATCAGCACCCACTCTTTTTGAAGTATAACAGATAAGATAGTTTTTAGTATTTAACCTTATCAAAATACACCCCAAATCACACTTTGTCTCTCTTGCTCCTTAGGACTAAGAGATAAAACAAGGATGCAAACAAGATAAGAAGGCATCAGCGTTCTGAAAGAAGTAAGCATTTTTTGTATGTCCACCAATATTCTAATTTTTCCACTCCCTAATTGCTTTCAGAAATTTTTAAAATTTTATTTTAAAACACCTCTTCTAATGGGATAACCCATCGTAGTTTATGACATTGCTAATAGTTTTTATAGATATTTTAACAATGTAAATTTTGAACAAGCTATTTGATCCCATGGATCACAATCCATCATTTTAAATCAGCTTCTTGTAAAATGGACAAGAAACAAATTTAAAAACCATAATTATGTTGTGTGTTTAAATGTAACCATTTTTCAAAATTTGCAAATGTGATTTTCAGAGGGATTAAACAATTTTATAGAAACTCCCTGTCCTTGTAATCCAATATTTTCAGGACAATACTATATTAATTTATCTCAAAGCTTTGCTATTTAAGAATAGCCTAGATTCTAAAAAGAAGACAAGTCAATTATGGAAAAAAATATTTAGCACATATCAATAGTCTTTGTAACAAATTGATTCATTATGTTTTTGAATTACTTGAAAGATGATAAAATAAAAAAGAAGCTATTTTAACTCACAGAAGCCCACCTAATGTAGAAGGCAGTCTTTTTGTCTTGTAAATAAACTTTCCCTAGAGAAAAGTTTCAAGTTTATCACGGTGTGAATGGCAAAGACCTTCACCACTCTTCTTTTCTCCCTTAATAGTATTCATACATACACTTCACATCTCTGTGTGTGTGTGTATTATATACACAGACATATATATTCAAGGGGAAAAGAACCAAAGGGTAAAAACTAATCTAAATTCATTCTGATTACATTATATTTTCTGGAATTTTCCGTTAAAATTAACCTAAACATTAAATTAAAATTGAAATAAATGTACCTCCACTTTCAGAAAGCTTGCCCCGGTATATTCTGTCTTCTACAACATCTGTCCAGTAAAGTAAACTTTGATTGAAGTGAAAATCAAGTGCTATTGTGTTTCTCAATCCAGGAACAAGGAGGCTATAGTCTCTTTTATGAAGATCAATCCTTCTGATTTCATGACGAATGGAAAAGATGATAAATGCTTCAAAGGGATCTGAAATTAAGTTTATTTTAATATGTTTATAAAATTACTTATATACTTTGGTAAGTTGAATAGAATGCTTAAAGTAAAAATTCATTCATTTAAAAGTATAATTTATTAGATAATTCTTTGCTATTAAAGGAACAATTTCTTTTAATCCAAAATTCAAAAGAAACTTAGGTTTATGTAAAGTCATTAAAAATAAGGTATAAATGTGCTTTTATTCCAGAGACCTGTATTTAGCTGTGCTGGTTTGAAACTGCTATGCACTCCAGAAAAGCAATGTTCTTCTAATCCAATCTTGTGGGGGCAGACATATTGTTTGGGTGGGACTTTTTGAAGAGTTTGTTTTCATAGAGAAATGAGCCCACCTATTCAAGATTGGTCTTAATCTTTTTACGGGAGTCCTCCATGAAAAGAATAAAAGACAGAAAACACAAAGAGAGCTCAATGACAACACAGAGAACAGAGAGATGAAACCAAGACATAGACCTTTGGAGATGCTAAGCTAAGAATCCAAAGTCTTTCCTGGAGAAGTATGTGAGGACCCATAGACATTTAGAGAAAAAGCCACTGGAATCAGAAGCTGAAACCAGAAGCCAGGAGAGAAGGACAGCAGATGTCACCATGTGCTTTCCCATGTGACAAAGAAACCCTGGATGCTATCTGCCTTTCTTCAAAGTCAAAGTATCTTTATCTAGATGCATTAATTTAGACATTTCTATGGCCTTAGAGCTATAAATTTGTAGCCTAATAAACCCCTTTGTAAAAGTCAATCCATTTCTGGTATATTGTATTCCAGCAGCATTAGCAAACTGAAACAGATTTTGGTACCAGAGAATTGGGGTGCTGTGGTTTGCAAATACCAAACATGTTGGAATGGCTTTTTACATGGATAAGGGGAAGACTGGAAGAATTGTAATGAGGTGGACAGGAAAAGCCTGGATTGCTTTCATGAGACTATTAGAATTTTGGACCCTAAAGATATTTCTGAAGAGGCCTTAGAGAGAAATAATGACTGTGTCACTGAAAACTGGAAGGAAAGCAGTCCTTGTTTTAAAGTGGCAGAGAACTTGGCAAAATTGAGTCCTGGTGTTGGACAGAAGGTAGAATTTGAAAATGATGAGCTGGGATGCTTAGCTGAAGAGATTTACAAACTAAACGTGGAAAATGCAGCCTGGCTTCTCCTTGCAACTTATAGCAAAATAGACAGGAAAAGCATACGCTGAGAAATGAACTGTGGGGTCCAAAGAGACCAGAAACCGATAGTTTTGAAAATTTTGAGTATTTAGAAAATGAATCCCCAGAGAATAGTGCCAACATGAAGATTCAACCAAACATGGAACCAGTCAGCCATTTCAGTGCAAATCAAGATTGGAGATGGAGTTATCCAGAAAGGATTTGTGGAAAGTCCTAATGTCTGATGGTTTTAACCCTGGTATGTTGCATGCCAAGTGGACAACATTTTTGTGGGGTCTCTATGAATAGAACCACTGCCAGTCTAGACTAAAAGGGACAGATCAAAGGAAAAATGACTTCAAAGGCAGAATTATGAAACTAAGATCTGGAGTCAGGAAATCTCAGACCAGGAAAACAGATCCAACCATGCATGTGTAGAGGGTGAGTTTGCCCTGTAAGCAGAGGGTGGGCCTTCCACTTCATTTAGGAAGAGTGTTGTTCCCTCAGGTGTTAGGGAGGGTAGGCACATTTCCCAGGGATTGGGGAAAGCCCCACTGCCACCTTATCTTCTGAAGGAGTTCAGCATATGCCCTGGAGATGGCAGAGTGACCAGGTGACACCCAGATGCTTGAGGAGAGTGGGGCTTAGAACAAGGTGGCCTCCCCAATGCTTATACATATAAAATCCTCACTCCAGTGTTTGGAGAGAAACAGGCCACTGTGTAAACCCTTGGAAAGGATGGGACTGCCATTTGTCTCAGGCCCCGAGGAAGAAATATCAGTTTTACTTTTTAGGTGCATGGTCCAGGAATCGAACCCAGGTCTCCCACATGGAAGGCAAGCACTCTACAACTGAACTACACATGCACCCCTAAGAAACATCATTTTATAAATGACTCACAGGCTTTTAAATATGAAGGAGTATGTCCTGCAGGTTTTTAGAATTCTTTGGGTCTGGTGACCCCTATTTTCCATTCAATTTTTCCCTGTGGAAATGGAAATGTTTAGCCTATGACTGGCCCTCCTTTGTATATTGGCAGTAGAGAACTTGTTCTAAGCTTCACAGAAACAGGTCCACAACTAGAGGAGAATTCTGTCTTAGGAAAGGTCATACCAGTAACTGATTTTGATGGGATTTTGTACTGTTTTTGACTTGGTATTGTATTTGTATTGTTACTGAAATGATTTAAAGCTTTTGTGATATTGTAATGGAATGAATGTATTTTGTGATATTGTAATGGAATGAATGTATTTTGTATGTGGAAAGAATATGTTTTTTGGGGGTCCAGAGGACAGAACATGCTGGTTTGAAACTGCTATGTACCCCAGAAAAGCCATGCTTTTTTAGTCCAATATTGTGGGTGCAGACCTATTTTGGGAGTATAATTGATTAGGTTATTTCCAAGGAGATGTGACCCATCCCACTGTGAATGGGACATTTTGATTAGATTGTTTCCATGGAGATATGACTCCACCCATTCAACTTGAGTCTTAATCATTTTACTGGAATCTCCAATGAAGAGAATAAAATACAGAGGGAGATCAGAGTCAAAATAGAGTGCAGAGAGATGAAACAGACAGACATTTGGCAACACTAAGAGTCCAGAGTCTGTCCAAGAGATGCTAAGTGAGGACTCATAGATGCTTAGAGAAAAGGCCACTGGAAACAGAAGCCTTAATTTGGACATTTCATGGCCTTAGAACTATAAATTTGTCACCTAAAAAAATCTTTTTTGTAAAAAAAAGTCAATCCATTTCTGGTATATTGCATTCTGGCAGCATTAGCAAACCAAAACAATAGCCTATTCTGATTTAAGAATACAAAAATTGTTGTAATTGGATGGCAAAATGGAAGGGTTTTTTGTTTGTTTGTTTTTTAATTTTCTTGTCTTTTAGCTGAGGGCCCAAAACTCCGAAACATCATGAGAAGAATCGCCAGAAGGTGGCCAAAACTATCTCTGCCACTCTTAGCTCATCACACACACCTACAGATCCAGGGAGCAGAAAGTTCCAACAAAAGAGGACTTCTAGAAGAGACCTGACGGCCTCATAGTTAGGCAGGGCACCCTGTGAGAGTGAAGACGGCTGCTTTCCCCATACACCAAGAAAATCATGACTCTACCATTCCCCTTCTGATTTTGAAGCTTGACTCAGGCCTGAGTAAGGAGAAAGGGGAAAACTTTGAAAAGAGATATGAGATCACCATTTATATATCAGCACCTGAAGGAAAGTATGGTCAATACCTGAAAGTTAATAGAAATTATGTTATCATTTATAAAATGTATCAAGACTTCTATCAATTTATGTAGAACATTCTACTATGAGTTAGCCATAAAAACATTTTGAGGGAAGTATGCCTGTTCACAAAGATTCCTCCTGTTCCTGTGTTACTGTTACTTTGTTATACTTTCCTTTGAAGGAACTGATTCTCCTAACCCAAGTCTGGACACATTTCCTGAATGTGGGCCATCATAATTGTCTCTGTCCACAGCGATTGACCCAGGGATGGAAGTGAGACCTAAGCCAAACTAATGGGTTTGGAAACTTTCAGAGAAGTTTTCATGCTGAGAAGAAAGCATCTCTTTTCCTCCATGGTCACAGACTTCAAAGTCGGTGTTGCCTGTAGCCTTGTCATTGAAACTTGAAAAGCCTGTTTGCATTATTGTAGTAGATGAGAAAAATGCCACACAGTAAAGCAGTGATGAGAAAGACTGTATCCTAGGGACACTGAATCCTAAAACCAGCTCCTGCCCCCACACTCTCTATACATTTCTCATGCTCTATGTAAGCCAATATACATAACTCTATTTGCTCAACTTACTTTGAGCTGAGTTTTTGTCAATTACAATGAGATTTACTCTTTTTATTATTGTCACTTTGTCAGAGAGGACTTTTCTGATCAGGTACCAAATAAAGGCCTATCTCCATTATTTTGAATCATAATAACGTATTTATTCTCTTTGCAGTATATTTTAAAATCTGTATTTAATTTTTTATCATCTCTCTCCCTCAGCGACTGTAAACTCTATGAAAACAGGGATCTCATCTGTCTTGTTTATTAATTGTATTGCTAATATCTAGCTCTGGAGGAAACATTATAAATACCAGGTCTTAGGTTAGAAAGAGGTTAATCTAGGCTAGCTGTTGTTGGTGTGGGGAAACCATCCAGTAATTTTGCCCTTTGAATATATGTGTGTTGACTGAATACATGTGTAGAAGAACTTAGTTGATCCTGCACTAGTTGATAGCCAATTGATGTCCAAGCATGAGAGAGAGCCCAGCCAAGATCAGCAGAGCCACCTACTCGACCCACAGCTGAAAGAAAAGTATGAGTGTGCCAGTCAAGACCAGAAGAACTGCTCTGTAGAGTATGGGCAAAAGCAATGTAGGCTGTTGTGGCTGCTTAATACTGTAGCTGTTTACTGAACATTACTGCGACAATAGCTAAACTGGTACAATATATTTTTAAAAGTATAAAATAACAAGTTCCCCATAGTTTCCAATATAGTACACACTCAAAAAATTCAAGATACAGAATTTAGCATTTTTGAAGAAAAGAAAATGAATAGGTTGGATGTGCAATTGTTTAAGAGAAAGAATGTCTAATTTTAGATCAGGAGTCCTGTCGGAATCTCTACTCTGGCTATGAAATAGCTGTTTGCCTATGAAAAAGTCTTTATCTTTTTAGGTATTAAGTGTTCTTACATGTACATGTGGTTAATAGCAAATCCCTTTTAGCCTAACTTAAAAACCGTTATCAGAATCAAATTGAATAATGCATGCAAACTTGTTCTATAAGCTGCAAACCATCACAGCAAATGCAAATAGAAAAAGTAATGGATTGGGGTCAGAAAATATGGGTTTAAGACTTGACTCTGCTATCAAATAGCTGGGTAAATTTGAAAGGTTTACTTAAACTTTCTAATCCACAACCTTTTTTGTTTTCATTTTAAAAAAATTATAACCCATTGAGATTTTAGAACATTTAATAACAATTAAATGGGTGAACAATTAGTAAAATAACAATAAATTCTTGGTATTATTAAGAATATAAAATTTCAGAGCTTACTCAAAGAAATTAAAAAAAAAAAGATACAGCAAGACAGAAAAGGCTGGAATTACATACCAAAAGGAAGTCAGATATTTCTCAGCATGTGCTGAAGCTAGTGACATTTCAGCTCTGAAGACCTTCCCTCATCCTTTGGTTTATAGTTTGCCCTTAGTCACGAAGTAAATTATGGCTGCAGCAGTTACTTGCTAGAGAAATTTATATTTAATACCTGTTATAGGACATATAATTTTAAAATGGCAAAGTAATGATATGCTGCCTCTTCCCTAAGAAATCACACCAGAATTAGAAAGGAATTAAAAACAAAGTCAATCTCTACCTTCATTGACACTGCAAGACATCAGTTACAAACACCACAGTAATACAAAAAGGGCCTTGTGGATAGAAAATGTGGAAAAGTTCTGAAAGTTGATGCCTGTATTTGTGGATATCAAAAAGCACCTGCAGAGAACAGTTCTCAAAGGAGGTGACACACCCTGGGGGCAAACCCTATAAATGCTTGCTTGGAAAACAGTAATGAGAGTAAACAGTTGATTCAGGACCTTCTCTGAGCCTATTGGCACCATGAAGACCCAGGGAAGAAACAAAGGTCCTGCTTTATGCAAAATAAAAGAAACCAGATCCAAAAGACTACATAGTGTATGATTCCATTCTTATGACATCCTGGAAAAAGCAAAACAGAAGGGACACAAAACAGATGACTAGATGCCCAATACAGGGGCTGAGTAGCGGGCTTGATGACAAAGGAATATGTTGTTTTGAAAGTTCTAGAAATGATTTTCTTAAGATTCACACAAATTGTTGATGACTTTAAGAAAGATGTTTAATTTATGCTAAAAAAATTGTAGGAGAAAAATAATGTAAATGAAGTCAAATGATAAAGGACAAATTAGGTAAAATCTTTGCAATATACAAAAAACTGAATTATAATATACATATCACCTCTTATAAATCAACAAAACATGCTCAAATGAATAATGAGTAAAGAGCATAAATAGATATTCATAGAAAAGAAAACAAACAATTGTTAAATTTATGAAAAATGTTCAATTTCTTTCATAACATGAGCAATGGATTTTAAAATAAGTGTTTAAAATAAGTTATTGATTAGAGTGTAAAGAAAAGGGACTGTGATATATTGATAATTGAAGTATAAACTGTTATAACTTTCATGGAGAGCAACTGGACAATAATCATCATAAGTTTAAACATATATACCCCTTGATAGGTAAGCTCCATTTCTAAGGATTCATTCTCAAGATAAAGTGCACATGTGAAAACTTGCAGATGAACAAGGAAATAATTTCCAATATGTTTGCAGTAGCAAAATATAGAAACAACATAAGTATTCAACATTTGATGCCTGGATAAATAATGTATGGTACAGGCATACAATGTACTGTTAAGGAATCATAAAACTGAATGTAATTGATAGATATCTGCTAATATAGAATAATCCCAAGATATTTTGCAAGCCAAAAACAGCTAGAGGCAAAGGGGATATATATCATACTACCGTATAAGTTAAAAATAAGAGTTTCTACACCAATATGAAGGTAAATCATTGACTACGTCTAGAAGGATTAATGATGGAATGTTAACACTACCTCGCCGGGGAGCTGAGTGACTGGGGTACAGGAGTAAGATGAAAATTAATTTTCATTTTATTTTGTAAAGGTTGAATTTTACACTACTTGTATCAATTTTCTATCAAAATTAATAATTTTAATAATAAAATGTTAAACCGGTAATGCAAGATATTCACATTCTTAGCTTCCTGGAAATACTCATATATAAAACAAGAATTGTTTGGGCATAACATATGCTGAAGCAAGGTAATTCTGCATGACAAATGCTATAAAAGTTTTTTTTCCTTCAGGACTTCATATTTCTACTTACAGAAATATTTAAGAGATCATTCATTGCTCTTACTTCACTGCTCTGTTTGAGAAAGTGTAATCTCTTTGACCAAAAATTTCTGAGTTCTCTGTTACAACTGATGTTTGAGAAAATAATTCTATAATATAAGACCTGAATTTTAATCTTGCCTCTGATACAAATGCAGGACATCATTACAACTATATTTCTTCCTATCTTTAAGTTTAAAATAAAATCACACTTCTTTGTGAATTATTTGTTCTGAAACTGGTGTGTGCCTAAAAATACAGGCTGAAAATATACAAAGCAAAACTTGACAAAATTAAATGGAGAAATTGACAAATCTATAATCACATTATGAGATTTCTTTAATCACCAGTACCCCTAAAACTGATAACAGATAGAAGAAAAGTATAATAAGAAAGATGATTAGAACAACAAAATAAATAAAAATCTCAACACAAAGAAAATATATAGAACCATGCACTACTGACATGGAGACATATTCTCTTTGTCATGGACTATTTTTTTAAAAATGTCTCAAGATGAATACAATGGAATTAAACTAAAAACTAATAATAAAGACTGCAAAACTCTTCTCTTTTTTTGGGTGTATTGTCTGGGGAATCGAAGTCAGGTCTCCTGCATGGCAGGCAAGCATTCTACCACTGAACTACCCATGCAGACTATGTTTTAAAACTAAAAATAAAGAAGAATTACTGAACAATTTCTTGATCAAAGAGACCTCAAATAGAAATATGATATACTTAATAAAAAACAAAAATGAAAATCTGTTAGAATCTCTGGGACTCAGAAAGAGAGAGTGTTATAATACTAAATTATATATATGGAAAAAGGAATAACTAAAAATTAATGCAAAGATGCTCAATGTCATTGACCATCAGGGAAATTAAATCAAAACCATAATGAGATACTACTTAATATCCATATGATGACGTTATTAAAAAAGCAGAAAGTATTAAGTGTTGATGGGAATGCAGAGGAATAGAAATCCTTATAAATTGCACTGTAGAATGGTGAAGCCATGGGGAAATCAGTTTGGCAGTTCCTCAGAAAATGGAAAATGGAAGTACCATATGACCCAGTTAACCTACTTTTTAGTATATAACCTCAAGATTTTGGAAGGAGGGGCACAAGCAGGTATTTTATCCCAAAAGTTGTAGCACCATTATTTACAATAGTCTAAAGGTAGAAGTGACATAAGCCCATCAAGAGATGAATGGAAAAAGAAATTGTGGTATATCTACATACATGTATATATACATATATATGTATATATATCAGTGAAATATGTATCAGTATGGACGAACCTTGACAACATCATGTTGAAGGAAATGAGACAGAAACAAAAAGACTGAAGCAAACGCTACAAAAATAGATGGTGGTTTATACATTATCAGAAGCCGGGGTATGAGGTGGGAAAAAAAGAGTTTAGCTGAAAGCGTGAGGTAATGAAAAAGTAGGGGTAATGGATATTGGTGACTGTAGATCAATATTGTGAATATGATTCATATTACTTAATCACACACTTGAATATATTTAAAAAGGGAAACTTTGCACTATATATTTGTCACTAGAAAAAACGTTCAAAATTTAAAAAATGAGATTAAAAAACTCCCTCCCTTGAGGAAATGCAGAAGTTATTACCATTATCAGAGAAATGGAATTACAGCAACAAGGAGATAGCACTACACACCCATTAGAATGGCTAAAAATCCCAGACCAGTCAACACCAATGACTACTGAGTCTGTGGAGCCATAAGAAACTCTCATTCATTGCTGGTGGGAAGGAAAAACAGGCCCCTCTTGAGCCAGTTGGCATAGGATTAATCTACTTTATTGGTCTTTCAAAGAAATCGCTTCTTGATAAACTATTACTCGCTATTTTATCAATTTCTATAGCTGTATTTATCTGACTTGGATGTTGTGCTAATGTCGCATTGCTCTAAAAATATCTTACTACTCTCAGTTTCTGTAATTACTTATCACACTATGGACTAGTAAAAAACACTCTGTGAACAAGCCCCTATCTATCTACAGACATACTTTTCTACATCATTCTGAGTTTTGTGATACTTTTCTTTTTAAAAATTTGGTTAAAAAAAGATAGAATTGTATTACTGAATTACTATTTGCTGTGGCTCTAGATCTATTCAGACTGTATTATTCTTTTTAAGTCAATTTTGTTGACATATTTCTCTAAAATATGGCTATTTTCTCTATTTTTGAGTGTATTAGAAAAATGTTCACCTTTTTCTCTTATTTTCAAGTTATTTTTCATATTTGTGTTCATTTTCCTGTTTTCATTCTTCCTATTCTTCATTTGTGCACAGAAACTTTTCAAGTTATATATTTAGGATGGTCATTTTGTGCTGAAAAAAAATAGCTGCTGGATCAATATTTACCTGATAGTGCTTGATGTAATAAACTAGTTTTTCAAAGATCAATGAGTAAATTTAAAAATACTTCCATATGTCAACTCTGGTACTAGATAACTTCTCCAATTGCTGCTACTTTGAAGATTTCTGTGGGTTTATTTAATTATTTCCCCTCTGAGGGAATAAAAAGTTGTAATGAATAATTCAATGTCATTTCACAAACTGTGATAAATCATGGAAACTGGATTTTAGAATCCCAAGTCCCAGCAATGTTTTTTAGTTTAATCAAAAGAAATCCTATGTAAAACATTTGGATATAAAACACAATGAAGAATTTTCTGGTTTGTTCTTATTTTGACACAGTTATATTAATGTCTTTTGAGGCAAATTCAATTTTGAATGAATATTGGTAACGTGAATAATTTTACTTCGTCCATTTTTACAGCCCCCTTTACAATTTATTTCAATATACTTGCTCTTCTCTCATAAATGAGTGCATTTAGCAGCCCAAACCAGCACACCATGCTCTTAATATGGAAATGGCTTGAAATTTTTCTGCTTTGACATATTATAAAGAGATCATTTATGGAAAAAAACAATAAAAGGTTACAATTTACATTTTTTTAATTTCATGTTTAAAAATGTGTATCCACAAGTGTTAAAAAAAAAACCACAAAACAAACCCAGAAAACTATCGTCTTTTATCTGTAATTCTCTTTTCTTTGATTTCATTCTAGTCCTATAAAAAATGATTTTTATAAGACAGAATATGAAAGCAGTAGATGACTTATCTAAAAAAAAGTGTTCCTTTATAGTCCTCTCCGGCTAAATTGTTATTATAACTATACAAGTAGCAAGTCTATACAAATAATTCCTGATTCTTTATCATACATATGTTATCAAACAAAAGTGATATTACTGTTTCAATGTTTTCTCTCTAGCTGTTTCAGAGTTTTAGTGTCTTTTCTGTCCTCATATTTTAAGGATTTATTTGAATTTCTCTGTCCCCATCTTCAGGCACATTTCTTTTACAGAGTGGAAACTTCTGAAATGGTAAATGGTCTATTGTTTCTTTGATTCAATATATATGATTGCTTTTTTTACTCCATTCTTTTATCCATTGCCGTATAGGGAATGAATAATAGTCAAATATTACTGAAGCATAAAATACATGAATGTAGAGAGGAGAAAGTCTATGGAATGGAAGGCAGGATAGACGTTCAATATTATTCAAACCTACAAATGTATAAGATCTGGTTGTCCATCAGATTTTCTTGAGCGCTAGTATTTTATTTCTCTCAATTACACCACAAAAAATTCAGAATTTTTTTCTCAATAGCACTGCTTTAGATTCAATTTTGTACACTTCACCTATGCTTTCAATTAATAAGTGATACAAATCTAAATTTGGTGTGTGGGTGTGTTTATGAATACACTTGTATTACATTTATGTTTGAAAGACAGCATGAGCTAGAAAGAGAGAGCCCTTCGGGGTTGGAGATTAAGTAAAAAACAAAAAACCTTTGCATTAAAAAGGCATAGCCCAGGTTCTCCTACTAGATCATATTTAATAAATATTTGTTATTGCATATATGACTGAATGAATGATTATAAGAATGAATGAATGAATATTTAGCTCAGAAGGTATGTGTAGAGGAGATAAAAATGATTATGAGAGGAAGAAGTAAGCAAAATAATGAAGAGAAGAACGGGGTGAGTGAGGGACACAGAAATACAGAAAGGGAATGTTCAACAAAGGTCATCATGAACAAAATTAATAGATGAATGCCTAAACAGGAGAAGATATGGGCAATATTTAAAGTTTAAAACATACGTTTAATATCTACAAATTAATAAGAAAAGGCAGCAATCATAATGAAAATCTGGTCAAAGAAAATGAATGGCCACAAAAGACTAGTAAGTATATGGAGAGATGCTCAGACTTATAAGTAATAACAGAGATGCAAACTAAAGCAATTATGTTTCAATTTATTCCTACAAATTGGGAAAACACTCAAAAGTTGGAAAACTCTGGGGTTGGTAGGTATGTGGGAACTTAGGAAACATACTTTTGGTGCAGATTAGCCTATACAACTATTCTGAAGAACAACTGGTCATACTTAGTCATGTGAAGTACAGGAACACATTAAGAGTCAGTAATTTTGCGCCTAAATGTATTTCATGCAGATCTTTAGGGATACAGATAAATGCATGTCCACAACAGCATTAGTTGTGTAGATAGTTAGAATGGGTGGGCAATAGTGGTAGGCGTTTACCATGTAATATTATATAGTGGTCATAAGCAACTGATTAGTTATATACATAACAAAGATTGCAAAAACATACTGCTGAGTCAAAAATGGTAGCAAATACAATATATTACAATATAATTTATTTCAAGTAAACATATATGCATAAAGCAGAAAAATATATTTTACAAGAACATCTATGAACCAAAGTATATACAATAAACACATTAGAAAAATTTCTTTTGGGCAAAATGATAAGGAAGAGGAGTGAGTTCTAGTGATAAAATGAAAGAAATAAAAGGAAAAAAGATAAAAGAAATAATGAGAGAAGGCAATGAAGGAGGGAGGGTGACAGGGACAGAATGAAGAAAGGAATGAAGAGAAGAAGAAAGGAGGGAAGGGATTTTAAACATCTAACAAGGAAAAAAAATGAGAATAGGAACAAGGAAAAATAGTGGGAATAACTAATATAATTTAAGTCAAGAGAATGAAAAAGAATGCTATAATGTTCCATAACTTCTTACTAGAAATATGCTTCAATTTTTTCCAGTAGCTGCCTAATAAAAAGCAGAGAGAAAGCAAAAAGAAAAGAAATGCCATCAGCAGCAGTATTCTAGGTATTCATAAGTAAATCAAAGCCAACATTTTAGGAGAAAGTTAATAAATTACGAATTAAAGAGGGAACATGTACAAAACTGATTACATACCAAGATATCTCATAAAAAATGATATTTACAAGGCTAGTTAGATAAAAAAATAAAGATTATAGAAATAGTCTTCATGGTAGATTATTGTATTTAATAAAATGTAGGAGTGAACTTGGAGAAAATAGAATCAACTGAGCAATTCAGAAACAGCTACATTGTAAAGAATCTACAAAGGAAAGAGAAATAAGAAAATACAAGAGAGCTAGAAATGAAAATTTAAGGGAAATAAAAAATGGGGAATTTATAGGTGCAATTTGAAGCATAAAAACTAGGATTATTCTTCATTTTAAAAATGTCAAGAAGCACAAGAACAAGCATGGGATTCAATAGAAAGAACACATTTTAAAAAGAGGGAATCACCTAAAGAATGTGGGAAAAAGGAACAAACAGAGCATGCAATAAGAAACATTATTTTAAAATTCCAATAGTTACTAGTCAATTCATTTTGATTGAACTATGAATTTGCTGTATGTTTCCAACAAAGAGATGGAATAAATAAAATACAGAATAAAGCCTAGCTTAAAATTAATTCTTATTGAAAAACACTCTAAACCCACCATGAAGACTTACATATATATATATAATTGGTTCAGATCAGACAATTTTCAATGTCTAAACAAAACCTTTTTACCTATAAAAATATAAATGCTGATAGTAGCATTTGATACACTATATATTTCAGGAAAGGCTTAATTACCAGAAGGTTGAATTTCCTATGTAAGAAAAGCTTCACATTAACTTTAAAAGATAAAGTACACTTTTGCTTCCTTCTTAAATTGTAAACAAAGCCAGGAATAAAATTGAGCCATCTCAACAGTGAGGAATAATGTACAGAGAGAATTTCTCTCTGAGCTGAGAGTAGCAGGGATCAATTCCATTAGGAGAATTAATTATCTCTGTAATTGGTCTCTTCTATTCAAATGTTGAACTTTTTCAATCTTGAACATGGTTTAAATTTTCATAGAGTACAAAAACCCTCTAAATAAGTCAATCATTTTATCATCTGTGTCTATAAAATAGATGTGGAACCATATTCTCATGTAAAATAAGGTCATAAATATGGCTGAAGTAAAATCTGATCTATTCCTACTCTGAACATATATATGAATGAAATGACTTTTGTCATCAGAACAAATTGCTATATTCTTCAGCCTCTTGTGCCAACCTGCTTTGTGCAAAAATCTTAGAGGAGAAAGATGGAAATAAATGTCTGTTGAATTTATTTTGTTAAGACTCAAATTTTAATGGCCAGGCAATTACAACTGGTAATAGAAATTACCACAAAACCAAAATAAAAGCAAACAAAAAAATAAATAGAGAATACAATAATTTAATATTTTCTGTAGAAAATATAATATTCATTTATTACATATTATTTTCCCAGAACTATACTAGATCCATGTTAAACAGAAAGGACAAAATCTAAAATTTGTCTCTGACTTCAAGTTGCTTATTATTTCTTTGGATAGCTAAGGAATAAAAGGAAGGTAGATATTAATATAAAACAGCAAATTAAAAATGTGAATACACATTGTCATGGCCAATATATTCTAGACATAGAAAGGAGAAATAAATGATGAGCAAAAATATTTGGAAGAAGGCTTCATAAAAGAAGAAAGATTTGAGCTAGGTCTTAATATCCATGATTTTTAGAGATGAAGAAAGAAAACTGCAATCTAAGTTACAGGTACGGAATGAATAAAGGTGTTTGATGTAGGGGCTCTTAGCTGCTTGATGCCTGCTTTTCAGAATGTTCTTAAAGTAATAAAAGCATTTCAAAAAGTGAACAAAAATGATGTATCAGATTAGAAAGGAGGCAAATATATTTAGTCATCAAAATTAAAAACACAATATCTGTATGTAGTAATACCTGTGCTTCTTTGTTTATGCACTAGATAACAAAAACTAATGATTTTCACTACTGAAATAATGTAAGTGCTGATTTGTGATTTCAACCATTTTAGTGTGATATAAACCTATCTGTTATTTCTATGGGAGAATAAGTCATAATTGCTGTAACTTCTGTGGATTGTAGTCTACATTCTCAAAGTACAGAAATGCTAAATTTCAGTTCTAGATTAAAGAAAATAAAATTTAAGGCTTCCCTCTACACAGTTTATGGACTCCTTCAGTTCTATTAACTTCTAAGTGTCCTATAGCTCCAGACTAAAAACCTGGAATAGAAGGTGGGAAATCATTATTTACTGAGCACCTAATGGGTATGGGAAACAGTAAGTGCTTCATGGTATTCTTATAACATGTTGTAAAGGAAAAATTGTTATAATAGACATTGTTATTTGCCAGATCAGAAAACTGAGGCTCAGGAAATTTTATGTAATCTGTACATGGTCACATATATAGTAATACCAGAAGCAGGATTATAATTCAAATCTGATTCCAAATCCTTTGTTTGCTTCTCCCACTGTTGAATACCACCTAAGAGAATCAGCATAGATTTTAATTAGAAGATGAGATAAACAAATCCAGATCAAGGAGTTGTTTTCTAGAGTACTAGAGATAACAATTGGAAGTTGAGGGCAGGGTCAAACTTTGGAAGGTTTAAATCTATGCACAGAGAAACGAAGTCAATGCTTCAAGCATGTGAAAATAAACACACAGAGAGAATGATGATGAAAGCAGTGTTTAAGGGAAAAACAATAGGATGGTAGCAACCTGATGGATTGGAGAGGTTAATATTTTCCCTCTAGAAGATTCTGGAGTAGGTTTAAAGTGAAACATTGGTGTTAAATGCTTTATTTAAAATTAGTTGAATTCTTTTATAAATATTCTAAAGGTGTTTCTGGATTTTTTTTTTAAGATCTATTCTTAAATAGAGCAAGACTCACAAAACATCTACTTACCAACACTTGTGCAACTTTCACCATCCGTGTCCAGCTTCCACCCTTCATAGCAGGAGCACTTAACCGTGTGCTTGTGCTGCTCACACACTTGACTGCACTTTAGATGGTTGCTACAGTAATCCACGATGTCACAGGTTTTATTGTCTCTGTTGAGTTGAAGCCCTTCAGGGCAGGAACAGACAATACCTTTTCCAGGAACTACAGAGCAGTGGTTGCTACAGCCTCCATTGTTCAAGGAACATTCATCTGAAAAAGGAAGGGGCAAGGTTATTGGCTATCATCAACTGTTTCACTCAGTTAAATCCTAATCATTGAGCTCAAGTCTAAACCTGCCATTAGAGCCAGGATATTATGAATGAATATAATGAAGCCCTCTTTGGATTTTTCCCCCTCAGGGGTTATATATATCTGTATCTATATGTAGATACAGATATAGAGAGAAAAATCTATATCTATAATCTGATCTATAGCGATAATACAGAAGAGATTATTGGTCTTTTACTGGCTGCAGCATTATTTTTTTAATTAGGTAAATTGTACATTTTGTCTTTTACATTGGTTACAATAACTTACTCAGTGAGGCATGGAAATAATATATATAAACACACAAGTACAAAAAAAGTTGACTTGCTGTTCTGGCTGAAATAATGAGCAACTAGGATTGACTTAATAGAAATGTGATTGGCCCATGAAGAAAGAGACTTTTTCTTTCCTAGTATTTATGGTACTTATAATTACATTTTGGCATATTTATTTATCATTCTATTCTATCACCAGACTGTAGTCTCCATGAAGGTGTGAATATCTGTTCTCTTTCCCAAGGCATGCCCAACACCTGGCATAATGCTTAGCATAGAGTATGACATTAAAAAATATTTGCTGAATAAAAAAATAATAAAATTATCCAAATGAACAGCTCTCCCCAGATTGAGTCAATGGTTGTCCACCTTGGAAAATTTCAAGAGATCTTTTGCAACCACATTATTTCTTATTACTCTGTGCTATTCTATTAGTCAAAAGCAGCTTTAAGTCTTCCTTTGCTTTAAAAATATGTCTGAGGGTCACGGTGGCTCAGCAGGTAAGAGTGCTTTCCTGCCATGCCCGAGGACCCGGGTTTGATTACCGGTGCCTGCCCATGTAAAAAAAAAAAAAAAAAAAAAAAATGTCTGAGTGCTTTACAAAGTGAGTTTAATTGTGTGAAATTTGAGACAGGTTAAAAAAGAATGTTTCCTAATGATCGGCAAGTTGTAGGACCAGCTACTTCTATACCTCAAATAGCCTACTACCCATGGAAATTTTCCAGTTCAAAAATTGTACTAAAATGAAAGACTTTTAAAACTATTTTCAATGTTTTTTAAGATCTATATGGGTCAACTTTTCTTCATTTTATTTGTCACTATCAAAGAAGTTACAGTAATAAGAAAAGGAAAATGATTACATTAACTTTTTTCTCTAATAATTCATTTCAAGTTTGATATTATTTTAGATGAAAAAAAAGTCACGTCTTGTTTTCACTAATGTGTTTGCTTACTCATAATCATTTCAAAACTGATTATTTTGAAGTATTTGCCCCATTTTATTTCAACTGACATACTTTTTTTTCAAAAAAAATGATTGTAAAGAAATCATCCTATCCAACATAAAAAAAAAAATCTTACAATGCTCTCTTAGCTTAATTTCTCCTTTCTTTGATACCATCTGTGGAATTAAGTCATACATTTTAGGATAAACAAAATTCACGTCAAATCTGAAACTGAATATATAAATTTAATAGCAACTTTGCATAACAGTTCCTTATCAATTCTTCCTCAACCCAAGACAGTCATTGAAACCTGCAACTTCCTTTTAAATTTTTATAAACCCTATAAACAAGGGTCAAAAGTTAATTTCATTTTTGAATGATTCAAGTCTCTTCATATTTGTTTCTCAAGCTCATAATCTCTTTCCTCTTGGAATGCTTTAAAACTTATTTTTTCCTGAAAAAATAATCTTTTTGGTAGAATTAGGAGATTTATCTTCTTGGGGTCTCCTTTTCCTTACATACATGGCATATAATCAGAGAAGGCAATACAATCCCTTGATCAGTATTTGTTTTAATTTTTTTTTATTTTTCATTGTTCTAACACTCCTTCAACTTCATCTCATAAAGGGCAGAGTAAGGCAGCCTGTTTGAGTTCAAAATGCCATAGTGCTACAGTCAGGATAAAAATTCCTTTTTATCTTCATTCCTATAACCTCTCCCACTCTCTCTAATCCTTTGATATATTTGAGCAAAGCTCCATAGCTGATGGCTATAGTGGCAAGGTAAGGGAGATATAGTTTTCAAATTTGAAATAGAGAAAGAAATGGATTCAGAAGCAATCCCTTCTGTCCTCTTTAGCTTTCCCAATTCAGAGAAAGGCATGTGGGAAAATAAGATTGTGTTTTCTTATCATTCTGTTTTTTTTTTTTTTTTTTTTTTGGATGACCATATTTTTTTCCTTTGTCGTTTATTTTCTTCAAATAACTTGAAGGGGTAGGGAAAGGTGGAAGGAACTAATATTTTTCAGCTCATATAGTGCATTAAGCATTGTTACCATGAAAATCTGAGAGACATCTTCAACGTAATCATTTTAGAGGTGAAGAAACTAACATTTCAAGAGATTGTCACCTGCACCTGGAATGGTGACTTAAGTGAAGTAATTGAAGAGAAGAATTCAAATCTGTTAAAGTCTAGACTCTATAACATACTTTCCCTTTTAAGAATATTGATATTTTCATTCTCTTACAATTGTTCCTATAGCCTTCCCGTGCAAATCTCACATACTGTATTGCAAGAGCCACTCACCAACTCATCCCATCTGGGAAAACAAGCTGGAAGAGAAAGAAGTGATTACAGGAAAACTATGCCATCTTTTATTTGTAAATTTTTTGTTTAATTTCTCTTTTGTCTGTATTGTCTTTTTTAAATTTCAGCATCACTACATGAAGATGTTAGATTTACTGTTTCAAAGTTATTTTATAGAACAACAGACTCTTTGGAGGAAAATATATCTTATTACGTAAATTTTTAAAAAACTAACAGTCTCTTTTTTGGTAAGACTTTGTATGCTACTAATGCTCAATTGATATCAAAATATGATAACTTTAGGTTTAAATTTAGTTGTTTTCCTACTTTCAATCAGCCGCTGCATCATTTCCTAAAGTCATTTTCTCACAGTCTCAAATCATCTCACATTTGTTCTTATCATCCTGCAAACTTTTCTTCATTACTCTATTGGTGGCACCTTCACTATTATCTAGAAAGCATATTTAAAAAATCTCTTCTCTGAATCTCTGATCTTCCCACAGTGAAGAAAATGTAATTTTCTTTAATATGTGTTGGTTGACAAAAGGAAATGGCTAGCCAGAAGTTATTTCAAAGCTCAACATCTGTCAGATTCAAATCATCATTTCTAACTAGATAAAGTATATTAAAGAGAGCAAGGGTGTGAGGACCAAATAATTGAGGAAAATATTACATAAATCTGGGCAATATTCAATTTGTTTCATTATCTATTCCCTTCTTCTTCCTAAAAATAGTTTCTACGGCAATCAATAGAAGTTAAGTCAGACTTCACTGGGTGGTAGTGAACTCCGTCCCACAAATCAACAATAAGCAGATATCCCTATTCTGGAGGACTCACTGACAAAAAAAAAAAAAAAAAAAAAAAAAAATCAGTGCAATTCTGAGAACGGCAATAACATCGAGAGATATAAATGATGTATACTGCTTACATTAGTTAAGTAAGCTGCCTATAGGCTAGCCTCCCTTTATTTATTTTCATAAACTTCTGATCATATTTAAAAAATTTTTTTCTATAGCCTTAAGTGCCTGAAAAATGTACCTAGAGTTTAGTGCGAAAAGTTACACTTAAAAGGAATAAATGCGGGCAGGGCAACAGTGGCTCGGCAGGCAGAATTCTCGCCTGTCATACCGGAGGGGTTCAATTTCCGGAGCATGCCCATGCAAAAAAAAAAAAAGTATAAATGCAACTATAATAAGTATCAGCAAGTAAAGACCAAAAGTTGCTAGTTTCCAGGAAAAGCAAATGCAGTGAAACGTGCAATACCACAGAGGGCGCCTTCGTCAGATCCATCAGGACAATCCCTTCTCCCATTGCAGAGTTTCTCTGGCTGCAGGCACACTGACGTGTCATTAGCACAAGGGTACTTGGGTGGTCCACATAAGAAACTCTCACAGTCATCTTCATCGGACTGATCTTCACAATCAATATCTCCGTCACACACCCATGCTTTGTTGATACATCTCCCTTAAGAAAAGAGAATCAGCACAGATTTGATTTTTGTAATTAAAGCACTAATAATGGTTGGCCGTTACTGTTTTCAGTCAGAGGCAAAACTACTTGTCATTAGCAAGAAATCTGTTTGCTGATAGTTTGACAGTATATTTGCAAGACAGCAATTGAATGGTTCTTGTCTTGGTTGTTAAGTGCGCTTGGTGTTAAAGCCTTGATATTTTTTCTAGTTTCAAGTTATTGCCCTTCTATATTTAAAAAAAAAAAAAATTCTGTGATTAATTGAAAGTTTAATTATGATAATTTAGAAGTAAACTTTAAAGATATGTTTTAGGTGTCAGTGCCTTTCTGATCCTTAATTTAGGTAAATAATTTATTTTAGGAGAATTTGCCCTTCTAGCTACATCTATAATATAAATCCTCACATAAAAGAATATCCTATATAATAAATCACATAAGAACAGATAATCATGAATAAAACTGCATGTTGTTAAACATTTTGATAGCTAAGGTATGTACAGACAGAATTTAAAGATACATTTTTCATTATTGCCCTCGTAAATAAAAATAGTTTGGTCAATCAAGACACAACTTCCTTTTTTTCCCCAGACATCACTAATCCATTATGAAACTCTCAGTCATTGACTCCAGAATGATTTTAGAATTGTTTCAATGAACCCACCCATAAATTGCTATCAGTGATTTCGAATTAGCTTGGAGGTACAACTTATTTGCCATCTGTGCTTGTTTGAAATTGTTATGTATCCCAGAAAAGCCATGTTCTTTAGTCCTGATTTAATGTTGTTGGGTGGTATCTTTCTTAAGCTGTTTCCATAGAGATGTGACCCACCTAATTGTGGTTGCTAACTTTTGATTAAATGGTTTCCATGGAGATATGCCTTCTCACATTCAAGATGGAGTTGCCTACTGGAGCCCTTTAAGAGGGAAACATTTTGGGAAAAGCTTGAGAGCTGACACAAGACCCAGACATTTGGAGATGCAGGAAGAAAATGCCTCCCAGGGAAGATGTCTGAAACTAGAAGTCAAGGACCCCAGAAGATGCCAGCCATATTCCTTTCCAGTTGATAGAGTTGTTTCAGATGCATTGGCTTCTCTTGAGCCAAAATAGCTTTCCCTAGATGCCTTAGGTTGGACATTTTCATGGCCTTAGAATTGTAAACTTGCAACTCAATAAATTCCCCTTTCAAAAGCCATTCCATTTCTGGTAAATTGAATTCTAGCAACTTTAAAAAACTAAGACAACATCTCTGAACTAAATGCTGTCTGGAAAAGGTAAAGAAAAATCATATGCAAATGATTCTAATTACTTTATTACAGATTAAGTTACAAAATATGAATAAATGTTTATATCATATAAGTTTAAACCACCACATCCTAGCAATGATTTTGCAGGTGATGTTTAAAGCTTAACTGAGTCTTCTTTTCTTAGATGTTTGGCCTAAATTCTTACAAAATATGTGTAGAAGAAGACATCCTTGATCTGCTAAGTTGAATCAAATTTCAAATTCATGACCATTAATTTGGTAAAACCTGAAACCAAATGACCTTAGGGGTATGTGGTTAAAGAATGTTGATTTTTTATTTGGTTTACATCAAGATTAATCCTTACCTTGTCAAGTCATTGGGCATAAAAATCCTGAAAGAACTAATATTACAGATTTCCCTGTTTATGTTCTCTTTTATACATAAGGAACTTGAGACTTAGATCAAACTGGCATTCTTGAAACAATTAGAAATTAAGAATAATGACATGCTACAGTAATAAATATCTAATACCTAACAATCTCAAATCTTTAAAAATATATTTTTAATGCACACAATAAAGTTCAAAGAAAATATCCAAATAAATTATACTGTTTACTTATTCTTCCTTAAAATATATGCTGAAAATAATAGATGACTATCATAAACTTGAGTTCTTTGAAATATTTTTGGAATTATTTATAATGATGCTTTAAAACTTGTATGCAAGACCATATTACAGTAACTATAGCTTTGTTCTTTAAGCAAAGAAAATAAGAATGACCAAGAAACAATAATAACAAAAACCCTAGAAATAACAAAATGCAGCATGCTAGCACAGTGACAGTACAATCACACACGCACACACACATACACACACACACACACACACAATTACAGGAACTGTTTTAACTTGTGTTACCTTGAAATACACAGTTTGGGTTAAAAGCTGCAATAAAGTCAACTACAGGAATTTCTATGAATGCCTAGAAAATGAGTTGATGTCCTGAAATAAATTGATACGGTCTTTTCTAGAGTTTCTCTTTTCTCTGTTAAACTGTTTTGTCAGTTTTTTAAGCAGCTGTTATCATTTTGTAAACTGCTTGCCTTGCTTTTATCTTAATAAAAAGTAATGCTTTCTATAACAGAATGACTTCTGCTTTGGAATATGACTGTCAGTTAATATTAAGACTATGACTATGCAGAAAAATGAATCCTTGAGAGACTCCAAATGGATTTCTCAATAATATATTTATAATGCCTTTTGAATTCTGGTCTTTGAACTACAATCTTTTCTTTTAATTTTTATACTACTAACCTTTAATACCACATACATATTTATTTCACTAGTGATGTTTGGCTTCAATTCAATTCAGCAAATATTTATTGAGAATTATGTGCTCAGCTAGCTACGGAAAATTGTAGAAAGATGGGAAAGGCAAATTCCTGACCTTGTGGAGCAAAAAGTCTAGTAGAGACATACTTCTAACTGTTGAACATATAAAAAAGAATAAGATAAAAGCCATCATATCACAGAGCGCTACGAAATTTCAAGAGGTAGAAAATATTCATGAGTGGGAGGATGAGAATGAGCTTTATTGAGATGTTATTTGGAAATAGGTTTTGAAGGTTGGTAGAGAATTTTGTACATGAACTAGCAAAAATACATTTCATATCCACAGCTGCCTTATGTTATGGCCTTTTCAAAACATACTGTCGTGTGTGTGTGTGTGTGTGTGTATAAAATAAAATTTCCCATTTTAACCACTTTAAGTGTACATGACAACTGCATTAAAAGTGTTGTGCTAACATCACCAGCATCCATTACCAAAAGTTTTTCATCACCTCAAACAGAAACTCTGTACCCATTAAGCAATAAATCCTCACCCCCCACTTACCTGTAATATACCTTCTGTCTTTATGAATTTGCTTATTCTAGATATTTCATGTAAGTGGATTCATACTGTATTATTCTCATTGCGTCTGTCTTATTTCACTTAACATAAGGTGTTCTATGTTCACCCTGTTGAGTATGTAACATTATGTGTACAGTCCTAACAATCAAAGCAAAAAGCATGACAGAAAACAATTAAAACAGAAAAGAAGAGAAAGATAATTAATCCTGTTGCTCAACAGATGTGTGTGTTCAGGGTATAGATGGTACAAGTGAATAAGTTCCTCTTTGAATTTAGTGTCTGTTCCATTTCTGAGTGAGTCCACTATAAAAATTCTATTTTGTATTTGTACTCTTCATTTCCTGTTATACTTCATTTTGTTAACAATATAGCTGCATATGCAAATCATCATCAGAATTTCATGTGTAGAACCATGTGTACTGAATTTTATGGATGACTTTCAGGAATATTTTTGAACGTACGAAATTGAGTCTAACCCACACCTAAGATGCAACTCCTATGTAAAAACATGAACGCAGCAAAGGGTAAGCCATGTTCAAAAAGCAGTGAGGCATTTGGTGCCATAACTAATGGAAGCATGATGATTACTGATATTAGAGGTGTCTCTCAATCTTAGAGATAACAGATAACCATTGAAAGTTTTTGAGGAAGTAAGTGATCAAGTCATAGCTCCTGAAATAAGAAGAAGCCAAGTTTGTGTGTAGAATAGTTTGAAGATAATGAATGTCAGGCATAAAAACATTAGGCCACATAAAGGTCTACATGAGAGATGATGTGGGCTTGTATTTAGGCCATGATATATGAGTAGGAAATGAAGAGAAAAAGTGGATGAAGAAGAAGAGAAAAGTGCATGGAGTTGGACAAATGGGTGTGAAGCATAGGATGAATTTCAGTGGAAGAAAGATATCTGGGAGATTTCCCTGGCAGTGATGGAATAAACTTTGGGAACAGAAGATATTATGAAGACCTCACAGAAAGATGAGGAGTAAAATAATAATAAAAATAAAAGAAAATAAAGAAAAAAGAGAGAAAACCTATACAATGCTGCAATGCTTGGCGTATACTGCTTGTTCAACAAATATTTTAAAATTAAATGTAAAGGATAGACAGAGAAAAAAAGGGCAAGGGAAAGCAAAATAGAAAGAGCAGCCTAAATGCTATGTTAGTAAAGAAGATAATCTAACATGAAAATCATAAGAAAAAAAGTGTCAAGGAGAAAATGTGCAGCAGAGTAAAGTGTTGCAGAGAAGGAAGTAATGTATAATATTGATAGTCAAAAGTTATTCATCAAGTTTGTGCTGTGCTCTAGACACTTTTTACACATTATATTAGGTGTTATTATCAACCTTATGTTACAGATCAGGAAACTAAAATTTAAAGCAGGTTTTACAATATCTCTAAACACATGCAGTTGCAAAATGGTGGAGCAGGATTCAAGATGAAGAGTACAGACCAGGAAACCATTGCTGGCAACCCTCAAAACAGTAATTTCCATCAAGTGTGGAGAGTGGAAGTTAAATTTCAAAGGGTGTAAGAATGAATTAGAGATAACAACACAAAATGATTTAATGAAGGGAAGGTGGAAGACAGTAAAGAGGTAATGAAATCAAAGGAATGTTTGTACTAGATGTATTTATAGAGAGAAACAAAATTCAACCAGGAGAAAGAAATAAAAGAAATAAGCAAGAAAAGTGACTAAGATCCCAAAGGGAGTTGGAGGTTACCAGATCAACATAAAAGAAGATTCCCTCTGGGCAAAAAGGAAGGGCAGTCTTCTTTAGAGACAGGATTGAAGGAAGAGAAGAGTCAGCATATAGCAAAAGGTTTAGACCAGTCCCTGGAGGGAATCAAGAGAGAAAAATATAAGGTTCATAAGAAGCAGTATGCAAACTACTCTATCAGCTTTGGGACTCATAGACAATTTTGGTCAGAAATAGAAGTATTCCATTGGGTAAGTTACAGCGAATGAAACAAAAACTGATGTGTTTAGACAAATCTTTATCTACAATCCATGATATAATTCTAACAAAATCAGTATTCTATTGTAGGATGCTTTAACTACTCAGATCGATTACTCACAATGATTAAATTCATCAGTTCATCTTGTATTTACTGATACCACAATGCAGAAGAAGCACAAAACAATGTAAACATAAACAAGAACAATGCTTTGCCTTTAGAGAAGCCCAAACCGGGTCTTGATTACACAGCACAGCAGAGCAGGGCACCATGTTATGAAAGCTACCATCAGGAGTGCAGTTCCCATGTGAGCCAGTTGGTTTTGTTAAAGTCCTTTGACTTTATTATTATATATTATTATTTTTTTATACATTGTATGGTGGGATCACATTTCATGGTTTTTCCATGTGTGTATCCCACTATTGCAGCATCATTTATTGAATTTTTTTGTTTCTTTGCTTTTTGCTTATTTTGCTTGTTTGTTATGTTTGGGTGGGGGGTGGGGAGAGTGCATGGACTGGGAATCGAACCCAGGTCTCCTACATGGCAGGCAAGAATTCTATCACTAAACTAGCCTTGCACCCCCAAGACCACTATATTCTTAAGTTACAATCCAATCTGAGACCTGACTTGAAAATACATGTAGCTTATGGGTGAGCACCAGTCTATTACAAGTCTCGGGAAAACAGTTAACCAAAGGAAGAGACTGTATAAAAGTATGATACCACCCCACTCCTTTTCTCTAGCATCCTTTTCCCCTTCTCAGGGATGAATGCAGATAACATGCTCTTGTGAATTCTTAAAGAAATATCTTTAGGACATAGAAGGATATATTTTTATTTATTTTCTTTTTAGTTAAACAAATACTACATGCTCTGCCCAGTATTGTGTTCCTTCACTTTTCACTCAACCTTAATAACAGGGAAGCCTATGTCAGTGCATCATAGTGATTTTCATTCTTTGATATTGTTGCAAGGTACTCTACAGTATAGATATATCAAATGTTTGTATTTATTTACTGCCCTATTTTGGCTATATGGGTTGCTTGCAATCTTTAGCTATTAACAATGTCAGTGAATAGCTATGCATATATTATTCTTCAAATGTGCAACTCTATCTCCTGGAAATTTACGTGAAAAGATAGGCACATTTAATATACTGATAGGGCATAAATGAACTTCTCTGAATGATGGTAGAAATGGTCTTCAGAGAAATGGTTTGCAATATTTGTGTGTATCAGGAATACTGCTCACTTTTGGGGCTGTGACATTAACATTATGCACTCAAAAAGAATAACTTAAAAAACTTCATTTGTTTCAAAGGCTCTGGAGGAGACAAGTAGCATTGTTCCTTCACTGTCTTCTAGATTTCTTCAACTGAACTTGGAGATGTATTTGGAATGACAGGATGGTATATAGACTTTGATTTTCCCTACTTTTTTCAATAATTTGCCAATTTTTTCCTTTAGGGTTAATTTGGCAATTTATGCTTTTTCAATTGTATGATTTAATTCCTGCAGGGTTTTAATTTATTAGTATGGCATTATACAAAGCAGTCTCTTTATTTTTATAATTTTTTCAGCACATGTGGTTATTTTCCCATTCTCATTTTGTGTGCTGCTCTTTCTATTTTTTCTTCATTATGTCAATCAATGTATTAGCAATTTGAGTTATTTAAAAAAATAAGTTCTTGAATTTTTATATCTTACTTCTTTGCTTTTTTCTTTTATTTTAAAAATAACCTGATTTTCTGATTTCCTTTGGTTTGATTTGATCCAATTTTCTAACTTGTTGAATCAAATGTTGCATTAACATGGGGCAGTTACAAACCCTGAAATCCAGTGACCTAACTCAATAAAGTTTTACTTCTTTTTCACATAAAATCTTTCAGAGTCAGGTAGCCATCTTGAAGCTATGTTCTGGGACCCATAATTAAAAAGGCCACTGTGGTAGGAGAAAAAAATACAGGGAGTTTTTTATTACAAGTTAACTATCTTGGTACGCAAGTGATATAGTCACTTCTGCTCACAGTTCATTTGTCTGAACAAGTTTTCTGTCCCTAATCTAAACTCTGAGGAAGCTAAGAAATATAGCAAAGCTTGAGAATATTGATGAATAGTGTTTCTGTTACATATTGTTAAATATATTAGTTCAATTTTTTTTACGTTTCTTAATGGCAATGCTGGTGTACCATATTTCCTAGAACAGTTTTAACTTCTAAGAGTTTTAGAAGTTAAATGCTATAAGCATAAAAATGTTTATTTGAAACATTATTAAATTTCTTATGCTTACGCATTAAGATAATCTTACATAGATTTTGTAGAATTTTAATAATACATTTTTATATTTTTTGTTTCAACCCCTTTCATTAAAGATGATAAGCTAAAGGAAACAAAATTAAAAATTAAAAATTTAATATTATTTAAGATTCACAAAACTACCTATATGTTAAAAATTAAATAAAGTTTCAAATAATGTCTGGCATTCTTGTGTAACATTTATACTTTTGAAGTTGTTAAACGTTAAAACTGCTTTGAGTTTTGAGATATTCTACATGCAAACCTACAAAGTAAGGGATTTTTCCTTTGCCCAATGTTTTATGTATATTCCATATGTTCTGATATGCATGTGTTTTCATTTTCTATAAATTCTACAATTTATTTGATTCCCTTTACATTTTAAGATAGAAAGAGTTTATTTTATTTTTAATTTTCCAAGTGGATAAGTGCTTTATTCCTCATAATTACTAGATTCAGTATACTGCATTATTTCTACTTCTTGGAATTTAGTGAAGTTGTTTGTGTCAATAAATGCTAATTTTAAAAATGTTTCATGAGCCTTGTAAAAGAAGGCATATTTTGTACTAAGAATAGAGTTATATCTTTATTAATACTGAGCTCCTCTATATCAATGTTAATTTTTCTTCCACTTAATTTTTCATGGGCTAAAAAAAGTGAATACAATTTCTTGCTCCACATATGACTTTTCACTATTTCTTCTGCAGTTTCTGTAATTTTCGTTTTATAAAATTTGATTCTAAGTTATCTGATGTAAGATATTTCACATATTGAATGCTGTATTTTTATCACTAAAGTATACTGCTTAGTTTCAGGAATATTTTCTTTTGATCTCCAAATTTAGCTTAATAAGAAGAAAAATAATTACATTTACTTTGTGGAACACTCTCCTCTATTCATGAGTTTAACAAAGTTTATTTAATAATATTACTTGTATGTTTGTCATTTACATCATATTTTATATATTATTTATATTTATACTTCATTTTTGTTATGTACTATGTGATATACAATCTACATTTTCTCTGCTTTCATTTGTTTTCATGTTTTTTCTGCAGGTTTTATTCCCATATACAGATATAGTAATGGGTATCTATAAAACTGTAATTTCATAAAACATTTAAGCCTCTATTTATTAAATGGTATTGGCCAGTTCTTTAGCAAGTGCATTGATAAAATTAACACACAATTTCCTCCATTATCTCCAAATTGTTTTCCCTTCCTTTCATTACCTAATTTTTATTGATTGAATTATATTTGGTTTTTGTAGCAGTGTTTCTCAAATTATTTGTCGTGGTGGCCCATCATTTTAAAAATTCTATCACTTTTCAATAATTCTAGTCTATACCCTGTTCAAATGGGTGAGCTCACTAATCATGCATTTTGATGCTACATCCATATGTAATTGCTACAAGGCTTCTAAAACTATCTGATTAATACATTCACCTGTTTGTGGCCCAGAGACAGTTTGCAGAATTGCAGCTGTCTACAGACTCATTTTAAATGTGATTATTTTACTCTATGTAATTTCGAATAAGTTGGAATCTTTTGCTTTCCTCATAAACTTTAAATGAGTATTGTAAAATCTTTGACTACATATGATTAGGGTATTAACATACTTATATTACATCTCAAGTATCTCCATACCACTCCTAAGTTTTGCTTCTGTCATTTTTATATGCTCATGGTTTATAACATTTATATCCTCTTAGTATAACATATATATCTCACATTAGTTTAATTCTTGGTCTTACACTTCCATGCATTCAATGCTCACCGACTTTTTGTAATCCCCCTACTTGCACATTGGGGGATTGCAAATCAATGTTGACCCTCGACTGTTTGTACTGTTTTAACAATTCCATGAGTTTTTAGATGTTTGAAAATATATTTTTTTTCCTGTTGACTTTATATTTGAAATGCACGTGAACTCAGTAAAAAAATCTTGGGTCATCTTTGCCTTGGGAAAGTAGGTCAAATGTTTCTGGGCCAACACCTCAAGGATTCTTCAAATTGATGGTGATCTTAAGAGATTCACAGCGTGGTCACTCCAGGCATTCCTGTTTAGATTTCAGGCAGGAGGGAGTGGGGAAAATGAAGGTTAAAATGACATGTTAGCTGATTCAATTCATTTTATCAGAGAAACAAAATCTTTCTCACTGGTCCACTCATTAGGTTTTGTTTACATTTCTCTCATTTTCACAGGACTGCTATTGGCTACAAGGGGAGGGAGTAGGGCAATGCACGAGAAAGTTAAAGTAGATCACCAGCAGGTCTGTCAAAACTGTCATTAGATTTCTGTTCTCTGTCTTCATATCTATAATTTCTTTCTAATGTTTTAACCGCTTGTTTATTTGTATTTTATGTTGATTGAGAGTTTCAGGCGTATATTTGACATTTTTATTACGCTTTTGAAATAATTTCCTTTGCAGTGTTTCTATTTTAATCTTCATTGATATCATGGTTTTGTTTTATCTTCTACTTCGTCCCTGAACGGCTTTAGCTAATGTTTCTTCTCATCTCTTTACCTAATGTATTTTTTCTGTTTTCCTAGAATTCCCTTTTGCTATTCCTGACCATTTTATTAAAATATCTATTTAGTTGCTTGGAAGAATTTAATTCATTATTTAGTTTCATGAGGGCATTTAATTTTATGTTTTGTGTTTTCTATTCTCTTCTTCTCCTTTCCTTTTATACTACCTTTCTAAAATGTATCATTCATAAGATGAGCTTTACAAGTTATTCTATTTTTAATTTCTGAGATTACTATTGCTTCTTGCATTCCACACTTTCAGTAAGTCCAATTTTCTTACTGCTCTAGCAAATATCTTAGTCATGCTTTATGTAGAAAAAATCTCTTATACTTTGCATTACTAACCTACCTGGAATAACATTTTAGCTGGTATTACAATTCTAGCCTGAAAATATTTCCCTGCTAGCTTATTTTTACTCCATTTTCTGATGGCATTTCTTAATGCCATCTCATACAATATGACTCCCTCTCTGACGGTTTCAATAACTAATATTTTATAGTTTCAAAATGAATTACAGATGCCAATAGCCCATATGACAATAATGACATGTTATTGTCATTAATAGCTGGTTATCTTCGGAGGGTGCTCTATACTCATGTCTTACAAAACTGATCTCTTTTATGAAACCTCCTCAAATGACCAAGTCAAGTCACCTCCCCTAATTCCCAAAGTCCCCCTTTCTGGATTCCTGCAGCCCTCATTCTGGCACTTAACATGCACCTTTCTGTGCCATTACACAAATGTCACATGCATATGTCTCTTACCTTCCCTGCCTCCCCCCAACTAGCCTGTCAACTCCTGGAAGGCCTGGCCAATGCTGTATCCTTTTATTGTATCACCAAGGTCTCCTCCCATTATGCCAAAGTCCAAATGGGCTGGATACAGCATAAATAAGCAATAGGCATTGGAAAAATGGGGAAGAAAAAGAGCCATGGAGATCTGGATTTATTTCCATGCATTCTATTCAAAATCTGAATATCCTTCTTTCTGAAGTATCAAGTTTTTCTTGAATTCATAGGGAAACCCAAGTTAGATCTCTTTACTTTTTTTTTCTTGTTAGTTTCTTTATTCTTTCCTGGATTCTCTATGAGATATCTATTGCAGCCTTTCAACCATGTATATTCATTAATCTTTTTAAATAATTTATTTGTATTCTCTTTCTCTGGGATCCTTTCTGGGTAAATAATACATCATTAGTTTTTCATTCACCAACTTTCTCTGATTTCAGTCTAGAGTTTGTGAGATGTATCATGGGTTTAAAGAAATTAAATTGAAAAGTTTCAGGTTTAAAAATTATTCAAAGTCTCTGACCATGGTTTCTTAGACTTTTTGTCCTGCACTTCCTTATTTTGTTCAAAACTTCTCTCATCTTTGGAGCCCCCAGAACAGTTGATTCAGATAGCTTCTCCTGGCTATTTGCTGCTTTGGGGAGAGGAGTCAGTTTTCCAGCTCCCTCCCTATTCCTCTATTTTCTCCAAAGTCCTGTTTGTTTCTTTTTAAAGTTTCACATTCTTTATGCTCACACATTGTCTTCTTAATAATCTTCAGTTCTATATCTATATTTTCCTCATCTTCTTGAATTGATTTAGGAGATTTGTTTGAACATCCTTGATTGGTTGTTCCAAATTATGTATCTCTGAAGTTTAAATTTGTTTCCTTGATTGAGCCATATCTCCCCGTTCCTGGTATGACATATTTTTTTGCTGATATCTGGGAATCTGCTACTTTGATGTATTAACTCTCAAGATCAGTTGCTCCTAATTGTCTAGGGTTTTATCTATTCTTTGATAGTTGGTCCAACTTATTCTGGAATTTTAGACTAGCCCATGTTTAACTGTTAGATTTTCTCAACTTTTCTTCATCTATTTCTGCCCTGAATATGTGGTACAATTTTTAAGATTTTAATCTTCGTGCAATTGCTTCACCTACAGGATAAATTCCCATTGTTAAAAGCCAGTCCATTTATGGTATATTGCATTTCAGCAGCTTTAGCAAACTAAAACAGAGACGTTTCCAGGAGATTTCTTATCTCACCATGTTGATGATGTCATCGGTTCTCTTGAGGTGTTTTTTTTTTAAATCCAACATAGATATTTTTCACTTCCCAAATTTAACAGATTCTCTTTCAGTGTATTTCTGCTTGCCTTTGTCTTTATATATACTTGCACATCTTACAGATATTCTTTACTCTTTTTTTTTCTCTTTGATGATCTTAAATGTATGTATTTTAAGCTCTTTTTTTCAGACTGGTAACTTATTTTCATTTAATCTTGAGTAAATTTATTTTCTAATGATTTTAATGGCTGACTTTCTTAGAGATAGTTCATGTATTTTATAATTTGGGGGGTAAAATCTCATTATGAATAAGATCTTTCAGTTTTCTCTCTTACTGACTCCTTCTGGTCTAGAAATGTTGCTGCTTCCAATAGAGTCCACTCTATTGCCACCAGGGTTTTTTGTTCAGAAAATACACATTTTATTGATTTTTGTGGGGTTCTATCTCAACATGATATTGGATTTTTTGCAAGTTCAGTTGCTCAGCCAATCAGAGACCTGTCTGAAGTGCTGCCTGTGAGGCTATGCCTGACTCCTCCTATCTGTCTAGGCAAGCAAATTTAAGTTACCATTCAATGTGGCAACCAGTGACATTATTATTTTTTTGTTCTCTTCAAAAGCAAGTGGAACCCCATTCTAATTTCTGGTTTCTAGTAATAAGCCTGGATTCAGTATCCAACTTTATATGGGACAGCTTTATTTCTCATTAACCCTGAGATCTGAGCATCTGTTCGTCTTCATTAGCCTCCATATCCAAGCCAATAAAGCTCCTAGCTTCAGCCCACATGACCATTTGATCGATATAAGAGAAATGAATTTTGTTTGTTAATAAAACTGTATCATTCTCATTTTCTTCTTCTGTATTTCTTATCACTTCTATGTGTTTTGAGCAGAAGAGAGGTTTAAAATATGAACTTAAAATTTCAATTTGACATGAATTCCTTTCTTATTCCTCTTTAATGACATCATAGTATTTCATTGTGTTAATGCACTATAATCATTAAACAGTTCCCCTAGTGAAAGGCAATACATTTCGTCTATTCTTTTGCAATGAAAAAATACTGCATTGATAATCCTCGTGTATATAATGTTATATACTCCTGCTGCTTTATAGGAATTTCTAGAACAGGAAAGCTGAGTCAAATTTGCATTCCCACTAAAAGCTAGAGGGCTTTCTTTTCCTATTATCTTGCCACCACTATAAGTTACCATAATTATTTTTTTCTCCAAATTTAAGACTTTCATTTGTGATTTTTCATTTATTAGCGGTAGACTTGGACTTTCCTCTCCTGATTCCACAGCGATAATATAACTGCAACGTGGAGGAAATCATATGTAAGAGGTCATAGTTCTTGGTCAAAGACAAGTCATTTGAAATTAGAAAAGCTTAAGTAATAATGGTTATATTATTTATAACCATTTAATTCAATTTAGTTCTCATTCCCTTCTTTATCTGAATAAAGAAATATTAATTTCCTACCTTTGAACACTATAGGTGGCAACTTGTATACAAAAGTTGCTGTTACCAGCAAATGTAAATTGATTACTTGAACACTTTTAAATATCCAAACTAGCATTATAAGAACTCTAAAAGTAGATATGAACTTTGGATTGACTATTTTGGGTAGTCTAAAGGTCTTTTAGCTTGTAAAATGGAAAATTTGATTGAAGTAAAGATTTCAAAAGGATTATAAATATATACACATTTTAACCTAAGATTTAAATATATGGTTAATTTTAATGCCTGAAATACTCATAAAGCTCTATCACAAATATGTATATATTATGGTGAATTAGTGCTCTTTAAATAATTTCATACATTATGGTTTACTACATTTAACCACAGATTAAATCAGAAGCAGATCGATGATTAAATTATTAATTTCCACATTTCCTTTTAAAATGTAACGTGAGTTTTATCACTGTTGTGCTCTTTTACATTAAATTTGGTTTACATGATAATGATTTGATAGAAACATCTGATGTTTTATTAATGACATATTAAAATGGATAATCCAAATCCAAAATCAATGCACATAAAAATGTCTCTCAAAATCCAATTTTCCAAAGATAGCCATCCTCATTATACATCAGATTTATATTTATGTTTGAGCCATATTCCAAAGGAAGCTGTTTCATAAGAATTAATTGCAAAATATCAATAAACACATATATATCACAAGCACTTGCTATCTTTATTAACTCTACTTAATCCTGTTATTTATTATTCATGTTTTCTTTACATATTTTTTATCTATAGAAAGCTCAAACCAGATTTTACTAACTTTTTGCTTTTGGACCTTACATTGTAGCTCTTTTTAATTCCTTTCTTTAGAGAGAAATGGCAGCCTGTTTTTTTGTCTCACACATTTACACCGAATGATTTAGATTAGCAACCCTAGTGAAAGAATGCTAAATTAATATAGCATTTAAGCTTTTCATGTGTATGTACTATATATAAGATTAGTAAATTATTTGAGAATTAAATTTTTTATCTTATTATTTTTAAAAAAACTAGATGCAATGACTATGGGGCAAAAATACTCGACATTAATTTGATTAGTAGTCAACTGAAAATGTACTATACTAAGTTCATATTCCCATAGCCTATTATTATTTTATTTCAAATAATCTTTCACCTCTTTTCAAATTTCTTATTTATATGCTGGATTATATTTTGACATATTAGTTACAATATTGATAAGCTGAAATTCCAGGATGCTTTGAAAATCTGAAGGCAGGTATACAATTTCTTATCTGAAGGAGTATGACAGACAATATGAGAGCACTGAAGTAGGTAGGAGAACTGGAACTTGAATATAAGATAATCTAACCATGTTTCATCTTGCTGCTTGCAAACCATGTGCTGCAAAAAGCACTGCCTGTCAGAAATTGTGAGGGGGGGGTTATTTTGCTCAAGAGTAAGTTGGAAGCTGTGGATAAACATGTTATATATGAAATTTGCTAAATTTTAGGAGCATATCCAATTAGTTTAAAGCCAGGATTTTTCATGTGAATTTATATTGTTTTACTACATCCTTCCCAGTTTCTTATTTATATATATGTTAAAGACAGTTAACTGATTAGACTTCAACATTAACCAAAAGAGGCAAATGCCAGAAGCAGTATGAGAAAAAATATGCACTATGTTCTAAACTGAGTCAAAGAATTGGCTCTTTGGCATTAAAAGTAGCCTATTAAACAAAACTGGCTTATTCAGTCAATAATTCATTAAACCATTTATTCATCTATTTTTAGATGAATCTATTTTTAGATGAATATTACTGAACATTCACAATTTTCCAAACCCTATGCTGGGCACTGAAGATGTAAAGACAATTACACTTACAGCATAGTGGAAAGACATACACAAATGATTATAAAAAGGTAATGGGTTCTGTGATTCTAGGAGCACTTGGCAGGGAGCTCCTGGGCCTGCATGACTGAGGGGTCAGGATGAGGGATGGACAGAGGGCACCGGAGATAATGACTGTGACCACTGTAGGAATTAATTGTGATTTGAAATTTCATAAATTTAACATTGCAATATATGATCAAAGTATTATGTTTTCTCTTTTTTTAATATGATAGAAAATCATTCCTGAAGGACTATGTACCCACCAAAGAAGTGTCAAGTAGGGTATTAATACAATGTGCTATCTAAATGTCATTTCTAATTTTAAAATAATATTTTTTCCAGCCAACAATTCTAGAACTAACAGTTTTCCTGTAACAATTCAAAAGATCACATATGTGAAAAAAAAAGAAAGAAACTATTGGTAAAACAACTGCTTCCCTAGGAATAGGATTCAGAAGTATTTATCTATGCCATTGCTAGCTTATATTTATTCACTTATTTATTATTTCAATGCTTAAATGTAACCAGGAGGCACGTTACAGAAAAAAAGCATGAAGTCTTTTTATATTTTCAAATGCCCATTGGCCATGTGGTTTCTACAGTGCTTGCTTATTTGTTGCTTTGATAGCTTTTCATTTCTATCTTTTATTGGGAATATTTAGTAGAGAGCAACAGGCAACATTAAGAACTCATAATTAGGCAATTCAAAACAAAATTTCACATTAAAAAGAAATCCTGAATGTTTCAAGGATATATCGTGAAATCTAGTAAAATTATTTCCATGAGTTAACATTTCTCAAATTATACCACAATGCTTCATTGTCATTTCATCATCTGGAATAGGAGGAAATAAATCAGTTAGTTTATCATGCCAGGAGGGCCACACTATAAATAGAAAAACACAATGGAAAATACCTTCAAAAAAAATAACTAAGTTAAAAGCCTCAATGCCTCTCAGTGTAAAAAAACGTTTGGATGACATATATCAGCTTCATTCTAATGGAATCAAGCAATGGCCCCAATAAAACTGAGGAAACCAGTTGAAAATAAATGTATTGAATTCTGTCTTTCTTTGTAGTCATCTCCATTTAAATTTTAGGGTGACTATTCTATGGAAAGAAGAATGCTGACTGTGGGTTTGGCACTCTTGTTCTCTTTCTTCATTCTGAAGTTCTAGCCTCTGAATCCAGATTGCTTGGTTTCAAATGCAAATTCTGCCATGCTGGCTTCATGAACTGGAGCAAGTTAAAACAGTTCTCTGAGACTCAGCTCACTCATTGTATTATTGAGAGAATGAAATGAGCTCATGCAGAGAATGTTCTTAGATCAGTGCCAGGTGCAGAGAGAGTTCTGAATAAATGTTAGCTATTACCATTATTGAATTATGAAAGCAAGCAAACCTAACAAAAAAATACAATTAAAAAACTTCTATAAAGGTTAGATACAGATTGAGTATGGGCCAAAAGGTTTCTATACATGGGAAGCCCAAGGTGTAAGCTGAAATCCATGTTTTGCTTACCTGTACTCCTACAGGAGAACTTGGTTTTGTGATCACACAATCGTATGGTTCCATTGCAGCCTTTTTCATCACTACCATCTTCGCAATCTTTTTCCCCATCACAGTGCCACAGGTCAGGAATGCAATTTCCATCAGGGTGGCATTGAAATTCATTCCCATTACAACCAGCAGGAGAACGAATCTCTTAAATTGAAATGACAGAGAGAAAGGCAGAGGGAGAAAGACAGGAAAGAAATTATGATTTTACTTAATGATTTTCTTTCATGTTTTTCCTTTCTTTGGGCATTCTTATGATGCTTGAGAGACTATATCTTTACTTTAGTGGTTTAATAGCTGTGATACTTCTCTGGTATTTTCAAATTCATTTAAAAAATGTTAATAATTAAAGAAAATGATGTTTCATGCCTCCCACAGAATTCCTGATAGTGTCATGTATATTAGAGAGAAAAAGCAAATGAGAGAATGTGTGGATATTCTCTCATTATTTTAATTAGTATCTTAAGAGCAAGATTTTTGGAAGGCTTTTATCTATGACGCATAAAAGAGGTCTCATTATACCACTGATGGGAAAAATCTGGTTGATCTTCTGGCGTTTCTCTTTGCAATTTCTCTCAGGCCATAAAGTAGGTAAAGAATGAAAAAATAGCAAGTGCTTTTTGACTAACAAAGTAAAATTTTTGATGAAAAACATTCAAATTTTTGAAAAAAAAAGTAACCCAGATAAGGGTACACATTCTTCAGGACGCAAGATTTCAATTCTAGAATCAGAGAAACAGACCCTACAATTAAGAAGTTGAGGCACTATGCATTTAAACTCATTTTATCAATTAATAATTCATAGACTGCCCAGATAGCACTGTTCTCCAAAATCTGATGACTGAAAATATAGGTTCAATTCTGCAGCTAAGCCTAAACAGTAGCAAGGAAATATAAATATTGGAATATAGATGTTTTACAGTATAAAAATTGAATAATATGACCATAATCAGTACTTCATTAAACTTTTTATTAATACCTAATAGGAGAAATCACATTAAACAGCATCTCCAAATATTTAAGTACCATAAAGATTTAGTACATATTGGATTCTAGGCCAGAGCTTTAATGCAACGAATTTATTGTGTATCTACTATAGCTATATGCTGCAATTAATCTGCATTATAACCATAGCAGTAATTCATCTATATTATTATGATAAATTTAAAACAGGTTCATGTTAGTTACCCATCCCTTAATGTGATGGTTTGGTAGCATTTGTATATTACAAGTAAAGTTTAGATTCACTTAAGATCAAAGCTAATAATAACACTTACATTACCAAGGCAGCTACCTAATCTTTTGAAGCCTCTATGTGTTCACCTGGAAAGTAGAAAGCCTGAAGCATTGTGAAAGTTTACATTAGATGTCCACATGATGATTATTTTAACCATAAGGACTTTCTTGTTATTTTCTATAATATCAATCATTCAGGTCCTGATTAAGTTGTTAAATTATGAAGTGATTTTCAAGAATTATAATATGCCAGGTAATAATATTATAAAGGTACAAAAGATGGACTTGTTTTTATGTCCCAGAAATTCCTAGATCAGTAATACCAAAACAATAAATAAACAAAGAATTATCCCTACTGAAGCAATGAAGTTCTGTTGGCAGAAAGTAGGGGTTCTAATTCACAGAAAAGCTACAGGACTAAATTTTCAAAAGAAACCATTATTAGAAACAGTTTTAAGAACCATACCCAATTCACAGATAAAGCATGGAGTTTGAGTTTACTATGAGCCCTTTCCCCAAAACAGACTTTTTCTACTTTCCTAGTCATCCAAATCATTTTCACGTTGGAAATATAGAGTCATCCTTATTAAACAAAGTACTTGTGGGCACACATGCCATCAGTAAAGGTGGTAGGGTCTCTGAACATGGAAAGATATATATATATAGAGAGAAAAATGTGATATATGGATTTCCCGTTATGTTTAATTCTGAATTTAAAAGAGCGTTCGATATGGAAGAATGTCTTAAACACTGCTGTGATGAAGAATTACTTTAGGACTGGCTACATAAACAAAATACTG